>NC_140593.1:569159263-569836263 GCF_964204655.1 Triturus cristatus
CAAGAGTCTGACCTGTGGCCAGAGAGGTGCCAATTAGGGGTACAAGGTACAGTTTGGGAAAGAACACAAGGCCTGGGAACTTGATTGGCTGTTGATTGTATTTGCATGTTGCCGCCATATGCTTATTAGCTGCTTTTAATCGGGGAAAAGACTGTGGTGCTAAGCTTGCTTGTCTCAACGAGGCTCGTACTTGCATTCTTGCAAAGTTGGGGATCAGTTAATTGTTTACCTAATGTCTGCCCTGTACCGCCGCGGCTGATGTGCCAATTGAGCGGTGGGCCTGTCAGTTGCTCCCTGCCTCGCGCTATCAGCATTTCCGGGTTCTGTCCTTCATAAACCCATGCCATGCCATGGCGTGCGGGCGCGCAGCGGACCAAGTTGAGGTCAGCTTTTGATTGTATTTACATGTTGCTGCCATATGCTTTTTAGCTGCCTTTCATCGTGATTTTAATTTAGGGGGAAAGACTGTGGTGCTTAGTTTGCTTGTATTAATGGGGCACGTACTTGCATTCTTGCACAGTTGGGCATCAGTTCATTGTTTACCTAATGTCCGCCCTGTACCGCTGCGGTTGACGTGCCGATTGAGCGGTGAGCGTGTCAGTTGCCCCCTGCCTCGTGCTATCGGCATTTCCAGGTAATGTCCTTTTTGCTGTATAAGCTGTGGCTATAATTCCTGGCCATAGGTCACACCTTCTTGTCCCCAGCCTAGCCACAGGTCCACTATAAAACTTTTGAGCCTAAATTGCCGCTCTTTAGTCGAACACTTTTTGGAGGTCTATGATCTTCTTCAGAATGAATTTCCTGATGTCCTCTTTTTAACTGAGGCTTGGTTAACCGAGGACACAGTGGCGGAACCTGGTTTGGCTCTTCCCCAGGGATTCAGTATTCTGACGCTTAACAAAGGTTCTAGGGGGTGGTAAGTATAGCGGTGGTTTTAAAGTCCGGTTACATGTGTACTCTGGTAAAGGAGCCTGTGGTCGGGTGCGGACGCTTTCGGAGTTCGTTCCATGCCAGCTACACTATGTATGGGTTCTCATTGAAGTTGTAAGCCCCCCAGCTATGAGAGCTGCCAACTTCAATGTTATTATTGGTGACTTCTGCACCTTGACAGTTCTCAGGACATGGAAGTCACCAACTTCCTAGCCAATCACGCAGCGTGCCAACTGAGCCAACGGGTCCAGGGCTCTAGGCACTCCGCAGGCCATTTACTAGACCCGTTTTTTTCCAACTTGTCTTACCTCACCGTCCACACCCCCTTACCGGTGTGCTGGTCGGATCATTTCCTAATTTTCATGACACTGGCAGAGGCCGAGCTCGTCAAGAGGGTTCCTGAAAAGTTTTCTCTCGGGCACCCCTGGCACAAACTTAACATTCCTCAATTCCATGATCTCCTCTCTACCACCACGTTTAAGATGCCACTCGACCCAGAGAAGGCTGACAGAGCATTTTTGCGCTGGATCTCCCACTCTTTGGATTCCCTGGTCCCTGCAAGGAGGTCCAAATGTCGAAGTACCAAATCAAGCACATGGCACAATGATAGGTTTGCCTCCCTGCGTAAAGGTTGTAAAAAGTTGGAACGTGCATGGAGAAGAGATTATGACCCTATTTTAAAGGGATGTTACCAGGTGGCCATTAAGAAATATCATAGGGCAGCATACTTTTCAGACGTGATCAGAAATAGCAGCAACCCCTCTAAAAGTATCTTTTCTATAGTGAAAGACCTTAAAACCTTGGCAGATGTTACAACCCCCTCAGTATAATCTGATGCGCAATGTGAGACCCTTGCCTCCTTCTTAGTGAAGAAGGTGGAAACAATATATAGATCCTTCCCTCAACGCACAGCTTATCTGGGGCGTGTCTAGACCCTCATGCAGGCATACTCTGGCTGCCTTTCCGCCAATTTCTCAGGAGGAGCTTGCTGTGCTCTGCCGTAAGATTAAATCGGGCTCTCCTGTTGTCCCCCTTAAGCCGGACCAATTTTTGAAATCTCTATCCGTGTTTCCTTAGTCTTTGAGCCATATGATTAATCTGTCCCTGTCTGCATCTGTTGTCCCTGGATCTTGGAAGCAAGCCAGGGTGGTCCCTTTGTTAAAGCCCAACCTTGACACTGCAAAATCGGAGCACTTTCGACACATCTCTCTCCTGCCCTGGGTCTCCAAGATTTTGGAGGCCTATATTAACTCCATACTGACAGGTTATCTGGAGGAGAACAACTTATTGGACCCCTCTCAGAATGGTTTTCGGCCGGGTCACAGTTCGGAGTCAGCCCTCCTAGCTGTGACCGAGCATTTGAGGGGGCTCTAGACGAGAGTCTCACATCGGCTCTGATTTTGTTAGTTCTCAGTACCGCGTTTAACACCGTCTCCCACCAGATCCTGTTGCAGAGGTGGGAGGAGGTGGGCATCGTGGACTCTGCCCTGGAGTGGTTTGTCTCCTTTCTAGCGGACAACACCTTCCAGGTTGCAGTCCCCCCTTTTGCTTCCAAGATCCATACCATCAAATATGGGGTACTGCAGGGCTCAGCTTTGAGCCCAACACTGTTCAATTTATATGTTGAACCGTTGGCAGTAGTGGCAAAAAGCAGAGGGCTCACAGCAGTGTCATATGCGGGCGACGCACAGTTGGTAGTGGCACTCTCGGAGGACTCCGGGCAGGACGCATGCAAGTTTCAGAGAGCTCTGGAGATCATCTCTGAGTGGATTACTGTTAACTGTCTCCAGCTTAATGCCAACAAGTCTGAGGTACTGCTGGTCGGGAGAGACACCGAGCTGTGGAGCGAGCGCTGGTGGCCTGCCAAGTTGGGCTGTGCACCCGTCCCTAAACAGGTGGTAAAAAATCTGGGTGTGTGGGTAGACTCCGCCCTTGCCTTTCAGACGCAAACAAAGAAAGTAGCAGGAACATGCTTTGGCATTTTACAGGGGCTCAAACCGGTGCTAGGGTTTTTTGACCAGTCTATTAGGCAGGTTATTGTCCAGGCTTCCATTCTGTCTAGACTGGAATATGCCAATTCGCTCTATTTGAGAGCCAACAATGTGCAAAATTGCAAGACTGCAAAGGGTCCAAAATGCTGCGGCTAGAACCTTATTGGGTCTGCCCAGGACATGCCCTACCTCTAGTGCTATTCGTCTGCTACATTGGCTGCCTGTGGCTAAACGCATAGGATCCTCTGCATGTCTTTCAACATTTTCAATCTCTCCTCTCAAGACATCTTGGCCAATCTGCTTACATTCTGCATCCCCTCCCGCCAACTCCGGTCTATGGGCCAGCATCTGGCGGTTCTTCCGCGGGTGAGGAGGGTTTGTGCTGGTGGACGTTCATTCTGTGTATTGGCAGCCAAACTTTGGAATGTGCTCCCCATCGCCATTCGCAGCATGAAAAACTACTTCGCATTCCGGAAGGCGATCAAAACTCACCTCTTTCCTCCACTGTAGGCTGCTTCTGTTGTCTATAGTTCTGCAGTTTTCTGCTATCAGTGCTGGGACGCCCCTTTGCCGGGGCAGCTGTGCGCTATATAAAACGGCATAACATAACATTATCTCGTGTTCGCTATCTAACAGGCACAATAAACTGTACCTTCAGATGGTCTCGTTTGAAAATAGATGTGCTGCGGCATTATCTTTAAGCTTTCACACGCTGGGCCTTGCTTACACTATGTATGGATGGAGATGATTACCTCTTGTGTTCAGATAAAGTACATTGTTGGAGCAATATAATATAATGCCTGAAAAATCACACATGAAAATAAAACTGTTAACCTGCTTGTACCCCTTACATACGCTCCACTATGAATGTGTGGAAGCACAAACACACTACAATAGATATATTTGAATATTGATATGCATACGTTGTTTTGTACCACTGTATTAAGTGAGGAGTTTTCAAGTTGGCCATTGTTGAGCATGAGTAGCTCATCCTGTGCTTGTTTTCCCTTTGTGTTTTTAATTCCACATTCACAATTAGAATAACCAAACCCAAGCATCCAAATGCAGAGTTAAAAACCATGACTGAATAAGCGAAGCATAGTCGGTAGGCTGGCTCTTGAGAGCAGTGGAAATTGATTATTTTGCAGTGGCGTGTTTACATTGGTAGTACCTTAGGCCAGATATTATCCATGTGTAAATAATGAAATTCCGTTGTCCTAAGAATCTGATAGCAGCATCTTGAAGGTAGCAAAATTAATTTATGGTGCGTTTTGTTAATGCAGAGCAACAATAATGTCGTTGGAAGATTTTGAGCAGCGCTTAAACCAAGCAATAGAAAGGAATGCCTTCCTGGAGAGTGAGTTGGACGAGAAGGAAAACCTCCTGGAGTCTGTGCAACGCCTGAAAGACGAAGCCAGGGGTGAGGAAATACAATGCATAACTTGAATTGAGAAACAGTTTTTATATCCGTTTGAGTACGAAAATAGATGACAATTCCGATGCTTGTTTGTTTCATTCAGCTCAAACCTAACCACAGAAAAACAGCGATTAAAGCAATGGTGGATTTGTAGTGGGGATTGTAGAAGAATGGGAGAGAGGGTAGGTGAGAGCTTGGCACAGCGTCAATGGTGGAGATATTTTGAATTCAGGCTTACTGCCAGGGTCGGGAAGTGAAGTTAGTGGCAGAGCATCAGATGCGATATTAGATTGGTCGGAGTCGCTACATGTCAGAGGTGGGCTAGCATACGGGTGGTTACCCTGAAATACTGCACAGCTTTGTGTAGAAGCTGTAGGTCATTTGTTTCATCCTTCCTATCTCAATACGTGTATGTTTTAGTTGGATAAGGGGCACATTTTACTCCAGCATGTGGATAGTCTGATAGCTTAAGTTTTATATAAACCACGGTTTTACATTTCTTAATTTTAATGTTACTTTGAATGTTTTATCAGAATTTGGCTGAACAATAGCTTACTGACCCCTCTCTTTCTGTTTTAGATTTGAAACAAGAACTTGCAGTGCAGCACAAACAGGAAAAACCAAAGACATGTGTTGGGGGCTCATCAGAGGTGGAAAAAACGGACACAGCAATTCAAGCAAGTGTGTCTGTGCCTTCAACACCTTTGATGCATAGGGGCTATGGTGCTAGTTTAGGCACCCCACTCTCTTGTAAGAGAAGTAAGTAAAGCTGCGGCTTAGAAGGGTTTGCAAAGTGCTGTTGCCTCATATATCAAAGCTTTAGGCTGACCCTAGTATTCACATTAAACATTTCAGTGATTATTTGATACCCTTTGAATCTGTGCAGGCGATTAGTTACTTGAAACGATAGATGGAAAAATTGTGGATCCTAATGTCTGAGTTTTAATTTGTCCTTTTTAATTTTTCCCAGGTTTTGAAGACAGCTTTTCGGGCACACCTCTCACACCAGCTGGACGAATATCTGCCCTGAATATTGTTGGAGATCTTCTAAGAAAAGTGGGGGTAAGTTGTGTACTGAAAGCATTAATGCTGTTACGGGTTTGACTTTGCTTCTGACCATGAGTACGGATAGTATGTCCTGGGTAATGACACATTCGTTTTAGAAGGGGTAGTTTCAAAGCAAATATGCTTCAAGTTTTCAAGTCACTTTTGCTTTGACAACACAGGTCTGAACCAAGTCCACTTGATGACAAAAAAAAGCCTTCATACTTCGAGACAATATACGCTTCTGGAAGGCAGTTAATGCACCTTTTTTAGCCCCTAAAAATTTACCATCAATAGAGCTAACTATTGGCGAGGACCGATGGGTGGACCATTTTTCAACTATGTATTATGCTAAAGACCAGATGGTATCACTGGCTGTGTCCAGACAACCCCCGGTGTTAGAATTATCCAATCTCTACCCAATAGATGTCCACTTGACATTGGACGAAGTTATCTGTGCTATAAATGCAAGTGCGGGTGGTAAAGCTCCTGGTCCGGACGGAGTCCCTGTGGACCTATATAAGTCAAATGTACCCCTTGGGCCCACTATTAACCCTAGTATTGACAGCATGTTGTCATCATGGTTTCATTCCTTCTTGGTCCGAATCGATCCTAGTCCCAATTTTTAAGAAGGGAGACCGCAACAATCCTATGTTACTGACCAATTTCTATATTAGACTCATTTGTTAAATTGGCTGGTCGTGTTTTATTGAATAGATTGCAGATATGGGCCAAAGATGCTGGCGTGATTACTGAATCAGAATATGGCTTCCGACAGGGCTTGGGTACGATCGTACAGGGACTAAATTTAATCATCAACCTAGGCAAATATACACGGGCCAAGCACAGGAAGCTATATTTGGCCTTCGTAGATTTTAGTTCCACGTTCGTCTGCGTCAGACATGATAAACTCTGTGGAGTATCTTAGAGGAAATGGGTGTGGAAATTCCACTCAACTTCATGAGGCCGCTATATAGAGGCGCCTGTGCCAGGGTCCGTTATGGAAATATGGGAGAGTGTACTCTTAAGTTTCCTATGAGGAAAGGGGTAACACAAGGATGTGTTCTTGCCCTCTTCCTTTTTAGGTCTCGCCTAGAGCGCAGCGCGAAGGCGCTGCTCTAGGAGAGGGCCTCTAGTAATCACTCCAGACATGCAGAAAGATTTCAGAAAGCTTGTGCATGTGGTTGTCACATCAATTGGCCTTTAAAGCTTGTGCATGTGGTTGTCACATCAATTGGCCTTTGCGTGTGGCTTTCAAGAAATGAAAGCACACAATTGGCCAAAGGCGGGAGCATGTCCCGGTCTCTGGAGCGAGCAGGCTGGCAGATGCATTCCTCCTTGGTCACGTGCTTTTGCTTCGCTTTTGCTTATCTGCTAAAGCGATTTATTGCCCGCCTTGCCTAAACTAGTGTCCTGTTACTAATTGATTTCCAACTTGGCTGCTTGTTTGGATTATACGTCTAATCCATTGCGCCCCGGTCGTGGTTGTTACTCCCACTACTTCCTGGTTCCAAAAAAGGACAAGGGCTTGCGTCCTATCTTAGACCCCTGGAACGTTAATCGCTTCCTCCGGAAGGAGTAGTTCAAGATGCTCACGCTTGCTCAGGTCTTGTCTCCCCTAGACCCGCAAGACTGGCTGGTAGCGTTGGACATGCAGAATGCTTATTTTCATATCCCCATCCTGCCGGCCCACCGGCGTTGCCTGCGGTTCACGGTAGGCCACGAGCACTTTCCGTTCACCGGGCTCCCTTTCGGCCTTACCAGTGCCCCTCTGGTGTTCACGAAGGTGATGGTCGCAGCTCACCTGCGCAGATCAGGGATTTCAGTCTTCCCCTATCTCGACGACTGGCTGTTGAAGGCGGGCTCGCCCCAGGCAGTCGTCTCCCACCTCCAGACTACGGCCGACCTCCTGCAATCGCTGGGGTTTTCCATCAACGTGCCGAAGTCGGCTCTGATTCCCTCTCAGCAGCTTCTCTTCATCGGAGTGGTTCTGGATACGGCGCAATTTCGGGTTTATGCTCCTGAACAGCGAGTCTGGGATATACAGGCTATGATATTGATCTTTCAGCCCTGGTCCTGGGTTTTGGTCAGGAAGACCCTGAGACTGCATGGCCTCCTGCATCCTGCTGATCAATCATGCCAGGTGGCATATGCGGGCTCTGCAGTGGGACCTGAAGTTCCAATGGACGCAGCATCAGTGAAACCTGTCCGACTACGTCAAGATCTCGGAGGGCACTGCACTGGACTTGCAGTGGTGGCTCACGGACCAGCGTTGGGTCAGCGGCAGATCACTCTCCCTTCCCCAACCGGAGCACACAGTGGTGACGGATGCGTCCCTCCTGGGATGGGGCGGCCACATAGGAGAGGCGGAGATCAGAGACCTCTGGTCTCTGGCAGAGTCCAAGCTCCATATTAACCTTTTGGAGCTCAGGGCGATCCTACTTGCACTGAAAGCATTCCTTCCCTCTGTCAAGTGGAGAGTAGTGCAGGTGTTCACGGACAACACCACCGCCATGTGGTACTGCAACAAGCAAGGTGGGGTGGGGCCGTGGACCCTATGTCAGGAGGCTCTGCGTCTCTGGACATGGCTGGAACGTCAAGGAATTTCCTTGGTGGTTCAACACTTGGCAGGTTCTCTGAACGCCAGGGTGGACAAACTCAGCTGCAGGTGCATGTTGGGTCACGAATGGCATCTTCACTCGGACGTGGCACAAGGTCTCTTTCAGCAGTGGGGAGAACCTTGGTTAGATCTATTCGCCACCGAAGCGAACGCGCAATGTCAGCAGTTCTGTGCGTTGGAGTTTCCTAGATGGCACTCGCTCGGAGATGCTTTTTGTCGCAAGTGGAGTTGTGGTCTGTTGTACGCCTTTCCGCCTATACCACTTCTACCCAGAGTCCTGAAGATCAGGCGCGACCGGGCCCAAGTCATTCTTGTGGCACTGGACTGGGCTCGAAGAGTTTGGTATCCCGAGCTACTCAGTATGAGTGTGGATCCCCCAATCCGACAGCCTCTTCGGGAGGATCTCCTGTTGCAGCACCAGGGGACGGTCCTCCACCCGAACCTGTCAGTATGAGCGTGGATCCCCCAATCCGACTGCCTCTTCGGGAGGATCTCCTGTTGCAGCACCAGGGGACGGTCCTCCACCCAAACCTGTCCAGCCTCCACCTCCTTGCGTGGAGATTAAGCGACGACAGTTGATTCCATTCGACTTGCCTCCTGAAGTCTGTAATGTGATTCTGGCAGCCAGGCATCCCTCAACTAAAACTGTATACGCCTGTCGGTGGAACAAGTTTGTGGCATGGTGCACAGCGAAAGCTGTAGATCCCCTTTCTGCCCATCTTTCTGAGGTCCTATTCCTTCTCTCTTTGGCCCTATTGTTCCTTTTCTCTTTGGCCCAGCAGGGCTCTACTCTGGGCACTATCAAGGGCTACCTTTCTGCTCTCTCAGCCTTTCTCAGGCTGCCTGATCAGCCCTCTTTTCAAGTCCCCTGTTGTCAATAGATTTCTCAAAGGCATTACTCACCTTTTCCCTCCTATTCCTTTTGTGATGCCTCAGTGGGACTTGAACCTGGTTCTCACATACTTAATGTGCGCTCCCTTTGAGCTTTTCCATAACTGTCTTTTGCGGTTATTAACTTTAAAAACTGTCTTCCTGGTGGCCATCACCTCCGCTAGGCGTGAGTGCGCGCTCCAGGGTCTTTCATGTAAACCTCCTTTCCTGGCGATTCATCCGGACAAGGTTGTGCTTCAACCACGTCCCTCCTTTCTGCCGAAAGTAGTCGCTGCCTTTCATCATGGGCAAACTGTCACTCTGCCCACTTTCTTTCCGCTCCTGCTTCCTTCAAGAGAGGAAGAGAGGCTCCACTGTCTGGACCCAAAATGTGCGCTTTCATTCTATCTCAAGCGCACACAGCAGTTCCGGGTGGATGACCAGCTCTTTGTTGGCTACGTGGGTGCCAAGAAAGGTTGGGCTGTGCACAAGCGGACTATCTCCCGATGAGTTGTTTTGTGCCCATTCTACCGGGACGACAGCAGCTACTACAGCATTAGGACGCGGTGTCCCCCTGCAAGATATCTGTCAGGCAGCTACGTGGGCCTCGCTGCATACTTTAACTAAGCACTATTGCCTTGACAGTCAGGTCAGGAGAGACTGCTTCTTTGGCTGGTAGGTTCTCCGTGATTTTCTGGTGTAATTTCATTTCGCAGACCCTCCTTCGGGGTTTATTGCTTGGGTATGCATTCTAAGGTAAGGAATCTATCTCTAATGAGTCTCTTTCAGATGCACAAGTAAGTTACTTGTGTAATGATATATCTGTAAGAGACATTAGTTAGTGATAGATTCCTTACCGCCCCACCCATCCTCCCCATTCTGCGAACTGTTCTCTAGGGTTCAGGTCATCCCTTTCAGAGCCCTAGTTCTATTGTACCAGTAGTCTGTCTCTGGCATGGCTCTGCGTTCCTGGCGTGAAAATGTTGTGTACAGAACTAACATCAGCGTGCGTGGGCGCGTCAAAGAAGCCTCCGACGACATCATCTCGGGGACTAAGACACCAGTGACGTACGCGGAGCCGCACGACAACGCCTACCGACGCGCAAGGGTACTGCTGACGAAAAACTTTCCGGATCCAGTCTGATGCTTGGGGATATTCTATTGTAAGGAATCTATCACTAACTAATGTCTTACAGATATATCATTACACAAGTAAGTAACTTGTTCGATAGGATCATGTTGACCAGTTTTCGTCTGGGGAGCTTACACAGACTAACAAGCTTTCCAGTCATGAATGACTGGTCTAGAATTCTGGGCTTATTCCCATGTGATGAAATGTCCTTACAATCTACAAATCACATTCTTTTATTTTGTAAATTCTACACTGTCCCAAGAAAAAGATGGATTGTACTCATTCTAAAGGCATTAGGCTTGAGGCAATACCGCCCAGCATTTTTAACCTTACAACTTTTTACAGTATGAATGGTTTACTAGCCCTTTAGCTGGGTACTTGAATTGTGTGATTAGATATAGGAAAACAATGTGGAATATGAACCTGGCTTTTTAATGTATGGTATTCATAATATTTTTTAATTTTATATTATGCTGATCTGTTCTTAATATGCGATACGTGCTTTTATGATTTACATTTTTAAATCGAATAAAGCTTGTTTTGAATTAACAAAAAAAGCACTACCCGAAAACTACAAGTCAGGCGGCATCCATCTTTGTGTTAGCACATAACCAATTCTGCATGACATATATATATATATATATATATATATATATATGTTCGAGGCATATGAGCTGCAGGTCACACACTTAGGATAAGATCGCCATCTGGTGTTGGGCTTGGATGATTGCAGGTTGTTGTTGTCTTCGGAAGAAGCCTTTTGGTCACGAGATAGGTGACTCCTCCCCTGGACAACAGTGCGCATGGGCATCCACTCCATCCTCAGATTGTTTTTTTCCGCCATTGGGTTCGGATGAACTTTTCCACTCTGGCTGAAAACTTCTGAAAATCCAGCTTTCAAAACCAAAAACCTTTGCAACTGGACGTCGAAATCCAATCGGACCGGTTCCGGATACGGCTCATGGAAAGGACACCTTTTAAAAAATGCCCCCAATGTGGAGCAAAGTTCCCCCACAGTGACCACCACGAGGTCTGCAACCTGTGCCTCTCGCCGGAACATAACTAATCCAGCTATCCAGCCTGCGCCGCATTCCGCTCCAAGAAAACCATCCGGGACCGAAGAGCTCGACGCCATATCATGGCCAGACCAGCTCCAGAACCAGAGGACATCTTTGCCCAGGATGTCCCGGAAGACGATTCCGAAGACCTCCAAATCGTATCCGAAGCGGACGATTCTGATGACCTCATCACTCCTTGGCAACGAGTGAGTACCAGTTCCCCTACCCCCCCAAAAAAGGCACCGGTCAAGACTCCGCCAGCTGGCCCCAGTCGCGACCGAAATTCGTCTTAAGAAGCCCCGCCCTCTGGCTCGGCTCCAAAGAAATATAAGCCTACAGGTGGCTAGGGCTCGAGCAAACCACATGTTATTGTGCCCACAGTACCTTCGGCACCGAAGACTCAACACCTCTCGGCACCCAAACAGGCTCCGAAACCATCGAGGCCGAAATCTCCACCGGCACCGACACGTTCTTCGGCACCAAAATCCCCACCGGCACCGAAACCATCATCGGTACCGAAAAAAGTCCAAAAAGACTACCGATCATCCAAAACATAGATCGGAACCGAAAAAGTCGGCACCAAAGCCACTTTCGGACAATGAAGAACTTTTTCGCCCTGATCCCACGCAAAAAAGGATTTATATCAATCCAAAAACCGGACACGTCACCGCTGTGCCATACAAGAAAAGGAAGCTGGACACAACACCTCCTCCAGCTCCCATAAAGAAGGACTTCGCCACCTCACCCATTCGTCCTTCCTCTCCTATATCACCTCTCATCCCACCCCCCCTGCCCCCATCTCCTTCTCCTCTACCATCTCCTTCTTATACACCACCTCCACAGGATGATGATGATGACTTAGGGGGAGGGGGTGATCCGGATGACCTCAATGATCCTAATGATCCTTTCACACTCCCGGATACAGCACCCTTAGATGACTGGGCTTACCCTTTACCTGATATTCCTGATCCCACTACATACCCCTCCAAACCCTCCCCTCCAGATGACCACCTAGGGTTTGGGCAGCTGATAAACAAGGCGGCACTTTTCCATGGCGTCACCATGCACTCCGATACACCCGAAGAAGACTTTCTTCTAGACACGAATAGTCCCAAAAATCAGTTCAGATCTTGCCCATGATTAAGGGAGTCATAAAACACGCCACAGAGGTTTATAAAGACCCTGTCAGAGCTAGGGTTTTGCAGCGTGTATCTTTCTGGATTCACTATGCAGTGCATTATTCCGCGATCTGGTGGTTGGGTCCGGATTCGTTGTTTTTGTTTTTTTTTTTCGTAGCCCAGGTGGGCGTCGACGTCCCACCATTTGGTGCACCTCTCGTGACGTCGTCGTGCTTCCTGCAGAAGTCCCACCTTTGGGGCGCCATCTTCAGATTCTTTTTTCCGCAGTTGGGTCTGGATCGTCATCGAGAAGCTCCAGAGTTTTAGACGAAGGAAGAAGGAAAATACACGAGTTTCATCGAAGGAGAACTTTTAGAAAACTACAGAGAGAAAGGTATTACAGCCGGGACGACGAAGAAGGAGGGGATCCTCGAAATTCTTCGACGCCCATAGGAAAATGCGCACTCAGAGGCTGGACAAGACACCATTTAAGTTCTGCCCTAACTGCCACCACAAGTACGCGCAGAAGGACCAACATCCGGTCTGCAACCTTTGCCTGCCGATCGACCACGAGAGCAAGGACTGCAACGCCTGTTCCGCTTTCGCGCCGATGACTCTCCGGGTGAGAGAACGACAGAGGAGAGCCAACTTCAGCATGGAAGGCAAGGGTAAGGCCCCGTCACTGTACGATCTGGGCCTCTCCACCGACGATGAAGACAACATCGCCGAGGGACCTGATGTCTTCACGGTCGCAGAGACCGATAAGAAAACGATTGACGAGGCAAGAGACACGTCGAGTACAAAACCACCAAAAGGGCCCCGAAAATCAGAAGGTGACTCTCGAAAAAATTAGTCAAAGTCCTCGAAGGGAACACCGGCGCCGAAAATTTCGACGTCCGCCAGTAGTTCAAAGGACAGAAGGCCGAGCGAATCCTTCGAGAAGGACTCCCAGGTGCCGAAGACCGCCGAGAGACAGAGTTCCTCGAAACAGACCCACGAGGTGGGACGTTCGGTGACAAAAGACAAGGCCACGTCGACGCAAGCTCCGTCGAAGAGACCTGCGGTCGACGCCGAGCACATCTCCGACATGGAAAAGAAAAAGAGAAGGCTCAAGGCGGAGATGGAGAGCATCCTTCAGAGGAAGGGGGAGTTCGACGAAAGAATGAAAACATTTAAAATCCCAACGGCCCCTTCGACGGATGTCGTAGAGATCGAGGAGCAGGGAGATTTCGATGCCGAAGAGCAGTCGAGAGGTCCTGAAGAGGAGGAAGAAGGCCCCTACTATGAGGGAGAAGATGATGAAGAGGATCAGCAGTCGTTCTACGGCTTGGCGCGGTCGACGACTCAGGAGCTGGAATGGCAGGACATCGACACCGAAAATCCCGAAGAGCCCGTGGACTCGTATCCTTCGAGGCCTTCGCCGCCAGACGACATCGGGGCTTACAACATGGTCGTCAAGAGTGCTGCAGCAGCCTTTGGTGTGAAATTGGACGAGGAGAAGCCGAAAGCAGACTTCCTACTCGAAACTCTGCTCCCCATCCAGACGAGGAGCCAGTTCCTCCCCATGCTCCAAAGCGTGATGAACCAAGGGAAGGAGGCGTTTAAGGACCCAGGAACATGCCGGTCCATCACACCCAGAACGGAAAAGAAGTACAAGCACTCCTCGCAGGATCCTCCTTACATCAAGGAATCGGTCACTGCCGACTCCATCATTGCTTCCACGGCCAGGAAAAGAGCCAATGTGCCGGCGACCTCGGGACCACCTCCTGATAAGGAGAGCAGAAGGATGGACCTCACTGGAAGGAAGGTAGAAAGAAACGCCGCAATGCACTGGCGCATGGCAAACTCAAACGTGCTACTGAACAGACACCAGAGTCAAGCATCTCCCAGAAGAGTACCGTCAAAGGGCTTCCCATCTAGTGGAGGAAAGGAAGAATATCGCCAACTCATGCATTAAGACTGCATTGGACGGGGCGGAAACTTCGAGCAGACTGATGGCCATAGGGATCACTGAAAGGAGACAGGCTTGTCTCAGAATTTCTGGATTCAAGCAGGAAGTCCAGAACAACATACTGCGGTACAAAAGGGGGTGGTGATGGACGGAGCATCAGAACCAATCAAACACTCACACCCAGTCAACAGATCTGGGTTTGATCCATCACCGTTCTTTAGCCCACTCTGCCACCCCAGTTCAGACATGGCCATATGCAAATCAGTCTGACCCTGTGCCTCATGGGAACAGTCCAGCCCGAACTGCCAAGCCATGCCTTCCCTGGACCGGAAACAAGCTTCCTAGGACCGGTTTCTGGCATTTCAGCCGTCTTCAGCCAGGCTTGCTTGAATCCAGTGGCAAAGTGAGCAAGGGACCCACGTCTGAGCATACCCTGCCAACTTATGGCGAACAAAGCGGTACAAAAGGGGGTGGTGATGGACGGAGCATCAGAACCAATCAAACACTCACACTCAGTCAACAGATCTGGGTTTGATCCATCACCGTTCTTTAGCCCACTCTGCCGCCCCAGTTCAGACATGGCCATATGATACCACCAAACTCAACTGTGACCATCACCACGGACGCATCACAAATAGGATGGGGAGCACACATGAATAGCTCAGGGTGAGGGGTCTGTGGACTCCGGCAGATGCGGTCAGACACATCAATTACCTGGAATTGAAGACTGTCCTGCTAGCCCTGAAGGCCTTCCAGAAGCAGCTATACAACCAGAAAGTGTTCATACAGACGGACAATACTACTACCATGTTCTATATCAACAAACGGGGAGGGACACAATCGTTTCCCCTTTCCACTCTGGCACAGGAGATTTGGAGGTGGGCCATCCCACTCAAGGTAGACCTGCTGGCCACACACCTACCAGGGAAGGACAATGTGGAGGCAGACTGGCTCAGCAGACAGACATCGGCATCCCACGAGTGGGAGCTCAATGGACAGGAAACGCAGAGGCTATTCCAAAGGTGGGGAACACCGACAATAGACCTGTTTGCAACACGCCTGTGAGGAAGTGGCTCTGTATATACTGTTCCTTAATAGGTACAGGGTGTACAGAGTCCACAGACCCCAAGGGTTTAACAGAGGTTAAAGTTAGATATAACCTTACTCTCCAAAGTGGTAGCCTGGTCGAGCAGTAAGGCAGTATCAGAGGACAGTGTAAAGCATTTGGTGTACACACCCAGTCAGCAAATAGTTCCACACACTCAATAACTGAACTCTAGGCCAATGGTTTATATATAAAAAATATATGCTTGTTTTATTTTAGAACCAACACTTGGAATTAAAATATACTTTCTCGACAGGAGATGTTTCATAAAAATACTTTTGTATATGCAATAGACTTTTTAGTAAACAGTTACAAGTAGTTGCAGTAGGCAACTCTATTCCTAAACACAATACATTGAGCTCAATGATAAATTCAAGTTATATGTAACAGATTACTTTTTAGATTACTTTTGTAATTCCAGGACTGGATCCTAGATTCAGTCCTGGGTCAGTTCTCAGAATCAGTTGATGAAAGTCGACTTTGGTACTGTAATGATTTTTAACTAATATCTATTTTCAAAGTTGACACTTAGAAAATATTTCAGAGCAATCAATCAATGATTCCCTATGGAAGAAAATTCAGGTTATAGGTACAGTATGTTCTCGTTACTTTTGTAATCCAGTACTGGGTGCCTAGACTCAGTACTGGGACCTCTATCCAAAACAGGTAAGTAATTACGCTTTCAGATATTATACGATTTTTGAAGAACATTTTTAAAGATTGCTGAAATCAACACTTAGAAGAAATTTCACAGAAGAACAGTCAATGGTTTCCTATGGAAGAAAAATGAGTTAAAGGTAAGTATAGTTGTGGGTACTTTTCAGAGTCAGTGCTGGGCACCAAGATCCAGCACTGGGAGCTCACCTAAGAGCAGGTGAGTAAATTCGTGTTTGTCACTTGGCGAATATTTGAAGATTTGAAAGGTCCACACTTAGAAGAAATTTCAGGAAAAAGCCAGTCAATGTTACCCTATGAGGAAAATAGAGTTTGCGGTTTAAGGGTAAGTACTCGACTGGCAGAGTTATGGTTCTGGGCACAGACTCGGGGGTCTCCCAGGGTCAGGTAGGTACAGTTGGTTCACCCTCAGCGACTCTAGGGCGGCCGGGTGCAGAGAGAGTTAGGCCCAATGTTATCCTATAAGGGATAGGGGGCCCTTGTTTGGTGGCTGCTGTCTGGCAAGCCACGCGGCTGTGGGAGCTGGGCTCCTGGTCACTTACTCAGGGCAAGTGGGGAAGCAGGAAAGTGTAGAGTTTTCACTGCCAGGGCCACTCGGGCGGCTGGGTGCAGAGGGCTTTTGAGCCTTCGGGCGCTCAATGGATTTCAATGGGAAATTTCAGGTTTGGAAAAAGACTGCAGGCTCGGGGACGAGGACTCTTCAGGTGCCACCACCGCTTCGAGAGGTAAGTTGGGTAGTTGGAGGATAGGTAGGTACCCCGGGATTGGACACAGAGGGCCGTGGGGCGCCGGGTGCAGGGGTGCCTTTTGGTGTCAGAAAATCTTACCCTCTGTTGATCGCGGTTGGGGTGGCACACTGTTCTGAGGCTGCAGGCTTCTTCAGGATTGTCGATGGGGGTCCTTGGGTGCTGGACTCGGGGGTCACAGTCGCCGTGGGGTCGTCCTCGTGGGTTTAGTTCACTCCGGCACCGGCCAGGCTTGGTTGGTACAGAGTGGGCTGGGATCGCGGTTCCGGGCTGCTGCCAGGGGTGAATGGTAGGTTCTGAGTAGAGCCTCTACTCATGGGAGTCCCAGGGGATCAGAGTTAAAAGGTAGCCAGGTCCTCCAGGGTTTCTGAGGTTACTGGCCACAAGAGATGCCGGGTTTGGAGCAGGAGCAGGTTCGAGGTCGACAGGCCGGTAGGGCTGGGGCCAAAGCAGTTGGTGTCTCCCTCTCCTTTGCAGCTTCAGGGCAGGTCTTCTTTTCTTCTCGCTCTTCTTGTAGTTTCGGAATCTGGGGAAGGAAGGTTCAGTGTGCCCCTAAATACTAGATTTAGGGGCGTTACAGGTAGGTGAAGGGCAGGGACCAATGGGTCCCCGTCCTGGGGAGGGTACACCTCCTATCCTGCCTCTCTCCTGTGGGAAGGGGGCAGTAGCCTAGTCCTGATAGGGTAGGGCTCCCCATCTTCAAGATGGCGAGAGCCCGGAGATGTGCTTCACCTCGCCTCCCGAGGGGTGGGGTTGGCAGGCTGGCACATCCCCTGTCCTTATTTGGGGTTTCCGGCCAAAGCTTCCCGCCAGAGTGGGGGTTGCAGGGGCCTGGGGAAGCTCACATGTCTTTGAAGCTTCCCCCTGCCCATCCTGGAGGAGGAGATTTAGCACCTCGCCCAGGATGTGCATTGTTGCAGGACCAGGAGAGCAGGGACTCTCCTACCCAGGGGTCCAGCAACATGTCTGCTGGGTGGCAGCCTAGGCAGCCTCAGAGCAGACGTGGATTGGTAGGTTAGGTTTCAGGGGGCACCTCTAAGATGCCCTCTGGGGTGCTGAGTACATTAAATCCCATACTGGCATCAGTGTGGGTTTAATGTGCTGAGAAGTTTGATACCAAACTTCCCAGTCTTTAGTGTTGCCATTATGGTGCTGTGGAGCTCGTGTTTGACGAGCTCTCAGCACCATGTACTCTTAAATGGCAGCACTGCACTTACAGGGCTCAGGAATTGACCTGGGCACTGTAGGGGCACAGGGCTCCTGCGCCCACACCAGGGGCATAAGGCACCCAGCCAGAGGGGTGACTGACATATGCCTTGGCAGTGTGGGTGTTGGGCATGGCACACAGAGATGTGTGCCATGTTGACTCTTCATTTTGTCCTACACTCAGCCTGCAAAGGCAGTGTGTGTGTGTAAGGGTACAGGGCCTCTAAGGGTGGCACAAGGTGTGCTGCAGCTCTTGGAGGTCTCCCTTGGTCACAAAGCCCTGGGTACGTAGGGTACCATTTACTAGGGCCTGACATGTGGCCAGGGTTTGCCAATTGTGGTTTGTTTTGTTTTAGGGAAGGAACATAGGCCCTGGGCACCTGATTGGCAGGAGTCCAGGGCACACTCAAAGTACATTCAGCAGTTCAGCAAAAAGTGGGGGCATACCATGCAAGAAAGATGGCACTTTCTCACAACGCCTGAATGCAAAATGCCAAAACTTCGCATCCAGACAACCAGAACAGCAATTCCAAGGGAATGCCCTATGGATAAGTTGGTCAAAGACATTTGCCTACGCTTTTCCACCGATACCGCTGTTACACAGGGTGCTCGACAAGTGCAGGACCAGCAACATGACACTGATCCTAGTGGCACCACAGTGGGCAAGACAGACATGGTTCTCTCAAATAGTGGAAATGGCACAAGGCACTCCTCACAAATTCACAAGAAGAAAGGACCTGCTCTCCATGCAGAAAGGAGAGGTCCTGCATCCAGAGCCAGAGAGCCTCAGCCTGGCGGCATGGCTCCTGAAGACTTAGAGTTTGCGCACCTGAACCTACCTCCAAGCACTATGCGAGTGCTGCGGGAGGCAAGGAGACCTACAACACGCAAATGCTATGGGGAGAAATGGAAAAGGTTCACAATATGGTGCAGCAGAAATAAACTACAGAATAAAATGACAAGAGAGTCAACGGTGCTTAAATACCTCACACACCTACTAAAAAGTAATCTATGCTCATCCTCCCTAAGGGTACACCTAGCGGCAATCGTAGCTTACACACGAGGGAAGAGGGGAGGAAGTCTCTTTACGTCACAGGTAGTAAAGAGGTTCCTGGAAGGGGCGAAAAGAATTGCGCCACTAAAGAGGATGCCGCCGCCGGCATAGAACCTCAACGTGGTCCTAACCGAACTTGTGAAGGCGCCGTTTGAGCCCATCCACAAGGCCGCGCTGCAAATGCTGACAATGAAAACAGCCTTCCTGGTAGCGATAACCTCGCTGCGCAGAGTGAGCGAGCTGCAAGCAAAGACACTGCAAGATCCCTACATCCAGATACACAAGGATAGGGTGGTTCTTAGAACGGACCCACACTTCATGCCTAAGGTGGTGTCGGCATGCCATATGAACCAGACAATTCAGATACTGAGTTTCTTTCAAAACCCCACAACAAGCGCAGAAAGGGCACTGCACACTCTAGACGCTAGAAGGGCAGTGATGCACTACATTGAGAGGACCAAAGAGCACAGGAAGACCAAGCAGTTCTTTGTCTCCATTGCAACTAGTTTCCTGGGTAGACCGGTGACAAAAGCCACCATTGCACGATGGATCGCACTGACAATACAACTCTGCCACAAACAGGCAGGGCAGGAGCTATCGGATGGGCCACGAGCCCACTCCACAAGGAAGAAGGGAGCAACTATTGCCTTTCTGGCAAATACGCCCATTCAAGACATATGCCTGGCGGCAACATGGGCTTCAGTGCACACGTTCACTAAGCACTATTGCGTGGACATACAGATGAACAAGGAAGCACAAGTAGGACAGAAGGTGCTTCAACATATATTCAACGGCCAACACTCATCTACCACCCAGCCGCCACAAAGATAACAAACCGCTACAAAGTCTATGCACAGCATAGTGAATCCAGAAAGATTCACGCTGCAAAACGAATAGTTTCTTACCTGTCGGTGTAGTTTTGCAGCTTGAAGATCTTTCTGGATTCACTAGCGAACCCACCCACCTCCGCCAGGAAGATGAGGCTGGAGAAAGAGGTGGAAGGACAAGGAAGAACAGAATAATTGAAATTCTAAAGGAAATTTGAAAAGGGAAATTAGTAGAACGCCTAGGGTTAAAAAAAAAAAACTGAGAGGAAAAAAGAACCCGAAGATGGCGCCCCAAAGGTGGGACTTCCACAGGAAGCACGGCGACGTCACGAGAGGTGCACCAAATGGTGGGACGTCGACGCCCACCTGGGCTACGAAAAAAAAAAAATGAGACTACGAATCCGGACCCAACCACCAGATCGCGGAATAATGCACAGCATAGTGAATCCAGAAAGATCTTCAAGCTGCAATACTACACTGACAGGTAAGAAACTATTCGTTCTTAACCCCCGAATTGAAAAAACAAATATAGACCTGCCCCACAAGATCCCGCGTACATTAAAGCACAGCTCCTTCTAGACTCTTTAGTAGTTTCAAACGCAAGAAAGCGGGCTAACTCCCAAACAACAGGAGACACACCACCCCCAGATAAAGACTCCAAGCTATTAGAGGCATCGGGCAAAAGAGTTGCAGCACAAGCTGCTAACCATTGGCGTATTGCCAACACACAAGCCCTATTAGCCCGATATGATGGGGCTCATTATGATCAGTTAGAAGATCTTTTACAACACCTGCCAGATCAGTACAAATCCCAGGTCAATTACCTCATCCAAGAGGGAAAACTCATATCTTAACGCATCAATCAAATGCGCACTAGACGCCGCGGACACTGCTTCTAGGGCGGTCAACACAAGCATACTACTTGGACGCCATGCATGGCTACGTATTTCAGGCTTTAAGCCGGAAGTACAAACAACAATACTTGGTCAACCATTCAACCAAAAGCAACTATTTGGGCCCGCAGTAGATACTGCACTAGAGAAAATGAAAAAAGATAACGAGACTGCTAAATCAATGGGAGCATTACAGTCTCCACAACCACGAGGCTCCTTTTGACGCTCCTTCTATAGGGGAGCCTCCAAAAATGTTGGAACAGACACCTCTTCCACTTTCAAAACCTCCGCACAAACATCCCCTAACAGAGGATATTTTAGAGGAGGATATAGGGGAAACAACACCAAGGGCCGAGGTCGGGGCAATACCAACACCCGTACCTCTCCAGCCACTAAACAGTGACTTGCCTCCACTCCCCCCAGACCATTCCACTCCGGTCGGGGGAAGGCTCCAACAGTTCCTACCTGTCTGGAATTCCATTACAACAGACAAGTGGGTAAGACAAATTATCCAGTTTGGTTACTGCCTCGGACTCACAAACACCCCCCGCACATACCACCCAAACACCGTCCAATGTCACCACACCATCTTACACTCCTCAAACAAGAAATTCGGTCCTTGCTTCAAAAACACGCAATAGAACCATTTCCACTCCAACATCAGGGTACAGGAGTATATTCTCTATACTTCCTCATTCCCAAAAAGGACGAGACCTTAAGACCCATACTCGACCTCAGACTACTAAATCAGTACATACACTCAGATCACTTCCATATGATCACTCTCCAACAAGTCCTCCCACTACTTCAACAAGACGACTTCCTTTCCACATTGGACCTCAAGGATGCATACTTTCACATCCCCATGCATTCTGCTCACAGGAAGTACCTAAGATTTGTGGTAGACGGACAGCACTATCAGTTTACGGTCCTCCCATTCGGAGTAACAACTGCACCCAGGGTATTCACCAAATGCTTAGCAGTAGTGGCAGCGCATCTCAGGAGACAACAAATCCATGTCTTCCCGTATCTCGACGATTGGCTCATAAAAGCCAATACTTTCGACAAATGCGTTCTCCACACTCACCGCACTATTCAAACCTTACACAACTTGGGATTTACTATCAACTATCCCAAATCTCAACTGTAACCCTCCCACATACATCAATATCTGGGAGCCACCATAAATACTTCCAAGGCCATAGCTTATCCCAGCACAGCCAGGATAGCCAACATACAAAACCTCATCTGAAAATTTCAAACTCAACACTCTTCCAGCAAGAGTGTTTATGCAACTGTTAGGCATGATGGCGTCATGCATCTCCATTGTGCCTCACACACGACTTCAAATGTGTCCCTTGCAAGAATGTCTAGCACAACAGTGGAACCAGGCTCACGTACAACTTACCGATCTGGTGTTGGTGGACAGTCGCTCACTTCGCTCACTGAAATGGTGGAACACCATCAACCTGTCCAAAGGGCGACCGTTCTTAGAGCCTCTTCCACAAGTAGTGCTGACAACCAACGCATCTCTCACAGGGTGGGGAGCCCATCTCCTTCAACACACCACTCAGGGCAGATGGACCACTCAACAAAAACTGCTCCATATCAATCACCTCGAACTTCTAGCGGTGTTCCTAGCACTGAAATCCTTTCAGGTACAACTAAGGAACAAAACTGTCCTCATCCGCACAGACAACATGACGACCATGTATTGCATACCCAAACAGGGGGGGGGACACATTCTCTCCAACTGGCCCAACTCGCACAGAACATCTGGAGATGGGCAATTCCCCAAAACATCTACCTGCTAGCGGAACACCTTCCAGGGGTTCACAACCAGGTTGCCGATCTCCTGAGTCGACAGACACAGCAAATCCACGAATGGGAATTACACCCCAAAGTCCTACTCCCATTCTTCCAAAAATGGGGCCAACCAGACATAGACCTGTTCGCCACACACGAAAACGCAAAATGCCCAACCTTCGCCGCCAGGTTTCCACACCCACAGTCGAAGGGCAATGCAATATGGATGAACTGGTCAGGCAGATTTGCGTACGCTTTTCCGCCTCTCCCACTCATTCCATTTGTGGTACGCAAGCTCAAACAACAGTCTCTAAAACTGATTCTAGTAGCTCCCACTTGGGCACGTCAACCCTGGTTCACAACACTTCTGGAACTATCGCTAGTTCCACATCAAAAAGTGCGCCTTTCTCCGGCCTTATTAACCCAGAACCATGGAGAAATCAGACACCCAGATCCACAGCAACTGAACTTGGCAATCTGGCTCCTGAAGTCTTAGAGTTCGGTTACCTCAATCTCCCACCAGACTGTATGAATATCATAAAAGAAGCTAGAAGACCTACTACTAGGGCATGTTATGCTGCAAAATGGAAAAGATTTGCCATTTACTGCACTAACAATGATATACGCCCACTGGATGCTTCCATCCAAAACATTATTTGCTATTTACTACATTTGCAAAGATGCAATTTAGCGTATTCCTCCATACGTCTACACCTAGCAGCGTTAGCAGCATACTTACAAAATCGACAACACTTGTCACTATTTAAGGTACCAGCTATCAAAGCCTTCATGGAAGGTATCAAAAGAATTATTCCTCCAAGATTACCACCTTCCCCAGTGTGGAATCTAAATATTGTTCTAACAAGGCTCATGGGCCCTCCATTTGAACCTATGCATAAATGCGAACTGCAATTCCTTACATGGAAAGTGGCTTTCCTTATCGCAATCACATCCCTGCGAAGGGTAAGTGAGATACAGGCCTTAACTATTGAAGAACCATTTCTACAACTACATCGTAACAAAGTGGTTCTTAGGACAAACCCAAAATTCCTACCAAAAGTCATTTCCCCTTTCTATCTTAACCAATCAGTCGATCTGCCAGTCTTCTTCCCTAATCCAGACTCAGTAGCCGAGAGAGCCCTTCATACCTTAGATGTAAAAAGAGCCTTGCTTTATTACATCGACAGAACCAAAGCTTTTCGCAAAACCAAACAACTGTTTGTTGTTTTCTCTCCACCACATAAAGGCAACCCCATTTCAAAATCAGGTATAGCCAGGTGGATAGTTAAATGTATCCAAATATGTTACCAAAAAGCTAAACGCACTATTACAGTTCCCCCTAGAGCGCACTGCACACGTAAAATAGGGGCTTCTATGGCATTCTTAGGGAACATTCCCTTATAAGATATTTGCAAAGCAGCCACATGGTCTACCACACACACCTTCACTAAACATTACTGTGTTGATGTGCAATCCAAACAACAAGCTTCCGTAGGCCAGGCTGTCCTAAAAACTCTATTCCAAACTGCTGCAACAGATACAGGTGACCACCGCTAGGGCAGACACTGCTCTATAGTCTATCCTAAGTGTGTGATCTGCAGCTCATATGCCTGAAACGGAATATGCTACTTACCAGTATGCATCTGTTCTTGGCATGTAGAGCTGCAGAGCCACACATGCCCACCCACCTCCCCGGGACCGTATCTGTTCCAGCATTGTCTTAATTGGACACTACACATGGACATCCTTTCTCTTTATTCTTATACACTCCATTATTTCTCATCATGGCGAAAAACAATCTGAGGATGGAGTGGATGCCCATGCGCACTGTTGTCCAGGGGAGGAGTCACCTATCTCGTGACCAAAAGGCTTCTTCCGAAGACCACAACAACCTGCAATCATCCGAGCCCAACACCAGATGGCGATCTTATCCTAAGTGTGTGGCTCTGCAGCTCTACATGCCAAGAACAGATGCATACTGGTAAGTAGCAAATACCTTTTTTGTAAACATTTTTATTGGCTTTTTATTATTTCACATATGAGCAGACCTACAGTTATAGTGCTTACTCAAGCCTTTACAATCACAGGTTACAATTTGCTGGTTCAAGTGGGAACCTTGAGATTTCAAGTTAAAAGGACAGGAGAATAAAGTTGAACCATATATGTTTGTGAGATTGCAGGATGTCTTCGTAAACTTGAGTGTTTGCTAAACAGATTGGTGCGGCAAAGTGATGTGAAGCCAGCTTGCTGAAAAGGAAGAACTTGCGGACGTTTGTGCCTAACTAGGATTTAGAACTTGGGGAATTTGGTCGGGCGACCTAGTTTGCTTGCTTTATTCTTTTTTTTTTTTTTTTTTTTTTTTTTTTTGAAACCGTTTATTACAAATCTCAAGAATATACAAGTATGGGCCTACAACCTTCCGGCCGGCCGCTAGGAATGACAGGAGCATATGACATACGTTCATAAACACTTGGCATTGCAGAGAAGCATAATCAGGAGGTATCAACGTCGTGGGCCACATCAATCAGACCCCACAATACGGTTTCATTTTATTCAAACAACGAGAAAACCACACCCACAAGGCAACCAGCAATCGAAAATAGCAGCGCGTGCTCCCCGAATGGGGGACCCCAACTATCCACAGGAGTCGAAAGAGGGGAAGGGAAACAGAGCAAGGACTGGGGGAACCCTGTGCCCGGGGCTGGGGGAAGGGGTCAGCTAAGGGGACGGGGCTGGTGAAGCAGCAGGCAGCAATGGTGGCGCGCAGATACCCCCGCGGTAGGCGTTCCAGGGGCCCCATACCTTCATCCATGTCCCAGGCTTACCCCTCGCCACATACACCACCTTTTCTCGAAACATGCACCAATCCATGTGTTCTTTCCAGGCCGACACCGCCGGGGGTTTCTGGGATCCCCACAATTGAGCAATATCACGCTTAGCTATCATATATCCCAGAGTCACCCACCACGTCTGCGGAGCCGAGTAGTCAGTTGGCTCCCACACATTCAACAGGCATCTCCTCGCTTCAGGCAGCAGAGCGACACGCGTAACCACTCGCAGGACCTCGTGCACACCACGCCAGAATCGCTCCACCTTCGGGCATTCCCACAAAATATGCAGGAAGGTCGCCAAAGCACCACACCCACGCTTACACAACCCATCCTCAGCATAGCCCATACGCAGAAGCCTTGGCCCCGTCATGTAGACCCGGTGGAGTATCTTAAGCTGGACGAAGCGAAGGCGAGCCGGTATGGCCACCTCCTTCGGAGAGGCCACCGCGGAGATCCAGTCCTCGTCGTCCAGCTCCAGCCCATCGGCGACCCAAGCCTCACGGAGGCCAGTCAGCAAGCCCGAGCGGTCATTGATCAGTTTTTTGTAAATAAGTGAGATCGTGCTGTCTGGGACGTGGCCATCTAGCACTCTATCCTCCAGGGGGGAAGACTCCGGGATGGAGGCGACGTCTGGGAAGACGGAGCCCAGTGCATGACGGACCTGCAAGTACCGAAAGTATTCACTGCCCTGCAGCTGAAACTCCGTCTGCAGCGTCTCGAATGTTTTAAATCCCCCCCCTCGTCCAGAAATCCCCCACTTTACTGATGCCTATCGTGTCCCACTTCTCGAAGCCCTTCGAGGTCCACAGGGAGCCCAACCTCTCAGACGCGTACAACGGTGACGCCCGGGTCAAACGGTCCTTCCACCCCATAGCTGCATTAGCCGCGTGCCATACTCTCACCATGACACGCGTAGGTCCCGTCAGGCGAGCATCGGGCGCGCCAGAGTAGAGCGCTCGATTGTAGTCGCCACCGGGCAGTAGCATCTTGTCCATTTCAAATGCCGGGTTTAAGGCAGGCCCGTAGAGGCCATGGTTAATTGCAGCTAGCTGGGAGGCCCAGTAATACCGTTTAATATCCGGGAGGGCAATCCCCCCGTCGTACCATGGGAGCGTCAATTTCGCCAGGGCAATACGCGGCCTCCCGTCCCAGAACAGGCGGCGCTGTAGACTCTCCACCTCACGGAAGTAGCGCGCCGGGACTAAGTCCATAGTGTTCTGGAGAGCGTACAGGAAGCGTGGCAATGACATCATCTTAAACAACGCCGCCCGGCCGAGCGGCGAAAGCGGCAGGCGCCGCCAGCGCGCGACGTCCTCCTTCAAGCGCAGGAGGGGGGGAAGCAAGTTCCGCTCGTAGCGGGCCTCCGGGTCCAGAGTGATGTAGACACCCAGGTACCTAAACCCCTGAGAGGCAATCTGGATCGGACAGCCCCGCGGGAGGACGGGAGCCTCCCCGGAGAGCACATACACACATGATTTAGCCCAGTTGATGACAAGGCCTGAGTTGCGGCCGAATGAGCGCAAAACATCAACCAGGACAATCAATGATTTACGTGGGGAGGCTAGGTATAGAAGGATGTCGTCAGCGTATAGGGACACGCGGTCCTCGTACTCGGGGGTCCAACGGAGACCACGGATGGAAGGATGCCACCGCAGCCACTCCGCCAGGGGCTCCAAGGCCAGCGCAAACAGGAGCGGCGACAAGGGGCAGCCCTGTCGCGTGCCCCGTCCCAGCTCGAATGGGGCCGATACTCTTCCATTCACCACCACCTGCGCCAATGGGCCCGAATACAACAATTTGACCCAGCTGATGAACCCCGGGCCAAATCCAAACTTCGCCAGCATCGCCCAAATGTATGGCCACTCAAGCGTGTCAAACGCCATGGTGGCGTCTAAGGACGCCAATATGGCCGGCTCCCTCACGAATGGGACACGTGCGAGCACCCCGTGCAAGCGCCGCAGATTAAGGGCCGTGTTGCGATGGGGAATGAAGCCGGACTGGTCTGGGTGGACCAGATCGCCCACCACGCCGACCAGCCGGTTGGCCAGCACCTTGGCGAGAATTTTGGGCTCCGCATTCAAGAGCGAGATAGGCCGATAGGATGTAACCCGGTCTCGAGGTCTCCCCTCCTTGTGGATCACCACGATTGTAGCTAGACGCTGGTCCAGCGGGAGGGAGCCCAGCGAGTGGGCCGCCAGGAACATCGCGCGGAGGTGGGGTGCCAATACATCCGGTCGCAACTTATACAACTCGATAGGGATGCCGTTCGGGCCCATGGCCTTGCCGGAGGCGACCGAGCGTATGGCGAGGGCAATTTCGTCGGAGGTGGGAGAGGCATCCAACGACACCCTGTCCACCTCCGAGAGGGAAGGCAGCGCGATATCCCTAAGCAGGGCGTGGGAATCCTCCTCCGAGCAGGGAGAAACCGGGGAATACACCTCGCGGAAATACTCCGCGAAATAAGAGACAATGTCTTCTGGCTCGGTTACACTCACACCATCCATCCTCTCAATCAGCGGGACCACACGACTCGCTCTCTCCTTTTTATCCAACCACGCAAGCAGTTTACCAGCCTTATCACCCACATCATACAATCGCCCCTGTTGCTCTCTACTGAGGCCCCTGGCCGCCTCCGTAACGAGGGCCCTGTAGGCCGCCTGCTTAAGCTGTAGGACATGTAATGCAGCATCTGTCACCCCACCCTCTAGATCGCCCTCCAATTCGGCAATTTCGGTCTCCACCCGGGTCACCTCCTCCCGCTCGCGCCTCCGGGAATGGGAGATAAGGGACAGGGCTTCCCCTCTGAGAACTGTCTTGAAGGCTTCCCACAGGGAGCTAGCCGAAGGGACGGACCCCACATTCTCATCAAAGTATCGCTGCAAGGATTTAATCAAGTCAGCGCGAATAGTGGGGTCGCGCAGGTACCAGGCATTGATTGGAGCTACCCTGCCCTCACCCCTCGGGAAGACACCAAAGTGTAACAGGAGCGGGGAGTGATCTGAAATACCCCGCGCCAAATGGCGCACCTCTCCTACACTCCCAACATAGGCCGCAGGGACAAGGACATAATCAAGCCGTGAGAGGCTACCATGGGCACCCGAGTGGAAAGTGTACTGCAGCTGCGTGGGATGTTTTAAGCGCCAGCAGTCCACCAGTCCCAGTGTATCCAAGAGGCCGGATAGCCACGCCTGTGCCCGGGGGAGGTCCCTAGGGGGGTGACGATCCACAGTCCCAGAAACCACCGCATTGAAGTCCCCCCCAACCACCAGAAGCCCCCCCGGAAGGCCAAGGAGGAGGCGCCCCAGGTCTGCAAAAGTGGTCGACTGTAGCCCCGGTGGGACGTATACTGATACAAAGACAACCACTTTGCCCTCCATTCTCCCCACCAAGACAGTGTAGCGTCCCCTATCATCATGGCGCACCTCGTCTATTTCCAACGGGAGCGAGTTCTTCACCATGATGCCCACACCCCGTGAGCCCGACGTGAAGCCCGAGTGGGCCACCAAACGGTAGCCACGCCGATTCATGGCACAAAAAGAATTACCAATAAGGTGTGTCTCCTGCAGAAAGACTACATCGGGTGAGATTCGTTTCAGATACTGCAGGACCACACCTCGTTTGATCCTATCCCCCAGTCCATTAACGTTCCAAGACAACAAAGTCAGGTCCCTACCCCCCATCACAAACAGAAGCCATCATTCGTCCCCCTGAGAGCACCTTAATACCAATACAATAAAGGGTTTGCCTTGTGGTAAAAACGAACAACACCCCACCCCAACCCACCCATCCCAGCAGAACTCCCCCCTCCCTGCACCCCTGCATGAGCCCAAACAGCCCCCCCAAAGTGCAGTGTGCCTGTCGCCCCATAGATGGTTAAACTAACTAGTCCCCCAGAGGAGGAGGGAGAACCCCCAAGAGACCCCATACGACCTCCACAGGAGGGGAACTTACTCGAACAGACGAACAGTCAAAAGTGACATCAATTTTGTCCAGAGCGAGGCCTAATATTAGTCCCTCAGTCCTGATCCGGCGAGCCCTCTCCTCCAACCGCGCCCCCCCGACCCCGATCCCCGGACAAAGTATCCAGCCAGTCCCCGGCCGCTTCGGGACGATCAAAAAAGTGCGTGCGGCCATCCACCTCCACCCGCAACTTAGCTGGGAAAAGAATTGCATACTTGAGGTTTAGGTCCCGTAGGCGACGTTTGACTCCGAGAAAGCTCAGTCTCTGCTTTTGGACCGCTGGGGTGAAATCAGGATAGAAGTTTACGTCCATATTGTCGAGTCTGACCGGTCCTTGTAGTCTGGAAGTTTGCAGGATAGCGTCTCTGTCCCGAAAGTTGAAAATCCGGGCAATGAGAGGCCTCGGAGGGGCTCCGGCCTTAGGCCTTCCCCCGGGAACCCTGTGGGCCCGTTCCACCGCGAAGAATTTACTCAGCCCCCGGGGCTGGAGATGGGTGAGAATCAAGTCCTCCACAAATAGGTCCGCCGCCGCCTCCTCACGTCCCTCCGGCACCCCGATGATGCGGACATTGTTCCTTCGGGCCCGACCCTCGGAATCCTCCAGGCGACGATCCATCAGCGCACTCGCCTGGCCAAGCCGGCGCACCTCCTTTTGGAGGGCTGCCACATCCGTCGTGAGGCCCGATGTGGTGCGGGCCAAAGAATCGACCTGGTCGTTGGTCTTGGATAGATCGGCCCTCACCAGGCCGACATCCACGAGGACCGAGTCAATCTTCTGCGCCAGTGTGTCAAAACGCTGGTCCACCGAGGCCTTCATCTCGGCGATAGCGCCCATGACATCCCGAAGGGTCAGATCCGCGGGCAGAGCAGGAGCATCAGTCGGGCCCTCAGGGGACCTACGCGGCACCTCGGGAGATCCCTTCTGGAGGGTGTAGCGGTCCATGCTGTTAGACTGATGGACTGCGCCACGTCGGGTCGATTTCACCTTTGCCCGGTCGCCATCTTGCTTTGTGGACATGGTTCCAGTCCCCCAATCGTGCCAATCCCGTCGGAAAGGGCAGACAAGCCGGTTCACGGGCTCCGGGGGGGGGGGGGGCAACCACAGGTCCGCGGGGTGGATCACAGCCGGCGGGCCGGCAGGGTACCCCAACGAGGCCACACCACCTCACAGTGCCCCGCAACCCAACCTCGCCGAGGCAGCAAGGAGGGTGCAAAAGCGAAAGTGAAAGTGCGGGGTACGTGAGTCGCCTGGCCCTGCCCGCCGCTGTTGTTCACTTTGGCTCCGGATCGCCCCATAACTCCAATCCGGGGGCCCGGCGTGGAGAAGGCCTGCAAACCTCGATCGGTGCTCCCGCCGGTGTCCGAGGTCCAATTTGGAAGCGGAAAACGGGTGACACCTCAGCTCGGGTTCACCAACACAGTCCCCTCATCTAGGACAGGATATTTTCAGGATTTATGTAGGAGGTCACGGAGGTCCTCGGGAGCCTCGCACCTACGCGGCCATCTTGGTTGCGCGCTAGGCTCCTCCTCTGCTGCTTGCTTTATTCTTGATGGATAAAGAGATATACTTTGCTACGTATTTTCATGAGCATGGGGGGTCAGGAGCTTCACTAGAAGTATGCTAGTCATTGGGGAGGCCGTTCAGCAAGAGTATTATGCGCTACTTTAGTGTTCCGCTTCAAGGAGATATTGCCCAATTAAAGCTCTTGGCACGATTGGTGGTCGCTGTGTAGCATGGTGTGAACCTTCAGGCGTATTCAGGAGCGATACTGGTTGGTGCGTGCTAGCCTTGTGTTGGTGAAACTGGTGCAGTAGCATGGCTCACTCCATGGAGATGTCTTTTTCGTGTCCCCTGCACCTCCCCCCTCCTGATGGTGTCCTCCTCCGCCAAGCCCCACTTCCCGACTGCTCCCACCCAGGCTGCTGGGGGGAGGGCATTTGGGGCTCTCTAGTGCATTGCAATCCTTCTTTTTGCTAACAGAAGAGCTAGGGAGGTAAAGCGTTTTTGGACTTTGAGGGTTTTGTGTCTACAGAAGATTCCCAACCAACTGGCCTCCCACGTGCTAATATCTTTGAGTCCTGTTATTTCCTGTAGTACCTTGTGTATAACCCTCCAGTAGGGCTGCAGTGTGGGGCGCGACCAGAACATGTGAATGAATGTCGCGTCTATGGATGGGCACCTCGGGCACACCAATTGCGTGTCTGGGTAAAAACGCTGGAGCCTTGCTGGAGTAAGGTAGGCATGGTGTAATATGGAAAATTGTATGTTTTTGAAGCGAGCATTTCTGGATACCTTCTTCGGGTATTCCAAGGCCTGTTACCACTCCTTATCGTGAAATGGGCGACCTATCACCTCTTCCCATTTTGATCGCAGTGGGACTAATGTTGCAGTGAGGTCCCTGACTGCTTTATAAAGCCAAGTGATTAACTGCCGCCCTAGCCCCGTTTGGAGAATTGCATGTAGGACTGGGTGTGTTGTTGGTTCCCCTTCGGCAAGATGCGATATGCGGTGAGTGCTAAGTATTTGTTGCCTGTGTAATAAAAATTGCCCTGGGGGAGGCTCGTCTCGTCCGAGAGGCGCTCGAATGACAGCAGTTGTCCCTCTTCAGAGATCCAACTTCCAGAATGTTATGATCCGTCCAGGTTTGCATTTGCGATCAGTGTAAAACCCTTCCTTTTTGGGTAGGCGGCTAGTGGGTACAAAGGAGTATACAATGGGACATCACCAGAAATGTGGTGTATCCGCAACATGCATTCTTGCGCCACTTTCACCTGGATCAAGTGCGCCGCCCTGGGCTGTGTGCCCAGAAGCAGTAGGTGACAGATGGCCTGTATCGACATGAGGCCCTCCTCTGTGGTGCCCCGTCGTCCATCTAGATATCCACTGCACTTGCGCTGCGTAAAAGTAGGCCTCAAAGGATGGTGCTCCCAATATCCCTCGATCTGACAGGATCTGCAATTTTGAGAGTGCGACTCTGCGGCGCTAGTCACCCCATATAAGGGAGCTCAGTGGAGCGTCCAGCTCGCGAAAGGAGCGTGGGGGGGACAACAGGAGTGTTGGCGAAATAATAAAGACATTGTGGTACTAGGATCATCTTGGCCAAGGCAATTCTACCTATGGGCGCCAGGGGTAGAGCCTTCCAGAAATGTACCAGTGTCGTGGCTCCTATCCAGGCACAATGATGGTTACCCTCAAAGAGGTCAGCCGAGGAGTGATAGTCTGATACCGAGGTACCGCAGGCCGCCAGCGCTGCATGTTATACGAGAGGTTCCAAATCCTCTCTCCCGTGGGGGAAGCCTATGATTTAGAGCAGTGGTCTTCAAACTTCTTGAAGCTGTGCCCCCCCACCACCCCCCTTAGTAAAAAATAAAATTCATCGGGCCCCCCTCAATGGTTTACAATTATTCTATTAAATTGGCAATGTTTAAAAATGTCTCAACTTATTTAAACACAAGATATATTTAAACATTGCTAGTAAATTCTGTTAGTTTTAAACATGCCATCAAATACATGAGATATACACTCACACACACTATTCTCATCAGGCAGGCCTTACTAACGTGTAAAAGTATCCACAGTGTGACTATTAGAATTGGGGGGGGGGGAGGGGGATGGGTTGTTTTGAAGAATATTTGGTGCCTCTTCCTTTTTGAAACATACTTCCAGCTAGGATATCAATGATAAAAGATGTTAGTGATGGCCCAATACTGAGCAATAACCGCCTCACATTTATTTCCTGCTTAAAACCAAGCACTGCTATCAGCATGCTTCTTTTAATCAGGGCCTGGGATCACTTAAGCCCCCCCCAGGGGGGCATGTCCCCCAGTTTATACAACAGACTTCGCCCAATTGACTTTGAGCCCTTTTGCAGCTGCACAGTCTGAGAGGATGTTTCCTATGGGTGTGAGATCGGATTATATGTCCCTCATGTAAAGCAACAGGTCATCCGCATACATTGATACTATATGGGTAGTTCCTGCAATTGGGATGCCCCACGTTGTGAGAAAGTGCCATCTTTCTTGCTTGGTATGCCCCCACTTTTTGCGGAATTGCTGACTGTACTTTGACTGTGTGCGCCCTGGGCTCCTGCCAATCGGGTGCCCAGGGCCTATGTTCCTTCCCTAAAACGGCAAGCCACATGTCAGCCCCTGGTAAATGGTACCCTAGGTAACCAGGGCCTTTTGACCAGGGAAGGCCTCTAAGGGCTGCAGCACTTGTTGTGCCACCCTTAGAGGCCCTGTACCCTAACACAAACACACTGCCCTTGTAGTCTGAGTGTCTGGGTACAAGACAAAACAGTCGACATGGCACACATCCCTGTGTGTCATGCCCACAACCTACACTGCCCTCGCATACATCAGCCACCCCTCTAGCTGGGTACCCTATGCCAGTAGTGTGGGCACAGGAGCATGAGCCCTGGGCCCCTACAGTACCCAGGTCCATTCCTGGGTACTGTAAGTGCAGTGCTGCCATTTAAGAGTATATGGTGCTGGGAGCTAGTCAAACACGAACTCCACAGCACCATAATGGCAACACTGAAGACTGAGAAGTTTGGTATCAAACTTCTCAGCACATTACACCCGCACTGATGCCAGTGTGGGATTTGATGTACAAAGCACTACAGAGGGCATCTTAGAGATGCCCCCTGAACCCTACCCTACAATCCACGTCTTGTCTGAGAGGCTTCCTAGGCTGCCACACAGCAGACATGTTTCTGAACCTCTGGGTGGAGAGCCCCTGCTCTCCTGGGACTGCAACAATGCACATCCTGGGCAAGGTGCTAGGTCTCCTCCGCCAGGATGGGCAGGGGGAAGCTTCAAAGGCATGCCGCATTTGTGAGCTTCTCCAGGCCATTTGCTTTACCAAGCAACTGACCCCAACCGGTTCTGACACCCACTCTGGCGGGAAGACTGGCCGGAAACCCCAAGTAAGGACAGGAGATGTGCCAGCCTCTGCCAACCCCACCCCTCAGATGGGGGAGGCGAGGTGAATCACATCTCCGGGCTCTCGCCATCTTGAAGATGGAAAGCCCTGCCCAATCAGGACTAGGCTACTGCCCCCCTCCCACAGGAGAGCGGCAAGATAGGGGGTGTACCCACCCCAGGGCAGGGACCCATTGGTCCCTGCCCTTTACCTACCTATAACACCCCTAAATCTAGTATTTAGGGGCACCCTGAACCTTCCTTCCCCAGATTCCGAAATACAAAGAAGAAAGAAGACCTGCCGTGCAGCTGCTAAGAAGAGGAAGACACTAACTGCTTTGGCCCCTGCCCTACCGGCCTGTCGACCCTCGAACCTGCTCCTGCTAAATCCCGGCACCTCCTGTGACCAGCAACCTCGCAAACCCCGGAGGACCTGGCTACCTTGTGACTCTGAGCATCTGGGTCTCCCATGAGCAGTGGCTCTGCTCAAAGCAAGTTTCTAACCCCTGGCATCAACCCGGAACCGCGAACCCTGAACACCCTGCACCCACTATGCCTGGCCTGTGCCGGAGTGGACAAAGACCCCGAGGACGTCCCCCCGGCGACTGTGTGACCCCGAATCCGGCACCCAAGGACCCACCTCGACGCTCCTGACGCCTGCAGCCTCAGAACCTGGGACTCCCCCAACCGCGATCAACAGAGGGTAAGATTTCCCGACATCAAAAGGCACCCCTGCACCCGATGCACTGCAGCCCCCTGTGCCTGACTCCTGAGTACCTACCTATCCTCCAACTACCCAACTTACCTCTCGAAGTGTAGGTGGCACCTGAAGAATCTTCGTCCCCGCGCTTGCAGCCTTCGTTTGTCCTTGAGCTTTCCCATTGAAATCCATTGAGCTCCCGAAGGCTCAAAAGCACCCTGCACCCAGCCGCCCGAGTGGCCCTGACAGTGCAACTTCTACTCCTACATGCTTCCCCATTTGCCCATAGGAAGTGACCAGGAGCTCAGCTCCCACAGCCGCGTGGCCTGCTAGTCAGCAGCCACCAACCAAGGACCCCTACCTCCCATAGGATAACATTGGACCTAACTCACTCTGCCCCCGGCTGCCCCGCTGAGGGTGTACCAACTGTTCTTACCTGACCCTGGGAGACCCCTGAGTCTATGCCCAGAACCTTAACTCTGCCAGTCGAGTACTTACCCAAAAGCCGATAACTCACTTTTCTTCCATAGGGTAACATTGACTGGTTTCTTCTGAAATTTCTTCTGTGTGGAGTTTCTAAACTTTAAAATACTCACCTAAAATTAACCGAGTAACGAAAACGGAAATACTCAACTGGTATTAGGAGAGATCCCAGTGCTGGATCTTGGTGCCCAGCACTGACCCTGAAAAGCACTTACAACCGTACTTACCACTAACTCAATTTTCTCCCATAGGAAACCATTGACGGTCTGTGAAATTTCTTCCAAGTGTCGATTTTTGCAAACTACAAATATTCTTTAAAAATCGTACCAACTGTGAAAACGTAATTACTTACCTGTTTTAGATAGATGCCCCAGTGCTGAGCCTAGGAGCCCAGCACTGGCCTTGAAACAGTACCCATAACCCCACTTACCTGGTAAGTGAATTTCCTTCCATAGGATAACATTGGTAATTTGATCAGAGAAAGTTTGTCAACTTTTAAAATAGCAAAATATTGTTTAAAAATCACAACAGTAACTTAACTGAATTTACTCACTTGTTTCCAAGAACTGTCCCAGGGCTGAATCTAGGATCCAGTCCTGGAGTTAGAAAAGTAATCCTGAAAGTAATCAAGTGCACATAACTTAAAATTTCCATTGAGCTCAATGTATTATTGTGTTTGAAATTGTGTTGCCTATTGCAACAACCTGTAACTATTACCTACAAAATTCAATTGTATATTGCAAAAGTATTTAACTAAAGCATCTCATTCTGAGAAAGTATATTTTGATACCTATTGTTGTTTCTAAAATATAACAACCATAAATTTTTTATATAAACCATTGGCCTACAATTTGCCATGGAGCCTCTAGCGATTCGTTTACGTTGGGAGGGGGGACACGTGTGTGAGAAAGTGGCTCTGTGTATACTGTTCCCAAATAGGTACAGTGTGTACAGAGTCCACACTCCCCAGAGGTTTGGCAGAGGCTAAAGTTAGATATAACCTTACTCTCTAAAGTGGTAGCTTGGTCGAGCAGTAAGGCAGTATCGGAGGACAGTGAAAAGCATTTGTTGTACACACTCAGTCAGCAAATGGTCTCACACGCTCAATAACTGAACTCTAGGCCAATGGTTGATATAAAAAATTTCTGTTTTATTTTAGAACCAACAATAGGTATTAAAATATACTTTCTCAGAATGAGATGCTTTAGGTAAATACTTTTGCAATATGCAATTGACTTTTGTAAATAATGGTTACAGGTTGTTGCAATAGGCAACACAATTTCAAACGCAAAAAAGCATTGAGCTCAATGGAAATGTTAAGTTATTTGCAATAGATTACATGCAGGATTACTTTTGTAACTCCAGGACTGGATCCCAGATTCAGTCCTGGGACAGTTCTTAGAAACAAGTGATGAAAGTCGACTTAGTTACTGTTGTGATTTTTAGGAAATATTTAGCTATTTTAAAAGTTGTCAGAAGAAATTTCATAGAAAAGCAGTCAGATTCCCTATGGAAGAAATTTCAAGTTGCAGGTAAAGTAGGTTCTCGTTACTTTTGTAATCCAGTACTGGGCTCCTAGGCTCAGTACTGGGATCTCTATCTAAAACAGGTATGTAATTGCGTTTTCACAGTTAGCTCGATTTTTAAAGAATATTTAAAGTTTGCAAAAATCGACACTTAGAAGAAATTTCACAGAAAAACAGTTGATGGTTTCCTATGGAAGAAAATTGGGTTACTGGTAAGTAAGGTTGTGAATATTTTTCAGGGTCAGTGCTGGGCACCAAGATCCAGCACTGGGATCTCTCCTAAAAGCAGGTGAGTATTTTCGTTTTCGTTACTCAGCTGATTTTTTGTGAATATTTTAAGTTTTAGAAACTCCACACTTAGAAGAAATTTCAGAAGAAACCAGTCTGTTACCCTATGGAGAAAATTGAGTTATCGGCTTTTGGGTAAGTACTCGACTGGCAAAGATAAGGTTCTGGGCACAGACTCAGGGGTCTCCCAGGGTCAGGTAGGTACAGTTGTTACACCCTCCGAGGTGCAGGGGCAGTCGGGTGCAGAGTGAGTTAGGCCCAATGTTATCCTGTGGGAGGCGGGGGCCTTGGTTGGTGGCTGCTGACTAGCAGGCCACGTAGCTGTGGGAGCTGTGCTCCTGGTCACTTGCTCAGGGCAAATGGGCAAGTAGCTAGGTGTAGAGGTTACACTGCCAGGGCCACTCGGGCAGCTGGGTGCAGGGTGCTTTTGAGCCTTCGGGCGCTCAATTGATTTCAAAGGGAAAGCTCCTGGTTGGAAAAAGGCCGCAAGCTCGGGGACGAAGATTCTTCAGGTGCCACCACCACTTCGAGAGGTAAGTTGGGTAGTTGGAGGATAGGTAGGTACCCAGGAGTTGGGCACAGAGGGCTGCAGGGCGCCGGGTGCAGTGGTGCCTTTTGGTGTTTGGGAAATCTTACCCTCTGTTGATCACGGTTGGGGGGCGGTACCTGGTTCTGAGGCTGCAGGCATCGTCAGGAGCGTCGAGGGAAGTCCTTGGGTGCCAGACTCTGGGTCACAGTTGCCGGGGGGTCGTCCTCGTGGTCTTTGTTAACGCTGGGACAGGCCAGGCTTGGCGGGTGCAGTGTGTTCAGGGTTCGCAGTTCCGGGCTGATGCAAGGGATTAGAAGCTGATTTTGAGCAGAGCCTCTGCTCATGGGAGTCCCAGGTGCTTAGAGCCAAAAGGTAGCCAGGTCCTCCGGGGTTTGTGAGGTTGCTGGCCACAAGAGGTGCCGGGATGTAGCAGGAGCAGGGTCGAGGGTCGACAGGCCGGTAGGGCTGGGGCCAAAGCAGTTGGTGTCTTCCTCTTCTTAGCAGCTGCATGGCAGGTCTTCTTTCTTCTTTCTCTTCTTTGTATTTTGGAATCTGGAATCTGCGGAAGGAAGGTTCAGGGGGCCCCTAAATACTAGATATAGGGGCGTTACAGGTAGGTAAAGAGCAGGGACCAATGGGTCCCTGTCCTGGGGTGGGTACACCCCCTATTCTGCCTCTCTCCTGTGGGAGGGGGGCAGTAGCCTAGTCCTGATTGGGTATGGCCTCCCATCTTCAAGATGGCGAGCCCCTGGAGATGTGCTTCACCTCGCCTCCCCCACCTGAGGGGTGGGGTTGGCAGGCTGGCACATCCCCTGTCCTTATTTGGGGTTTCCGGCCAGGCTTCCCGCCAGAGTGGGGGCTGCAAGTGGCCTGGGGAAGCTCACAGAGGCGGCATGCCTTTGAAGCTTCCCCCTATCCATCCTGCCCAGGATGTGCATTGTTGCAGGCCCAGGAGAGCAGGGGCTCTCCTACCCAGGGGTCCAGCAACATGTCTGCTGTGTGGCAGCCTAGGCAGCCTCTCAGACCAGACGTAAATTGTAGGTTAGGTTTCAGTGGGCATCTCTAAGATGCCCTCTGTGGTGCTTGGTACATTAAATCCCACACTGGCATCAATGCAGGTTTAATGTGCTGAGAAGTTTGATACCAAACTTCTCAGTCTTCAGTGTTGCGATTATGGTGCTGTGGAGTTCGTGTTTGACGAGCTCTCAGCACCATGTAATCTCAAATGGCAGCACTGCACTTACAGGGCCCAGGAATGGAACTGGGTACTGTAGGGGCACAGGGCTCATGCTCCTGTGCCCACACCACTGGCATAGGGCACCCAGCTAGAGGGGTGACTGATGTATGCCATGTCGACTCTTTGTTTTGTCTTGTACCCAGACACTCAGCCTGCAAGGGCAGTGTGTGTGTGTTAGGGTACAGGGCCTCTAAGGGTGGCACAATGAGTGCTGCAGCCCTTAGAGGCCTTCCCTGGTCACAAGGCCCTGGGTACCTAGGGTACCATTTACCAGGGGCTGACATATGGCCAGGGTTTGCTAATTTGGGTTTGAGGTTTTTGTAGGGAGGGAACATAGTCCCTGGGCACCTGATTGGCAGGAGTCCAGGGCACACTCAGTCAAAGTACATTCAGCAATTCAGCAAAAGGTGGGGGCATACCATGCAAGAAAGATGGCACCTTCTCACAATACACTATAGATTTGACATAGGTCTGAGGTCAGTATGTCTCTATCGAGTACATTAAATTTAATTACTTGTGTGTACCAGCTAACTCAGAGGTCACTAGAAACTTCTTGAATACACAAGAAGGGATTAGTTTCTGACAGCCGCATAAACCTGACAACTTTGTTTCCCTTAGTCGGAACAGTCTCAGAACCGTGGAAACAATAGATAATAGTTTCACTCAGTCAATCGTGCATGCTTAGTTTCTACAGAGTTGCACAGAAATAGAGAGACGGGCTGTGAAACGGCGTCCCGACAACCCCAACCGGAACACCGTCTTTCCCCGAATTTACCTCCTTCGCCAGCCCCGGGACTGTATCCCCGGCTTCATAATGCCCCCATAAGGACTCGACCTGAGACGCCAGCAAAACACCGGAAAATCACACCCTTCCTTTCCCCACAGAGACCAACCAGAACATCGGGTCAGACAGCCTCAAATATCGCGGACTCCGGAAGCTCCGCCCCTATGGCAGCGACAGCACCGGATAAAAAGGAGAACCCGGAAGTGCGAAGGGTCGGAGATTTGTGGCAGGAACCTCGGACTGGAGGACGCGAAGGAGAAGAGGCAAGAGACGGAGAGCAGACGACTGAAGCAGACGTGTGGACCGAAGAGTGGTGGAGTCCACAGGAGGTGGCTGTAGAGCGGCCGTAACTCAACGGGAGAGTTACGGCGGACCGCGTGAGTGCCTTTAACCTCACTAGTTTACTCACTAGGAGTCCCCTGTATAGTCCTTGTATACATTCCCCTTCTCTTTAGCATTACGTTCCCTGCACTGTATTATAACTGTATAGCACTGCACTGTGTGCCCTGCCTCGTCCTTCACGTCCCGACCGAACACCCTTTCTTTTTTCCGCCCCGTATTCCTTTCCCCCGGTCCCTTCCTTTCCTCACTGTCTCGTTTTTCCGCCCCTTCCCCACACACCCGGGTGACGGTGACGGGAGCAATGATCCTCCGAAAAGGATAGGACTAACGGTCCCTTTTGTTTCTCTTCTTGCTCCCTGCCCTCCGTGGATTCTCCACGTCGCCGAAACCTCCATTGGAGCCGCCGAAGACCGCAACCAGCATCGCCGGCCTAGAGTGGATCCAGCACCCGGACGTCCTCCTTGTTTACCTTGTGTTCTACCTTTGTGACTCTTCAATAAATCCCTACTATAGCACACTACATACGGCCTCCTCGCTTGCTTTTCCGGCCCGCTGCACACCCAGCCTCACATTTGGTGTCAGAAGTGGGATCAGCCGGAAGCATGGAGGCCGTTGTCAAGAAGATGGCGGAGTCTCAGGAACAGTTTGCCAAACTGATGGAGCAGTTCCTAAAAACGGCTGAAGACGACAGGGGCCAACTTCACGATGTCTTGAAGGGTCAAGGGACCACCCACGGAGAGACCCTGGAGAAGCTAACAACGGTCCTGGGTCTGCAGAGACCACTAGCCTCCCTCCCTTCGGTGGTACTGCAGAAGTATGTCCCGGGGGAAGACCCGGACTACTTCTTTACTAACTTTGAACGTCTTGCCCAAGCAGCCAACTGGCCAACGGACCGTTGGGGGCAATACCTGGGACCCCTTCTCACAGGCGATCTACAAGCCGCATACCAACAGGCCAACATACAGGGCACCACCCCGTATGCAGATATCAAAAGATGTGTGTTGGAACGACTTGGGATCGACGATGACACGTATAGAGTAAAGCTACGCCAGGCGAAAGAGAGGCCACAAGAGAATCCCAGGGCCCTCTCATTCCGAATTAGGGATCTTGCAAACCGATGGCTCCGGTCGGAAAACTCTACAAAAGACGAGATACTGGAGAAAATCTATTTGGAACAGTTCCTGAACTCTTTATATCCTGCCACCCAGCGGTGGGTGAGACAACATTCCAGACTCACCCTAGAAACCGCCGTTGAGATAGCCTCGGCCTTCAGCCGGGCACAGGAACTCCAGCGGGGCAAAGAGGAGCATCCGCACCGTACCCCGAACGCTGGACCATCACGGCCTCTCCGGCCCCTTCTCCTCCGAAGACCAGAACCAACCCCCCTGTATCCCTCCCCGGTCGTGGTCCGTCCCCCTAATCCAGGACCTCAGTGCTATGCCTGTGGCGGTTTCGGTCACATTGCCAGGATGTGCCCGCAGAAGGAAGAACCTATGGAGGTCGGGCTTGTCCGGAACTATCTCTGCACCCCTCCGGACACCACACCACCAGTCTTCCATTGTCCGGTCTCTATCGATGGTCAACAACTCATGGCCCTTGCCGATAGCGGCTGCCGTCAGAGCGTCCTGAGACCTCAAGATCTGGGACATCCCGTCCGTCCTACGGGGGTGGTTGCCATACAGTGTGTCCATGGGGACACTAAACAGTACCCCACTACCCAGGTGCGGATCCAGCACCGGTACGACCCCGGGAGCTCCCTCACTATTGGTCTGGTCCCCGCTCTCCCCGAACAAGCCATTCTGGGGAGTGACTATCCAGGACTGCCTACGCTTCTCCAGGACACCTCCGACTCCCTGTCTCAGTGGTGGAAGGACGCTCCTTATCCAGGCCAGACCTACCCTGCAACGGTTCCAAAAACCCACAAAACCAGAAGCCAGAAAAGAAAAGAGAGGAAAGAATACGTCAGCGCGTATCCCGCCTTTACTGATGACCACCCGTGGCAGACGGACAGGGAATTCCGAGCAGCCCAACAGGAGGATCCCCTTCTTCAGGAAGCCTGGGGAAGGGCCCTCGACCACGAAGACCCCTTGCAAGTAGGTCCCTATTTCTTTAAAAAAAACGGGCTGCTGTACAGAAAAGGTGGGCCCCAACAGAACGCCCAGTTGCTTGTCCCGGGTCCCTTCCAGGACAAAGTCCTTTTCCTTGCCCACAGCCACCTTCTGGGGGGTCATTTTGGCGACGTCAAAACCAGTCAAACCATTTTAGAGAAATTCTATTGGCCCGGGGTGTACCAAAGGACCAAAAACTATTGTCAGGAATGCATCATATGCCAGAAAAACAGCCGACATAGACCTCCCAGGGTGCCACTGCAACCCCTCCCTCTCATAGACGTCCCCTTTAGCCGAATAGGGATGGACATTATAGGACCACTCTTGCCCTCCCGTAGCGGGTGTCGCTATGCCCTGGTCGTAGTGGACTACGCCACCCGCTTTCCTGAAGCCATACCCCTGAGACAACCCACTACCCAAACGATAGCCAAAGCCCTGATCTCCCTGTTTTCCCGGGTAGGGTTTCCCCGGGAAATCCTAACCGATCAGGGCACACCTTTCGTTTCTGCCTTGATGAAGCGAGTGTGCGCTGAACTGGGAATTAAACAGATCCGTACGTCTGCTTATCATCCGCAGACGGACGGATTGGTGGAGCGTTACAACGCCACCCTCAAACAGACCCTCAAGAAGCTCTTGGGCCTAGAAGCCAAAAGGTGGGAGGACATGCTGCCCTTGGCCCTCTTCGCCATCCGCTGCAAGCCCCAGAGCAGCACCGGTTACTCACCGTATGAGTTACTGTACGGGCGTCCCCCGCGTACCCTGCTAGACATGGCACAGGAGGCCTGGGAGGCTGAACCGGATCGCACCCGTCCCCTTCCAGAATACCTTGAGAACCTGAAAACCCACCTCTCTATGGTCCGGGACATAGTGAGACAGAACCTCGAGAACGCTCAAGATAACCAAAAGAAGCAGTATGATAAGGGTACCAGGTCCCGCGTCTTCGCTGTCAACGACTTGGTACTCCTCATGATGCCCTCATCAGACCAAAAACTTCTTGGACAGTGGCAAGGGCCGTACACCATCCTCCGACAGGTGACCCCGGTTACCTATGAGGTAGAGATAGACCCTACCCGTGGTACCTCCCAAATATACCATGTAAACCTGCTAAAAAAATGGGAAGGACCCCGTCCCGTTCTATACGGAAACCCCGATCCCCGACTTCTCTCTTTTGACTCCTGTGTAGATCCGGAACTGGCTCCGGTACAGACCCAGGAATTACGGGATTGTCTGACACCCCTGAAAGCGGTCTTCTCCTCCTCTCCTGGCCGAACCAACATCACCGAACATGCGATAGAGACCATGCCAGGAAAAATAGTCCGCTTAAGGCCCTATAGACTTCCCGAAGCACGCCGAGAGGTCATACGACAAGAGATAGCAGACATGCAGAAAATGGGAATCATAGAACCCTCAGTGAGTGACTGGAATTCTCCAATCGTCCTTGTGCCAAAACCAGATGGATCGGTCCGTTTTTGTATTGACTTTAGAGAGGTCAACAAGGTCTCTACCTTCGACAGCTACCCCTTACCCCGGGTGGATGAAATGATTGAAAGGATAGGCAAAGCAAAGTACATATCGACCTTGGACCTATGCAAAGGGTATTGGCAAATCCCCCTCAGGGAACAGGATAAAAAGAAGACCGCCTTTTCCACCCCTGAGGGGTTGTACCAGTTTTTGGTTATGCCCTTTGGTCTACATGGCGCCCCCGCCACCTTTCAGCGCGCTATGAATCAGGTTTTACGACCCCACGCACAGTATGCTGGGGCCTATTTGGATGACATCATCATCTTCAGTGACAGCTGGCCCCAACATTTGAAACATCTTTTTGACGTCGTCTCCTCTCTAGGGTCTTTTGGGTTCGCCATCAACCCCGCCAAAACAACCCTGGCGGCGAGAACCGTTAAATACCTGGGGTACCTTCTGGGGGATGGCTTAATAAGACCCCAAGAAAACAAAACAGCCGCTATTCGATCCCTTCCCTTCCCCCACACAAAAAAAGACCTCCGAGCCTTCCTAGGACTTCTCGGATATTATCGACGCTTTGTACCAAACTTTTCCCAAAGAGCAGCAGCCCTGACGGACCTGCTAACAAAATCAAACCGATCCGAGGAGAAGCTACGGAACCCCTCTCCTGAAGCCTGGCAAGCCTTTACGGACTTGAAGGAAGCCTTGACCTCCAGTCCTGTCTTGGTACCCCCCGACTTCTGCCGGCCTTTTATCCTACAAACAGACGCCTCTGATCATGGGTTAGGGGCGGTGCTATCCCAGAAGGATTCCCTAGATAATGAAAGGCCTATTTTGTTTGTCAGCCGCAAATTGTTCCCCCGTGAAAAACACTACGCCGTGGTGGAGAAGGAAGCCCTGGCCATCAAGTGGGCAGTGGACCATCTCCGCTATTATCTGGAGGGCAGAGATTTTGTCCTCTACACGGATCACGCCCCTCTGGAGTGGATGGCCCGGAACAAAGGCCAGAACGACAGAGTCCTCCGATGGTTTCTCTCCCTACAGCCCTTCCGCTTCACCACCAAACATAGGAAGGGGTCCGAACAGGGCAACGCAGATTTCCTTTCGAGATACCCTACGTCTCCCGCCCCTACAGGAAGGACAGCTAGGGGAAGGGGATGTGAAACGGCGTCCCGACAACCCCAACCGGAACACCGTCTTTCCCCGAATTTACCTCCTTCGCCAGCCCCGGGACTGTATCCCCGGCTTCATAATGCCCCCATAAGGACTCGACCTGAGACGCCAGCAAAACACCGGAAAATCACACCCTTCCTTTCCCCACAGAGACCAACCAGAACATCGGGTCAGACAGCCTCAAATATCGCGGACTCCGGAAGCTCCGCCCCTATGGCAGCGACAGCACCGGATAAAAAGGAGAACCCGGAAGTGCGAAGGGTCGGAGATTTGTGGCAGGAACCTCGGACTGGAGGACGCGAAGGAGAAGAGGCAAGAGACGGAGAGCAGACGACTGAAGCAGACGTGTGGACCGAAGAGTGGTGGAGTCCACAGGAGGTGGCTGTAGAGCGGCCGTAACTCAACGGGAGAGTTACGGCGGACCGCGTGAGTGCCTTTAACCTCACTAGTTTACTCACTAGGAGTCCCCTGTATAGTCCTTGTATACATTCCCCTTCTCTTTAGCATTACGTTCCCTGCACTGTATTATAACTGTATAGCACTGCACTGTGTGCCCTGCCTCGTCCTTCACGTCCCGACCGAACACCCTTTCTTTTTTCCGCCCCGTATTCCTTTCCCCCGGTCCCTTCCTTTCCTCACTGTCTCGTTTTTCCGCCCCTTCCCCACACACCCGGGTGACGGTGACGGGAGCAATGATCCTCCGAAAAGGATAGGACTAACGGTCCCTTTTGTTTCTCTTCTTGCTCCCTGCCCTCCGTGGATTCTCCACGTCGCCGAAACCTCCATTGGAGCCGCCGAAGACCGCAACCAGCATCGCCGGCCTAGAGTGGATCCAGCACCCGGACGTCCTCCTTGTTTACCTTGTGTTCTACCTTTGTGACTCTTCAATAAATCCCTACTATAGCACACTACATACGGCCTCCTCGCTTGCTTTTCCGGCCCGCTGCACACCCAGCCTCACACGGGCGTTTCAATAGAAAGGGTTTATTGAATAGACTTCTTTCTCATGCAAGAGATATGAACTGCTACAATCGTAAGACAGGCTGTGAAGTACAATATGTACAGAGTTAGCAGTAAGATAAAATACTGCAATAGCATGGTTTGTAGTTATAACATATATTAATTAAAATACATACATAAATAACCCAGGCTAACAGGTGAATACTCATCTGATGCTTCTAAATAGTTTTACCCCAGTGTACCTAACCTAAGTGGTAGTACGAGGTAAGAAGTAGGTGCTGTTTTCTAAACTATAGCTAGCTATAGCCATAGTTTGTTTTGCCAAGAGTTGCCAAAAGTTTCTCTAAGTTCTAGTCTGCTCCATACCTTAGATTGTGCGAGGTTGGAATCTCTTTTCTGGGACTCGATATCTAACACCCCGCAAGGGGAGTCAGACACACTGGAGCTGGATTCTCTGCGAAGAGGAATAACAGTGTCTGGTCAGTGCGTCAGGCTGGAACTCGAATTCCTTCCGAACTTGCCGTGGCAAACCGCAAGTAGGCAGTTGAGCTGGATCGTGTCGGAACCGTGGTTTGCCAGGGCAAGTGCAGATATATTTATACCTTGAAGGTGTTTAGGAATGACTGTATTGACGTAAGTCGGGCATCGGAACGTCATGAAAGAACCCTAAGGAATAGATGTTCATGCATAATAAATGAGTTCTTTGAGAAATCAATATCCAAGCAAGGGAAATACCTTAAGGCTTAAGAGTCTGGTTTTCCAAGAACTTGTTGTGACGTGGATTGTCGGATGAAGGAGATCATGCCCGAATTTGGTTAGCATGGACAATGCCTAAATAAGGTCTGGATTTTCTATGCTTAAATAAGGGCAAAATGAATTGTAGCTATATAAGGGCATAAATCGGAAAACCTATATACGGAATCTAAATCTACACACTACAAATTGTGATTGGGAGATGGAGCATGTTCCTAAATGAGCAGTTCAAATATGTATTTACCAAATTGATGAGCATGTACAAGTCAACCATTTTTATTCAATGGCAATATAGGAACTGTGTGCAAACTTTTGGATATGTTCCAGCCTGAACTGCCAAGCCAGGTCTTGTGTTAGCTTTGTTCACACTAAGTTGGCAGGGTATGTCCAGACGTGGGTCCCTTGCTCACTTTGCCACTGGATTCAAGCTAGCCTGGCTGTTGAAGGGTGTTATCCAGAAACCGGTCTCAGGATGCTTATTTCCGGTCCATTGAAGACCTGGCTTGGGAGTTCTGTCTGAACTGTTCCCATGAGGCACAGGCTCAAGTCTGATTTCCATATGGCTGGGTCTGAACTGGGGTGGCAAAGTGAGCTAAAGAATGATGATGGATTCAACCCAGATCTGTGACAGGCGGTGAGTGTCTGAAAAGTTTCAGCACTCCGTCCATCATCTCCTTGTGTTTGGTATGGTCTTAGATCACTTGAAAATGTTAAGATCTTCTCTGTGCAAATGATGTGTTCTTGCTGGAAAGAGATTCTCTTGTGCACTAAAGCTGTTCTTTTCTCACTCCCATAGCCTTTCTCAAAAAGTACAAGTACCATACGATTCTTCTAGGGGTCAAATCCCATCACTTTCATAGTTTACTCTTCAGCCCTCTTTCTGACACAAGAGCTATCCTCTAGTTCTTGACTCTGGCAGAAGTGTACCTGTTAAAGAATAAATGGCTATACTGGCTGCCTTGGCAACTGCTCAAACAGATTGATGACCTCCTAGTAAAAGAAAGGTCTCCCCCAAACACACTCCCCAACTGAGCCCCGCCCCCCCTCTAAAAAAAAAAATATATATCCGGGATTGCCATTGCAAACAGTAAAACGTTTCTGGCGAGAAGTATAGACTTTCTAGTATCCGATGCAGCCATCTGGAAGTTTTAGCAACACTTAATTTTAACAGTAGGAGAAAATCTCCTGGACCTGAAGTGAATAGAATTTGTATTGCAGAAAGTAGTCTCACTTTTGGACAGATGTTTCAAATTGCTCAACCGGTCCGCAGGATTGACTGTGAGCCCTGTGGGAAAGTGGCTCTGTATATACTGTTCCCAAATAGGTATAGGGTGTACGGAGTCCACAGCCCCCAGAGGTTTGGCAGAGTCTAAAGTTAGATATAACCTTACTCTCAAGTGGTAGCTTGGTCGATCAGTAAGGCAGTATCAGAGGACAGTGTAAAGCATTTGTTGTACACACTCAGTCAGCAAATGGTCTCACACACTCAATAACTGAACTCTAGGCCAATGGTTTATATATAAAAAATATGCTTGTTTTATTTTAGAACCAACAATAGGTATTAAAATATACTTTCTCACAATGAGATGCTTTATATAAATACTTTTGCAATATGCAATTGAGTTTTGTAGAAAGTTACAAGTGGTTGCAATAGGCAACGCAATTCTAAACACAATAATGCATTGAGTTCAATGGAAGTTTCAAGTTATTTGCCACAGATTACTTTTAGGATTACTTTTGGAATTCTAGGACTGGATCCTAGATTCAGTCCTGGGTCAGTACTTGGAATCAAGTGATAAAAGTCGACTTAATGACGTGATGATTTTTAGACAATATTTTGCTATTTTAAAAGTTGACACTTAGAAAATATTTCATAGAAAACAGTCAATGATTCCCTATGGAAGAAAATGCAAGTTGCAGGTATAGTATGTTCTCCTTACTTTTGTAATCCAGTACTGGGTGCCTAGACTCAGTCCTGGGACCTTTATCCAAAACAGGTAAGTAATTACGTTTTCAGATATTATGCAATTTATAAAGAATATTTAATATTTGCAGAAATTGACACTTAGAAGAAATTTCACAGAAAAACAGTCAATGGTTTCCTATAGAAGAAAATTGGGTTACTGGTAAGTACAGTTGTAAGTATTTTTTTCAGAGTCAGTGCTAGGCACCAAGATCCAGCACTGGGAGCTCACCTAAGAGCAGGTGAGTATTTTCGTTTTCGTTACTTGGCTGACTCTTGGTGAATATTTTAAGTTTTGAAAAGTCCACACTTGAAAGAAATTTCAGGAAAAGCCAGTCAATGTTACCCTATGGAGAAAATTTAGTTATTGGTTTAAAGGTAAGTACTCGACTGGCAGAGTTAAGGTTCTGGGCATAGACTCAGGGGTCTCCCAGGGTCAGGTAGGTACAGTTGGTTCACCCTCAGCGGCACAAGGGCTGCCGGGTGCAGAGAGAGTTAGGTCCAATGTTATCCTATGAGATGTAGGGGGCCCTTGGTTGGTGGCTGCTGACTAGCAGGCCACGTGGCTGTGGGAGCTGGGCTCCTGGTCACTTACTCAGGGCAAGTGGGGAAGTAGATAGGTGTAGAGGTTGCACTGCCAGGGCCACTCGGGCGGCTGGGTGCAGGGTGCTTTTGAGCCTTCGGGCGCTCAATTGATTTCAATGGGAAATCTCCGGTTTAGAAAAAGACTGCAAGCTCGGGGACGAAGATTCTTCAGGTGCCACCACCATTTCGAGAGGTAAGTTGGGTAGTTGGAGGATAGGTAGGTACCCCGAGATTGGGCACAGGGGGCCGCGGGGCGCCGGGTGCAGGGGTGCCTTTTGGCGTCGGGAAATCTTACCCTCGGTTGATCGCGGTTGGGGGGGCACCCGGTTCTGAGGCTGCAGGCTTCTTCAGGAGCGTCGAGGGAGGTCCTTGGGTGCCGGACTCGGGGTCACAGTTGGCGTGGGGTCGTCCTCGTGGTCTTTGTTCACTCCGGCACAGGCCAGGCTTGGCATGTGCAGAGTGTGCTGGGTTCGCGGTTCCGGGCTGCTGCCAGGGATTAGAAGTCGTTTTTGAGTAGAGCCTCTACTCATGGGAGTCCCAGGGGCTTAGAGCCAAAAGGTAGACAGGTCCTCCGGGGTTTGTGAGGTTGCTGGCCACAAGAGATGCCGGGTTGGAGCAGGAGCAGGTTCTTGGGTCGACAAGCCGGTAGGTCTGGGGCCAAAGCAGTTGGTGTCTTCCTCTTCTTAGCAGCTGCAGGGCAGGTCTTTTTTCTTCTAGCTCTTCTTCGGATTTTGGAATCTGGAGAAGGAAGGTTCAGGAGGCCCCTAAATACTAGATATAGGGGCATTACAGGTAGGTGAAGGGCAGGGATCAATGGGTCTCTGTCCTGGGGTACACCCCCTATCCTGCCTCTCTCCTGTGGGAGGGGGCAGTAGCCTAGTCCTGATTGGGCAGGGCTTCCCATCTTCAAGATGGCTAGAGCCCGGAGATGTGCTTCACCTCGCCTCCCCCACCTAAGGGGTGGGGTTGGCAGGCTGGCACATCCCCTGTCCTTATTTGGGGTTTCCGTCCAAGCTTCCCGCCAGAGTGGGGGGTTGCAGTGGCCTGGGGAAGCTCACAGAGGCGGCATGCCTTTGAAGCTTCCCCCTGCCCATCCTGGGGGAGGATATTTAGCACCTCGCCCAGGATGTGTATTGTTGGAGACCCAGGAGAGCAGGGGCTCTCCTACCCAGGGGCTCTCCTACCCAGGGGTCCAGCAACATGTCTGCTGTGTGGCAGCCTAAGCAGCCTCAGAACAGACGTGGATTATAGGTTAGGTTTCAGGGGGCATCTCTAAGATGCCCTCTGGGGTGCTTGGTACATTAAATCCCACACTGGCATCAGTGCGGGTTTAATGTGCTGAGAAGTTTGATACCAAACTTCTCAGTCTTCAGTGTTGCCATTATGGTGCTGTGGAGTTCGTGTTTGATGAGCTTCCAGCACCCTATACTCTTAAATGGCAGCACTGCACTTGCAGTACCCAGGAATGGACCTGGGTACTGTAGGGGCACAGGGCTCCTGCTCCTGTGCCCACACCATTGGCATAAGGCACCCAGCTAGAGGGGTGGCTGATGTATGCCATGGCAGTGTAGGTGGTGGGCATTGCACACAGGGATGTGTGCCATGTCGACTTTGTTTTGTCTTGTACCCAGACACTCAGCCTACAAGGGAAGTGTGTGTGTGTGTGTGTGTGTGTGGGTACAGGGCCTCTAAGGGTGGCACAATGAGTGCTGCAGCCCTTAGAGGCCTTCCCTGGTCACAAGGCCCTGGGTATCTAGGGTACCATTTACCAGGGGCTAACATGTGGCCAGAGTTTGCCGGTTTTGTGTTTTAGGGAAGGAACATAGGCCCTGGGCACCTGATTGGCAGGAGTCCAGGGCAACCTCAGTCAAAGTACATTCAGCAGAAAGTGGGGGCATACCATGCAAGAAAGATGGCACTTTCTCACAAGCCCCACCTAACACTGTTAGTGGTGAGCACAAACCAATTGGGAAGCACTGGACACAAGAAGAAAGACACTTCTATATTGAGCCAAATGCAAAGTAGTACAGGTAAGCTAGCACTAGAACTACAGAATTTAGATTGCATCCAAGTAAGTGCCGGGTCAGAAAGAAAACTTGTGGATAGAAACTACGGACCTGTCACAGGTGACAAAGGCCATCTGAAGGAAGTTCTGAGGGACACATGAAATATACACTTTCTCTGCCTCTTGCTTTCTGTATCTCACTCTAGCTTTTAGTCTAGCACCCTCACTCGAGCTCCTTGTAGGCCTTAACACTGTCATATATGATGCTCCCTCTCTCCCACACCCTTTACCTGCTGATTTATTTCTCAGACCGGCACTTTCCCAAAACAAGGGCTACAAGTAAACACCTGTTCAATCTTAGCCTTCTGAGTTAGTCTCAACTTTGTTTCTTGCAGGATCACCAGTGTTGGTGCATCGCCTTGATCCATGCCACATTTTCTAGCGTTCCTTTTACTCCTTACTATTGTAATTAGACAGCCCTACCATAGAGCAAGCTAGTGAAAGGTTTGTCCTACTTTCCTGTTTGCTAACAGTTCTCTGCCTACGTGTATCCCTGCAGTGTCTGTTTGAAATAGATCATATAGATTAGGCATCCAGGATGTTCTGAATACTTGCATATCTGAAAACATGACAACCAAGTCTTGCTTTATTCAATGAAACTATTGCTTTTTAGGCACTGGAGTCCAAGCTTGCATCCTGTCGAAACTTTGTGTACGACCAGTCGCCGAGCAGAGCAACCCTTTCCATGTCGAATCGAGTAAACCACTCCAGAGACAGCAATGAGAACAGACTGAATGCCAACGTGCCTTTATGTGATAAAGGGTTAGTGCTTGCCGTTGCTACAGTCCTTGGAGGGTGGTTGTGTAATGCGGTCTCCAAAAAAGCTTTTATTTTACATAATAAATCAACACTAAATGACCATTCGATAAATGGACTGTTGAAAATGTTCATAGCGTATAACAAAGACCTGTTTTGTGTTTAAGATATATATATGCATCCTGGCACCAATCTAATCATACCAGCACATGTTCGCCATGAAAACGTAAAGTCCGTTCACTAGTAACATAGCGGGTATTGTGAATTCAGGTTTATAAAGGCCAGTTATGATAAAAGGCTGTTTGGAATATCAGGATGCTGCAGTGATCATACTTCGCTTCCTTGCTAGTTCTGTGCACTTTTCATGTGCTGATGTGGTAGACCTTGTGACATCTAACTCCGAGCACAAATACTTGCAGGAAGTAGATCAGATGACTGAAGACGGATGTTTTTATGAAGACTTAAAAATAAATTAATAAACAGCCCTCATGTAGACTTGCACTTAAATATAGATAATTCCACAGCTTGATCAAGATCACTGTAGTGGTCTTTCAGAGTTTTATTTTTTTTATAATTCTTTTTATTGGTGACAAAGTGCATTGTAGTAGTCGTTATTCATTTAGATGCATACCGTGGTTGACACATATTTAATGAACATTACTTAATCACATAGTGTCTAGCTTCACTTATTTCGTGTCACCTACCTCTCCTGCTACTCGCTACCCAAGGGGGAGGAGGCCCTGGAGCGAGGGGGGTGTACAAATGTTCCCTCTGTATAAGTTCCACATGTTCCATACTTGTGCCCATTTCTTGGGGCAGCCCGAGATACGTACGCTGTCTTTTCTGTTATCATGCACCAGTCCATATCCGTCTTCCAGGCATTTACTGTTGGTGCCTCTTTTGCTCCCCATGCTTTTGCTATTTTTCGCTTGGCGACTACCATTTCAAGCGTCACCCAGATTTTATCTTCACTACTTAGGTCTGTAGGCTCTCAGATGTTTAGGAGGAACCTTTTGATCTCTCATACAAATTTTGTTCCATGTACTTCCATGCAGCGGAGCACCCCTGCCCAGTATCTTTTAACGTATATACAATCCCAGCGTATGTGGATTACACGGTCTCCTACATGCGAATCTTCCCTGTATCCCATTTTGTCCAGAGCAGGGCCTGAGAGATATGTTCTTTGTAGTATTTTAAGTTGTATGAGCCTTAGCCTTGAATAGATTGCTACCTGCCGGTATCCCTCCTCTAAATCCGCAATATCGTTCTCTCAATTCATACAGTGTTGCAAGAGGGTGTCAGGCATATTATCTAGTTTTTGATAGTTGAAGGAAATGGCTTTATTGGACATAAAACCATCTACAATTCTATCCTCGAGTGGAGAGGATTCCAGGGCAACCTCCCCCCTGGGGATGACTGCCTGCAGGGCGAGATGTATCTGTAGATGTTGAAACCTTTCTGGGTCTGCTTTTTGCAGTTGTGCGAAGGAAGTTACTCTCCTTTGTCCCCACAGATCTCCCACCGAGCGATTCCAATCATGTCCCATCATTTGAATCTTCCTCAGGGTTTCCAATTGTTCAGAATCCCATAGGGGGTGGCTTGCGTGATCTTCTCTGCCCAACCCAGGCTCTTATTGACTGTATCAAACACAGAGATGATGGACAGAGCACTGTAACTTTGCAGACATTCACCCCCAGTCACAGATCTGGGTTGAATCCATCAACATTCTTTAGCTCACTTCGTCACCTCAGTTCATACCCAGCTATATGCAAATCAGTCTTGACCCTGTGCCTCATGGGAACAGTCCAGCCCGAACTGCCAAACCAAGTTTTCCCTGAACCAGAAGCAAGCATCCTGGGACCGATGCCCTCACTATCTCATACCCCCTGGGTAGAGGCAGAAACTCTTCCCTCAGGACAAAGATTACTGATTTTGTCCAGTCGATTGTATAGCCCGAGTATTTTCTAAAGTTCACGGATATATTAAGTACCCTGTGTATTGATGATCTGGGAGATGACAGATTCAACAGTATGTTGTCTGCATAGAGGGAGATGCGTTCCTCCCAACCTTCTGACTATCTCAATCCCCTTATCAATGGGTCACCACATATCCACAACTCTAGTGCTCTAACATCAACGTGAAGAGCAACGGTGACTGGGGGCAGCCCAGCCTCGTCCCTCTTCAGAGAGCATAAACTGGGGATAATTTATTATTTACTACTACTTGTGCTAAGGGGTTGGTGTATAGGAGTTTGATCCAGCCCATAACGTTGGGTCCAAATCCCATCTTACTCAGAGCAGCAAACAAATGGGGCCATTCAATTGTGTCGAAAGCCATGGTGGCATCTAGGTACATCACCTAGGCGTCTTCCCATAACGTCTACTCTCCCCAATACTCTGTGTAGAGCTCGGAGATTAAATTACGTGTTTCATTCCGGCATAAAGCCTTATTGATCAGGGTGTACTAATTTTGCTATTGCCTATATCAAGCACATGTCCAGTAACTTTGCTAGGATCGTGACCTCAGCATTGAGCAATAAAATGGGACAGTATAAAGAACATTTGTTTTTAGGGTTGTCTACTTTATGGCTGACAACTATGGTCGCTAACCTCTGGGTCCATTTAGAGACTGTCCAATTCGCAACATTCTACATACATAGCTCTGAGGTAGGGTGCAATCTTGTTGGGCGCTAATTTTAAAGCTCTATTGGAAGGCAATGGGCCCCATCGCTTTCCCGGATGGCAGGCCCCTGATGGCCTAGGCCACTTATTCGTTTGTGAGATCGCTGTCTAGCAGTTTTGAGTCATCGTTTGTGAGGGCTGGAAGAGGCATGTCTGTTTAATAAGGCCTGAGTTTCCCATTTTGGGACGGTGTTGGTAGATTTGTATATTTGCGTGAAGTACTTGGCGAGCTGTGGGTCATTTAGTGTGTCCCCCGTTTCTGCAATGAGTTCAGTGATTAGTCTGTTTGCTTGGTTTCGCCTGTCGAGCCATGCCAGTAATTTCCCTGCCTTATCCCCGACCTCGTATATTCTACTGAGAGTGGCTCCTTGGCGTGCTTTAGATTAGTCTGTGGCCAGGGCGTGATATTCTCTCTTTTTCATACTTAACTTGTATTTAATTTCACCCGAGTTGTCACCTCTCAGCCTCCACTCCAGCTGCAGCATATCTCCCTCTAGCCTAATTAGTTCAGCGTATTTCTCTTTTCGGGTCCCTGCTATTTATTTGATAGCATGGCCCCTCACTACTGTATTGATAGCTTCCCAATGCGTCTGGGCTGACTCCACCGAGCCTTCATTTTCACAGAAATAAAGTTCCATTTCACACAAGACTTCTTTCCTGACTTCAGGCTTTTTAAGGTGCCATGGGTCTATTGACGTGGTTCTCCCCACCTTTTGCTCACCCATCCCCACACAGGCCCATATTGGGGAGTGGTCAGAAATGCCCCTTGCCAAATGCCTCACTTCCCTAATCTGCCCAACCTGATCAGCTGGGGTAAGCAAATAGTCGATCCTGGAGAGCCTGTTGTGAGCTCCTGAAGGGAATGTGAATTGTGTGTCCTTGGGGTGATCGACTCGCAATGTGTCTACCAATCCCACTGCCCCCAGGAAGTCGGGGAAATGTGGCTGTGTAGATTGTGTGTCCCGAGGGGGATGGCGGTCAAGCCGTCCCGACAATACAGCATTAAAATCTCCTCCTATGAGGAGTTGCCCCTCCCAGGAGAATTCGTAATCCACACATTCTTAAATGCTAGTGTGTGCAGGCCTGTGGGGACATAAATGGACACTATTATGAGTGGACGGCCCTCCCTACTCCCCGATGTTGCTGCATATCTACCCTGTTTGTCAGTCCAGGTGCAATCAATTGACATGGGGACATTTTTTCTCATCAGGATCCCAACCCCTCTAGATCCGGTGGTAAATCCGAAGTGCACAACTAGTTTGTATCCCCACCTGGTCAGTGCCTTACATGCGTTGCTAATTAAATGGGTTTCCTGTAATAACACCACATCAGGGAAATGCCGTTTTATAAATTGAAGTATGATCACTCTCTTAAATTTGTCCCCAAGGCCATTAATCGTTCCACTATAGTAACCTAAGTCCTTTTTCCACTGGCTGACCCATCTGTGCTCAAGCAAGTTTCCCCCAGTGGCGTAGTCTCCCCCACAATACCCGGGAACCCCATCTTGTGCTCTGATGTTACAATGGATTGGGTAGGGGCATGCGGGTATTCCTCATCAATTGTTGTGGAACTCCATGTTCGAGGCATATGAGCTGCAGATTGTACACTTAGCATAGGTCGCCATCTGGTGTTGGGCCCGGATGTTTGCAGTTTGTTTTTCTTCTTGGACCGTCTTTGGAAGTCACGAGTTTGGTGACTCCTCCTTCGGTCCGTACTGCGCATGGGCTTCGGCTCCATCCTCAGATTGTTTTTTTCCGCCATCGGGCTCGGATGTGATACTTCGTACTCCGGCTTCGAACTTCTACGGTTCCAGCCTCGACGGAAAATCCTCGATTCTTCGAGTTCCTTCATCATCTTCATCTCTCGAAGCGGCACTTTTTCCATCCCGTACATCGACACCGGCCTTCGGGCCCTCCGCGACTCCGGTCCCGGCCGATGGAAAGGACTCCGTTTAAAAAGTGCCCAAAATGTGGGTCTAAATTTCCCCACACCGACCTCCATCAGGTGTGTAACCTTTGCCTCTCTCCGGAACACGAGGCTCGAGACTGCCCCGCCTGCAAGTCTTTTCGATCGAAGAAAACGATCCGAGATCGAAGGGCTCGACGCACCATGGCGCACTCATCCTCGACAGCTCCACCGGACATCTTCGGAGACGACGCCGAAGCTTCGGGGCAGACACACACCGAACTGGGAGAAGACATCGTCAGCGCTTCCGAGGCCGACGACTCCGACCTGGAGGACGTAACTCCAGGACAGCGGGCCGTGAGTACAATGCCCCCTCCCAGCCCCGCACCGAAAACCAAAGAGACTCCGGTTACTCCCTCGCCTGCCGGCCTGGGCAAAACCAAAACCAAAGCCTCGATCACCCCACCTTCGGGCCCGGTGTCGAAGCACTCAAAGTCTCACGGCAGCTCGGGATCGAGCCAGCCGACGCCCGGTGCCGATAAACACCACTCGGCACCGAAGCCTGCAAAATCCAGCTCGACTCCGAAACCACCGGTGCCGAAGCCTGGACACTCGGCGCCGACCAAACACAAACAGAAATCGGTCGGCACCGACGCTCCGGCGCCGAAACAGCATTCGACGCCGAAACACACGGCGACCTCCAAAAAGCAGGGCGTACACAGAACATCGAAACCTCCGGTTCCGAAATCGCCGGTGCCGTCAGACGACTCGGCGCCATTGGCTCTGTTTACACCAGACCCTTTACAAAAGACTTTGTCCAGAGATCCAAAGACTGGCCTTTTGACTGTGATTACTAAGAAGCGTCGCCTTGAGGCTCCGGCTCCTCCTCCTCCACCCAAAAAGAGGGACTCAGCTACTTCTCCCCTTAGAGTACCCTCCCCACTGCCACCCCCCCTCCCACCACCACCCCCTCCACCTTTACCTCACTACGATCCGGCCCCATCCCCAGACCCGGATGACGGGGACCCGGACAATGACCCAGGGGACGCCCCAATGGATCCCACTCCACCAGGGACCCCAGATCCATGGGAGGATTATAATAACCCTGATGTACCCAATGTACCTCAAGACGACCTATACCCATCAAGGCCGTCTCCTCCAGAGGACTCTTTAGGGTTTCACCATTTAGTGCAGAGAGCAGCACACTACCATGGGGTGGACATGCACACGGAACCAGTGGAAGAAGACTTCCTACTGGATACATTTGATTTACAAGATCGTTCCACTGCTATTTTACCCATGCTTAAGGGTGTCACCAAGCACGCTACAGAGGTATTCAAAGACCCTGTCAGAGCCAGAGTACTAAACCCTAGAATAGAGAAGAAGTACAAGGCGGCACCCACAGACCCTGCATACATCAAGGGCCCTGCTCCTCTAGATTCCCTAGTTGTCTCCACAGCTAGAAAGTGGGCTAACTCCCAATCCTCAGGAGATGCCCCACCACCAGACAAGGAATCTAAACTTCTGGACGCGTCTGGTAAACGCACCGCCTACCAGGCTGCAAACATGTGGCGCATTGCAAATACACAAGCACTGCTTGCGCGATATGATAGAGCACACTATGATGAATTAGAGGCTCTTATGCAGCACCTTCCAGAGAAATACAAACGCCAAGCTCATGACCTGATACAGGAGGGCAAACTAATCACAAACACCTCCATTAAGTGTGCCCTCGATGCAGCAGACACTGCTTCTAGAGCCATAAACACCAGTGTCCTGCTTCGCCGCCATGCCTGGCTCAGGATATCAGGGTTCAAGCCTGAGGTCCAGACATCAATACTTAATCACACCTTTGACCAGCAAACACTCTTTGGCCCAAAGGTAGACGAAGCGCTCGAAAAAATGAAGAAAGATACAGACACAGCGAAGTCTATGGGAGCGCTCCAGACCCAAGCCTCTAAGCGTTCCTTTCGACGCTCGTCCTTTCGTGGCACAGGTAGAGGCTCCTCCACCGATAATGCCTCTACCTCCTACAAATCCCCTCCTCAAAATACCTTTTCAAAGGGCAACCAAAGAGGTGGTTACAGAGGCAACAACAATAAGGGCAGGGGCAAAACCAACAATACCCGTTCTGCCACCCCACCCGCACAATGACTCCCCTTCGCTCCCCCCAGACCATTCCACTCCGGTCGGGGGCAGACTACAAGATTTTATCCACGTATGGGAGTCCATAACATCGGACAAATGGGTGACCCAAATCATTCGGTCAGGGTACTGCCTCGAGCTAACATCTACCCCACCCAATATCCCACCAAGGCACCGTCCAATGTCCCAAGAGCATTCCACACTGCTCAAACAAGAGGTACTCTCGCTCCTCCAGAAACACGCCATAGAGCAGGTACCCGGCAATCAACGAAATCTAGGGGTCTACTCCCTATATTTCTTAATCCCAAAGAAAGACGAGACCCTCAGACCCATTCTGGATCTCCGGCCTCTAAATGCCTACATACATTCAGACCACTTTCACATGGTCACCTTACAACAAGTCCTCCCACTCCTCTGCCAGGGAGACTTTCTCACAACACTGGATCTGAAAGACGCGTACTTTCACATTCCAATACACCCCTCTCACAGAAAATACCTCAGGTTCGTGGTGGACGGGCAACATTACCAATTCAAGGTTCTCCCCTTCGGGGTCACCACTGCACCACGGGTGTTTACCAAATGCCTAGCAGTAGTAGCAGCACACCTCAGACGTCAACATGTTCACGTCTTCCCTTACTTAGACGACTGGCTCATAAAAGCCGCGTCCTACCACCAATGCGTGCAACATACAAACAGCACCATCCAACTGCTTCATCAGCTAGGCTTCACGGTGAACTACCAAAAGTCCCACCTCATACCATCTCACACAAAGCAATATCTCGGGGCCACCATAGACACCTCAAAAGGTATTGCCTATCCAAACTCAGCCAGAATCACAAGCATTCTAGCCTTACGCAAAATATTCCTTCCTCAACACTCTCTACCAGCAAGAGTGTTTATGAAGCTCATAGGGATGATGGCGTCTTGCATCTTCATAGTGCCCCATGCAAGACTCCACATGCGTCCACTTCAGGAGTGCCTAGCACAACAGTGGAACCAGGCCCAGGGTCAGCTGACGGATCTGGTGTTGGTGGACGGCCGCACACATCACTCTCTGCAGTGGTGGAACACCACAAACCTTTCCAAGGGACGGCCGTTCCTGGACCCGGTTCCCCAAGTGACTCTAACAGCGGACGCATCGCTCTCCGGCTGGGGAGCGCACCTCTTACACCTCACAATGCAAGGTCTATGGACGCCACAGCAAAAAACGCTCCACATCAACCATCTGGAGCTTTTGGCGATCTTTCTAGCCCTAAAATCTTTCCAAAAGCAGATTTCAGGCAAAGCAGTCCTCATTCGCACAGACAACATGACTGCGATGTATTATATACAGAAACAGGGGGGGACACACTCTCCCCAGCTCTCCCGCTTAGCCCAGAGCATATGGAGATGGGCAATTCCCCAAAACATTTTTCTCCTGGCACAACATGTTCCAGGCGTACAAAACACCATAGCAGATCTGCTCAGCAGACAGACTCAACAACTACACGAATGGGAACTGCATCCACAAGTTCTTCACCCATTCTTCCGACAGTGGGGGCATCCTCAAATAGACCTCTTCGCCACCCACGAAAACAAAAAATGCCCAAGCTTCGCCGCCAGATACCCACACCCATTGTCCAAGGGCAATGCGATATGGATGAACTGGTCAGGCAGATTTGCATACGCCTTTCCACCTCTCCCACTAATTCCATTAGTGGTCAGGAAACTACAACAGCACTCCCTCACACTCATTCTGGTAGCTCCGACGTGGGCCAGACAGCCGTGGTACACCACGCTACTACAACTATCAGTGGTACCACATCAAAAACTGCACCTTTCCCCATGCCTCCTAACCCAGAACCATGGAGAAATCAGGCACCCGGACCCAGCTCAGCTCAACCTGGCGATCTGGCTCCTGAAATCTTAGAATTCGGGTACCTTAACCTTCCCCCTGATTGCATGAACATCATCATGGAAGCCAGACGTCCTACCACTAGAGCATGCTATGCCGCAAAGTGGAAAAGATTTGTAATGTACTGCCGTAACAATACAATCAACCCTCTAGATGCATCCATACAACACATCATATGCTATCTGCTCCATCTTCACAGGTGTAACCTGGCGTATTCATCCATACGCCTACACCTAGCAGCGATCGCTGCCTATCTACAAAACAGACAGCATTTGTCACTCTTCAGAGTGCCCGCTATTAAAGCCTTCATGGAAGGCCTCAAACGAGTAATTCCTCCCAGGGCACCACCCTCCCCTGTATGGAATCTAAATTTGGTCCTTACACGACTAATGGGTCCGCCCTTCGAACCAATGCACAAATGTGAGCTACAATTTCTCACCTGGAAAACAGCTTTCCTTGTAGCTATCACTTCCCTTAGAAGGGTTGGTGAAATACAAGCGTTCACCATACAGGAACCTTACATACAAATGCATCACAGCAAGGTCATACTTCGAACTAATCCGAAGTTCCTGCCCAAAGTCATTACCCCCTTCCACCTCAATCAATCAGTGGAATTACCTGTCTTCTTTTCGCAACCCCAATCTGTTGCGGAAAGGGCCTTACACACACTAGATGTGAAAAGAGCGTTGCTATATTACATACAAAGAACGCAACCCTTCAGGAAGACCAAACAGTTGTTCGTTTCCTTTTCTCCACCACATAAAGGCAACCCCATCTCAAAATCAGGGATAGCTAGGTGGATTGTAAAATGCATACAAATTTGCTATCAGAAGGCAAAGAGAACATTATCTGTTCCCCCTAAAGCCCACTCTACAAGAAAGTTAGGGGCTTCTATGGCTTTTCTAGGGAATATACCCTTAGATGACATATGCAAGGCAGCCACATGGTCTACACCGCACACATTCACAAAACACTACTGTGTAGATGTGCATTCCCAGCAGCAAGCTAGGGTGGGCCAGGCTGTACTAAAAACACTCTTTCAAACAGCTGCAACGGATACCGGTGGTCGCCGCTAAGGTTGGGTACTGCTATATAATCTATGCTAAGTGTACAATCTGCAGCTCATATGCCTCGAACGGAATATGCTACTTACCAGTATGCATCTGTTCTTGGCATGTAGAGCTGCAGAGTTGTACACGCCCACCCGCCTCCCCGGCTACCTGTATCCGTTCCAGTCCATCTTATTTAGATACAACACACATGGGTTTCTCACTGTTATTACTACGCTCCATCATTTCCCTGTTGGCGAAAAACAATCTGAGGATGGAGCCGAAGCCCATGCGCAGTACGGACCGAAGGAGGAGTCACCAAACTCGTGACTTCCAAAGACGGTCCAAGAAGAAAAACAAACTGCAAACATCCGGGCCCAACACCAGATGGCGACCTATGCTAAGTGTACAACTCTGCAGCTCTACATGCCAAGAACAGATGCATACTGGTAAGTAGCATATTCCATTTCTAACGCAACTTCCACTTTTCTGTCATCTAAACTACCAACTAAGCCGAAGTACAACAAACCTCCCCACACCCTGCTTTGTTGCAATCTCGGCTTAAAACTACCCATGTCCTCAACTGTGCAGAGTAGCTGTCGCCCTATCCCAAAACTAATTTAAGAACTGGAGGGGGGGTTGACTGTTTTCTCTCTTGGCTACTACCCTTGCTTATTGTTACATACATTCCAGCCCCATTACTTCAAGCATATTAAAGATTGTCACTTAGCAGGTCACCAGTCGTCGCAGGTCACCAGTCATCGCCTTCAGTGAGGACACTGTGTAGGAGTTCCTTCAAGTGTCTTGGTCTTTGGCTCTGCATTTTCGTTAAATCCAAGTCTGCGACGTCTTTTTCATCCCTCCAGATTGTTGGTTGGTTGACAGTTTATCACTTTCCTCCAGACCAGTTGGTTTTTTTGGAAGGTTTCTCCCCCATTGCCGAAAATAGTGTTCGAGGCATATGAGCTGCAGATGATACACTGTGCATAGATCGCCATCTGGTGTTGGGCCCGGATGTTTGCAGTTTGTTTTTCCTCTTGGAAAGTCTTTGGAAGTCAGTTCGGTGACTCCTCCTTCGGTTCGTATTGCGCATGGGCTTCGGCTCCATCCTCAGTTTTTTTCCGCCATCGGGCTCGGATGTAATACTTCGCGCTCCGGTTCCGAACTTCCCAGTTCACCGATCGACACACAAATCCTCGCTCATAATAAATCATCTTACTCATCTTCTCTTCGGCACTTCTTCGATTCCGGTCGTCGACGGCGGCCTTCGGGCCTATTCTGGCTCCGGTCTCGGCTGATGGAAAGAACTCCCTTCAAGAAGTGCCCTCGATGTGGGTCCAAGTTTCCCCAGACCGATCTTCATGAGGTGTGCAACCTCTGCCTCTCCCCAGAACACGAGGCCCGAGACTGTCCCGCCTGCAAGTCTTTTCGCTCAAAAAAGACCATTCGAGATCGACGGGCTAGATGCAACATGGCGCACTCCTCGACCTCCGCTCCAGTCGACATCTTCGGGGACGACGTCGAAGCTCCAGGACAGCAGGACATCGAACAGGACGACGACTACCTCGTCAGCGCTTCCGAGGCCGATGACTCAGATGTGGAGGACATCACACCGGCGCAGCGGGTCGTGAGTACAATTCCCCCGCCCACGCCGATACCGAAAAAGGCTTCGGTCACACCTTCGCCTCCGGGCCTAGGCAAGACCAAGGACACTGCTTCTCACACCCCACCTTCGGGCCCGGTAAAGAAGCCTATTAAGCCTTCCGGCAGCTCTGGCTCGAGCCAGCCGACCATCGGTGCCGAGAAACACCCTTCGGCACCGAAGAAAAAATCGGCCTCCACCTCCACACCGAACCCGGCACCGAAGTCTTCAGTGTCGAAACCTGCTCCTCCGGCGCCGACCAAACATCACAAGGCTCTCGGCACCGACACTCCCGTGCCGAGACCTTCTTCGGCACCGACCAAAAAATCGGAGGTCCCAAAGAAGCACAGCTTCGATAAACCTAAAAGACCGTCGGCCCCGAAACCTTCGGCGCCGACCGAACAACCAGTGTCGCAGGAACTTCTCACACCAGATCCTCTGCAGAAAACACTCACCAAGGATCCAAAAACTGGACACTTGACATTGTCTTCAAAAAAGAGACACTTGGACAAGCCGGCTCCACCTTCAAAGAGAAAGGACATTGCTACTTCTCCTTTCAGGGTACCTTCCCCACCTCCTCCACCTCCCCCACCCCCACCCTCTCCACCTCCACCCCCCCACCTCATCGTTCCCCCACCTTGTCTCCTGTCCCAGACGATTTGGGAGACCCTTATTATGATCCAGCAGATGTGCCACAAGACCCCACGCCTACTGGATCTCCAGACCCATGGGATGATTATAACAATCCGGCCATCCCCACCTGAAGATTCCTTGGGTTTTCACCATTTGTTACAACGGCAGCACATTACCACGGGGTGGAGTTGCATACTGACCCAGTGGAGGAGGATTTTCTCCTAGACACCTTTGACGATGCACATAGGTCTACCGCCATTATACCTATGCTAAAGGGCGTAATTAAACATGCCCCTGAGGTTTTTAAAGACCCAGTCAGGGCCAGGGTCCTGAATCCTTATATAGAGAAGAAATACAAAGCCGCCCCACAGACCCTTCTTACATTAAAGGCCCTGCACCATTGGATTCCCTAGTGGTATCCACAGCTAGGAAGCGCTCAAATTCTCAGGCGAAGCACCCCCACCTGACCGAGTCCAAGCTCCTAGACGCGTCAGGGAAGCGCACTGCGTCACAGGCTGCCAATATATGGCGTATCGCCAATACGCAAGCACTGCTGGCCCGATACGACAGGGCGCACTATGATGAGCTAGAGACCATCATGCACCATCTCCCTGAAAAATACAAGAACAGGGCTAATGAACTGATACCTCGATACGCTGCGCCCTAGATGCAGCAGATACAGCCTCCAGGGCCATAAACACCAGTGTCCTTCTCCGTCGCCATGCCTGGCTCAGAGTTTCAGGGTTTAAACCGGAGGTACAAGCCTCTATATTAAACCACCTATTCGACCAAGATCATCTATTTGGCCCCAAAGTAGACGAAGCCCTCGAAAAAATGAAAAAAGATACAGACACGGCCAAATCCATGGGAGCCCTGCAGTCACATACTCCCAGGCGCTCCTTTCGCCGCTCTTCCTTTCGGGGCACGGGCAGAGGCTACTCCTCGGATAGTGCATCCACGTCCTACAAATCTCCTCAATCTACCTTCACAAAGGGTTATCAAAGAGGCGGATACAGAGGCAATAATAATAAGGGCAGAGGCAAGACAAATACCGCCCGCTCTGCCACACCTCCTGCCCAATGACTTCCCCCGCTCCCTCCAGACCATTCCACTCAGGTCGGGGGCAGACTACAACATTTCCTTCACGTCTGGGAGACAATCACCTCAGACAGATGGGTGACACAAATTATTCATTCAGGGTATTGCCTAGAATGAACATCTACCCCCCCAAACATTCCACCCAGGCACCGCCCTATGTCTCAAGAACATACTGCGCTACTAACACAAGAGGTGATCTCCCTCCTGCAAAAAGGAGCAATAGAGCAGGTCCCCATAAATCAACAAAATTTAGGGGTCTACTCCCTGTACTTTCTGATTCCAAAGACTCTACGACCTATCCTAGATTTCAGACCTCTAAACACCTACATACATTCAGACCATTTTCACATGGTAACCCTTCAACAGGTTCTTCCACTCCTCTCCCAGAACGATTTTCTCACCACTCTGGATTTGAAAGACGCATACTTTCACATTCCAGTACACCAGTCTCACAGAAAGTACCTCAGATTTGTGGTGGACGGACAACACTACCAGTTCAAGGTGCTCCCGTTCGGGGTAACAACAGCACCAAGGGTTTTCACCAAGTGCCTGGCAGTAGTGGCTGCACACCTCAGAAGACAGCACATTCACGTCTTCCCGTATCTGGACGATTGGCTCATAAAAGCCACATCCTACCAACAATGTGTGCAACATACCGCCGCTACGGTCCAACTACTTCACCAGCCAGGTTTCACGGTGAACCATCAAAAATCCCACCTGGTACCATCACACACAAAACAATATCTTGGAGCCACCATAGACACCTCAAAAGCCTATCCCAAGCCTGCCAGGATTGCAAAAATACAGGCGCTGCGTCAAAAATTCCTATGTCAACACTCTCTCCCAGCAAGAGTGCTTATGCAGCTCATAGGAATGATGGCCTCTTGCATCTTTATAGTGCCCCATGCAAGACTCCAAATGCGTCCACTCCAAGAGTGCTTGGCGCGCCAGTGGAACCAGGCCCAGGGACAACTGACACATCTGGTGTTGGTAGACGGTCGCACCCATCGCTCTCTGCAGTGGTGGAACACCACAAACCTTTCCAGAGGTCGACCGTTCCTGGACCCGGTCCCACCAATAATCCTAACAGCAGATGCATCGCTCTCCGGCTGGGGAGCTCATCTGTTACATCTCACAGCACAGGGCACATGGACGCCGCAACGGAAGTCACTCCACATCAACCATCTGGAGTTACTGGCGATCTTCCTCGCCCTAAAATCTTTCCAGGCGCAGATTTCAGGCAAGGCAGTCCTCATTCGCACAGACAACATGACTGCCATGTACTACATTCAAAAACAGGGGGGCACACACTCTCCACAGCTCTCTGTTAGCACAGAGCATATGGAGATGGGCAATTCCACAAAAGATTTTTCTCCTAGCCCAACACGTCCCAGGAGTACAAAACACCGTGGCAGATCTGCTCAGCAGACAGACACAGCAGATCCACGAGTGGGAACTTCACCCACAAGTTCTTCACCCGTTCTTTCAGAAGTGGGGGCATCCACACACAGACCTATTCGCCACCCACGAAAACAAAAAATGCCCAAGCTTTGCCTCCAGATATCCACACCCATTGTCCAAAGGCAATGCGATATGGATGAACTGGTCATAGAAATTTGCATACGCTTTTCCACCTCTCCCACTAATTCCATTAGTGGTGCGAAAGCTACAACAGCATTCCCTAACTCTCATCCTAGTAGCTCCAACATGGGCCAGACAACCGTGGTACACCACACTGCTGGAACTCTCAGTAGTACCACACCAAAAGCTACGCCTCTCACCATGTCTCCTAACCCAGAACCATGGAGAGATCAGGCACCCGGACCCAGCTCAACTCAACCTTGCGATCTGGCTCCTGAGGTCCTAGAATTTGGATACCTTTATGTGAAAAAGTGCCCTCTTTCTTGCATGGTATGCCCCCACTTTTTGCTAAATTGCTGAATGTACTTTGACTGAGTGTACCCTGGACTCCTGCCAATCAGGTGCCCAGGGCCTATGTTCCTTCCTTAAAACACACATACTCCAAATTGGCAAACCCTGGCCACATGTCAGCCCCTAGTAAATGGTACCCTAGGTACCCAGGGCTTTGTGACCAGGGAAGGCCCCTAAGGGCTGCAGCACTCATTGTGCCACCCTTAGGGGCCCTGTACCCTTACACACACACACACTGCCTTTGCAGGCTGAGTGTCTGGGTGCAGGACAAAATGAAGAGTCAACATGGCACACATCTCTGTGTGCCATGCCCAACACCCACACTGCCAAGGCATATGTCAGTCACCCCTCTGGCTGGGTGCCTTATGCCCCTGGTGTGGGCACAGGAGCAGGAGCCCTGTGCCCCTACAGTGCCCAGGTCCATTCCTGAGCCCTGTAAGTGCAGTGCTGCCATTTAAGAGTACATGGTGCTGAGAGCTCGTCAAACACGAGCTCCACAGCACCATAATGGCAACACTAAAGACTGGGAAGTTTGGTATCAAACTTCTCAGCACATTAAACCCACACTGATGCCAGAGTGAGATTTAATGTACCAAGCACCCCAGAGGGCATCTTAGAGGTGCCCCCTTACAACTAACCTACAATCCACGTCTGCTCTGAGGCTGCCCAGGCTGCCACACAGCAGACACGTTGCTGGACCCCTGGGTGGGAGAGCCCCTGCTCTCCCGGGCCTGCAACAATGCACATACTGGGTGAGGTGATAGATCTCCTCCCCCAGGATGAGCAAAGGGAAGCTTCAAAGGCCTGCCGCCTCTAGGAGTTTCCCCAGGCCACTGCAACCCCCCACTCTGGCCGGAAGCTTGGCCGGAAACCCCATACAAGGACAGGGGATGTGCCAGCCTGCCCACCCCACCCCTCAGGTGGGGGAGGCGAGGTGAAGCACATCTCCGGGCTCTCGCCATCTTGAAGATGGGAGGCCCTACCCTATCAGGATTAGGCTACCGCCCCCCTCCCACAGGAGAGGGGCAGGATAGGGGGTGTACCCACCCCAGGACAAGGACCCATTGGTCCCTGGCCTTCACCTACCTGTAACGCCCCTAAATCTAGTATTTAGGGGCACCCTGAACCTTCCTTCCCCAGATTCCGAAACTACTAGAAGAGCGAGAAGAAAAGAAGACCTGCCCTGCAGCTGCAAAGGAGAGGGAGACACCAACTGCTTTGGTCCCAGCCCTACCGGCCTGTCGACCTCGGACTTGCTCCTGCTCCAAACCTGGCATCTCTTGTGGCCAGCAACCTCAGAAACCCCGGAGGACCTGGCTACCTTTGAACTCTGATCCTCTGGGACTCCCATGAGTAGAGGCTCTACTCAGAACCTACCTTTCACCCCTGGCAGCAGCCTGGAACCGCAATCCCAGCCCACTCTGCACCCGCCAAGCCTGGCCGGTGCTGGAGTGAACGAAACCCACGAGGACGACCCCACGGCGACTGTGACCCCGAGTCCGCACCCAAGGACCCCCCTCGACTATCCTGAAGAAGCTTGCAGCCTCGGAACAGAGTGCCACCCCAACCGCGATCAACAAGAGGGCAAGATTTCCGACATCAAAAGGCACCCCTGCACCCGGCTCCCCACGGCCCTCTGTGCCCAATCCCGGGGTACCTACCTATCCTCCCACTACCCAACTTACCCCTCGAAGTGGTGGTGGCACCTGAAGAGTCCTCGTCCCCGAGCCTGCAGTCTTTTTCCAAACCGTAGATTTCCCATAGAAATCAATTGAGCGCCCGACGGCTCAAAAGCACCCTGCACCCAGCCGCCCGAGTGGCCCTGGCAGTGAAAACTCTACTCTAACCTACTTCCCCACTTGCCCTGAGTAAGTGACCAGGAGCCCAGCTCCCACAGCCGCGTGGCTTGCCCGACAGCAGCCACCAACCCAGGCCCCCCTATCCCTCATAGGATAACATTGGGCCTAACTCTCTCTGCACCCGGCCATCCTGAAACCGCTGAGGGTGAACTGACTGTACCTACCTGACACTGGGGGACCCCTGAGTCTATGCCTAGAACTTCAACTCAGCCAGTCGAGTACTTACCCTTAAACCGCTAACTTCATTTTCCTCATAGGGTAACATTGACTGGCTTTTTCTTGGAAATTCTTCTAAGTGTGGACTTTTCAAAACTCAAAATATTCACCAAAATTCAGCCGAGTACCAAAAACGAATTTACTCACCTGCTCTTAGGTAAGCTCCCAGTGCTGGATCTTGGTGCCCAGCACTGACTCTGAAAAGTACCCACAACTATACTTACCTTTAACTCATTTTTCTTCCATAGGAAACCATTAACTGTTTTTCTGTAAAATTTCTTCTAAGTGTTGATTTCTGCAATTTCTAAATATTCATCAAAAATCGTATAACATCTGAAAACGTAATTACTTACCTGTTTTGGATAAAGGTCCCAGTACTGAGTCTAGACACCCAGTACTGGATTACTAAAGTAACGATAACCTACTGTACCTGTAACCTACATTTCCTTCCACAGGGAATCATTGATTGTTTGCTCTGAAATATTTTCTAAGTGCTAACTTTTGAAATAGCTAAATATTAGTTAAAAATCATTACAGTACCAAAGTCGACTTTCAACAGCTAATTCTGAGAACTGACCCAGGACTGGATCTAGGATCCAAGCCTGGAATTACAAAAGTAATCTAAAAAGTAAACTGTTGATTATAAGTTTAATTTATCATTGAGCTCAATGTATTGTGTTTAGAAATAGTTGCCTACTGCAACTACTTGTAACTGTTTACTAAAAAGTCTATTGCATATACAAAAGTATTTTTATGAAACATCTCCTGTCGAGAAAGTATATTTTAATTCCAAGTGTTGGTTCTAAAATAAAACAAGCATATATTTTTTATATACAAACCATTGGCCTAGAGTTCAGTTATTGATTGTGCGAGACCATTTGCTGACCGAGTGTGTACAACAAATGCTTTACACTGTCCTCTGATACTGCCTTACTGCTCGACCAGGCTACCACTTTGGAGAGTAAGGTTATATCTAACTTTAACCTCTGTTAAACCCTTGGGGTCTGTGGACTCTGTACACCCTGTACCTATTAGGAACAGTATATACAGAGCCACTTTCTCACACTTAACCTTCCCCCTGATTGCATGAACATTATCAGGGAAGCTAGACGCCCTACTACTAGGGTGTGCTATGCAGCAAAGTGGAAAAGATTTGTTGTGTACTGCCACAACAACGCAATCAATCCTTTAAATGTATCCATACAGCACATTATATGTTATTTACTCCATTTACAAAGGTGTAACCTAGCATCTACTTCCATTCGGTTACACCTCGCTGCAATTGCTGCTTATTTACAGAATAGGCAGCACCTCTCACTTTTCAAAGTGCCTGCCATCAAAGCCTTTATGGAAGGCCTCAAAAGAGTATTTCCACCCAGAGTGCCACCCTCACCTGTTTGGAACTTGAATATAGTCCTCACACGGTTAATGGGACCCCCTTTCGAACCATTACATAAATGCGAGCTGCAATTTCTCACATGGAAAATAGCTTTTCTAGTGGCCATCACTTCCCTCAGAAGAGTTAGTTAAATACAGGCACTCACTATACAGGAACCATTTCTTCAGATGCATCAGAACAAGGTTGTACTCAGCACCAATCCCAAATTTTTACCCAAAGTAATTTCTCCATTTCATCTAAACCAGTCGGAGGAATTACCAGTCTTTTTCTCGCAACCCCAAACAGTTGCAGAAAGAGCCTTAAACACACTGGATGTTAAAAGGGCTTTACTTTACTACATCCAAAGAACACAACCTTTCAGGAAAACCAAACAGCTATTTGTCTCCTTCTCCCCACCACACAAAGGCAACCCTATTTCTAAATTAGGGATAACTAGGTGGATTGTAAAATGCGTACAGATTTGCCACCACAAAGCAAAACGAACGCTATCTGTTCCCCCTAAAGCCCACTCTACAAGGAAGATAGGGGCTTCTATGGCTTTCCTAGGGAACATACCACTAGATGACATCTGCAAGGCAGCAACATGGTCAACACCGCACACCTTCACAAAACATTACTGTGTATATGTGCAAACCAAGCAACAAGCTAGTGTGGGCCAAGCTGTACTAAAAACACTGTTTCAAACGACTGCAACGGATGCCGGTGGTCGCCGCTAGGGTGCGGTACTGCTATGTAATCTATGCACAGTGTATAATCTGCAGCTCATATGCCTCGAACGGAATATGCTACTTACCAGTATGCATCTGTACTTGGCATGTGGAGCTGCAGATCTATACACGCCCACCCGCCTCCTGTATCCGTTCCAGTCTTATCTTATTTAGATACAATACACATGGGTTTCTTTACTGTTACTACTACGCTCCATCTTTCCCTGCTGGCGAAAAACAATCTGAGGATGGAGCCGAAGCCCATGCGCAATAAGAACCACAGGAGGACTCACCGAACTCGTGACTTCCAAAGACTTTCCAAGAGGAAAAACAAACTGCAAACATCCGGGCCCAACACCAGATGGCGATCTATGCACAGTGTACAGATCTGCAGCTCTACATGCCAAGAACAGATGCATACTGGTAAGTAGCATATTCCTTTTTGACAGGAGATGTTTCATAAAAATACTTTTGTATATGCAATAGACTTTTTAGTAAACAGTTACAAGTTGTTGCAGTAGGCAACTCTATTTCTAAACACAACAATACATTGAGCTCAATGATAAATTCAAGTTATTTGCAACAGATTACTTTTTGTAATTCCAGGACTGGATCCTAGATTTAGTCCTGGGTCAGTTCTCAGAATCAGTTGATGAAAGTCGACTTTGGTACTGTAATGATTTTTAACTAATATTTAGCTATTTTAAAAGTTAACACTTAGAAAATATTTCAAAGCAAACAATCAATGATTCCCTACGGAAGAAAATTCAGGTTATAGGTACAGTATATTCTCGTTACTTATGTAATCCAGTACTGGGTGCCTAGACTCAGTACTGGGACCTTTATCCAAAACAGGTAAGTAATTACGTTTTCAGATATTATACGATTTTTGAAGAATATTTAAAGATTGCAGAAATCAACACTTAGAAGACATTTCACAGAAAAACAGTCAATGGTTTCCTATGGAAGAAAAATGAGTTAAAGGTAAGTATAGTTGTGGGTACTTTTCAGAGTCAGTGCTGGGCACCAAGATCCAACACTGGGAGCTCACCTAAGAGCAGGTGAGTAAATTTGTGTTTGTCACTTGGCTGATTTTTGGTGAATATTTGAAGATTTGAAAAGTCCACACTTAAAAGAAATTTCAGGAAAAAGCCAGTCAATGTTACCCTATGAGGAAAATAGAGTTTGCGGTTTAAGGGTAAGTACTCGACTGGCAGAGTTGAGGTTCTGGGCACAGACTCGGGGGTCTCCCGGGGTCAGGTAGGTACAGTTGGTTCACCCTCAGCGACTCTAGAGCGGCCGGGTGCAGAGAGAGTTAGGCCCAATGTTATCCTATGAGGGATAGGGGGGCCTTGTTTGGTGGCTGCTGTCTGGCAAGCCACGCGGCTGTGGGAGCTGGGCTCCTGGTCACTTACTCAGGGCAAGTGGGGAAGCAGGAAAGTGTAGAGTTTTCACTGCCAGGGCCACTCGGGCGGCTGGGTGCAGAGGGCTTTTGAGCCTTCGGGCGCTCAATGGAGTTCAATGGGAAGTCTCCGGTTTGGAAAAAGACTGCAGGCTCGGGGACGAGGACTCTTCAGGTGCCACCACCACTTCGAGAGGTAAGTTGGGTAGTTGGAGGATAGGTAGGTACCCCGAGGGCCGTGGGGCGCCGGGTGCAGGGGTGCCTTTTGGTGTCGGAAAATCTTACCCTCTGTTGATCGCGGTTGGGGTGGCACTCTGTTCTGAGGCTGCAGGCTTCTTCAGGATTGTCGAGGGGGGTCCTTGGGTGCCGGACTCGGGGTCACAGTCGCCGTGGGGTCGTCCTCGTGGGTTTAGTTCGCACCGGCCAGGCTTGGCTGGTGTAGAGTGGCTGGGATCGCGGTTCCGGGCTGCTGCCAGGGGTGAAAGGTAGGTTCTGAGTAGAGCCTCTACTCATTGGAGTCCCAGGGGATCAGAGTTCAAAGGTAGCCAGGTCCTCCGGGGTTTCTGAGGTTGCTGGCCACAAGAGATGCCGGGCTTGGAGCAGGAGCAGGTTCGAGGTCGACAGGCCGGTAGGGCTGGGCCAAAGCAGTTGGTGTCTCCCTCTCCTTCGCAGCTGCAGGGCAGGTCTTCTTTTCTTCTCGCTCTTCTTGTAATTTCGGAATCTGGAATCTGGGGAAGGAAGGTTCAGGGTGCCCCTAAATACTAGATTTAGGGGTGTTACAGGTAGGTGAAGGGCAGGGACCAATGGGTCCCCGTCCTGGGGTGGGTACACCCCCTATCCTGCCCCTCTCCTGTGGGAGGGGGGCAGTAGCCTAGTCCTGATAGGGTAGGGCTCCCCATCTTCAAGATGGCGAGAGCCCGGAGATGTGCTTCACCTCGCCTCCCCCACCTGAGGGGTGGGGTTGGCAGGCTGGCATATCACCTGTCCTTATTTGGGGTTTCCGGCCAAAGCTTCCCGCCAGAATGGGGGTTGCAGGGGCCTGGGGAAGCTCACAGAGGCGGCATGCCTTTCAAGCTTCCCCCTGCCCATCCTGGGGGAGGAGATTTAGCACCTCGCCCAGGATGTGCATTGTTGCAGGACCAGGAGAGCAGGGGCTCTCCTACCCAGGGGTCCAGCAACATGTCTGCTGGGTGGCAGCCTAGGCAGCCTCAGAGCAGACGTGGATTCGTAGGTTAGGTTTCAGGGGGCACCTCTAAGATGCCCTCTGGGGTGCTGTGTACATTAAATCCCACCCTGGCATCAGTGTGGGTTTAATGTGCTGAGAAGTTTGATACCAAACTTCCCAGTCTTTAGTGTTGCCATTATGGTGCTGTGGAGCTCGTGTTTGACGAGCTCTCAGCACCATGTACTCTTAAATGGCAGCACTGCACTTACAGGGCTCAGGAATTGACCTGGGCACTTTAGGGGCACAGGGCTCCTGCTCCTGTGCCCACACCATTGGCATAAGGCACCCAGCTAGAGGGGTGACTGATGTATGCCATGGCAGTGTAGGTGATGGGCATGGCACACAGGGGTGTGTGCCATGTCGACTTTGTTTTGGTTTTGCACCCAAACACTCAGCTTGCAAAGGCAGTGTGTGTGTGTAAGGGTACAGGGTCTCTAAGGGTGGCACAAGGTGTGCTGCAGCTCTTAGAGGTCTCCCTTGGTCACAAAGCCCTGGGTACTTAGGGTACCATTTACTAGGGCCTGACATGTGGCCAGGGTTTGCCAATTGGGGTTTGGTTTGTTTTAGGGAAGGAACATAGGCCCTGGGCACATGATTGGCAGGAGTCCAGGGCACACTCAGTCAAAGTACATTCAGCAATTCAGCAAAAAGTGGGGGCATACCATGCAAGAAAGATGGCACTTTCTCACACTAACCTATTGGCGGTGGACCACGAGTCACTGTATATGACACTTTCCTGGCAAATCTTGTTTCAAGGCTTGAAACAGCATATAGTTCTGCAAACTGGTTACTCTTTCCCTCTCCAGTAGTAGTCCACAATTTCTTGGTCACAGGATTGTGTGACGTCGCTTTCCAGTGCCTCTTAGCCCCCACATACCTGGCTGAGCAATCAGTAAACCACATGTGCCTCTGGTCTTCTGAAGATAATTCTGCAAACGGCTCACCCCACTTCACAGGGGACTCGTGTATCTCGGGCACAACACCTCTTTATGTCCCACTGGGACTCGCCCCACCTGCTCATGCAACACTGCAGTGCCTTTGGGTCCTATGCAGGCACAGTTGTGTGTGTGAGAAAGTGCCCTGTTTCTGCATGGTTGTCCCCACTTCTTGCTGACGGATTGTGCCGTGGGCTTCTGCCAATCAGGTACCCAGGGCCTATGTTCTTTCCCCAAAACTGCATTGAAGACCAAACCCAGTTGACAAACTCTGGTCACTGTTCAGCTACTGGTAAATGGTACCACAGGTACCCAGGGCACTGTGACCAGTGAAGGGCTGCCGCACTTATTGAGCCACCCTTAGAATCCCTCTACCTTTACACTCGCACACTGCGTATTTTGGTGCAAAACAAAGTGAAGAGTCGACATGGCACACATCCCAGTGTGCCATGCCTGCAACCCACTGCCCTGGCATAGATCAGCCTTCCCTCAAGCTGTACCACTGGTGAGGGTACAGGTGCATGAGCCCTGTACCCCTACAGTGTCTAAGCCAATTCTTAGACATTGTAAGTGCAGTAATGCCATTAATAGTATACGGTGCTGGGGGTTTGTCATTACGAATTCCACAGTACCATAATGGCTTTACTGAAAACTGCGAAGTTTGGGAATCGAACTTCTCAGCCCATTAAACCCACACTGATGCCAGTGTGGGATGCACACAGAGGGCATCTTAGAGATGCCCCCTGATAAATGACCTAACACTAGTGTCCAGGCTGAGTGCCTGCTCCCCAACTTCCACCACCAGACATGTTTCTGGACCCCTGGGTCGAGAGCCTGTTGCTCTCGGGGACCTGAAACAATGCACATCCTGGAACGATGTGCCAAGTCCTCCTCCCCCAACCCCCCCCCCCAGGATTGGCAGGGTCCACAAAGGGAAAGCTTCAAAGGCTTGCCGCCTTTGTGAGCTTCCCCAGGCCTTTTGCTGCCTCCAGCAACTGGGCCCAACTGGTTCTGACCACCCACTTTGGGCGGGAGAACCAGTGAGAAAACCAAGTGAGGAAAGGTGGTTTGCCCACCTTTGCCAACCCCACCCCTCAGGTGGGGGAGGCGAGATGAAGCACAACTCTCAGTCCCCGCTATCTTGCAGATGGAAGACCCAGCCAACCAGAGTGAGGCATATGCTCCCACTGGAGGGTTGCATAATAGGGGGTGTACCCACCCCAAGGAAGGGACCCATTGGTCCCATCCTTTTACTTACTCTGGTATTTAGGGGCACCCCTGAACCTTGCGTCCTCAGACAAGCAACGACCAAGAAGAAAAGAAGAACCGAACAGTTATGCTGAAGCTAAGAGGACGCCCACTGACTTGGCCCCAGCCCTACCGGCCTGTCCCCACCTCGAATCTGCAGAAGCGAAACTCTGGTGTGTCCTGCAGCCAGCAAACTCAAGAACCCAGAGGACCTGCCCTGCCTTCCAAAGAAAAGATTATCTCCCCTGAACACTGGATTTGTTCACCCACAGACTCCAGCTCTGGCAAAATTCACGAGTCTGCACCACTCTGCACCAGTCGCCTACGGCCCGAGTTCGAGTGGCCCAACACCATGAGGAGGTCTCCCCGGCGATTCTGACCTGAGATCTGGTGATCTCTGACCTGCCTCGAATCTCCCAGCAAAGCCTGCAGCCTCTTTCTGTAGGATCACCGCTACCGGAGCTGGTAATAGAATCCAGACGCCTAAAGACACCCCTGCACCCAAAGCCCCACTGCTTTGGGTTGCCCAACCGAATGTGTTCCAGCATCCCCAGGCATCCCAACTTTCCTCTCCAACTGGTGGTCACCTCCAGAAAATCTTCGTCCCGAGCCTGCAGTCTTTGTTGAAACCAGGGAATCTCCATTGAAACTAACTGGGCTCCTGACGCCAAAACAGCACTCTGCACCCAGCCGCCCCTGCGCGTGCACTTTTTGTGCTACACAGGATCCCCCTTTTCCCTGAGCCTAACACCAGGAGCTTTGCTCCCACAACCCAGTGGTCTGCTTGTAAGCAGCTACCAACCGGAGGCAGTGGTAAAAGTAGATAGCACCTTACTCTATTTGTGGTCGTATGGGCAAGCAGTAAGGCTTTATCAGAGGGTAGTGTTAAGCATTTTTTGTACACACTCAGGCAAATGATGTCATTACACTCAAATACTGAACTCAGACCAATTTTGTTTGTATAAAAATATTAAGTTATTGTATTTCTAGAACCAAGCCAAGCCTGGCACAGGTAAGGGAAATAAATGCTTTGCAAATTCTTATGCACTGTTTACAATTGAATGCAGGTTCAAATGCAGTTTGATTGAAATACAGGTAAGGCAAATTATCGAAATTACTGTTCAGATTACTTTTTAAGTTACTTTTTCTACTCAGTGTGTTAGGCCTAGATATCACACTGGGACATTTCCTAGAGAAAATGTAAGTAAAATCAGTTTTTCACAGTTGTAGTATTTCAGATATCCATACAAGTTCGAGGCATGTGGGCTGCTGAATTCATATCTGTGCATAGATCGCCGCCTAGTGTTGGGTCCGGATGTTTGCACGTTGTTGTCCTGGAAGAGTCTTCGAAGTATCCTGAGATAGGTGACTCCTCCCCTGGACTACAGTGCGCATGGGCATCCTCTCCATCCTCAGATTGTTTTTTTCCGCCATTGGGTTCGGATGTGCTTATCTTGACTCAAGTTAGGAAAATCTAGTTTCAGGCCAAAAGGCCTTTAGTTTTCGACGGTACTGTTCCCGATCGGTATCGACAGTTTACAGGCTAGTTTACAAATTTAAACAACTTTCCGGATCCATTAAATCCGACCATCGACCGAACTTCGACGATGGAATCGAGGACCCCATTCAAGCGGTGTCCTGTTTGCCACGCCAAATACCCCCATATCGACGTCCACCCGGTGTGTAACAAATGCCTCTCACCGGATCATGACGAATCGAAATGCATGGCCTGTGCCCGATTCCGATCCAAGAAGACTCTACGGAATCGACGAGCCGCGAGACTTGAAGCGCAGCAAGCGGCACCGGCCCCAACCAACATCTTCAGCACCGAAGACGAAGATGTCGAAAGCGTGGAAAATATACCCTCCAGCCCTACTTCCGAACACGGTTCCCGATCGGAAGATGTCGATGAAGAGCTTTTTCACAGGGAAGAAGCCGACGATGAGGTAGGAGACTACGACGAGGCCTTAGGGGCCAAAGAAGGTAGCTCCGGCGAGGAGCAAGGCCTACCCGTCCAAATGGAGGATATCCCAGTGAGTCCGTCAACGGCTCCGGTCGAGGGATCGCCTTCGGGCCTTACCCAAGACCAATCCCGCAGTTCCTCGGCCCCGCCCTCTGGCCCGGCCACGGACGTTCAGCGAGAGCCATTGTTACCTAAAAAGACTGGTTTCCCTACCACGAAACCGAAACCAATCATCGCTCCGGTTCAACAGAAACCGAAAGTGAAACTGACACTGGTCGGCTCGAGGACCTCCACACCTTCGACGCCAGCCAAACCCGTCGGCTCCGACCGCACCAAAAGGGACTTCGGTGCCGCACTCGCTGCAGCAGATGTCGGCGCCGACCCGAAAAGAAAATCAATCGGTGCCGTCAAAGCGTCAAGGCCCCCGGCACCGAAGCAATCGGCACCAGCCATCAAGGTGAAAATAGCCACTGCATCGCTATCCACCTCGAAGGCACCTACTAAGGTACATTCATCGACGCCGTCGACGACTACTACCCCTCCTCGGCTCGATGACCTTGAGACCTCGAAGAAGTCCACACCTGTCTCGGCGGAACCTCTCGGCGCAAAAGAACCGTCGGCGTTCCAGGTGCAACAAGTGGCAGCGTCCTTGCAACGCATCAGGGACAAGGCAGCCCTCCAGACCTCGTCGGGCTCCGACCCGAAACGGGCACAGAAGGCACCATCGGCACCGGCCAACATCACCTTTGGCTTGCACCGCCCACGGCGCCAAAGATGTTCGAAATCAGAACCCGCGTTACCCAGACAAGGTCCCCATGTACCGAACACTCTACTACTGGGACATCGCCGTCCCACTTCATCGACGCCGACACCGGCAGGCTTATGCTCCGAAAGCGAAAGATCACTTCGGGGCACGCTTTGGACTCTTATAGGATCCCACTAAAACAAAAAATGCCGGCGGAATCGGAATCAGTTCTTTATGAACGCATCCACACCTCTTACACAGATCCATCATTCTCTCCAACGCACTCCGATCCGGATGCGGTGGAGGACTACATGGGTGACGACACCACCTACCCCGAAGACATGGACCCTGAGGGCCAGCAAGACCCTGATCAGGTCTGGGATGACCCGATGGAGCCAGGTGCCGCTCTGGATACACAGGACACACAACTTTATGGCGCAAAAACGTCCCCCACAGAGGACACTGCTGCATTCAATGCCCTCATCGAACTGGCCGCAGCCAATCATGGAGTGCAACTCCACTCAGACACTATCGAGGATGATTTCTTGGTGGACACCTTCGCATCCTCCGAGTGGACTGTAAAGACTCTGCCCATGTTGAAAGGTGTCCTCAAGCCAGCAAAGGACATTTTCAAAGAGACCACAAGGGCACGAGTAATAAACCCCAGGATCGAGAAAAAATACAAACCCGCACCTGGGGACCCCACGTACATTAGGAGCCAATTGCCTCTGGACTCCATTGTGGTTGCCAATGCTCGCAAACGGGCACACTCTCAGTCAACTGGTGATGCTCCTCCCCCGGACAAAGAGTCCAAGGTTCTAGAGACCTCCGGCAAACGAATTGCAGCCCAGGCAGCAAACATATGGCGCATCGCCAATACACAGGCCCTCCTAGCTCGCTACGACCGCTCACACTATGACACGTTAGAGACCCTACTCCAACACCTGCCAGACGAGTACAAAGAGGCAGCGGAGCTCCTCATCAGGGAGGGACAACTGCTCACAAACGCATCCATCAAGTTTGCACAAGATGCTGCAGACACTGCTGATCTGAAAGAAACACGTTAGTTAGATTCCTCACCTTAGAATATCCCCAGGCGTCAGACTGGATACGGAAGATTTTTCGTCAGCAATACCCCTTGCGCGTCGCTAGGCGTCGTCTGCGGCTCCGCGTCCGGCGTCGGCGTCGTGCGCCGGGATGACGTCGTCGGAGTACTTAGACGCCGCCCTCGCGCGCTGACGTCAGTTCTTCTTTTTTCCGCGCCAGTAAGCGCAGATCCGGGAGAGCTACCCCTTTTAGTCTTTTTTGACTAAATCTTTTTTGATCACTTTTGATCCTTGTCTGTCGACATCTGGTGCCGGTAGGATGCCTGGGTTCAAGGCTTGCGAGGATTGCCATCGACTGATGTCGGTGACCGACCACCACCACCGGTGCCTCTACTGTTTAGGCCCCGACCACGACGCGGAGTCGTGTTCCGATTGCCAGGCCCTGACTTCGAAGGCTCGGCGGGAGCGGTCCCGCAAGCTTCTCGAGCTTCGCCACTCGGCTCCGCGTCGTGCGCGATCCCGGTCCAGGAGGAGGTCCAAGGATCGCTCGCGGAGCCCTAGCCGACGCCACCATCGATCGTCGGGCTCCAAGTCGTCGGGTAAGTCCAAACGCTCTAAGAAGTCCAAGCGGCGACATCGCTCTTCGGACTCCCCTCGCCGGTCGCGCGACTCGGCCGAGGGTCCCAGTGGTTCCACCCCTGCGGCTCCGGCAGAGCCGCAGGCGCCGCGCCCGTCCCCATACCCTCCGGTCCCTGGGACTAACGCGACGCCGGCGGAGGTCAGTGCCTTCCTCTCGGCCATGAGGAGCCTGGCCCCGCCGTCGACGCCCGCTGGCGCGCCTTCGGGCCCCGCGGGCTCGACTGGGCGACCCTGCCTGCCGGCGGCTTCGGCCCCTGCGCCGTCGACGACTCCGGTCTCGATGCCGCAGGTCCCCGCGGGGCCCATGCCTGGGCCCCCGTCGACGCCGGTTGACCTAACCACTCCTCCACCGGCGCCGGCGCCTGAACCACCGACGCCGTCACTGGCGCCGCCGGCGCAGACGCCTACACCTCCGGTGCCGCCGACGCCGCCGCCGTTGCTGCCGACGCCGGACGGCGTCCAGCCCCAGTTTAGCCCTATTCCGGACCCGGCGCCGCAACGGCGTCGACCGACGCCGCGTCCGGCGCCGCTTGAGACCCTTCATCTCTACAGTCCGGCTCCGCTCATTCCTCCTGTTTATCAGGAATCGGACGACGGGGGCGACTGGGAGGGGTTTGAGGACCCTCTGGCTGTTCAGTCGCAGCTTTCACAGGACTGGGCAGATGAACTGGGGGAGGCCAGTGGTCTTGATACATCACCAGACACTGGATTCACTTCTCCTCCGACTGTGGCTTCGGAGGAGGGTGCAGCATTTTCTGTGGTGCTGCGCAAGGCGGCCCCAGCCCTTGGGCTCGAGCTGCCTGCCGTGGCTGTGAGGACTAACATCCTCACTGAGGTGCTTCAAACCGCAGCAAGCTCCACTGAGCCTCTGCTGCCGTTCAATGAGGCCCTCACGGACGTTCTGCAGGGCACCTGGTCCAAGCCCTCCACAGTTCCTCCTGTGGATAGGAACGTCGCCAGGCGCCACCGCCCTGCTCCGGGCGACCCCAGTTTCCTGTCCCAACACCCCACCCCCGAGAGTCTGGTTATCCAGGCCTCTACCTCCCAATCCTCCTTCCCGACCGCTCCGCCGGACCGGGATTCCAAGAGACTCGAGCAGTTTGGCAAGAAACTGTTCTCGTCCCTTAGTTTGGGCCTGCGGTCTTTAAACACCGCTTGTCTCTTGGACCGTTATTCCCATTCTCTGTGGGATACGGTGGAGGACGTGCTGCCCCTGTGTCCGGAGGAGGTCCGGACACGTCTTAACCAGGCTTTGGCCGATGGGAGGGATGCAGCACGGCACGCCATACGATGTGGGCTTGACACCACGGATTCGCTGGGCCGGGCGATTTCCACCACGGTGGCACTCCGTCGCCACGCCTGGATGCGGTCCACGTCATTTTCCGGGGATGTCCAGAACACCCTCATGGACATGCCCTTTGATGGCACTCGCCTGTTTGGTGAGAAGGCGGACAGTGCGCTGAACCGCTTTAAGGACTCCCGGGCTACGGCCAAGTCCTTGGGCCTCTCGGCTCCGCGGGCGCACACCTCCGCTTTTCGCCCCTTTCGTGGCCAAGGAAGGGGCGCCTCCTCACGTCCGCCCAGCCACCAGCCGCAGAACCAACCTGCGCGCGGTCGCGGACGTGGTTTCCGCAGTGGCGGATCTGGAGGACGACGTGGTCAGCCCACATCCACCCCGGCAGCATCCGCCTCAAAGCCTTCCTAGTCCGAGCTTTCAGGCCCATTCCACGCCAGTGGGCGGCAGAGTTCGCCATCACCTGCTCCACTGGCGGTCCATTACATCGGACAGGTGGGTGCTGCAAATCGTCCGAAGGGGCTACTCCCTCCCCTTCGAGACGACCCCTCCAGCCATGCCACCGCAGCTCCACCGTATCTCGGGGGATCATTTGAATCTTCTCCGCGAGGAAGTTTCGGCCCTCTTGGCCAAGGGGGCCGTCGAGCGCGTTCCGAGTCCAGAAGTAGGTCGTGGTTGCTATTCCCACTACTTTCTGGTTCCCAAGAAGGGCAAAGGGGGCCTACGCCCCATCTTGGACCTCCGGAACGTCAATGCCTTCCTCCGAAAGGAAAGGTTCAAGATGTTAACCTTGGCTCAGGTTCTAGCTGCCCTAGACCCCGGAGACTGGATGGTAGCGTTGGACTTGCAGGACGCATATTTCCATATCCCTGTCCTGCCGGCCCACCGGCGTTACCTGCGGTTCACGGTGGGCCAAGAGCACTTTCAGTTTACCGTGCTCCCCTTCGGCCTCACCAGTGCCCCTCGGGTGTTCACGAAAGTGATGGCGGTGGTCGCAGCTCATCTGCGCAGATCAGGGGTTCCAGTCTTCCCCTATCTCGACGACTGGTTGTTGAAGGCGGGCTCGCCCCAGGCAGTCGTCTCCCACCTCCAGACTACGGCGGATCTCCTGCATTTGCTGGGATTTTCCATCAACGTGCCGAAGTCACACCTGAGTCCCTCTCAACAGCTCCTCTTCATCGGAGCAGTTCTCGATTCGTCGCAGTTCCGGGTCTATCCACCGGAACAGCGGGTCCGGGATATACAGGCCCTGATTCCCATCTTTCGGCCTCTATCCTGGGTTTCGGTCAGGCTAGTGTTGCGGCTTCTGGGGCTGATGGCCTCCTGCATCCTACTAGTGCATCACGCCAGGCGGCGCATGCGGGCTCTGCAGTGGGACCTGAAGTTTCAGTGGGCCCAGCATCACGGCAACCTGTCCGACCATGTCTTGATCTCGGAGGGCACTGCACAGCAGTTGCAGTGGTGGCTCACGGACCGCGATTGGGTCATGGGCAGGAGCCTCTCCCTTCCCTAACCGGAGCATGTCGTAGTGACGGATGCGTCCCTCCTGGGCTGGGGTGGCCATATGGGAGAGGCGGAGATCAGAGGCCTCTGGTCTCCGGCGGAGTCTCGTCTCCACATCAACCTGTTGGAGTTGAGAGCGATCCGACTTGCACTGAAAGCCTTCCTTCCCTCTGTCAGGGGCGGTGTCGTGCAGGTGTTCACGGACAACACCACCGCCATGTGGTATTGCAACAAACAGGGCGGGGTGGGGTCGTGGACCCTTTGTCAGGAGGCTCTGCGCCTCTGGACGTGGCTGGAACACCAGGGCGTGACCCTAGTGGTTCAACATCTGGCGGGCTCTCTGAACGCCAGAGCGGACGAACTCAGCCGCCGGTGCATGATGGATCACGAATGGCGTCTGAACTCCGAAGTGGCGCAAGGTCTCTTTCAGCAGTGGGGAGAGCCTTGGTTAGATCTATTCGCCACCGAAGAGAACGCGCAATGTCAGCAGTTCTGCGCGTTGGAATTTCCAAGGCGGCACTCGCTCGGCGACGCTTTTCGTCACGAGTGGAGTTGCGGTCTGTTGTACGCCTTTCCGCCTATACCACTTCTGCCCAGAGTGCTGAAGAAGATCAGGCACGACCGGGCCCAAGTCATCTTGGTGGCTCCGGATTGGGCACGAAGGTACTGGTATCCCGAGCTACTCAGTATGTTGACCGATCGCCCGATACGTCTGCCCCTTCGGGAGGATCTTCTGTCGCAGCAGCAGGGGACGGTCCTCCACCCGAACCTGTCCAGCCTCCACCTCCATGCGTGGAGATTGAGCGGCGGCAGTTGATGCCATTCGACTTGCCTCCTGAAGTCTGTGATATCATTCTGGCAGCCAGGCGTCCCTCCACAAAGACGGTATACGCCTGCCGGTGGAACAAGTTTGTGGCATGGTGCACAGCAAAGGCTGTGGATCCCCTTTCCGCCCCTCTTTCTGAGGTTCTTCTTTTTCTTCTTTCTCTGGCCCGGCAGGGCTCTGCCCTGGGCACCCTGAAAGGTTATCTTGCTGCCATCTCCGCCTTCTTGCGGCTTCCTGATCAGCCTTCTCTTTTCAAGTCCCCTGTGGTTACACGCTTTCTGAAAGGCATTACTCACACGTTCCCTCCTGTCCCTTTTGTAATGCCTCAGTGGGACTTGAATCTGGTCTTGACCTTCCTGATGTGCGCTCCCTTCGAGCCTCTTCACAATTGTCCTCTTCGTCTTCTGACTCTTAAGACTGCTTTTCTGGTAGCCATCACCTCGGCTAGACGGGTGAGTGAGCTCCAGGCTTTATCTTCGAAGCCTTCTTTTCTATCTGTTCATCCGGACAAGGTTGTCCTTCGGCCTCGTCCCTCCTTTCTTCCGAAAGTGGTGACTCCATTTCATCTTGGGCAGTCTGTCACCTTGCCCACCTTCTTTCCGCCTCCGCATCCTTCCAAAGAGGAAGAGAGGCTCCACCGTCTGGACCCAAAACGTGCGCTCTCCTTTTATCTGGACCGCACAAAACAGTTCCGGGTGGACGACCAGCTTTTTGTTGGGTACGTGGGCGCTAAGAAGGGGAAAGCTGTGCACAAACGGACCATCTCTCGGTGGGTCGTTTTGTGTATCAAAATTTGCTATTCTTTGGCAAAAAAGGACCCTCCTGTTGGGCTGCGCGCCCATTCTACTCGGGCCACAGCGGCTACTACTGCCTTGGGACGGGGAGTCCCTTTGCAAGACATCTGTCAGGCGGCGACGTGGGCTTCGTTACACACGTTTGCCAGGCATTATTGCCTTGACAGCCGAGTCCGGAGGGATGGCTTCTTTGGCCGTTCTGTCCTCCAGGACTTTCTGGTGTGATCTTGGTTCGCAGACCCACCACCGGGGACGGTATTGCTTGGGTATCTATTCTAAGGTGAGGAATCTAACTAACGTGTTTCTTTCAGATGAACAAGTTACTTACCTTCGGTAACGATGTATCTGTAAGAAACATTAGTTAGTTAGATTCCTCACCGACCCACCCATCCTCCCCGTTCTGCGAACTGACATCTAGGGTTAAGGTTGTCCTTGTCAGGCCCCTAGATTTCATTTTTGGCACCAGTGTCGGTCTTTGCATGGCTCTGCGTTCCTGGCGCGGAAAGCTATGTACAAGAACTGACGTCAGCGCGCGAGGGCGGCGTCTAAGTACTCCGACGACGTCATCCCGGCGCACGACGCCGACGACGGACGCGGAGCCGCAGACGACGCCTAGCGACGCGCAAGGGGTATTGCTGACGAAAAATCTTCCGGATCCAGTCTGACGCCTGGGGATATTCTAAGGTGAGGAATCTAACTAACTAATGTTTCTTACAGATACATCGTTACCGAAGGTAAGTAACTTGTTCCTCGGGCACTAAACACCAGCGTCATGCTACGACGACACGCCTGGTTACGAATCTCCGGATTCAAACCTGAGGTCCAAAATAACATCCTCAATCAACCGGTCAACCCCGACTACTTATTTGGACCGGAGGTTGACGCCACCTTCGAAAAGATAAAAAAAGACACAGACACTGCGAAGTCAATGGGGGCTCTGCAAACGCAGACATTTCGTAGTGGCTCCTTTCGTCGCCCCGGAAACAGAGGTGCAGGTAGAGGACAGGGGGCACAGCAAACCTACAATAAAGGGGGCACACAGAGTTCCTACGATAAAAACACCCGAGGGGGATATCGTGGCTCCAGCACCAAGGGCAGAGGACGTGGTTACGGCAATACCAGGTCCTCCCCTAAGAACAAACAGTGACGCCCTCTCCCTTCCCCCCGACCACATAACACCTGTCGGGGGGAGACTCCAGCGGTTCCTGTCCACGTGGAATTCCATCACCACAGACAGGTGGGTGAAAGATGTTATCCAACACGGTTACTGTCTCGAGCTAACCTCCACTCGACCCACCATACCGCCAAGGCACCGTCCTATGTCCTCAGAGCACTTAGCGTTATTACAGCAGGAAGTGCTAAGTATGCTGCAAAAAGGCGCAATAGAGGTCGTGCCCGTACACCAGCAGGGAACAGGGGTGTACTCTCTGTACTTCTTAATACCAAAAAAGGACGGGTCACTCAGACCTATCCTAGACCTGAGACCCCTCAACCAATACATTCTCTCGGAACATTTTCACATGCTCACCCTGCAGCAGGTTCTCCCGCTCCTCAGACAGGGAGATTTCCTAGCCACGCTAGACCTCAAAGATGCGTATTTCCACATACCCATACATCCATCACACAGAAAATATCTCCGGTTCACCATTCAGGGTCAGCACTATCAATTCAAAGTCCTCCCCTTCGGAGTGACAACAGCACCCAGAGTGTTCACAAAGTGCCTAGCTACCGTGGCTGCAAATCTACGGAGGCAACACGTTCACGTCTACCCTTACCTGGACGACTGGCTTGTTCAGGCAAAGTCAGCCCAGCAATGTGCCAGCCACATGTCCCGCACCATTCACCTTCTTCACAGTCTGGGATTCTCACTAAATTACCCAAAATCACATCTCCAACCCACACACGTACAACAGTACCTCGGTGCGACCATAGACACTCTGGCAGCCACAGCTCAGCCAAATTTAGTGAGGATCAACAGCATGCAAATGCTGATTTCCAAGTTCAAACCCCAACACTCCCTTCCTGCGCGGGTGTTCATGCAGCTGATAGGCATGATGGCCTCCTGCATTTTCATAGTCCCACACGCGAGACTACATATGCGCCCGCTTCAGGAGTGCTTAGCACGTCAATGGAATCAGGCTCACGGGCAATTAAAAGACCTAGTGTTGGTGAGCGGTCGGGCATACAACTCTCTGCATTGGTGGAATCCACAAAACCTTTGCAAGGGCCGACCGTTCCACGAGCCTGTTCCACAAATAATACTGACAGCGGACGCCTCTCTCCAGGGATGGGGAGCTCATGTACTCCATTACACAGTGCAGGGACTATGGACGACACAACAAAAGAAGATGCACATCAACCTTCTGGAACTGATGGCAATCTTCCTAGCCGTTATGGCATTCAAAGTACACTTGTGCAACAAAGTCGTGTTGATCCGGACGGACAACATGACTGCCATGTACTACATACAGAAACAGGGAGGAACACACTCTCCACAGTTGTCTCATCTGGCTCAGAGCATGTGGAAGTGGGCCATTCAGAGGAACATATTCCTCATGGTGGAACACCTCCCGGGCAAACACAACCAGATAGCGGATCTGCTCAGCAGACACAGCCACCAGATGCACGAGTGGGAGTTACACCCATCAGTACTCCAACCGTACTTCCAGCAGTGGGGTCATCCAGAGATAGACCTATTCGCGACAAGCGAAAACGCAAAATGCCAAAGCTTTGCCGCCAGGTTCCCACATCCACAGTCGCAGGGCCATGCGATATGGATGAACTGGTCCGGCAGATTTGCGTACGCTTTTCCCCCAGCGCCATTGATACCGCTGGTGGCACGCAAACTGCGACAGCACTCAATGACACTCATCCTGGTTGCTCCAACATGGGCACGCCAGCCATGGTACACAACCTTTCTGGAACTTTCCGTGGTGCCGCACCAAAGGCTGCGGATCAAACCCGCGCTTTTGACGCAGAACCATGGAGAAATTCAGCACCCAGATCCGCAACAGCTGAACCTGGCAATCTGGCTCCTGAAGTCCTAGAGTTTGGCTACCTAAACCTGCCACCTGACTGTATGGAGATCATTAAGGAGGCCAGGAGACCCACTACCAGAGCTTGCTATGCAGCTAAATGGAAGAGGTTTGTCATTTATTGCAATAACAATGACATTAACCCGCTAGACGCATCCATTCAGAATATAATCTGTTACCTCTTACACCTATACCGATGCAATCTGGCATACACCTCAATACGTATCCATTTGACCGCAATAGCAGCCTATCTCCAGAACAGGCAACACCTCTCTTTATTCAGAGTGCCTGCCATCAAAGCTTTCTTGGAGGGACTTAAATGAGTAATTCCCCCAAGACACCCACCAGCACCGGTGTGGAACCTCAACTTGGTCCTCACCCGACTGATGGGTCCACCCTTCGAACCTCTCCACTCATGTGAGATTCAATTCCTCACCTGGAAAGTAGCTTTTCTAGTGGCAATCACTTCGTTAAGAAGAGTTAGTGAACTCCAGGCACTAACCATTCAAGAGCCATTCATACAGGTTCACGCAAACAGGGTCGTACTACGTACCAACCCCAAATTCATGCCTAAAGTAATATCGCAGTTCCACATGAATCAAACTATTGAACTGCCTGTCTTCTTTCAAAACCCACAGAATGTAGCTGAGAGAATGCTCCATACACTAGATGTAAAGAGAGCCCTCATGTACTATATAGACAGAACTAAGGTCTTCAGGAAGACAAAACAACTTTTCGTTGCCTTTTCGCCACAGCACAAGGGCAACGCCATTTCCAAAGCAGGTATAGCCAGATGGATCGTTAAATGTATTCAAATTTGCTATCAAAAGGCTAAACGCACATGAACGATTCCCCCACGAGCCCACTCAACACGTAAGTTAGGGGCGTTCATGGCTTTCCTGGGAAACATTCCTTTACAGGAAATATGTAGAGCAGCCACATGGTCCACTATACATACATTTACCAAACACTACTGTGTAGATGTACACTCAAAACAGCAGGCAGCTGTAGGACAGGCTGTTCTCAAAACTCTTTTTCAGACCGCTGCAGCTGGCACTGGTAGCCGCCGCTAATAGGAGGTACTGCTATGGATTCTATGCACAGATATGAATTCAGCAGCCCACATGCCTCGAACTGAATATGCTACTTACCAGTATGCATCTGTTCTTGGCATGTAGGGCTGCTGACATTCATATCGCCCACCCTCCTCCCCGGCGCCTGTAGCAGCTGCAGCTCTCAGAATTACTGTATAGCATGGTCATCACTTTCTGTATTTACTCCATCACTGCCACAATGGCGAAAAACAATCTGAGGATGGAGAGGATGCCCATGCGCACTGTAGTCCAGGGGAGGAGTCACCTATCTCAGGATACTTCGAAGACTCTTCCAGGACAACAACGTGCAAACATCCGGACCCAACACTAGGCGGCGATCTATGCACAGATATGAATGTCAGCAGCCCTACATGCCAAGAACAGATGCATACTGGTAAGTAGCATATTCAATCCACTCCGTTCTTTGGGGTTGAGTTTCTGGGGTTGGAACAAGGGTTCCCCTAGGGTCAAGGATGCACTCTTGTTACACCCTCAGCGGCACTAGGTCTGCTGGGTGCAGAGTACTGATTCTCAATCTTATCCAATGGGGAATAGGGGGCCTCCGGTTGGTTGCTGCTTACGAGCAGGCCACTTGGCTGTGGGATCAATGCTCCTGGTGTTAGGCCCAGGGCAGATGGGGATCCGAGTTAGCACCCAAAGTACACCCGGAGTGGCGCAGGAGCGCCTGGGTGCAAGGTGCTGGTTTGGCATCGGGTGCCCTGTTGATTTTAATGTGGATTCTCAGGTTTCAACAAAGACTGCAGGCTCAGGGACGAAGATTTTCTGGAGGTGACCACCGGTTGGAGAAGTAAGTTGGGATGCCTGGAAATGCTGGGACACCGTCGGTTGGACCACCCAAGGACGTGGGACTTCAGGTGCAGGGGTGTCTTTAGGCGTCTGGTTTCTTTTACCAGCTCCAGTCGCGGTCGGGGGGGGATCCTCCAGAAAGAGGCTGCAGGCTTCGCTGGGAGATTACAGGCAGGTCAGACATAACCAAAACTCAGGTCAGGATTGCCGGGAGACCTCCTTGTGTTGTTGGGCCACTCTAACTCTGGTTGGTGCAGACTTGCGTATTTGGCTGGAGCCAGAGTCTGTGGGTGAACAAATCCGGTGTCCATGGGAGACAAAATCTGTTCCGTGAAAGGCAGGGCAGGTCCTCGGGGTTCTTGAGGTTGCTGGCCGGAGTACACACCAGAGTTTCGCTTCTGCAGGTTCGAGGTGGGGACAGGCCGGTAGGGCTGGGACCAAGTCAGTGGGCGTCTTCCTCTTCTTAGCTTCAGTACAACTGTTCGGACCTTCTTTTTCTTCTTGGTTGTTTCTTGTCTGAGGAGGCATGGTTCAGGGGTGCCCCTAAATACTAAATTTAGGGGCGTTACAGGTGAGTAAAAGGTTGGGAATAATGGGTCCCTTCCTTGTGGTGGGTACACCCCCTATTATGCCACCCTCCAGTGGGAGTGGGGTATATATGCCTTACTCTGGTTGGATGGGTCCCCCCATCTGCAAGGTGGCGGGGACTGAGAGATGTGCTTCACCTAGCATCCCCCACCTGAGGGGTGGGGATGGCAAAGGTGGGCACGCCTCTCTTCCTCACTTGGTTTTCCTGAGTATTCTCTCGCCCAAAGTGTGGGTCAGAACCGGTGGAGGCCAGTTGCTGGAAGCAGCAAAGGGCCTGGGGATGCTCACAAAGGTGGCAAGCCTTTGAAGTTTCCCCTTCGTGGACCCTGCCTTCCTGGGGGAGACTGCTTGGCACCTTGTTCCCATGATGTGCATTGTTTCAGACCCCCGAGAGCAGCAGGGGTCCAGAAACCTTTCTGGTAGTGGCAGCTGGCGAGCAGCCACTCAGCCCGGACACTAGTGTTAGGTCGTTTTTCAGGGGGCATCTCTAAGATGCCCTCTGTGCATATTTCATTAAATCGCACACTGGCATTAGTGTGGGTTTAATGTGCTCAGAAGTTTGCTACCAAACTTCCCAGTTTTCAGTAAAGCCATTATGTTACTGTGGAGTTCGTAATGACAAACTCCCAGCACCATATATTTTTAATGGCATTACTGCACTTAGTGTCTAAGAATTGGCTTAGACACTGTAGGGGTACAGGGCTCATGTGCTTGTACCCTCACCTCTGGTATAGTGCACCCAGCTGGAGAGGTGGCTTACCTATGCCAGGGCTGTGGGTTGTAGGTATGGCACACAGGCATGTGTACATGTCGACTCTTAACTTAACTCTGCACCAAAACATGCGACCTGCAATGGCAGTGTGTGTGTGTAAAGGTACAGGGCCTCTAAGTGTGGCACAATAAGTGCTGCAGCCCTTGGAGGCCTTCCCTGGTGCAGTGCCCTTGGTACCTAGGGTACCTCTTAGAAGAGACTTGCATGTGGTCAGAAAGTTGCCAATTGGGTTTTGCAACAGTAAAGGTTAGGGAATGAGCATAGGCCCTGGGTACCTGGTTGGCATGAACCCAGGGCACACTCAGTCAAAGCACATCAGCATTAATCAAAAAGTGGAGGCCAGCCATGCAAATAGGGGCACTTTCCTACAGCGCCAGCCTCTTTGCCCTAACATGCTAAACTTTCTCTTTCTCAATGGACACTTTTTGCAAACGCGCGACCACTTGTGCTGGCTCAGCTTCAGCCATAAATGCACTCCAATTTTCTCTTCGCCCAGCACAGTTCACCCACTCGTGCAAGCATACCCTAAGGGGCTACTTCCCACCCAGGTATTTAAGTTGGCAACTGGGGAATATGGCTTTGTTTTCCTTAAACATTTTCCCCTTTAATATTCAAACCTTGCAAAGTGACACCAAAATGTATTGCTTCTGATTTGAAACAATAGGACCCAACTAAACTCTGCATTCTCAGGGTGACGCAAATGTACCACTCACCTTTAAATAACACATGTACAAAAAGAAAACTGCACCCTCAAGATGAGGTAAGGAAACGGATTCAGGTGCTTTTAAAATGAAACGTGTGTATTTATTAATTCAACACTTTTACGAGGAAGGCAAAACATCTTTGTAAATGCAGATTCCCAAATATCAAACAAAGAGTGAAATGCAAGTAACATATGCACAAAACAAGGAGACATATAAAATATGTACATGAAGCAAAGAAATTCAGAAACTTTGTAAATAAAGTGGATAAAGAGAACACCTCACAGAGCAAGTTTCACACAACATTCTGGTCAGTTCAACAGGGAAGCCCTTGATGGTCAGCCAGAAGTCTCAATCGGGAACTACCCGATTTTCTCTGTGACACTGCGTCCAACCCAGCGGACGAGCTTCTGATTCATCTACAAGATTTTCCACCTTTTTAATACCTTCTACTCAACCTGATAGGTTTCTGGAAACCACACACCCTTTCTTCTGTTACAAAAACCAAGCTGACCGTACTGGTCAGGGTCAAGACAGACTTTGGACTGTGAGACAGAGCTGTACAGTCCGCACATTTCTCTGGCAACAGCAAATCTCTGCCCTGTGAAAGGTACCAAGCATGCATCCCACACATGTTCCAACTTTCTCTGCTCGGTGAGGAGCGAAAACAAGTGAACAGTAAAAACATCCCCTCCTCACCCTGCAACTGCTTGAGAGCACAGAAAATGTCAGTTACACAAGATGGAGTTGTTTGTCAATGTATTGTTCCTAATAGCATTGCATGTCCTCGAAGTCCCTCGACGTACAGGTCTGTCTTCCTTGGTGTTGGTGTCTGGTCTGGACACAAGAAGCCTTGGTTGATGCAAGGGCTCCGGAACCCCAAGTATTGGTACATTGCAGCACCGGTTGGTTCAGGCGTCCCCACACTTGGAGGGAGGACTCCTCTGACCCTTGGGAGCACGACAACCTCTTCCTGGGTGCCCCCAGCAGTGGTAGTCCTGGTGAGCGACAGGACGGTGAACCAGACCTTACTACTTTGGTGCCTGCTGCTGCAGGGGAGCAGCTCATCTATTCCAAGCAAGTTCTCTGGCTATTTGTGAAGCACTGGCATCCCTCTGGGTTTCTTGAAATTTGCACAGTGGCAGGACGAGTCGGTTCCTCCATGAGAGTCGGGTGCAGGTTGCAGGGTTGGCCCCAAGTCAATTATTCTGCTCTTTTCTTAGGTCAGTTATCTTCTTTGTCCACTCATTCTATGTGTCTGTCGAATGTGAAGTCCTGGCATCAGGGGTGCCATCTAAATGCTATATTTAGGGACATTGCAGTTAGTGTCAGGTAGTAGTCAGGGTGGCTACTTTCTCTATATGACCACTTCCTATTGGAAGTGGGCATAACCCTAACCTGGAGGACCAAATTTCACCAGAAACCAAGATGGTGGAATTTTCCTAGTCGTATTCACTTTAGGTAGCCCACCTTAGGGGTGGTACTAGCCTGAGGGTGAACACGCCTCCCGACTAGCTAATTTGCCCACCTCTCCTGGTTCCAAATGGGTCCTGAGCAGGAGGGTAGGAAGCCAGGGTCACATATCAAAAGGCAGTGGAGGTCTTAGTTGGGGGGGGGGGGGGAGGGAAGGGGGGGGGTGTGTATGTCATTGTCTGTCTGCTTTGAGGAGGTGAGAACAACTCCTGCCAGAGCAGGCATTGCATCCAACCTCGGAGCGTGGACTGTGATGTAAGGGGGTCAAAAACACGTCTTTGGTGACAGACTGGACCACTCATCCAATACACTAGCGATCAGTATGTTTTCAGGGGGCTACCTCTGATGCATAGATTAATAAATCCATCACTGGAATCAGTGTAGGTTTTTTTAATGCGAGGTGTTTGATACCAACACCACAGGTTTCAGTGAAGCCATTTTGTAGCTGGGAAACTTGTTTTGAACAGTGCCCAGTACTTATTTGATTTCTTAATTTCTAAAACGGAACACTTCTCCCCAAAGGGATGTCTCGGCGCTGAGTCATTGCCTAACCTAACCACTGAGATTGCAATAAACAGGATGCATCATTTCATCCAGTAGCCAGGAAAAAGATAGGTTTTCGATTTCTTTCTAAACCTTGTATAATTCTCAATGAGTGTAATCTCCAAAGGGAGACAATTACATTGAGCAGCAACCAAATATGAAAAGGATCGGCCCCCCTGTTGTCAATTTACTTATTTGCTTGGTCTTTAGCTAGGGCCATGATTACAAAATCTCAAGTCACTGGTGAGTTTCTAGAATTCCACTCTGGCTTGTGGTATTTCAGGGCCTTTATCGTGCAAAACTTTATGCGTATACTATAGCCTAATAGTTTAAAGTTTGCCTGCTTTCGCATACCTTAAGATGGATTCCCTGTTCAATTGTACTGTCGGTAATTGAACTGGCCAGCACAGGGGCATATCTGCTCATGTAGATGTCCCCTCGCATATAATGTAATGCACCACACTTAGGGTTGTAAGGCTTGCTGTCGGTGTGAGTTGCAAATACTACATGCGGTGTTTGGGGACATGGCAACAAAAATCCAGTTTCCGACACATCGAGATAAAGGAAAATGGTTTGCTTACATTAATATCAGAATTCTAACCCCATGTTTGACTTAAATGAGATGGGATACCCTAAAAATCTATTTGGAGTGATCTGCCCTCTTTGTTTTTTTCACTTTACCATTGAATCTAATGCTTACTGCTCCTTTCGAAATAGCATACAATTCAGAATAAAGTCTGAAATGGAAGAAGAAAATACTTTCTACTAATGCCGGTTCTCTGAAGTAGATGCCTTCTATGAGCTCACATGCAGTCATCCCTTTTTCACCCAGTCCGAATATTTCATAGTTATCTGAACAAATTGCTTAAAATGAATTTTATAAGTTTACTTGAATCTGTGTGGAAATATCTAGGGTGGATCCACACCTGGCACATTGCAGAACTGCCATTTTGTTTTACTGCTCAATCAAAGGTCAGATATGCATTCCTGCAGTTCTTCTAAATAGTTGAAAATATTGCAGTCTTTAATTTGTGACTATTTGCCAATTGTAGGAAAGTGCCAATTTTTGCCTGATGTTGATGCTCTTTGACTAACTGTGCCCAGTGTTCCTGCTAACCAGGTACACAGGGTCTATGTTCTTTCCCTAAAACTGTACCTTTGCAAACCCAGTTGTCACCTCTCTGGCCAAATGTAAGTCCCTTGTAAAAGGTACCATGGGTACCAAGGGCATTCTGACCAAGGAAGGCCTCTGAGGACTGCCGCACATATTGTGCCACCCTCAGAGGCCCTGTACCTTAACACACATCCACTCCCCTTGCAGGCTGAGTGTTTTTGTGCAGAGAAGTGAAGAGTTGACATGGCACACACACACCTGTATGCCATGCTTACAACCCACTGCCTATGGTCTAGGAAAGACACTACTCTAGCTGGGTGCACTATTCCACTGGTGAGGGTACAGGTGCAGAAGCCCTGTACCCCTACAGTGTCCATGTCCATTCTTAGACATTGTAAGTGCAGTAAATTAATAAAGAGTATATGGTCTGGGAGCATGTCATTACGAACACCACAGCACCATAATGGCTTTACTCATTTCTGGGTAGTGTAGTAGCAAACTTCTCAGATCAAAAGAGAGGGGACTGGGGGCGCTTATAGGTCCAGCATACAAACCCCTAGCACATATAAATGCAAAAAAAGTATGCAGTTTCTGGTAGTCGTAGAGTATTAGTCTGTCTAGTTTTTTTTTTTTTACTTTATTTTACAAGATTTTTTTGTTGTCTTGCATTACAAATCAAAAGCATATCAACATGTACTCAGAGCTAGGATAGTATATATGAGCTGTGCAGTGCGTATAACCGTTGAAACAGTCCATCAATATACATACTGTGGAACAATACAGTAGGGCCTGAAAAAACTTATTTGTGCGCCTTGCCTAAATACAGATGTGGCTAGCAGTCAAAGTCAACATATCATAGGGCGCGAGACAGACAATGGTGAAGATAGAGGCGAGGTAATGAACGCTTGGCTATAGGGCGGAAACTTCTCATCGGATAGCTACGTACCAGTTAGATGAATAGTGGGATGACCAACCATTTAGCGTATCAATCTGGATCGGAAGCATAGCTGTGTAGGCGAAGAATGAGCCGTTACTTACTCGCAGGACATGGGTGGGGTCAAAGTAGATGAAGTAGCATCGGGTGGATTTACCCCTGGATGTGCGATCAAGTAGCCCTTGAGAGGGCCCCAGATGTCTATAGGACGTGATGAACTAGGAATTAACTCTGCATAATGGGACATTTGCTCCTGGCAATATACTAAGTCCGTCAGCCAATCTTTAAACTTAGGTGCGGGCCCCCTTCCCCAGCGACATGCTACTCTTCTTTTGGCCATCAACAGGCACAGGGAGACGTATTTACGTTGTGCTTTAGGGATGTGTTTGGTGTAACCCAATAAAGCAAGGAGAGGGGTTTTCATTATAGTTAGTGTTGTCATCTGCTCTAAGGCATCCAGAACTTGACCCCAGTACTCATGTACCCCCGGGCAGTGCCAATCCAGATGTAGAAAATCTGCGTTTGGGCATCCGCATCTATCACAGCAATTAGAGTCCCTGAGTTTGTATTTGTGCATTCTAGCGGGGATGTAGTACGTGCGTTGTAGAAATTTGAAGTGTGTGAGGCGCAGCCTGCTGCTGGCGGAAATTTGCTCCGTCTGCAAGCAAAAATAACCCCATTGATCATCGGATAATTCAATACCAAGTTCAGAGTCCAATTGTGCACGCGCAGGACAGGGAGTCCTCCGACATTGTGTGTATGTGGGATGATATATCGTGGATACAAGACGCTTCGGGGAGGTCGCGCTGAGCATCACGTGGAGCGGGAGAAGGCAAGGAGGTTCCTTCGGGAATTAGAGCGCATACCCTGCCTATGACGTATGTATAGGAAAGTGTCCAGGGGGGGTTGGGTGATGTGTTTGGAAGGAGGTGTCAGCATTACGAAATCTGCCCTCCTGATATAAGTCCCCCCATGTACTGATGTAAACACGGTCTAGGAGCTGAACAAAGGCTACCTCTTGTAGCAGCGCCCCCCCTCCCCGCCAGTCAAATCATTTCAGACCGTAGCACTTGAAAAAAATATCTACCGGGATGGAAAGGTATATTTGGGAAGAGGTAAAGCAGTTGCGGGAGAATAACCATTTTTATTAGTGACACTCGCCCCGCCAGACACAGCGGTAAAGCCATTCAACGAGTGACGCATTCCTTTATTCGTTCAATGGATGTGTCGTAATTTAAGTGCATCAGTTCTTCCCTATCGCGGGATATGTGAATACCAAATATTTTAGATCTGTGTCGCACCATTCTAAAGGGAAGTCTAGAGGAAATTGTAGATCTTGATGAAGTTAGCGGGAAGAGACTGGATTTCTGCCAATTGATATTTATCCCGGAGAGGTGCCCAAAACGTATAAATTAATGTTAAATGGGGTTTAAATTGTCCTGAGGGTGTCTGACACACAGGGTGATATCATCTGCATAGAGTGACACCAAAATCTGTCGCAGATTGCTTCGGAGTGCCCTGTGTTGGTGATGCTGCCGGAGTTTTGCCGCCAGTGGCTCCACCGTAAGGGCGAAGAGTAGAGGTGACAACGGGCAGCCTTGTCTCGTACCTCTTGAAATCTCGAAGGCAGGGGATGTGTGCCCATTTATGAGAACTTTGGTCAGCGATCGATGATATAGAAGCTGCACTTACTTCCTTTCAACACTGTGGCACAGGCGTACTCGCCGTCGTCACTACATGGACCATAGTTCCTTGGGGCAACTTGCTGGTGAGACGAGCAGTGTGCGGCCAATTGGATGTGTTGTACTGAGGCTCCCTTGAGCTATTGGACCGACGGGCCCTGGATCAGCACCTGCGCGCCATGAGTGGTACGTTACCTGTTAATACGTCTTTGGCAGTCTACGCGGCACCCCATTACACTCACCTACTCCCTGCTGACGAGAGGCAACTACCTCGAAACACGTGTCCTGGGATGGCTAATGCTACACTTACTTCCTTTCAACACTGTGGCACAGGCGTACTCGCCGTCGTCACTACATGGACCATAGTTCCTTGGGGCAACTTGCTGGTAAGACTAGCAGTGTGCGGCCAATTGGATGTGATATAGAAGCTGTATCCAGGATAAAACAAGCATTTACAATGCAATGGTCTCGGCATTGTTAAAGTTAGAGCTATTGGCATTGCTCATGACATTATTTTTGTTTATGTTTTTAAAACATTTAAAGAAACGGCATTGTTATTTACAATGTCAATAGCTTAATCTCTCTCAAATGCGAGACCTATTTTTGTGCAGGTTTCCTTCCTGCACAAAAATATTCATCCCCTCAACGCAGGCACCCTTGCACCATGGTACAAAGGTACCTGTGTTGGCACACGGCAGCCCATCATGCGCCAGTGCAGGGGAAAAGGACAGGAATGCGTCGTATCTGATAGATATAGTGCATTCCTGCCCTTTTCGTTTGCCATAGGGCAGAGCAGCAAAAGCAGATAACAGCAAAGCACATTGGTAAGACCTCACGTTGCTGAGTCTGGCCATCAGGGAAGCAAGCACGCGTTGTGTGGTCATTCTCCGCTTGCGATATTGTCCATCAACATCTATGCGATACTGACGGCATAGAAAGAGATGTCAGACTAATTGAGAGAATGTTACAATTCAAAAAAATGGGTGCAAGTACGGGCTTAACCATAAAATTGCTCCAATCTAAGATGGCCGCTATCAGTATTCTAATGTGGAAGTATTCCGGTCGAATTAGCAGAAATGTTTATTTTGGGCAAAATTTGACATGCTATAAACAACTGGATGCGACTCAATTCAAATTACGCACTAGGCAAGAGCAATATGCTGTCTAAAAGAAAAAGAAACAACATCCTGGAAAAAGCAAACGCTCATAGGGAATGAAAGATTAAATAAAGCATGTAAAATGTAAGCAGAAACAACATGGTGAACTTAACGCCTTTACAGTCATAATGCAGAAATCAACGAGTATTTTTCCCTGAAAACTACAGGGCCCAGAAAGGACCCATTTCAATGTCCACTGCTTATATGCTTACAAAACGTAAGCAGCCTGGTTTAAAAAGACCACATTCGTGAACACAAAGCTGCCGTATACATTTTGTTTTCCAATCCACCCATCAACCAGGTATTGCAGTACCTCCAGGTTTGGCGCACTTCCCCACCAGGGAAAAAACAGAACTTCACTGCAAACTCAGTAAAGTGACGCTAATGTTTTTGGGGTTTGAATAAAACCAATATGGCCACTTTAAGAACACTCCGTCTTGTTTTTTTTATTGATTTTTCATATTATGAACCTTTTATTTCTGAGGCTGCACTTTGCAATAGAAAAATGTACAAACGGCATTTCCAGAAGAAGTTTTTTTTTGCATCCATTTCACAGAGGAACAAATGAACGACAGGAAGAAAGAGAGGGTGAGAACCATTTCTTGAGTCATGGTTTTCGGTAAGTGAGGAGGAGTTAGAGAGGGAATAAGAGTAAGAAAGGGTGGGGGGGCAGCTGCCAGCGGCAGAGCAGAAGCTGATATTACAATTTCTAGTGGTGTTGACTCATTCCGCCGAGTGGACGACATCTCACACATCTGCAATTGCTTGGTAGTGAATACATAGGGTTTTGGTACAGTTCCTACGAGGGAAACTCGATATAAGGCTCCACTGTGAAGAGGACACCACATAATGTATGGCTTTTTTCACTTCTACTAGCGGGTTATTATTCACGCTTTGTAGGTCGGATTATGAGCATCTGTTTCCAAAGTATGTACCCAAAAGTATGATGGCAAGCATTCTAAACTCTCCACAAGACAGCATGTTTATGTAAAGACAAGTTTAACTGAACTAGACCTGTATTATCTTTTCAAACTCTCACGCTTTTCACCCAACAGTCCACATCCGCGTCAAACTACAACCAACACCAATTTCGACCACACACACACACACAAAGGAAACCCAGGAACCAGATGACCATCGGATCGCAGCGGAACCTAGTCCTGCCGATAAACGTTCATTTAACAATACAAGTGAAGTAAACTTACATGGCAACCCAAAAAGCCCTTACAACGCAATATACCCCCGCTCCCAAGCAGTCAGTAGTATGTTTACACACAATGGTGTTTTAACAAAATACACGCAGGATCTGTGATGGTTATAGTATGTAGTTTCCGTATAAGAAATACTGTATTTAGGATCGTACAGTCTGCAGACTTCTTTAGCATCCGCAAAACATACAAGGTGGTTCCATCCGAGCACACCGCGTCCTGGCACGAGATGGACCTCCCCACAGCCCGACCAGAGTCAAACATACGGCACTTCCTGCAGAGTCACTAATCAGACCGGAAGACCTTCGCTGCATGTCCCTTCCCACTACTTCTTTTTGCATATTTATAAAGCGTGAACTAAACCCGAAGGTATTGGAGCGATTTACATAGCACCGCATTTACATTACACATTCAGGCATGGGGAGATTAAGTGATTTGCCCAGAATCACAGCATGTGGACGCGACCTCGAGGCTCGAACTCTAGTTTCCAGCACCAAAGTCGGCAGTTTAAGCCGACGGACCACATCCTCGCCACTACCCGATGAAGCGATGCCTGTACCTCCGATGACCGCCTCTCCCTCAACGAGAGCGTGATGCCCACCCCGAGTGTACCCTGCAGCCCTTGAATGTTTGGCCCTCGGTCCCGCAGAGTAACGAAAGCATCACGACCATGTCGGTGGACCCTGAAAGCCCTGGACGCGGGCCCCGTGGGCTCACCCCGCAGTCCCTCGTCCCGCGACACAATGATGCTGCTCTACACCCCGCCTACTGTCCTCACCGCCAGATCCGGTACTCGCCTACTACACCCAGTCGCCCCTAGGACCCTCCGACATGGCACCAAAACCCATTTTCATTCATATCTTTGCGGTGGTTCAGGACACTCAACTTTTACCATTCTATCATTTTTATTGGAATACAATTCTAACATTTATTAGCATTTTTCTTTTTCATGTAGCAGCCCTGTTTAGAGATGACCATTTACTGTGTGTGATCACTCAGTTTTGCAGCGTGAATCTTTCTGGATTCACTATGCTGTGCATTATTCCGCGATCTTGTGGTTGGGTCCGGATTCGTAGTCTTTTCTTTGTTTTTTTTTTTTTTTTTTTTGTAGCCCAGGTGGGCGTCGACGTCCACCATTTGGTGCACCTCCCGTGACGTCGTCGTGCTTCCTGCGGAAGTCCCACCTTTGGGGCGCCATCTTCAGATTCTTTTTTCCGCCGTTGGGTCTGGATCGTCATCGGGAAGCTCCAGAAGTTCACTCGGAGGAAGAAGGAAGAAAAGCGAGTTTCATCGATAGAATCAAGAGAAGACATCAGGAAAGAACAGATTTCGACAGGAACGCGAAGAAAGAAGACCAGCGAGCCTTTTTCTTCGACAACCTTGGAGAATGCACGCTCAGAGACCCTGAGCGAAATGGACAAGACGCCATTCAAGTTCTGCCCAAACTGCCACCACAAGTTCGCGCAGAAAGACCTGCATCCGGTCTGCAACCTCTGCCTACCGGTGGATCATCAGAGTATCGACTGCAACGCCTGCTCAGTCTTCGCGCCGAAGACACTCAGGGTGAGAGAGAGGCAGAGGAGAGCCAACGCCAACATGGAGGGCCAAGGAAAACCCCCGACACTCTACGCGCTGGGCCTCGACACGGACGACGAGGACAACGTCGCCGAGGCAGCCGAAAACTTCACGGTCGTAGAGACCGACAAGAAGAAAGAAGACGAGGTAAGAGAATCGTCGAGCGCAAATCAAAAAACACCTCGAAAACACGAGGGTGACTCGAGAAAAACTGAGTCAAGGTCCACGAAGGGAGCCCCGGCGCCGAAAACTTCGACGTCCAAAGGGGGAACTTCGGACAAAAGGCCCAGCGGATCCTTACAAAAGGACTCCCTGGCGCAGAAAGACGCCGAAAGGCAAGGGTCGTCGAAATCATCCCATGAAACGGGCCGATCGACGCAGAAAGAACGTTCGACGTCGACGCAAGTTTCATCGAAAAGGCCCGCGGTCGACGCCGAAAGCATCTCCGAAATGGAGAAAAAGAAGAGGCGGCTCGAGGCCGAAATGGAGAACATCCTTCAAAGGAAGAAGGAGTTCGACGCCAGGATGAAGGAATTCAAGATTCCAACGGTTTCATCGGCGGACGTCGTCGAAGTCGAGGAGGAGTTCGACGCCGAAGGGCTGACAAGGGACCTCGAAGAGGAAGAGGAGCCCTATTATGAGGAAGAAGCCGAGGAAGAAGACCAACAATCGTTCTTCGATTCGGCGACATCTACCGGCAACGACGTCGAATGGCAAGATCTCGACACCGAAAACCCGGAGGAGGCCGTGGACACGTACCCCTCGAGGCCTTCGCCACCAGACGACATCGGGGTGTACAATATGGTGGTGAAGAGCGCAGCAATGGCCTTCGGCGTCAAGCTCGACGAGGAGAGGCCGAAAGCAGATTTTCTCGTCGAAACACTGCTCCCCATCCAGACTAGGAGCCAGTTCCTCCCCATGCTACAAAGCGTGATGAACCAGGGGAGAGAAGCCTTCAAGGAGCCTGCCACCTGTCGGTCGATCACGCCCAGGACAGAGAAAAAGTATAAACACTCCTCCCTGGACCCACCTTACATCAAGGGGAGCGTCACCGCAGACTCCATCATTGCCTCCACGGCCAGGAGAAGGGCCAACGTGCCAGCAACCTCGGGCCCACCTCCAGATAAAGAGAGCAGGAGAATCGACCTCACAGGCAGAAAGGTCGAGAGGAACGCCGCAATGCACTGGCGCATGGCGAATTCAAATGCACTCCTAAATAGACACCAGTACCAACACTGGGATGAAATGGGGGAGCTAGTAAAGCACCTCCCCGAAGAATACCGCCAGAGAGCCTCTCACCTGGTAGATGAAGGCAAGAACATCGCCAACTCCTGTATAAAGACGGCGTTGGATGGGGCAGAGACTTCAGCAAGACTCATGGCCATAGGGGTCACAGAAAGGAGGCATGCATGGCTAAGAATCTCGGGATTCAAACCGGAAGTGCAGAACAACATCCTGGGCACTCCCTTCAACGGAGAGACACTGTTCGGAGCAACGGTGGACGAGAAGCTCACCCAGCTCAAGAAGGAGAACGAGACAGCGAGGTCCATGGGGGCCCTGCAGCTGAGGGGAATGAGACGAGGAAATCCCTCGAGGAGACCCTACGGTAGGGGTGGAAGCCAACAGGGGACGTCGCACCAGGCGTTCCAACAAGGTCAGCAGGGCGAAGGTCACGGACAAAGTCAGCAGAAGCAAAGCTGGCAATATCAACCTCGGGGCCAGTCCTTTCGAGGGAGAGGGAACGGACGTGGCCAAAGGAGGAGAGGGGGCGATCAGCCCTCCTCGAAGTGACTCAGCACGCAAGAAGACGCCCACCCTCGTCAGGCCCCCAAGGGTGAGGCGCAAAAAGGTGTCATCAGGGGGAAGAGAAGATCCAAGAGCCTACGAGCATACGTCACCGGTAGGCGGAAGGCTGAGGTTCTACCTTCAGGAGTGGCGGCGCATAACCACAGACAAGTGGATACGGAACATCGTGCAGCACGGATACTGCGTAGAGTTGGAGAAAAGACCTCCAAACAGAAAGCCGAAGGGAAGACAGAGATCGGCCCAAGAACTGGCAATACTCAGAGAAGAAACACGGAAACTCCTGCAAAAGGGAGCCATAGAGACAGTGCCGTTCAGGGAACGCAACAAAGGGGTCTACTCAAACTACTTCGTGGTTCCGAAGGTAGACGGAGACCTCAGACCCATACTGGACCTCCGGTACCTAAACAAGTTCGTCAAGACACAAAGGTTCAAAATGACTTCACTGCAGGAGGTACTGCCACAGATAAGAGAAGGGGACTTCATGGTCACCGTGGACCTCAAGGATGCCTACCTTCACATCCCAATAAACAGAAGGCACAAGGGCCTCCTAAGATTCAACATCGAACAGGAACACTACCAGTTCACAACCCTGGCCTTCGGATTAAAATCAGCGCCAAGGGTCTTTACAAAATGCCTGTCGGCGGTAGCGGCACACCTACGAAAGCAGGGCATACACGTATACCCCTACTTGGACGACTGGCTGGTCAAGGCAAACTCACACGAGAAGTGCGAGAGGCACGCAAAACGCGTAACGGACACCCTCACAAATCTGGGATTTTCCATCCACTGGGGAAAATCATCGCTGGAACCGGAGCAGGTAAAGATTTTCCTGGGGGCACAGATCAACTCCCTCAAGAGTACAGTAGTGCCCAGCGACAGGAGGACAGATGCCCTACTGAAGGAGACGCAGCTCTACCAGAAGGGGCGAGCTCTGACAGTGAGGGCGGTGAGCAAGATGATGGGGATGATGGCGTCCTGTATCCAGCTGGTGCCGAATGTACGCCTGCACATGAGACCATTCCAGGAATGGCTGCAACAGCAATGGTCACAAGCAAACGGAAGTTGGGAGGATCTAGTGGTTGTTACGCACGCAGTGCAGGAGGAGATAACTTGGTGGAACAGAGACAACATAACAACAGGGAGAAGCCTGACACCACCAAGCCCAACAGTGACCATTACCACGGACGCATCGCAGATGGGATGGGGAGCGCACATGGACAACCTCAGAGTGAGGGGTCTATGGGCTCCGGCAGACGCGGTCCGCCACATCAACTACCTCGAGTTGAAAACAATACTGCTAGCCCTGAAGGCATTCCAGAGACACCTGTGCGGGCAGAGGGTGTTGGTGCAGACAGACAACACCACGGCGATGTTCTACATCAACAAACAAGGGGGGACACAGTCGTTTCCCCTCTCATCCCTAGCTCAGGAGATTTGGAGATGGGCCATACCTCTCAGGATAGATCTACTGGCAATTCACCTACCGGGGAAGGACAATGTGGAGGCAGACTGGCTAAGCAGGCAGACCTCAGCATCGCACGAGTGGGAGCTCAATGGCCAGGAAGCGGAGAAACTCTTCCGGAGATGGGGGACTCCCACAATAGACCTTTTTGCAACACGCCACAATGCAAAATGCCAAAGCTTCGCGTCCAGGCAACCAGATCAGCAATCCAAGGGAAATGCCCTATGGATAAGCTGGTCGAGGACATTTGCCTACGCCTTTCCACCGATACCCCTGTTGCACAGAGTGCTCGACAAGTGCAGAACCAGCAACATGACTCTGATCCTGGTGGCCCCACAGTGGGCGAGCCAGACATGGTTCTCACAGATTCAAGAAATGGCGCAAGGCAATCCGTACAGGTTCGAGCGAAGAAAAGACCTGCTCTCAATGCAAAACGGGGAGGTCCTGCACCCAGAGCCAGAGACCCTCAACCTAGCAGCATGGCTCCTGAAGACCTAGAGTTCGCACACCTAAGGTTACCTCAGAGCACTATGCGAGTGCTACGGGAGGCAAGGAAACCTACTACAAGAAAGTGCTACAGCGCAAAGTGGAAGAGATTCACGGTGTGGTGCAGGAAGAAGGGCCTGCACAACAGAATGACAAGAGACTCAACGGTGCTGAGGTACCTCACACACCTTCTAAAGAGTAACCTCTGCTCGAGCTCCCTAAGGGTGCACCTAGCAGCGATCGTTGCCTACACCAGAGGTGAGAAGGGTGGAAGTTTCTTCAGCTCGCAGGTGGTGAAGAGATTCATGGAGGGAGCCAAAAGAATGGCACCCCCGAAAAGGTTGCCGCCGCCGGCATGGAATTTAAACGTGGTTCTGACGGAGCTCATGAAGGCGCCGTTTGAACCCATTCACAAGGCCAATCTACAAATGTTGACGATGAAGACTGCCTTTCTAGTGGCCATAACCTCACTACGCAGAGTGAGCGAGCTTCAAGCACTAACGCTACAGGAGCCCTACATTCAAATTCACAAGGACAGGGTAGTCCTGAGGACGGACCCACACTTCATGCCCAAGGTAGTGTCGGCGTTTCACATGAATCAGAGTATACAGATACCGAGTTTCTTCCAAAACCCGACTACAAATGCAGAAAAGGCCCTGCACACCCTCGATGCCAGAAGAGCGGTGATGCACTACATTGAAAGAACCAAAGAACTCAGGAAGTCGAAGCAGCTGTTTGTGTCCTTTGCTACTAGCTTCATGGGTAGACCAGTGACCAAGGGCACCATCGCTAGATGGATTGCCCTCACTATCCAATTCTGTCACAAACAGGCGGGACAGGAGCTAACGGAGGGGCCACAAGCTCACTCCACAAGGAAGAAGGGGGCCACAGTTGCCTTCCTGGCAAACACGCCCATCCAAGACATTTGTCTCGCAGCAACTTGGGCATCTGTGCACACGTTCACAAAGCACTACTGCGTGGACATTCAAATGAATAAGGAAGCACAGGTCGGACAGAAGGTGCTACAACACATTTTCAACGACCAGCGATCATCTTCCACCCAGCCACCACAAAAATAGGAAAACCGCTACAAAATCTATGCACAGCATAGTGAATCCAGAAAGATTCACGCTGCAAAACGAAAAGTTTCTTACCTGTCGGTGTAGTTTTGCAGCTTGAAGATCTTTCTGGATTCACTAGCGAACCCACCCACCTCCGCCAGGAAGATGAGGCTGGAGGAAGAGGGGGTGAAATGGATAGGATCAAAAAAGGTGGATACGTACAGAAATATGGACAAAAGGATTAATCAATCGCCTAGGGTTAAAAAAAAAAAAAAAAAAAAAAAAAAAAACAGGGAAAAAAGAACCCGAAGATGGCGCCCCAAAGGTGGGACTTCCGCAGGAAGCACGACGACGTCACGGGAGGTGCACCAAATGGTGGACGTCGACGCCCACCTGGGCTACAAAAAAAAAACAAAAAAAAACAAAGAAAAGACTACGAATCCGGACCCAACCACAAGATCGCGGAATAATGCACAGCATAGTGAATCCAGAAAGATCTTCAAGCTGCAAAACTACACCGACAGGTAAGAAACTTTTCGTTACAACACATGTGGCTTAAGCTTCACACCACAGACCTCGAGTTGGGCCTTCGCTGCTCAGACAAATTACTCAGGAAGTGCAAATGTGAAAGGTATGGCAACACCTGTGCGCAGATTCCATTTAATCGCTTAACGATTTCAGCCTGCTTGTGCATTTCAATGTTTAGCCCGTATGACATCTCATAGTACATAACATAGTGACGCTGCATTTCGGACTTCTCGCTGGCCAGTTTATCACACTCCAACTTCAAGCTGTGATATTGTGCTTGGAGAAGTTGGAACTCATCTTTAATCCGGTCACAGGAGTCGGAGGTGGTGAACTTCAGCTGCTGTGGCAGGTGAGACGAGCCCGAGTGCCGGCTTTGTGAAAACATCATGTCCGTCGGGCGGTGTCCGGGAGGGGGGTCGGCGGCTCCCCTGGCGCTCTCCCTGGCTGGCCTCGTTCGCTGTCCCCCGCCTCCGCTCTCCGCCTCTCACTGCGGCGCAGGTTCCCGTAATGGCGGCTCAGGAAGGGCACAACAGTTTTAAATAACGAATTTCGAACTCTGACTTAAGAAGAAGATCCTGTATTGTTTGTCAGACAGAATGTGGAAAGGGCTGGGGGGCGCAACAACGGCCGGATGCTGTGGAATAGCAACGAGACCTCTCTCCACCACCGCTCCCACCCCCTGCACGATCTCAGCTTCCCCTCCACCAGCCATTTAATAATAAAAAAAGAACAAAACTAACCTTTAAACATCTACGACGAGGGCACCGGAAGACACGACCGCCTTTCTCCGAGGCACAGCAGAAAATGCCTCGGAGAAACGCCACGTCCTTTTCGGATTTGGGGGCGTGTTTTGCTGTTGTCTCCTCCCTGAGACTTCTCGCAAAAAACACGCCCCCCGATCCGAAAAGGACGGGGCTTCAACGGAGTGACTGGACCTCTTCTCCAGTGGCTGGCCAGCATTTAAGAGGCCAGCCAATGGAGAACAGGAGAGAAGAGGGGCGGGTGCAAGCCCCTCTTCTCAAAGTCACTCAAACTCATTAAATCTCGGAGCGAGACTGCGCAAGCGCAGCCTTTCGCAGCCGAGACCTAAAAAGAAGGGGGAAGCCCATGCAGTGCATAACAGTGAAAATGTAGTCCCATTTGACAGTCAAATGCCTTAGTGGCATCGAGAAATACCGCAGCCTAGGGGAGCTCTGGTGCTACGTTGTGAAGAATCGTGAATAGAGTTCCTAAGTTGTGGTTAGTGGCCCTTCCAGGTATAAAGCCCGATTGATCGGGAAGGACTAACTTTACCATAAGTAGACTGAGCCTGTTAGCAATGAGGTTGGCGAGAATCTTGGTGTCAATCAGAGCAGGCGGTATGAATCGCAACTAATCGGAGATTTACCAGTTTTGAGTAGAGATGTCACCAATGCTTCCCTCATCGAGGGCGGGAGTATATTAGATTCAAGAGAGTTTTCATATACTTCACGCAATATGGGGGCCATTAGATCTATGTACGTTTTGTAAAATTCAATGGGTATGCCATACATTCCCGCCGCTTTCCTTGACTGCGTGCATTATTGCCTCACGGACCTCATCTAATTCAAAAGGGGGGCACATAAAAATTTGCGTTGTGTATCGCCTAACCAACCTAAGGCTACGTCGCTAATATACTCACTCCAATCGAGTGGGTCAGATCTGGTGGATGTGTAAATCGAGGAGTAGTGCTCGGTGGATATATCGAGAATGTCCGCCGTGTCTCGATGGAGCGACCCATCGGGCCCTTGATTCTAGAATGTAGCTGGATAGACGTGGTTTACGTATTGTTTCTGTTAGCGCTTTCCCAGGGCGCTCCCCTTCCCCGTACCTCCTGGCTACCCAATATTTGCCCCTAAATTTAACTTTGCGCCCGGCAGAATCAGCGTATTCGGTCAGTGTATCACGGAACTTGCGCATTAGGGTCGCAGTAGGATTAGTGGATAGCTGTGAGAAAGTGCCATCTTTCTTGCATGGTATGCCCCCACTTTTTGCTGAATTGCTGAATGTACTTTGACTGAGTGTGCCCTGGACTCCTGCCAATCAGGTACCCAGGGCCTATGTTCCTTCCCTAAAACACACAAAACCCAAATTGGCAAACCCTGGCCATATGTCAGCCCCTGGTAAATGGTACCTTAGGTACCCAGGGCCTTGTGACCAGGGAAGGCCTCTAAGGGCTGCAGCACTCATTGTGCCACCCTTAGAGGCCCTGTACCCTTACACACACACACTGCCTTTGCAGGCTGGGTGTCTGGGTGCAAGACAAAACAAAGTCGACATGGCACACATCCCTGTGTGCCATGCCCATCACCTACACTGCCATGGCATACATCAGCCACCCCTCTAGCTGGGTGCCTTATGCCAATGGTGTGGGCACAGGAGCAGGAGCCCTGTGCCCCTACAGTACCCAGGTCAATTCCTGAACACTGTAAGTGCAGTGCTGCCATTTAAGAGTACATGGTACTGAGAGCTCGTCAAACACGAACTCCACAGCACCATAATGGCAACACTGAAGACTGAGAAGTTTGGTATCAAACTTCTCAGCACATTAAACCCACACTGATGCCAGTGTGGGATTTAATGTACCAAGCACCCCAGAGGGCATCTTAGAGATGCCCCCTTAAACCTAACCTACAATCCACGTCTTCTCTGAGGCTGCCTAGTCTGCCACACAGCAGACATGTTGCTGGACCCCTGGGTGGGAGAGCCCCTGCTCTCCTGGGCCTGCAACAATGCACAAATCTCCTCCCCCCAGGATGGGCAGAGGGAAGCTTCAAAGGCATGCCGCCTCTGTGAGCTTCCCCAAGCCACTGCAACCCCCCACTCTGGCGGGAAGCTTGGCCAGAAACCCCAAATAAGGACAGTGGATGTGCCAGCCTGCCAACCCCACCCCTCAGGTGGGGGAGGCGAGGTGAAGCACATCTCCGGGCTCTCGCCATCTTGAAGATGGGGAGCCCTACCCTATCAGGACTAGGCTACTGCCCCCCTCCCACAGGAGAGAGGCAGGATAGGGGGTGTACCCACCCCAGGGCAGGGACCCATTGGTCCCTGCCCTTCCCCTATCTGTAACGCTCCTAAATCTAGTATTTAGGGGCACCCTGAACCTTCCTTCCCCAGATTCCAGATGCCAAAATACAAACAAGAGCAAGAAGAAAGAAGACCTGCCCTGCAGCTGCTAAGAAGAGGAAGACACCAACTGCTTTGGCCCCAGCCCTACCGGCCCCTCGAACCTGCTCCTGCTCCAACCTGGCATCTCTTGTGGCCAGCAACCTCACAAACCCCGGAGGACCTGACTACCTTTTGGCTCTAAGCCCCTGGGACTCCCATGAGTAGAGGGTCTACTCAAAATCAGCTTCTAATCCCTGGCAGCAGCCCGGAACCGCGAACCCAGCACACTCTGCACCAGCCAAGCCTGGCCAGTGCCGGAGTGAACAAAGACCACGAGGATGACCCCATGGCGACTGTGACCCCGAGTCCGGCACCCAAGGACCTCCCTCGACACTCCTGAGGAAGCCTGCAGCCTCAGAACAAGGTGCCCCCCCCCCTACCGCGATCAACAGAGGGTAAGATTTCCCGACACCAAAAGGCACCCCTGCACGCGGCCCCCTGTGCCCAATCCCGGGGTACCTACCTATCCTCCAACTACCCAACTTACCTCTCGATTTGGTGGTGGCACCTGAAGAATCCTCGTCCCCGAGCTTGCAGTCTTTTTCTAAACCGGAGATTTCTAATTGAAATCAATTGAGCGCCCGAAGGCTCAAAAGCACCCTGCACCCAGCCGCCTGAGTGGCCTGGCAGTGCAGCCTCTACACCTACCTACTTCCCCACTTGCCCTGAGTAAGTGACCAGGAGCCCAGCTCCCACAGCCGCGTGGCTTGCTAGTCAGCAGCCACCAACCAAGGCCCCCCTATCCCTCATAGGATAACATTGGGCCTAACTCTCTCTGCACCCGGCAGCCTTAGAGTCGCTGAGGGTGAACCAACTGTACCTACCTGACCCTGGGGAACTCTTGAGTCTATGCCCAGAACCTCAACTCTGCCAGTCGAGTACTTACCTTTAAACCGATAACTCTATTTTCTTCATAGGGTAAAATTGACTGGCTTTTTCCTGAAATTTCTTCTAAGTGTGGACTTTTCAAATCTTAAAATATTCACCAAAAATCAACCGAGTAACGAAAACGAAAATACTCACCTGCTCTTAGGTGAGCTCCCAGTGCTGGATCTTGGTGCCCAGCACTGACTCTGAAAAATACTTACAACTGTACTTACCAGTAACCCAATTTTCTCCCATAGGAAATCATTGACTGTTTTTCTGTGAAATTTCTTCTAAGTGTCAATTTCTGCAATCTTTATATATTCTTTAAAAATCGTATATCTGAAAACGTAATTACTTACCTGTTTTGGATAAAGGTCCCAGTACTTAGTCTAGGTACCCAGTACTGGATTACAAAGGTAACGAGAACATACTGTACCTGCAACTTGAATTTTCTTCCATAGGGAATCATTGACTGTTTTCTTTGAACTATTTTCTAAGTGTCAACTTTTAAAATAGCTAAATATTGTTTAAAAATCATCACAGTAATTAAGTCGACTTTCATCACTTGATTCTGAGTACTGACCCAGGACTGAATCTAGGATCCAGTCCTGGAATTCCAAAAGTAATCCTAAAAGTAATCGGTTACAAATAACTTGAAATTTCCATTGAGCTCAATGCATTGTTGTGTTTAAAATAGTGTTGCCTATTGCAACCACTTGTAACTGTTTACAAAAGTCAATTGCATATTGCAAAAGTATTTATATATAAAGCATCTCATTCTGAGAAAGTATATTTTAATGCCAAGTGTTGGTTCTAAAATAAAACAAGCATATCTTTTTTATATATAAACCATTGGCCTAGAGTTCAGTTATTGAGTGTGTGAGACCATTTGCTGACTGAGTGTGTACAACAAATGCTTTACACTGTCCTCTGATAATGCCTTACTGCTCGACCAAGCTACCACTTTGGAGAGTAAGGTTATATCTAACTTTAGCCTCTGTCAAACCCTTGGGGACTGTGGACTCTGTACACCCTGTGCCTATTAGGCAACAGTATATACAGAGCCACTTTCTCACAATAGCTGTGCCTCCAATGTCCTCTGCTCCGACTCCAGCCTACTCAGTGTGTTCTGGATGTCCCGTAGTACACCTGCACTCTTGGATATACAAAGGCCACAAATAGTAACTTTAAAGGCTTCCCATATAGTTCCTACCTCTTCCACGGAATCCTTGTTTCTGCTAAAGAAATCCCTTATTGCATCCTCCAGCTCCTTCTGAAAGACCGTATCCAAGAGTGCGGTGGACTGCAATCTCCATCTGTAGCGCGGAGTACAATACCCTGTCGGGCTCAGTCAGCAAAACTGGGGAGTGATCCGAGTACGTGCGTGCGAGATGTGTGACACTGACTATGGCAGGCACTAGCCCCCTAGAAAGCAGCAGATAGTCCAGGCGTGCTCATGATGTGGTCTGGATAGTAAAGTGTGTGCCTTCGCGTTTGAACGGGTGCGCATGTCTCCAGGCGTCCGTGAGTGAGCACGGTACAAGTATGCCCTGCAGAGTCGCACTGGACTTTGTGTAATGATGTGGGCTAGGGTTAGATCGGTCTATGGAAGGGTCTTGTACTGTATAAAAATACCCTCCCCAGATTACGTGGGTGGATTCTATTTCCAAGATCCTGCCCCACAGGGTCGAGAAAAATTCTGGCGTGTCCGTGTTAGGGCCATAGCAACATGCTAAAGTCACGGAGTCTGTTCCCAAACGCCCCCATGCAAGGCAATACCTCCCTTCAGGGTCACTGAGCGCTCCCATCAATGCAAAGGGTGTGCGTTTTTTAATAATAGCTGTACCCCTGGCATTTGAGGAATAGGATGAGAAAATTCTATGGCCAGCCCATTTCTGCGCAAAGTTGTTAGTGTGCTGGGGATTACTATGTGTTTCCTGAAGAAACGCTATATTAATTTGGTGTCTGTCTAAATAGGCTATGATTTGGCGCCGCTACCGTGGATCGCACAACCCTCTGACGTTCCAGGTGACGATGTTCACTTTCCCAGGAGGGGGTGTGTTCAACATTTGTTCAGGGAGGATGTATCGATGGACATAAAGGTCGCACAATAAGGTGTGTCATGAGTACTAATCTGTGAACTAAGAGATCCCGCTCTACTACAGACATGCTAAAACTCAAACAATCCCCTCGTACCCGACCCACTGAAGCAGCCCCAACTTGCCAGAAATGTGCACCCACCCTTGCCCCAAACAATAACAAAACATAGGCTGCAAGATATGTTTAGCTATCAACAGTGGCTGCTGGGGATATCCCCTAGGTGCCAGCACAAGTGCACCTCGTCCTCAAGAGTTCATGATAGATGAAATGGATGAACTCAATGAGGGAGAGGGTGCCTGGTGTGCCATTAGAAGTAAGCTCAATGTGGCGTCCGACGTCTACCTGCTGATCAAGGAGTGAACCATGGCAGGCAGACCCAACCGGACACCCTGGCACGCCTCAGCCTTTTGGGCGGTAATGAATGGCTGTGAAGCAATCATTATGATTCATCTTCTGCATTCAACGAGGTGGATTGTTGGGACGTCGTGCAAGATCCAGAGTTGCGGCCCACACGCTTCAAATGCTTTAAGAACTCATCCACTTGTTGTGGTTTAGTGAAGAAACGTTGTTTGCCTGGTGAGTGACCCTGAGGCGTGCAGGGTACAGCAGTGCATAATCGATTTGGGCCAATCGCAGCTTATTTATAACTTCTGTGAATTTGCGCCTCTCTTCTTGTACTGTCGGAGTAATGTCAGGATAGATTGAGAACGTGTTACCATCATAGGATAGTTGTTTACTTCTCGCCACACGGAGTGCAATGTCCCGGTCCCTATAATTCAAAAGCCTTGCGAGGATAGGGCGAGGCGTGCTGCCTGGTGGTGGTCGTGGTCCCAGGGTACGATGTGCACGTTCTACTATGAACTGGGTTGAGGAGGATTGTGCTCCGATTGACGCAGCAATTTCTGAACGTGTTCCTCCATCTTCCCTGTATTGGTCGTTTTGGGAATCCCAAGGATGCGGATATTATTGCGCCTACTTCGCGCCTCTAAATCCTCATTCTTGGCTGCAATAAGTTTAAAGAGCTTATCCATTTGGACGATTTGTGTTGTGACCTGGGATGTTGTGTCCTCCGTGTCAGATGTGCGGCGTTCCGCCTCTTTTATGCGGTCCTCATAGCCCTCGAGCTTATGAGCGATGGCATCCATGCGCGTGGACAATCTGTCCACTTTGTCGGCGATAGTGGCAAAGCCGTGACTGACCTCCTGAAGGATACTTGGCATGTCAGCGTCCTGTGTGGCCGTGCCCCCCTGGGCACCGTCCCCTTCATCCGAGTCCTGTTCGTCTGCTGTGGCGCGAGTACTTTTCTTGGCTTCGAAGTGAAGCTTAGGTTGACGGGTGTCCGGCTTCCCCATGTTATCACGTACCCAATGACCACCGATGTTCTACGCTTACTACTATTCGCGCACTCAAAACAGAGGAGGCAGCTTCCGATGCGCCTGTGGTAGTGGCTAGTGGGGCGGGGGCAGGATAATGTTGTACGGCTTGTATCTTTTCTTCCTACAATCCGTTTGCTTGGGTACAGACAAATGGCCTCCCACCGGGATCAGCAGCTGTCCTTGCACACATGCATACATGCTACGGTGCCTGTATGCGTGCGTGCACTACTGAGGAGCAAGGGATATGATGTACACAATGGGAGGAAGAGACCGCCACTCAATATGCCACATGTAACTCCCTTGGTGTTATGGCTCTGATGTATCGTCAGAGTGATGAGGAAAGGGTCCCGTCACCGGAGCGGTCACTGGTGGAGACTCACGGGCAAGAAAGAAAGACCAGCGGGTCCTCTATACCATGTCACGGAGGTAGGAGTTTCGCAGGTCCATGCGCAGAACTAATGAAGAGCAGCACACCATTCAGTCGGAACAGCGACGTGAGGGAGGACGCGCTACCCCCGCACCACCACGCAGTCACACAAGGAGGTTGATCCTGCCAGGACGAAAGAGGGCTCCTGCCGAAGTCGCGCGCGGGAGCCCCGACCTTGCGTAGTGTCTCTTACCGCCCTGTTGCAGCACTTCTCCCAGGCAGGTATAGTGGCGGGTGGGCAAAGAGTGTGCGGCTGAGTCCTGAGGCGCCCAGACTGCCCGCGCTCCTCCACACCGCGGCCGCAGGATGTGATCACAAGATGCAGCACTGGATGCCAGGTACAAGGTCTGCAGGGGAGTGAGACACGGAGTATGAGGGGACCTGGGCTCCATAGTGATGTATCGGCGAAGGCGGATGCTATAGATCTTCCGCAACAACGGAGCCCAAGGTACCAGTTCTGTGGGGCCCAGCGCCACTTATTACTTGCACTTCTACCGGGATTCGATGCAACGGGCTCCGGGCAGTGTCAGCGCCGGGAGTGTCCTGTAAACCCAACGCGAAGTGCAGCTTCAGAGGGCAGCGTCTTCCCTCTCACCCGGGCCCGTGGCGGTTCCCTTCAGTTGCGCGCCAAGGGGCCTAAGCGCCACATGTGAAGCCACGGTCTTGCGTGCCACCGTCTGCCGCTCTGGCGCTCCACGCCTCACCGCCTGATCCCGTGGCTAATGAGTAATGGCTCTGCAGTAGGTGCGCGGATGGTCCGATCGGGCTGATTCTTCCATCGGAGGCACAGCGATACTGAGAACAGACTGGCCCCGCACCTCACTATGGCGGCAGCAGGATGCGATCACCAGATGCAGCGCTGGATGGCAGGTACACTGTCTGTAGGGAAGTGTGATAGTCAGTACGATGGACCCTGGGCTCCGTAGTTGGGGATGGCGGGCGCTATATAACTTCCACTGCAGAGGAGCCCAGGGTATCAGTTCTGTGGGGCCCAGCGCGACGCGCCACCTACTGCTTCACTTCTGGCGGGGTCGACACAGCAGGCCCCGGATGGTGTCAGCGCAGGGAGTGTTCTGTGAGCTCTATGCGGAGAGCGGCTTCAGAGGGCGGCGTCCTCCCTCTCGCCTAGGCCCGTAGTGGTTCCCTGCAATTGCGCGCCAAGGGGCCCAGACGCTGCGTGGAAAGCTGCGGCGTTGGGTGCTGCTGTCTGGCGTTCCATGCTTCACCGCCAGATCCCGCCACTAAAGATTGATGGCTCTGTAGCAGGTGCGTGGATGGCTTGATCAGGCGGAGTCCACCACCGGAGGCAAAGCAGGCTAAGAGCTGCGCTGGTTTGCGATTTGGGCCGTCAACAGCGCCTATGAGCAGGATAATCTGTCTAGTTATATGTGCAAAAGTGGGAGTAGGAGTCTCACACTTTTGGAACTAGGGCCCTCACACATCTGGCAAGGTGTCATGCCTCATCATAGGGCATGCTCCTCGTCAGGCCGGCGCTGTGTATTTGTAAAGCGCACGTTCACCCGGAGGCATCTTGGTGCTGAATAACAGATGTTTCTTGTTACCCAGCTCAATGGTACTCATTCTATTGACCTCAGATGGATGCATGGAAGGTTGAGTGGACCCGCCGTGATTTAAACCTGTGACCATGAGGTCGTACACAGGCCCCTGCAGTTGACCCATTAGTCCACTGAGCCACCAGACCTGATGGGCACCCTATGAGGGGCTCTTTGTCAGAGATGTTTTTGTTCCCAAGCCATAAGGTGAGGTGCGAGTGCAGGGTTGTGCAGTGTATAAGTGTAAAGTGCGTAGGTGTAGGAAAGACTGAAAAGAGACCAAGTAGTACTCTGAACTAATTTTAATCGGTGAGTCTTCCGGTCCCGGTTAAAAACTGGATTAGCACACTACTGATGTAATGTTCAGCAGTTGCTAGAACTTATGGGTCAACAGGTTTCTTTCTTAGTTTCACACCAATGTTCAATTAGCAATTCATCAGGACCATCAAAGAAAGTATTCTATCTACAGTGTTTGGTGTCATTAGTAGGAGGAGAAACCAAACATCATAATAACCAGTGAGGTACCTTTTGGTAAGAAAGACCTGGAAGAACATGAACACATAGATAAATATATATCAAGCCTCAGCACAACTCTGCATGTAGTAAAGTTTACTCATGCTATTAGTCAAGTCAGTGTAAGGCGCAGTGGAACAATTGAGTAATGGTGGTACATCTACGGGCTTAAACACACAGGGCAGGATATCGGACACCATGAAGCACAATGTGATGTTGAACTAACCCAATCGGGGTAGCTTACAGCTACATCAAATGCTGGTAGAGGGAACGTTGAATTTACTGGTCTGATTGTAAAATGAAAGAGTAAAACGAAAAAGGAGTTTGAGGGGTAAGGTCAGCTGTGGAGTATGGTTAGGTTACAAAGAAAACCAAATCCAAACTTCCATATAGGAAGGACTCCATAACATGTCCACTGGAGCGGGTTACTTATGGTTTTGCAGCGGCTCAGTGGCCAGACAACCTACCCTCGCTCCACCAGTTTGGCAGAGTGGAGAGGCTTGTCTGGTACGAGATTAAATAATCCTCTCTGCAAAACCAGCAACAAGTGTGAACGGGCGCACCTAATGTGTCAAGGAAGGCGTCCAATCAGTAGACCATGTTGCAGGCGCCATCTTGGAAGATAGCTTTCTAAGATACATGGTTATTGCCAAATAAATTACCAAATACAGTTTTGCTAGAGGTGGAAACCCTTTGCAAAGATCCCATCTGGTGGTCACTTAAATCCAGGGACCCCCGGGTAACTGAGTCCAACTGGGGGTCCCCATGAGGGGAATCAGTCGTGCCAGGCGGTCACCTGCAACGGGGGCCATCTTGTAAAATGTATTGAGTGTCAAGGAAATTGGGGCACTAAAAGGTGGTCATTGCAGTCCAGCCAACACCGATCCAGCAACACAGCAAAAATGGGTCAGGTGGAATATGGATGGGTCAAGAACCTAAACGCTCTACCCCCACGTAAGTGTATATGGGATCATTCCAGAGAGTGAAACTCTGGCGTAATCACAGATGGCAATCGGGTATGTAAAGAGGCCCCATCTTGGAGTGTGTATTATCTATAGTGTAGGTATGGGCATGCAGATAAAAAAATAATGTATCTGCTGCTCATAAGGCAATGGAGTCAAAGACACCACAAGAAGGGTCAAAGACATCCCGACGGTATGGCACAATGGACAGAGGAGGGAGGGAAATTACCAGTTTAATAGGTCCCTGGTTGGGGGGAGGGGGGGGGGGGGAGTGTGCTCAGTAAAGCTAGTGTATGTAATAGATGGTAAATAGCCACATGGTGGACACATCAGTCAGATATAATTACGCTATAGCGATAGCAGTGAAGAATAGAGCTCTTCATAAAGGTGGAAGTGATGGGAGCTCTATACATTCAGTTCACACCATGGATTTTTGTTATTCAATCCATGTATATCGTGGAAATCCCAAAAATCCAATTTTGTTCTCACCTAAACATGGTGTTTTTTTTTTATTAATCTGTAGATGTGCCTCTATAATGGTCCACCGTAGGTTGTTAGGTGTATGTCCCTTTTGTTCAAAGTGTGTACGCATCTTGGTGAGTCTGACACCAAATTTTTCTACAGTGTTCCATAATGCGTATTTTTACAGTTCTGGTGGTCTTCCCAATGTACAGTAAATTGCAAGGGCATGTCAGTGTATATATGCAATTGCTAGTGTTACAATTAGTGTGTCTGGACCCACTTAAACGTATCAGAAAGTTTGATTTATTTTGTGGTCTCCGTAAATGCCCATACGTTACAGCACCCACATGGTTTGTGTCCGGAGACTGGGGGTAAATCCCACAGGAGTCTCTCTGGTTAGGCCGGGTAGATGGTGGTGGTCTGGTGTGTATGAGTATATCTTTAATATTCTTCATGCGTTTCAAAGGCAAACCGGGGTGGGGGTAATGTAATTTCACCAGTTTGCAGAATATCCCAATGTTTCTTAAGAATTTTACAGATTCTGTTTGAGTCTGGTATAGATGTGGCTATGCATGCAAGTGCATCTGTCTTTTGTCTCTGATTATGGTCAAGGAGAGCTTCTCTGTTTTTGGCCCGATTTTTGGCCAGTTGGACACTGTCGAGTATTCCCATAAGCTTAGGTTATGTGCGAGTTGGTCTGCTTTAGTGTTGTAGTCCAATACAGTATTGTAGTTCCTGCGTAGCCGTATAAACTGTCCAAAAGGGAGGTTATCCCTAAGGGCTTTCGGGTGGTGGCTACTGTATAAAAGGAGGCTATTGCAGTCTGTCGGTTTTTTGTAGACAGTCGTGAGTTTTCCATCTCTTTGTGAGATCAAGAGATCTGGAAAGGGAATACTATCAGTAGATATAGTGTGTGTGTGAAATGAAGGTAGGGATTGATAGTGTTAATCCATCTGCAAAAATGTTTTTCACTCAACACCCGATCAGCTTCCCCAAAAAATCAGGATGTCCTCAATATATCTACGCCAAAGTAGTATGTTGGTATTGTAAGGGTTAGATTCCTGAAAGATCTCCTTTTCGTACTCTGCCATGTAGAGGCAGGCTAGACTAAGGGCAAATGTACTACCCATAGATGTCTCCTGGGTCTGGTGATAAAGTTCTTTTTTGAATTGGAAGAAGTTTTCAGTTAAGGCTAATGTAGCACACTATGTGATGAAGCTCACTGGTGTGGGTAAGTCCCAATCTTCAGCTCAAAGAGCAGTTTCTATCACCTCTAGAGTGGCTGTCTGAGGGATGTTGGTTTAGAGAGCCTCCACGTCCAGGGAGACCAGTAAATCAATTTCATTTGGGGTATCAATATGCTCAATGAGCCGCAGTACATCCCTTGTGTCCTGTAGAAACGAGGGAGTTTTTTGTACCACTGGTTGTAGAAAAATGGTCACAGAAGCGAGACGGGCTCTAAGAAGAAATTGATCCCTGATAAAATGGGTCTTCCAGGTGGTGGGTGTAGGCCATTGTGGATTTTAGGTAGAATCTAAAAGTAAGGAATCTTGGGTTCTCTATTGACAAGGAAGTTGGCTTCGTTATTGTTAATCCAACCCTGTATTTCTGCAGTTGAGATCATGGCTGTAATTTGAATGGTAAGACAGCCCTTGGGGTCGTTGGCAATGGGAGTATAGTAGTGTCTATTAGCCAGCTGACAATTGCATTCAATGTCCTAGTCTGTAGTAGACATAATCACAGTGGCCCCTCCCTTGTCTGCTTGCTTTATACTGATCATCTGATCATTTGCCAAAGAGTTCACAGCCTTCAGTTCCAAGGTAGAGAGATTGTGGAATGCGGCACTTTTGTTGTTGCCTTTGGAGACATCTTTCATAAGAGCCTGTTTAAATGTCAGGATTTCATTGGGTATCATGCTGGCATATCTTGCGGAAAAAACATTGGAATTCGCAATTGTCTCTGAATTTGTCTGTTCTAGGTATAGGTACAAACCCTAGGCCCTTCTTAAGGACTTTAAACTCCGTGAAGACCCTAGAGGACAGATTACCTATCAATTTTACTTCTCTGATTGACTCCGGGTCTGTATTGACCCCTGAAGCGGGTCTTGCAACTGTACCCGTTTTGGATTTCCTCTTCTGTGACCTCTTCCTTTGCCCCAGCTTTTAAGAAAGACAGGTTAGAAGTGTGTGGAAAGAACTGTTCGGACCCTGTGGGAACGTGGGGTATTACCAATAGGTAGGTCCTGGATAAGGAGGCATTCCTTACTCAAAGGTAGGTGGCCGTGGGCCTCTTCTTATTCCGTTGCTACCCCAGCTGTCATTGCTGGAGTTGCTGTTGATGAGTTTCTACTGACTGAGTTTTGGCTTTCTGCAACCATATCATCTCTTAAACTTAGGCCTTGGTTGTCTTCCATGTTACACAGACAAGACGTCTAGATGGAGTCAGAGACTGACAAGGTTATGCAGGAGTAAAGGAAAAGGGAGACTTCGTGAAACAATTGACACAAAGCCTGCCACCTTTACTCAATTCTTCTTGATTCTAAGAGCACCATCTTTACTTGGGGCTGACAACAGCACCGCATCGGGCAACCAATCAGAACATTGGAACTCACTCATAGCCATGAAGAAACAATGGCTCAAGATTACACTCCACTGAGCCATTATGACAAAATATTTAAGGGCCAACATTGCACCTAATGGCCTCATTGTTTGCACCTTTCCACGTCTTTTTCCTGGAAGACTCCACCTTTAAAAAAGAATGGTCCCTGGTGCATATCCATGCAACCAGGGCCTGGCTCTCTCTGATCAACATTGCTAAAAGGCTAGCAGATGCATTACTGATCAAGATCCAGATAGCAGAAGGGGCCCTCAAAACAGGAATTTTGATAACTGCTTACAAGACCGAACTAGCTGAAATTAACAGTGAAATAACTGAAAACAAAGACTACCCGATGAAACAAAAGTTCAACAAATTAGAAAATGATATAAAAAAGTTTGACAAAGAGAAAGTATACCCCTACCTGAAAGATGACTATACTGGAGGGGATAAGTCTTAAAATAAAAGCCAAAACTCAGGATAAATTAATCCTCCAACAGCAACTCCAGCAATGACAGCTGGGGTAGCAATGAAATAGGAAAATGCCCAGGGCCACCTACCTTTGGGTATGGAATGCCTCCTTATCCAGGACCTGCCTATTGGCAATACCCCATGTTCCCACAGGGACCTTAACAGTTCTTTCTACTCGCCTCTAACCAGTCTTTCTTAGACAGAGGCTGGGGCAGAGGAAGAGGTCACAGATGAGGAAATCCAAAACGGATACAGTGGCAAGACCTGCCTCAACGGTCAGTACAGACCCGGAGTCAATCAGAGAAGAAAAATTGATAGTTAATCTATCCCCTAGGGTCCTCACTGAGACTAAAGTCCTTAAGAAGGGTCTAGGTTTTGTACCTATACCTAGAACAGACAAATGCAGAGACCATTTCAAACTCCCCAAAAAGTTCCGCAAGATACGCCTACTGGCGTTTTTTCAGGACAAACCTACACCAGAAAAATCTGATACTGGGTTATGTAACCTGTCCCGTTTCACCCCAAATGCCAGCATGATGCCCAATGAAATCCTGACATTTAACAGGCTGTTTGAAAGATGTCTCCAAAGGCAACAAAAGTGCCCCATTCCACAATCTCTCTACCTTGGAACTCAAGGCTGTGAACTATTTGGCAGATGATCAGTATAAAGAAAGCAGACAAGCAAGGGGCCACTGTGATTGTCTACTACGGACTATGACATTAAATGCAATCGTCAGCTGGCTAATCAACACTACTATACTCCCATTGCCAACGACCCCACGGGCCGTCTGACTATTCAAATTACAGCCATGGTCTCATCTGCAGAAATACAGGGTTGGATTAGCAAGAACAAAGCTGACTTCCTTGTCAGCAGGGAACCCAAGATTCCTTACTTTTATATTCTACCTAAATTCCACAAGGGCCTTCACCCACCTCCTGGAAGACCCATTGTATCAGGGATCAATTCCCTCTTAAAGCCCGTCTCGCATCTGTGACCATTTTCTACAACCAGTGGTACAAAAAACTCCCTCGTTTCTACAGGACACAAGGGATGTTCTGAGGTTCATTGAGCATATTGATACCACAAATGAAATTGATTTACTGGTCTCCCTGGACGTTGAGGCTCTCTATACCAACATCCCTCAGACAGCCACTCTCGAGGTGATGGAAACTGCTCTTCGAGCTGAAGATTGGAACTCACCCACACCAGTGAGCTTCATCATTGAGTGTACTACATCAGCCTTAACTGAAAACTTCTTCCAATTAAAAAAATAAAAAGCTATCACCAGACTCAGTGGACATCTATGGGTAGTATATTTGCCCCCAGTCTAGCCTGCCTCTACATGGCAGAGTTTGAAAAGGAGGTGATCTTCCAGGAATCTAACCCCTACAATGCCAACATACTACTTTGGCGTAGATATGACATCCTGATTTTTTGGAAAGGTGATAGGGTGTTGTGTGAAAAACATTTTTGCAGATGGATCAACACTATCAATCCCTACCTTCGTTTCACATTCACTATATTTACCGATAGTATTCCCTTTCTATATCTCTTGATCTCACAAAGCGATGGGAAACTCACAACTGTCTACAAAAGAACAACAGACTGCAATAACTTCCTTCTATACAGTAACCACCACCAGAAAGCCCTTGGGGATAACCTCCCTTTTGGACAGTTTCTACGGCTACGCAGGAACTGCAGTACTGTATTGGACTACAACACTAAACCAGACCAACTCGCTCATAACCTGAGCTTACGGTAATAATCGGTACAGTGTCCAGCTGGTCAAAAATCGGCCAAAAACAGAGAAGCTCTCCTTGACCATAATCGGAGACAAGAGACGGATGCACTTGCATGCGTCACCACATTTACACCATACTCAAACTGAATCTGTAAAATTAAGAAACATTGGGATATTCTGCAAACTCGTGAAATGACATTACCTCTACCTTGTTATGCCTTTAAACGCATGAGGAATATTAAAGATATACGCATACACACCAGATCACCACCATCCACCCAGCCTAACCAGACACCTGTGGGACTTGCCCCCAGTCACAGGACACAAACCATGTGGGTGCTGTAACGTATGTGCATTTACGGAGACCACATAAGAAATCAAACTTTCCGATACGTTTAAGTAGGTCCAGAAAAGACACAACAATTGTAACACTAGCAATTGCATATACACTGACATGCCCTTGCAATTTACGGTATGTTGGGAAGACCACCAGCACTGTAAAAACACGCTTTATGGAACACCATAGCAACATTCAGTGTCGTAAACTCCCCACCAAGATGTGTACACACTAAAGGGACAACACCTGACAACCTACGGTGGACCATAATAGAGGCACATCCACAGAAGAATAAAAACGCCCTTTTTCCACTGATATTTATGGATTGAATGAGCAAATTCCATGGTGTGACTTGAATGTATAGATCTCCCATCACTTCAACCTTTATGAAGAGCTCTATTCTTCACTGCTATCTGTCTGATGTGTCCACCATGTGGCTATTTACCATCTATTACATACACTAGCCTTACTGTGCACCTCCCACCCCCCAGGGACCTATTAAATTGGTAATTTGCCTCCCCCCTCTGTCCCTTGTGCCATACCGTCAGGATGTCTGACCCTTCTTATGGTGTCTTTCACTCCATTGCCATATGAGCAGCAGAGAATATTTGTATCTGCCTGCCCATAGCTACACTATAGGTAATACACACTCCAAGATGGGGCCTCTTTACGTACCTGGTTGCCATCTGTTTTTGCGCCAGAGTTTCGGTCTCTGGAATGAAATTACATATACTCACATGGGGGTAGAGCGTTTAGGTCCATTGACCAATTTCTTGACCCATCCATAATCCATCTGAGCCCCTTTTTCTGTGTTACTTGGTCGGTGTTGGCTGGACTGCAATGACCACCTTTTAGTGCCCCAATCTCCTTGACTCACAATATATTTTTCAAGCTGGCCCCCAATGCGGGTGACCACCTGGCATGACTGATTCCCCTCTTGGGGACCCCCAGTTGGACTCAGTTTGTCACTGTTACCAGGGGGCCTCTGGATTTTAATTGCCACCAGATGGCTTCTTCTCAAAGGGTTTCCACCTCTAGCAAAAATGTCTTTGGTAATGTATTTGTCAATAACCTTGTATCTTAGAAGACATCTTCCAAGATGGCACCTGCATCACGGTCTCCGGATAGGACGCCTGCTGTGACGCATTAGGTGCGCCCGCTCACACCTGGAGCTGGTTTTGCTGAGAAAAGTCTTTAATCTCGTACCAGACAAGACTCCCCACTCTTCCAAAGTGGTCGAGCCAGGGTAGGTTGTCTGGCCACTGAGCAGCCACAAAACCGTAAGTAACCTGCTCCTGTGTACATGTTATGGTGACCTTCCCAAATGGAAGTTTGTATTTGTTTTTCTTCGTGACCTAACGATACCCCACTGCTGACCTTACCCCTCAAATTACTTTTTCGTTTTACTCTTTCATTTTACAATGGGATGCTTATATTCAGCGTTCTCTCTACCAGCATTTGATGTAGCTGTAAGCTACGCCGGTTGGGTGAGTTGTACATCACTTTGTGCTTAATGGTGTTTGATATCCTGCCCTGTGTGTTTAAGCCTGTCGATGTGCCACCTGTCTGCCACCATTAGTCTATTGTTCCACTGCACCTTACACTGACTTTTAACTAATAGCATGAGTAAAATTTACTGCATGCTGAGTTGTACTGAGGATTGATATATATTTATCTGTGTTTATGTTCTTACAGGTCGGTCTTTCCAAAAGGAACCTCACTATTAGGTCGTTATGATGATTGGTTTCTCCACCCACTAATCATGACACCAAACACTGTGTTGATAGAATATTTTCTTTGATGATCCTCTTGAATTGCTAATTGATCACTGTTGTGTCAAACTAAGCAAGAAACACGTTCACCCATAAATTCTAGCAACTGCTGAACATTACATCAGTAGTGTGCTAATCCAGTTTTTAATTGGGACGAGTATACTCGCCGATTAAAATGAGTTCTGAGAACTACTTGATCCCTTTTTAGTCTTTCCTACACCTACGCACTTTACACGCATATACACTGCACGACCCTACACTCGCACCTTACCTTATGGCTTGCGAACGAAAAGATCTCTGGCAAAGAACCCCTCATAGGGTGCCCGTCAGGCATTGCAGCGCCGGCTTGACGAGGAGCTTGCCCTATGATGAAGCATGACACCTTGCCGGGTGTGTGAGGGCCCTTGTTACAAAACTGAGACTCTCACTCCCACTTTTACACCTATAACTAGACAGACTAATCCTCTACGACACAGCTTTCCAAACTTTTCACGTTGGAGACACACTTTCTAGACATGCATCATTTCGCGACACGGTAAAGCAGTGTAGCGAGCTAGCCCGAACCACCTAAGGGGGTTCGGAGGGAGGGTGGTCTCAAAGTACAGATGTTTCAGGTGAGGTACAGTCCAGTAAGGACTAAATCAGGTTACCCTTTTAGGCTTCTTTTTTCTAAAGCTAACATTTCAGGTAAAAAGCACCAGCCTCCAAGATCAGCACAGACTTCTAGCTGTGCCTCTTACTCTTTTTTGTTTCCAAATATTTTATTGTGTTTTATAAACAAGAACCAAAAGTCTAGTACAGAAAAGTTTAACATGTACTGCAGAGGTGAATGGCCAGCAAAAATAGCAGAGGCTGCTGAAATGAGACCAACCAGCATACCGACTTGTAAGGCCTCAGACAAGCATGTGTGACGCCACAGCCAGACAGAGAAGGAGAAAACAAAAGGTGGAGGAGCCAGAGGTCTGTGGACTTGGCAAACGGGACTCGGGCTGCAGAGAAAGCTCTGGGAATTGTCTCCTGCTGTTTAATGACAGCCCTGTAGGTATTTAAACGTCCCCCATTAGCATTTCTAAAGACGAAATACACGTCTTTAGAAATGCATTTGGAAGCGCAGCAACATCACCACCATCAGCCGCACTTCAGAGGCTCCCGTGAAGTATTTACTGAATACAGTGGACTCCTTTGTAGTGCGCCCTGATTGTAGAGGGAACCATGATGGCAATCTGAAACCTTGGCAGCTATGCATCATCGCGCGACACACCCACACATGGCAAGCAACACAGTACTGTGTCCCAACACGGAGTTTGGAAAACTCTGCTCTACGACTATCAGGAACTGCATACTTTGTTTGCATTTTTTTTTTTAACTGAGTTTTATATAGCGTGAACTTGACTCAGCATTGGGTATCAGAGCGCTTTACATAGCACAAGTTGCGTTACATGAGGACACATTCTTTTTTGGGGAGATTAAGCGATTTGCCCAGAATCACAGGATCTTCAGCATCATTGCCGAGACTCTAACCCGGTTCCCCAGGTTGGAGGTCGACCGCCCTAGCTGTTAGGCCAACTCCTCTCCCCATGTTCTAGGGGTTTGTATGCTGGACTTATAAGCACCCCCAGTCCCCTCTCCTTTGATCTGAGAAGTCTGATACCAAACTATCCAGAATTCAATAAAGCCATTATGGTGCTGTGGAGTTCGTAATGACAAACCACCCAGACCAAATACTCTTTGATTCACTGCACTTACAATGTCCAAGAAAGGACTTGGACACTGTAGGAGTACAGGGCTCCTGCAACCTGACCGGTGGCATAGTGCACCCAGCTACAGGGGTGTCTTACTTAGACAATGGGCAGTGGGTTGTAGGCATGGCACACAGGTGTGTGTGCCATGTAAACTCTTCACTTCCCTCTGCACCAAAACACGCAGCCTTCAAGGACAGTGTATGTGTGTTAAGGTACGGGGCTCTGAGGGTACCACAATGTGTGGCAGTCCTCAGAGGCCTTCCCTGGTCAGAATGCCCTTGGTACCCATGGTACCTTTTACAAGGGACTCAAATGTGGCCAGAGAGATGCCAATTAGGGTTTCAAAGGTACCATTTTAGGCAAAGAACATAGGTCCTGGGAACCTGGTTAGTAGGAACCCAGGGCACACTTAGTCAAAGAGCAACATCAGGCAAAAAGTGGGGGCAACCATGCAACAAGCATTGTCATAGCCAATAGGTCTCGCCTTTAGGTCCTCATCATCCCAATGCGATGGACCTCCAAATAAGGCGGAATCTCTAAGGGCATGTGCCTAACCAGTTTGTTTTAAGGAATCTGAGCACCATGACTGGTGTGAAACTTGTGATATCAGATAGTGTCTACAATTAAAACCTGTTTTATCTTCCTAGGGTGCTGCATAGAGAGACCCCTTTTTTTCCAGCAGAGTAATAAGCAGATACTGTTGATAAACCGCGTGTCATGCTTCATATTTTCCATTTGCAAACATTTTAAGCAACAAGCTCACAAAGTAGATCCTTAGCCTCTCCCTGCGACCTAGAAACAAACTCTTGGGCGTTATTCCCTAGTTCAACCTGAAGAGATGGCAGAAGAGGTGCGGGTGGGCATGTAGGGCCCAGTTGCCCTGCTGTGGCAATCCCTTTGATTGTTTATTCTGAACAAAGCATTGTTTCAGGAATTTTAGAAGAGTTCCAAGACACAGCTTTTCTCTGCGTAACGTAAACCTTTAATTTACAACAGTGCCAAGACACCCCATGCGGACAGTTTGAAGCCCTTCAGAAATACCATTAAAATAAAACAAATATATTTACTTATCGTCCCTAGCACCTCACTGCCCAGCCAGCCAGCTGTTTCCAAAAAAGTAAATAGTTCTACTGTATTCGCATTGTACCAAAGAGTCTGTGGAGGGCACAAAATAAATGACGCAGCATACCCCTCTGTTGCCAATCCAGTACCCAGCTAAATATTTGCGGCCGACTGGAGTGGATGAATTAAATCCAAAAAAGGATGGCTGCTTTTGCGAATGAACTTCCGTAGCCGTCTGTAATGTTCCAATTCATGCATAATCCAATGAAATGCACTGTAAAAGGGATGCCATGCCATGCCTAAAAGGAGTTCCAGCCCGTCTTTGTCCACTGAAGCCGGGGTTTGCATGTGTCTGTCTGACTTTACTCATCTGAAAGTTACCTAGAAGGGTAAACCCACATAAAGCCACTGGGACCTGGGTATCAAACAGTACATTGGAACAGCGGTCCCAGTGAAAATCGAATATACATAAAGAGGAAAATAATTTATAAAGGATGAGAAAAACGTATTGAGCTTTGCTTACAGTGTTATTTAATCACACTGGACTGCCGATTGATTCATAACATTTTTAACACAGTGATAAAACAGTGCCCCAGGGGGGAAGGGTGGGGAAAATAGTGGGTGATTGGTGATTGAAGTGAGGATACGGTAGTGAATAAAAGGTAAGTGCGATTCACAAAATCCACTATTTACATAATCAGAGGGCTCATATTTTAAGCCAAATTATTCACACAATATCACAGAAATTTTTCATAGCCTTAGTTAATAGTAGAAAACACAGTTTATCGCTGTTGTTAAGACTGGCTAGTGTATCCGATGTCGACGTTTCGACCCCTAGAAGATAGTAGGTTGTTGAGTCCCTTACGGCAGGGTCTTCCTCAGGACAGTGATGGGGGGAGGGAGGGGTAGATACCTGGGAAAAGAACATAAAAAACTATTCAAAGCTATTACTATCTGTTTGGGTATAGGCAATACATCCAGGGCCTAGGCCCAGTGATTTACCATGGAACGGTCCTCAGTGGGCCCGGAGGTAAGAGTGGGTGTGTAGGCTCCTGTTGGACGAGCGAGAACAAACAACATGCAAAAGTAATAGGCAGGTTTAATAATGGGTCAATCGTCCACTACATCACCTTAAGGATGATTGGGCCTGTTGATCAACTTACAATGGAGGGTGTCAATCCGCTGAATGGTTCGTGGGTTGTTAAGCTTATTAAATCATCTAGGCCCCAGAATTAATCCACTACATTACTTAAATCTCAGGCAAAGCAGCTCCGTGTAGAAATTTCTGGAAGAGGAGAGCAAGAGTACTGAAGCCCCAATTTAATTAGCCGACTCCAAACAAGTGTTATTATGGTTAAACTGCGCATTGCCCGGGTCTAAACGTGGTTGCCCACAGACTGACAAAATAAAGTAAAATGCTAAAGAATGCTTGTCCTTAGTTAAAGGCACGAGCTCCAAAGGCATTAGTAGATCAACTTGGGCATGCTGGATGATAAGAGATACCCATGGAGTCGAATGTACCTGTAAAAACTTCTTTGTCTACATTGCATAAGGGTTATTAGGGTGAAAAAACGCGTGTCGTAGGCTGCAGCATGCGTGTTGGCCCCTATGGTTTGGAAATAGAGCTAGACCTATGTTTAGGGCATCAGCTTAAGTCAAATATTCCCAGATAATCTTTACGGGCCTGAAAAAATATATATACGTCGTATAAACGCTACAGATGAACAAGGGGGCTGGGTACAGCTGTTCGTATGAGCATGAGTTGCTCATATGCGTCACATCTTGCTGTTGGTTGGAGACGTCCTCAAAAACAAAGACTCAGGGAAGTTACGAGATATCTAGTGATTCTTACAGGCTTAAAACAATGTATTATGCCTTGTTATATTTAAAGGGAAGCATGGGGGCCATGTGCAGCTGTTTAAATGAGCACAAGTTGCTCCTCTGCGCACCAGCTATGACTGTTGGTTAGTGGCTAGATCGAACAGTCAGCAGAATTACGCGCCTATTAAGGGTTAAGAAATCCCGCAAGGAGAGCCACATCAAAGGCTCAACAGATTGCCAGGCAAGCTAAGGGTTATAGCATCCAAGTGATAAATCTTACCGCTGTCCGTGACAAACGTCTCACTCCATGGAAGTGGAACCCGGGAACTGACTCGTTCTATATATGGAGGCGTGTTAGAAGCAATTAGTGACACGCGTACGTGTCAAAATGCCAGTACAGATTTGACATTGCAAATAACAATGCCTTTTATATTTGTTTTCGTTATAAAAACATAAATAAAAGGCATTGTCATTAACAATGTCAATAGCTTTAACTCGTGTAACTGCGAGACCTATTGCATTGCAAATGCTTGTTTTCATCTTTCTCGCTTCCCTCTTCTGTGTGTTTATCCTTACTGCTCTGGATCAAAGTCTGATGAGTACAAATGAATGACGGTCCCCATAATTGAGTGCCAATGGGCCCCACCTGCAACCACCAGCTCAAATTAAGCACTCTCCATTACACAACTGAATGCACATAACATGCCTTTATTAGCTACACAAAAAAAATCACACGCCGGGCTTGTGAGCATAATAAAAAAGCAGAAACCGGGGGAGAACAAACGTTAACACAGATTAGAACCCTGCCTCGGGCTCATGCTCATTATCAAGTTGACATAGGGTTTAACAAAGGACACGCATGATATTAGCTGGATGTGATACATGTGGGATATGGTTACTTTGGAGCCCACATCTGTATCAGGACCCTGATGCAGTTAACATAAGATGAACAGTTTAGGTAAAAACATCGTATAACAATGGTTGACTGTGGAGACATACGTTGTGCCTGTATGGGAGAAAAAAGCATTTAGTATGCTTCAGATGCACATAATATAGTAATGGTTAACTGTCTTAACACACAAGCTAGGCCTCTATACAAGAAAGGGAGTATAAATAACAGCAAATTGGAGGCATATAAGGGTTCTGACATGAACTTATTGCAATACAATTGATTACTCTTGATCTGTGTAAGGGGAAAATTATACAACAAATAGTGTAGCCTGGTTACATACCGGGCTGGTGTCCAGACACCTTGAAAATTGCCTTTACATGGTTACTGTGATCTCAGCATATCTATCCCAGTGTTTGATAGCTCATGTATCTACATGCTAGGAGGGCATTATTGCATGATGTATAAGACATGGTTCTAGAAGGCCATCATGTTTTGATCTAGGTAAATATGGATTTAAACAACAAAAGAGTGTAACTTCAGAAAAATAGAGAAGAGCGAGCATGGGTAATCTTACTAGATTAATAAAGAAAGCCCTCACTCACCAACCTAGTTGGTGACATGCTTCATCATCGGCCCCACCGGGAGAGGCCGAATGCCTCCCCGGTGTGCTGCGACGCCAGAGTTACTGCAGAGCTGGATTTTTTGGTGATGGGTGAAAGTGTGATAAAGTGATTTTAAAAAAAAGTCTAGATTGTGTCCAAAATAACTTTAATAAATGGCCAATCGGACACACTAAAAGCAACGTGTGGGAAAAGGAGCTAAATAAATTGTTCAGCTATTTCCCATTAGGTGGGGTCGACATGTTTCTGCCATCATGGTATGATTTGGACCTAAAAACTATACCTCGGCGGTATGGGCGCGCTAGGGCCGACCCTGACCTGAGGACGTTAAAGTGAAAAAGGTTGTCAAAAAAATGCAATCGAAGGAAAAAAGTGTGTGGTTGCCCTTTAATTTAGGGAAACCAGATTTCACGTTTGGTGTGAAAAATCTCCACACCTTGGGTCTCGAGAGGGGGGTGGTGGTGAAAATGGCACACCGCCCGCGTCGCCAGGCACCCACTTGGTACCTGAGTGTGTCCCTCAAGAACCGGGCCCATCGACATTTTTTTGACAACCTTTTTCACTTTCACGTCCTCAGGTCAGGGTGGGCCTTAGCACGCCCATACCGCCGAGGTATGGTTTTTAGGTCCTGATGAATGCCGGGTAAATCATACCATGATGGCAGAATCATGTCGACCCCACCTAATGGGAAATAGCTGAACAATTTATTTAGCTCCTTTTCCCACACGTTGCTTTTAGTGTGTCTGATTGGCCATTTATTAAAGTTATTTTGGACACAATCTAGACGTTTTTTTAAAATCACTTTATCACACTTTCACCCATCACCAAAAAATCCAGCTCCGCAGTAACTCTGGCGTCGCAGCACACCTGGGAGGCATTCGGCCTCTCCCGGTGTGGCCCGATGATAAAGCATGTCACCAACTAGGTTGGTGAGTGAGGGCTTTCTTTAATAATCTAGTAAGATTACCCATGCTCGCTCTTCTCTATTTTTCTTCTGAAGAAGTTACACTCTTTTGTTGTTTAAATAACTCTGTTTGGTGGACCAAGAGTGTTCCTTTCATACCATCCCTCCCTCTCTTGTTGTTTACCACCGGGTAAATAGTGGCCAGTGTAGCTACTCACGTGTCAGGCATGCTAATTGTGCATTGCTGACTTCAGATTCATTTAAACCGTTATGAATGGTGTCCAGAAGGGACATCCATTTGCATTCCCTTACATCCAGTATTGCCCCAATTTCACCTCCCCTAGGGCCAAAGGAGGCTTTCCCAAGAATCAGCCAACAAAGCTGGTCTGGGCTGTGTTCAGCAGTGCGAAAGTGTTCAACCAAGGGCACTCCCTGGACCCCACATTTGATCCGACTGCAGTGCTGCAGGATCCGGGCCTTCACTCTCTGTTGTGTTTGACCAACATAAGCGAGGTCACAGGGACATAGAATGCAGTAAATTACATTTGACGAATTACAATTCGTGAAGGACTTTAGAGTGATTGCATGGTGTTTATATGTAAACTCTTTAGTTTGGATCGTAGTTTGGCATGCCTTGCATTGGCCACATTAAAAATGTCCCAGTGTCGGGGGCAGGTTCCACATTGATTGGATTGTTTGTGCCACAGGAATCTCCAAAAAGGAACGCACTATGTGGTCCTTGACACTTTTAGCTTTCTTAAAGGAATGCATAGGGAGGTCAGATAACCCAATGTCTTCAGATATGAACCCCCCCCAATGTCTGTTGATTACCTTTTTGATAGCATGGCTCTGTGTTGAAAAGGTGGTGACACATATCCTTTGCATGGGTTCTTTGGCCTTATTTTTGGGTGTCAGCAGGTTCTCACGTGGGCTATACCATGCCCTTTTCTGGGCTCTCTTTACCAGTTTCCTGGGGTAGCCCCTCTCCAGTCATTGGCTTAGATCTCCTGATTGCATGAAGTAGTCCGTTTTTTTCGTGCAGTTCCTGCGGATCCGTGCTATGCTATCAAAAAGGTGATCAACAGGGATTGGGGGTTTATATCTGTAGACATTGAGCTATCTGACCTCCCTATGCATTCCTTTAATAAAGCTAAAAGTGTCAAGGACCACATAGTGCGTTCCTTTTTGGAGATTCCTGTGGCACAAACAATCCAATCAATGTGGAAGCTTCCCCCTACACTGGGACATTTTAAATGTGGCCAATGCAAGGCATGCCGAAATACGATCCAAACAAAAGAGTTTACATTAAACACCATGCAATCACTCTAAAGTCCTTCACGAATTGTAATTTGTCAAATGTAATTTACTGCATTCTATGTCCCTGTGACCTCGCTTATGTAGGTCAAACACAACAGAGCGTGAAGGCCCGGATCTTGCAGCACTGCAGTTGAATCAAATGTGGGGCCCTGGGAGCACCCCTGGTTGAACAGTTTCGCACTGCTGAACACAGCCCAGACCAGCTTCGTTAGCGGATTCTTGAGAAAGCCTCCCTTGGCCCTAGGGGAGGTGATATTGGGGCAATACTGGATGTAAGGGAATGCAAATGGATGTCCCTTCTGGACACCATTCATACTGGTATAAATGAATCTGAAGTCAGCCATGCACAATTATGTTTAAACTGCGCATAAATCGATAAAAACATGATGGCCTTTTGGAACCATGTCCTATACATCATGCAATAATGCACTCCTAGCGTGTAGATACATGATCTTTCAAACACTGGGATAGATATGCTGAGATCACTGTAACCATGTAAAGGCAATTTGTCAAGGTGTCTGGACACCGGCCCAGTATGTAACCAGGCTGCAGTATTTGTTGTATAATTTTCCCCTTATACAGATCAAGAGTAATCAATTGTATTGCAATAAGTTCATGTCAGAACCCATATATGCCTCCAATTTGCTATTTATACTCCCTTTCTTGTATAGAGGCCTAGCTTGTGTGCTAAGACAGTTAACCATTACTATATTATGTGCATCTGAAGCATACTAAATTCTTTTTCTCCCATACAGGCACAACGTATGTCTCCACAGTCTACCATTGTTATACGATGTTTTTACCCAAACTGTTCATCTTATGTTAACTGCATCAGGGTCCTGAATCAGATGCGGGCTCCAAAGTAACCACATTCCGCATGTATCACATCCAGCTAATATCATGCGTGTCCTTTGTTAAACCCTATGTCAACTAGATAATGAGCATGAGCCCGAGGCAGGGTTCTAATCTGTGTTAAAGTTTGTGCTCCCCCGGTTTCTGCTTTTTTTATTATGCTCACGAGCCCGGCGAAGGCTCGTTAATTACTTGGCCATTTTAGGATCAACTCTGCAAAACATAGGCACAGAGTCTGTTTTCACTTGCTGTATTTTTCTTAAATCTGTACTGGCGGCTTGACACGTACGCATGTGTCACTAATTGCTTCTAACACACCTCCATATATAGAACGAGTCAATTCCCGGATCCCCCTTCCATGGCGTGAGACGTGTGCCTCAGACAGCGGTAAGATTTATCACTTGGATGCTATAACCCTTATCTTGCCTGGCAATCTGTTGAGCCTTTGATGTGGCTCTCCTTGCGGGATTTCTTAACCCTTAATAGGCGCGTAATTCTGCTGACTGTTCGATCTAGCCACTAACCAACAGTCATAGCTGGTGCGCAGAGGAGCAACTTGTGCTTATTTAAACAGCTGCACATAGCCCCCATGCTTCCCTTTAAATATAACAAGGCATAATGTTCGAGGCATGTGGGCTGCTGAATTCATATCTGTGCATAGATCGCCGCCTAGTGTTGGGTCCTGATGTTTACACGTTGTTGTCCTGGAAGAGTCTTCGAAGTATCCTGAGATAGGTGACTCCTCCCCTGGACCACAGTGCGCATGGGCATCCTCTCCATCCTCAGATTGTTTTTTTCCGCCATTGGGTTCGGATGTGCTTATCTTGACTCAAGTTAGGAAAATTTAGTTTTCAGTCAAAAGGCCTTTAGTTTTCGTCGGTACTGTTCCCGATCGGTATCGACAGTTTACTGGCTAGTTTAGCGACTTTAACAACTTTTTCGGATCCATTATATCCGACCATCGACCCTACATCGACGATGGAATCGAGGACCCCATTCAAGCGGTGTCCTGTTTGCCACGCAAAATATCCACATATCGACGTCCACCCGGTGTGCAACAAATGCCTCTCACCGCATCACGACGAATCCAAATGTATTGCCTGTGCCCGATTCAGATCCAAGAAGACTCTCCGGAATCGGCGAGCCGCGAGACTGGAAGCGCAGCAAGCGGCACCGGCCCCGACCAACATCTTCAGCACCGAGGACGAAGATGTTGAAAGCGTGGAAAACATACCCTCCAGCCCCGCTTCCGAACACGGTTCCAGATCGGAAGACGTAGATGAAGAGCTTTTTCACAGGGAAGAAGCCGCCGATGAGGTAGGAGACTACGATGAGGCCTTAGGGGCCGAAGAAAGTAGCTCTGGTGACGAGCAGGGCCAAATGGAGGATATCCCAGTGCGTCAGTCTACGGCTCCGGTCGAGGGATCGCCTTCGGGCCTTACCCAAGACCAATCCCGCAGTTCTTCGGCCCCGCCCTCTGGCCCGGCCTCGGACATCCAGCGAGAGCCATTATTACCCAAAAAGACTGGTTTCCATTCCATGAAACCGAAACCAATCGTCGCACCGGTTCAACAGAAACCGAAAGTGAAACTAACACTGGTCGGCTCGAGGACCACCACACCTTCGACGCCAGCCAAACCCGTCGGCTCCGACCGCACCAAAAGGGACTTCGGTGCCGAACTCGCTGCAGCCGATGTCGGCGCCGACCCAAAGAGAAAGGCCTTCGGTACCGCCAAAGCGCCTCGGCCCCCGGCACCGAAACAATCGGCACCGACCACCAAGGTTAAAATGGCCGCTGCATCGCAATCCACCTCGAAAGCAGCAACTAAGGTCCAACCATCGACGCCGTCGACAGCTACTACCTCTCCTCGACTCGATGACCCTGTGGCTCCAAAGAAGTCCACACCTACCCCTACGGAACCACTCTGCGCCAAAGAACCGTCGGCGTTCCAGGTGCGACAAGTTGCAGCGTCCTTGCAACGCATCAGAGAAAAGGCAGCCCTCCAGGCCACGTCGGGCTCCGAGCTGAAAAAGGCTCAAAAGGCACCTCCGGCACCAACCAACATCACCTTTGGTTTGCCGCCATCCACGGCGCTGAAACTATTCGAGATCAGAACACGTGTCACCCAGACAAGGTCCCCATCTACTAAACACTCTCCTACTGGGACATCACCATCCCACTTCATCGACGCCGACACCGGCAGGCTCATACTCCGAAAGCGGAAGATCACTTCCGAGCAGGCTTTGGACTCTTATAGGATCCCGCTAAAGCAAAAACTGCCGGCGGAATCGGAACCAGTTCTCTATGAACGCCTCCACACCTCTTACACAGATCCACAGTCCTTCTCCCCGACGCACTCCGACACGGATGCAGTGGAGGACTACATGGGTGACGACACCACCTACCCCAGGGATCTGGACCCTGAAGGCCAGCAGGACCCTGATCAAGTTTGGGATGACCCTGTAGACCCAGGTGCCGCTCTGGATACACAGGACACGCAGCTTTATGGCGCAAAAACGTCTCCCACAGAAGACATTGCTGCATTCAACGCCCTCATTGAAAGTGCCGCAGCCAATCATGGAGTGCAACTCCACTCAGACACAATCGAGGACGATTTCTTGGTGGACACTTTCGCATCCTCAGAGAGGACTGTTAAGACTCTGCCCATGTTGAAAGGTGTCCTCAAGCCAGCAAAGGACATTTTCAAAGAAACCATCAGGGCACGGGTAATAAACCCCAGGATCGAGAAAAAATACAAGCCTGCACCTGGGGACCCTACGTACATTAGAGGCCAGTTACCTCTGGACTCCATCGTAGTTGCTAATGCTCGCAAACGGGCACACTCGCAGACAACTGGTGATGCTCCTCCCCCGGACAAAGAGTCCAAGGTTCTAGAGACCTCCGGCAAAAGGATTGCAGCCCAGGCGGCAAACATATGGCGCATTGCCAATACACAGGCGCTCCTCGCTCGCTACGATCGCTCACACTATGACACGTTAGAGACCCTACTCCAACATCTACCAGACGAGTACAAAGAGGCAGCGGAGCTCCTCATCAGGGAGGGACAACTTCTCACGAACGCATCCATTAAGTGTGCACTGGATGCCGCAGACACAGCTGCGAGAGCAATAAACACCAGCGTCATGCTACGACGACACGCCTGGTTACGAATCCCCGGATTCAAACCTGAGGTTCAAAATAACATCCTCAATCAGCCTGTCAACTCCGACTACTTATTCGGACCAGAGGTTGACCCCACCCTAGAAAAGATAAAAAAAAGACACAGACACTGCAAAGTCAATGGGGGCTCTGCAAACGCAGACTTTTCGTAGTGGCTCCTTTCGTCGCCCCGGAAACAGAGGAGCGGGTAGAGGACAAGGGTCACAGCAAACCTACAATAAAGGGGGCACACAAAGTACCTATGATAAAAACACCCGAGGTGGATATCGTGGCTCCAGCACAAAGGGCAGAGGACGCGGTTACGGCAATACCAGGTCCTCCCCCAAAAACAAACAGTGACGCCCTCTCCCTTCCCCCCGACCACATAACACCTGTCAGGGGAAGACTCCAGCGGTTCCTGTCCACGTGGAATACCATCACCACGGACAGGTGGGTCAAAGACGTTATCCAACACGGTTACTGCCTCGAATTAACCTCCACTCCACCCACAATACCGCCAAAGCACCGTCCTATGTCCTCAGAGCACTTAGTGTTATTACAGCAGGAAGTGCTAAGTATGCTGCAAAAAGGCGCAATAGAGGTCGTGCCCGTCCACCAGCAGGGGACAGGGGTGTACTCTGTACTTCTTAATACCAAAAAAGGACGGGTCACTCAGACCTATACTAGACCTGAGACCCCTCAACCACTACATTCTCTCGGAGCATTTCCACATGCTCACCCTACAGCAGGTTCTCCCGCTGCTCAGACAGGGAGACTTCCTAGCCACGCTAGACCTCAAAGATGCGTATTTCCACATACCCATACACCCTTCACACAGAAAATATCTCAGGTTCACTATTCAGGGGCAGCATACCAATTCAAAGTCCTTCCCTTCGGCGTGACAACAGCACCCAGAGTTTTCACAAAGTGCCTAGCTACCGTGGCTGCACATCTACGGAGGCAACACATTTACGTCTACCCTTACCTGGACGACTGGCTTGTTCAGGCAAAGTCAGCCCAGCAATGTGCCAGCCACATGTCCCGCACCATTCACCTTCTTCACAGTCTGGGATTATCACTAAATTACCCAAAATCACATCTCCAACCCGCACACGTAAAACAGTACCTAGGTGCGACCATAGACACTCTGGCAGCCACAGCTCAGCCAAATTTAGTGAGGATCAACTGCATGCAAATGCTGATCTCAAAGTTCAAACCCCAACACTCCCTTCCTGCGCGAGTGTTCATGCAGTTGATAGGCATGATGGCCTCCTGCATTTTCATAGTCCCGCACGCGAGACTACATATGCGCCCGCTTCAGGAGTGCTTGGCACGTCAATGGAATCAGGCTCACGGGCAATTAACAGACCTAGTGTTGGTGAGCGGTCGGGCATACAACTCTCTGCATTGGTTGAATCCACAAAACCTTTGCAAGGGCTGACCGTTCCACGAGCCTGTTCCACAAATACTGACAGCGGACGCGTCTCTCCAGGGATGGGGAGCTCATGTATTCAATTACACAGTGCAGGGACTATGGACAATACAACAAAAGAAGTTGCACATCAACGTTCTGGAACTGATGGCAATCTTCCTAGCCATGAAGGCATTCAAAGTACACTTGTGCAACAAAGTCGTGTTGATCCGGACGGACAACATGACTGCCATGTACTATATACAGAAGCAGGGAGGAACGCACTCTCCACAGTTGTCTCATCTGGCTCAGAGCATGTGGAAGTGGGCCATTCAGAGGAACATATTCCTCATGGCGGAACACCTCCCGGGCAAACACAACCAGATGGCGGATCTGCTCAGCAGACACAGCCACCAGATGCACGAGTGGGAGCTACACCCGTCAGTACTCCAACCGTACTTCCAACAGTGGGGTCATCCAGAGATAGACCTATTCGCCACAAGGGAAAACGCAAAATGCCAAAGCTTTGCCGCCAGGTTCCCACATCCACAGTCGCAGGGCAATGCGATATGGATGAACTGGTCCGGCAGATTTGCGTACGCTTTTCCCCCAGCGCCGTTGATACCGCTGGTGGCACGCAAACTGCGACAACACTCAATGACACTCATCCTGGTTGCTCCAACATGGGCACGCCAGCCATGGTACACCACCTTTCTGGAACTTTCCGTGGTGCCGCATCAAAGGCTGCGGATCAAACCCGCGCATTTGACGCAGAACCATGGAGAAATTCAGCACCCAGATCCGCAACAGCTGAACCTGGCGATCTGGCTCATGAAGTCCTAGAGTTTGGCTACCTAAACCTGCCACCTGACTGTATGGAGATCATTAAGGAAGCTAGGAGACCCACTACCAGAGCTTGCTATGCAGCCAAATGGAAGAGGTTTGTCATTTATTGCAATAACAATGACATTAACCCGCTAGACGCATCCATTCAAAACATAATCTGTTACCTCTTACACCTATACCGATGCAATCTGGCTTACACCTCAATACGTATCCATTTAACCGCAATAGCAGCCTATCTCCAAAACAGGCAGCACCTCTCTTTATTCAGAGTGCCTGCCATCAAAGCCTTCTTGGAGGTACTTAAACGAGTAATTCCCCCAAGACACCCACCAGCACCAGTGTGGAACCTCAACTTGGTCCTCACCCGACTGATGGGTCCACCCTTCGAACCTCTCCACTCATGTGAGATTCAATTCCTCACCTGGAAAGTAGCTTTCCTAGTAGCAATCACTTCGTTGAGAAGAGTTAGTGAACTCCAGGCACTAACCATTCAAGAGCCATTCATACAGGTTCACGCAAACAGGGTCGTACTACGTACCAACCCCAAATTCATGCCTAAAGTAATATCGCAGTTCCACATGAATCAAACAATTGAACTGCCTGTTTTCTTTCAGAATCCACAAAATGTCGCTGAGAGGATGCTCTACACACTAGATGTAAAAAGGGCCCTCATGTACTATATTGACAGAACCAAAAACTTTAGGAAGACTAAACAACTCTTCGTTGCCTTCTCTCCACAACACAAGGGCAACGCCATTTCCAAAGCAGGTATAGCCAAATGGATCGTTAAATGTATCCAAATTTGTTATCAAAAAGCTAAACGCACATTAACGATTCCACCACGAGCCCACTCAACACGAAAGTTAGGGGCGTCCATGGCTTTCCTGGGAAACATTCCTTTACAGGAAATATGTAGAGCAGCCACATGGTCCACTATACATACATTTACCAAACACTACTGTGTAGATGTACACTCAAAACAGCAGGCAGCTGTAGGACAGGCTGTTCTCAAAACTCTTTTTCAGACTGCTGCAGCTGGCACGGCTAGCCGCCGCTAATAGGAGGTACTGCTGTGTATTCTATGCACAGATATGAATTCAGCAGCCCACATGCCTCGAACTGAATATGCTACTTACCAGTATGCATCTGTTCTTGGCATGTAGGGCTGCTGACATTCATATTGCCCACCCTCCTCCCCGGCGCCTGTAGCAGCTGCAGCTCTCAGAATTACTGTATAGCATGGTCATCACTTCCTGTAACTACTCCATCACTGCCACAATGGCGAAAAACAATCTGGGGATGGAGAGGATGCCCATGCGCACTGTGGTCCAGGGGAGGAGTCACCCATCTCAGGATACTTCGAAGACTCTTCCAGGACAACAATGTGCAATCATCCGGACCCAACACTAGGCGGCGATCTATGCACAGATATGAATGTCAGCAGCCCTACATGCCAAGAACAGATGCATACTGGTAAGTAGCATATTCAATTTCAGGGTTCAAACCCGAGGTTCAGAGTTCAATCCTCAACCCCCCCTTTGATGAGAAACACCTGTTTAGCCCTAATGTCGACGTAGCCCTCGAAAAAATGAAAAAGGACACAGACACGGCAAAATCTATGGGAGCCTTGCAGTCACAAGCTCCCAGGCGCTCCTTTCGCCGTTCCTCCTTTAGAAGCACCACCAGAGGCGGCTACTCCGACAGCGCCTCCACTTCCTATAAGGCCCCAACCCAATCCACCTTCATTAGGGGTTACAAAAGAGGCGGATACAGGGGTAACAATAACAAATGCAGAGGCAAATCTAACACCTCCCGCTCTGCCTCCACCCCCACCCAATGACTTCCTTCCACTCCCCCCAGACTATTCCACTCCAGTCGGGGGCAGGCTCCACGTTTCCTTCCTGTCTGGGCTACTACACCTTAGACAGATGGGTGCAACAGATAATTCAATCAGGCTACTGTCTAGAACTAACATCTACCCCCCCAACCATCTCACCCAAACAGCGCCCAATGTCACAGGAACATTTGTCACTTTTAAAGCAGGAGGTGATCTCCCTCCTACAAAAAAGTGCAATAGAACCAGTTCCTACCCACCAACAAAACAAGGGAGTTTACTCCCTATATTTTCTCATACCAAAAAAGGACGTCTCTCTAAGACCCATCCTGTAACCTCAGACCCCTAAACCAATGCATACACTCGGACCACTTTCACATGGTCACACTCCAGCAGGTACTTGCTCTGCTCTCGCAGAACGACTTCCTTGCCACCTTAGACCTCAAGGACACCTATTTCCACATTCCCGTTCACAACGCTCACAGGACGTTTCTCAGATTCGTAGTGGACGGTCAGCACTACCAATTCAAAGTACTCCCATTCGGAGTCACCACAGCACCACGAGTGTTTACCAAGTGCCTAGCGGTAGTGGCAGCACACCTGAGAAGACAACACATCCTCGTCTTCCCATACTTAGAGGACTGGATCTTAAAAGCCAGCTCATACAACCAGTGTGTACAACACACTCACACCACTATCCAACTACTTCACGACCTGGGCTTCACAGTAAACTACGCCAAGTCCCATCTGCATCCGTCCCACGTACAACAATACCTTGGTGCCACCATAGACACCTCAAGAGCGCTAGTCTACCCCAGTCCCGCCAGGATAACAAGCTTACAGGCTCTAAGCGCCAAATTTCAACCACAACACTCTCTTCCAGCCCGAGTGTTTATGCAACTTATAGGGATAATGGCCTTTTGCATATTCATAGTACCTCATGCAAGACTCTAGATGCGTCCTCTCCAAGAGTGCTTAGCACGCCAATGGAACCAGGCTCAGGGTCAATTATCAGATCTGGTGTTGGTATACGGTCGAGCCCATCGCTCTCTGCAGTGGTGGACACCAAAAACCATTCCAAAGGGTGACCGTTTCTAGAGCTGGTTCCTCAAATAGTTCTAACTGCGGACACATCGCTCTCCGGCTGGGGAGCTCACCTACTACATCAGACCATTCAGGGCAGGTGGACACCGCAACAAAAGTTACTCCATACCAACCATCTGGAGTTACTGGCCATATTCCTAGCCCTAAAAGCCTTTCTCAAACACGTCTCAGGCAAGGCTGTCTTACTCCGCACAGACAACATGACAGCCATGTACTACATCCAAAAACAGGGCAGCACACACTCTGCATCTCTCTCAGCTAGCACAGAGCATATGGAGGTGGGCCATACCTCAAAACATTTTTCTCCTAGCCCAACATGTCCCAGGAGGCGAAAACACCATTGCAGATCTGTTGAGCCGTCAAACACAACAGTTCCACGAGTGGGAACTTCATCCACAAGTTCTTCAACCATTCTTTCAAATGTGGGGGCAACCACAGATAGACCTCTTCACCACCCACGAAAACCCATTGTACAAAGGCAATGCAATATGGATGAACTGGTCAGGCAGATTTGCGTACGCTTTTCCGCCTCTCCCACTCATTCCATTAGTGGTGTGCAAACTACAGCAACATTCCCTAACTCTCATCCTAGTTGCTCCGACTTGGGCCAGACAACCGTGGTACACCACATTGCTGGAACTCTCCGTAGTCCCGCACCAAAAGTTACACCTCTCGCCACGCCTCTTAACCCAGAACCATGGAGAGATTAGACACCCGGACCCAGCTCAGCTCAACCTTGCGATCTGGCTCCTGAAATCCTCGAATTAGGTTACCTTAATCTTCCCCCTGACTGTATGAACGTCATTAAAGAAGCTAGACGACCTACCACCAGAGCTTGCTAAGCAGTCAAGTGGAAACGTTTCGTGACCTATTGTCACAACAATAACGTCAATCCCTTAGATGTCTCTATCCAACACATCATAGGGTACTTACTACACCTACAAAGATGCAACCTAGCCTACACATGTATTAGACTACATCTTGCTGCCATAACAGCGTATCTACAAAATAGACAGCATCTCACTGAAGGCCTTAAGAGAATAATTCAACCCCCCCCCCCCCCCCCGAGTGCCACCCTCACCTGTGTGGAACCTAAACATCGTTCTCACCAGACTAATGGGGCCTCCATTTGAACCTCTACATAAATGTGAGCTTCAATTTTTAACATGGAAAACTGCTTTCCTTGTAGTCATTACTTCGCTCAGAAGGGTCAGTGAGATACAAGCACTCACCATTCAAGAACCCTTTCTGCAAATGCATCATAATAAGGTTGTTCTCCGCACTAATCCAAAATTCCTTCCTAAAGTCATTTCTCCCTTTCACCTCAATCAATCTGTGGAACTGCCCGTATTCTTCTCGCAGCCACAAACCATTACAGAAAGAGCTCTACACACCCTAGATGTCAAAAGAGCTTTACTTTACTACATCGAGCGAACACAAGCTTTTCGTAAGACCAAACAACTATTTGTGTCTTTCTCACCACCACACAAAGGCAACCCCATCTCCAAATCTGGGATAGCTAGGTGGATTGTTAAATGCATACAGATTTGCTACCACAAAGCAAAAGAAATGCTATCTGTTCCCCCTAAAGCCCACTCTACACGTAAGATAGGGGCTTCCATGGCATTTTTAGGGAACATCCCCTTAGATGATATCTGCAGAGCAGCTACATGGTCTACACCGCACACTTTCACTAAACACTATTGTGTAGATGTGCAAACTAAGCAACAAGCTAGTGTGGGCCAGGCTGTCCTCAAAACATTGTTTCAAACAACTGCAACGGATACTGTGGTTGCCGCGAGTACTGCTATATAATCTATGCAAAGTGTGTAATCTGCAGCTCATATGCCTCGAACGGAATATGCTACTTACCAGTATGCATCTGTTCTTGGCATGTAGAGCTGCAGATCTACACACGCCCACCCACCTCCCCGGCTACCGTAATCTGTTCCAGTTTTATCTTATTTAGATACAGCACACATGGGCATCTTTAATCTTTCTTACAAAGCTCCATCATTTCCCCGCTGGCGAAAAACAATCTGAGGATGGAGCCGAAACCCATGCGCAATATGATCCAAAGGAGGAGTCACATACCTCGTGACTTCCAAAGACTTTCCAAGAGAAAAACAACGGCAAACATCTGGGCCCAACACCAGATGGCGATCTATGTACAGTGTGTAGATCTGCAGCTCTACATGCCAAGAACAGATGTATACTGGTAAGTAGCATATTCCATTAGCACCAGTGCACTACCAACCAGCCTGGAAATATATACGGGTGCCCGAGAAGAGGGAGTGGGGCACCGTCCTAGTGAGGCGCACTGGAGCTGCTACAACTAATCCCTACCAGGTACTTTTGCACCTCAGAAGCTAGTCACCATGGGCAAACAGGATGCCAAACAGCCAAAACTGACATTTGATAACAGAAGGACCACTATGCTAACGGAGTCTGACCCAGAGGGTGGCCCGGATTGCACACCTGACTCGCAGGCAGAGTATCGGGGTGAAGATTTATGCCCCCAATGCTAGAAATGTAGTCAAGCCTTCGTACCATTGACACGAAGCTGGATGTACTCGCCTCTCAGCTTGACGCAGTCAAAAAGGTGGACACGCACGTAACAAGGTTAGACTTGCTTGAAAACCGCCGTTCGGACTTCCATGAGTTTCAGGTTGAAACTAAGGAACAGCTTCTGCATATGGACAAAGTACTAGGACGGATCAGAGCAAAGAATGAGGACTTGGAGGCAAGGTCTCGCCGAAATAATCTGAGGATCACAGGGATTCCAGAGACAACTGCCATATCTAAAATGGAGGTTTACATTGCTGACCTACTGCGGGAGCTCTTTGGCCCTGATCTGGCAGTGGTGTTCGCTGTCGAGAGAGCACACCGCGCATTGGGCCCCAAACCCCCAGTCGCAGCTACACCTAGGCCTATCTGTGCTCGGATGTTGAATTATCAGGATCATGATCTTCTTCTGAGACTTGCAAGGGAGCATGGTACCATCACCCATAAGGGATACAAAATCTCATTTTACCCTGATTTCACCCCGGCGGTGCAGGCGGCCCGCTAGGAGTTTTTGTCTCCGAAACGCATTCTGCTGTTAGCCAAGATACCCTACTCCTTGCTGTATCCTGCTAAGCTCAAGGTGACGCACGAGGGTTTGGCTCATCATTTCATGGACGTCAAATCTGCACTGAAGTTTGCAAAACACGTAGGGGGTAAGAAGCACACACAAAGTTCGTCTGCCAGAAACACATCTGAAGCCTGACTGAGTGATAATGACTAATTGGGGTTTCTACAAATATGAGCCCATAACTGTGATCTGATTTGCTCAGGTTTAGCCCGGGGTACGCCACTGTCCAGGTCCTGGGGTGGGATGGGGTATTAACCATGTGCAGCGACCGCGGTGGACTGGCGGTCTCTAACCCGAGTTATACAGATTTGGCTCTCCGCCACCCTCTTGTCCACCCCGCCTTTGGCAGCGTTGTACGCCGGTGACACTAAACCCCACAGGAAGAGCTCCCAGTTATCGTATTGGATTTAAACTGGGTAACGACCTGTAGTTGTTGATGTAAAACGGGGAGGGCTTTACACACCCTGTTTGGGGGGTTGGAGTGGGTGGGGGGTGGGGAGGAACGTAATGTTTTGTTCTTTAGCCAGTGAACTGCCACATAGCCAGAAAACCCTAGCGGGGACTTTGCAGACCACACTCACTTTGTCAACAGGTTGTAACAGGGTTGGGTATCACGACAAACACACCAACACCTCGCACCGTATTGCTATTGGGAGGTTCGAGTTACTGCAGACCCAACACAAGACATCACATCTGGTAATAATAGTTGTGGTATGTCGAGTCTAAACTTTTTAACCTGGAACATTCTTGGTCTTAACAATGACAGAAAAACCAGACTAGTTCACTCCTACTTAATAAGGCATCATATCGACGTCTGCCTATTACAAGAGGCACACTTGAACAGCACACCCCCCATTAGACTAAAACACAGGCGCTGGGGTCATGTTTACTTTTCCATATATTCAAACTACGCCAGAGGTGTGGCGGTGCTGGTGAAGCAGGGGCTGGATTGTAAGAAGCTTGAGTCTCATATCGATCCCGAGGGCAGATATGTTATATTGCTTGGGGACCTTGGCAGAATCAGGGTGGCCGTTGCGGCAGTCTATGGGCCTAATGCAGACACCCCAGAATTTTTTCAAAACATATGGGCCAAAATAAAATCAACGGGCTGTGACACTATCATCTGGGGTGGGGACTTTAACGCGGTGCTGGAAGACGAGATGGACTGGAAGGTTCTGTCTCGCTCCCTTCATCCTAACGCTAACACCACACTAAACGACGTTTTTTCGGATGGTAATTTAATTGATATATGGCGGCAGCACTGCCAACACACTAAGGAAGGCACATGCATTTCCGAGCACCACAGGGTCTGGTCCAGGTTCGATTACTCGTTGGTGTCACATGATTTGGGGGCATGGACATGCGAGATAGCTCACCTTCCCAGATCACTGACGGACCATGCTCCCTGCCTCCTGCGCCTTAAAATACCCAATTCACCTAACAAAATGTTTAGCTGGCGGTTACGCCCTTCTGGACGAGGCTTTCAAAGACTACTTTACTCTGAATAATGTCTCGGTCTCAACTCAGGTCTCTTTATGGGAGGCCCAGGGGCAAATGTATAGCACGTCAAGCCGGTGTACTGAAGGCAATCAGGGGTACACTTGCCTCCCTTCGAGAAACGCATCAAGGCACTCGAAACACAATTTTACACCACTGACGAACCCACCCTCCTTGGCCAATTGAAAGAAAAGCTGCTGGAATTTGAGGAAAAGGCACAGCGGGAAGTCAAGTTTATGGGTAAACACACGCAAGCCAGAAGGTACAGGGAATGGGATAGGCCAGGGAGAAACCTTGCAAGTATGTTCCGGGCTCCTTGCTCCACTGCGTATGTCTCAGAGATCCGGGGTGACCGCATGCCCGTGTTCAGAGGCCCACAAGAATTTTTGGTCAATTTACACAATTCTATGCCAATCTATACACGGCCATGAAAAGGCTCGGTGCCAGAGGGCCTTCAGCCTTTCCTGGACTCCCTAGATCTCCTTTGGTTGGAACGGGGGCACAGAGATTATTTGGATGTCCCCTTCTCTGTCGAGGATGTCACCCAAGTGATTCGAGGCCTTCCCCTGGATAAGGCACCAGGTTCTGATAGCTTAACCACCGCTTTTTACAAAACGTATGCAGAAGAACTGGCCCGCACCTAATCGATGTATATGAAGAGGCCCAATCCACAGATATTCGGCCACCTTCGATGCGCGAAGCCATTATTATCATCACTTTACTGAAGCCAGGGAAACCTAATGACGAAATTGATTCTTACAGACCTCATTCGCAAATAAACGTAGATGTAAGATTACTGGCAAAGCTGGTTGTAAACCGAATGCAGCCTCTGCTCCCACTGATAGCCCGCCCAGACCAATTGGGATTTATTCCCGGGAGATCCACGTCCCACAACCTTCTAACCTTCTTCACAGTAGCACACTACCTACACCCTAACACACAAGCAATTGCAGCATTCCTCGATGCCACGAAAGGGTTTGATACGCTGGAGTGGATATGCTTATTCGCCCTTATGAAGAGAATGGGGTTTAGCCCTCTTTCTGGGTCTCATACGCCTACTCTACACAAAGCCATCTGCCAGCATCCAGTTGAAGGGTATTCTGTCGGGCCCATTTTGTATATCGAGGGGTACAGGGCAGGGGTGCCCACTTTCTCCCCTGTTCGCGACTGCGATGGAACCATATTAGGCAACACCATGCTGCCAGGGGTCTGGGGTTTAGCACAAGAGCCTTTCTGATTTCGCTGTATGCGGCGACATCCCCCCCCCCCCCCATTCATATCCTTAGTGAACTAATAAAATTTGGAGGCCTCGCTAGCATTTCAATAAACTGGGCAAAATCCACTATATTTCCTCTTAGGGAAGCCACCACACCATTCCCCATTGAATACCCTCTCAAATGGGCCACTGGCCCCGTGAAATACCTCGGCATTTAGCTCAGCAGGAACATGCAGGATATCTGGAGCATGAACTTCGGGCGCACCATCTCATGGCTGGAGGAAAAGATTAACGTGTGGGCTGGCCTCCCCCTCTGTCTGGCAGAGAGAATCGCAGTGGCGAAGATGGTGGTCCTTCCGAAATTTTTATATTGATTCGTAAATATTCCCATAACCCTTACTCCAGCCTGTTTCAGCTCAATTCTTTCGCTACTAATATCAATGGTTTAGGTGGGTTCACAGACGGGGGTCTCATGGGTACTCTTAACTTTACCTCTGTCTCAGTGTGGCCTGGGGGCCCCGGACATCCAATTGTACGCGATTTGTGTCCAAGCTCAGTTTTTACATTTTTGGGTTCATCCCACCCAGTTCCAACCGCACACTGTCGTGGAATTGAAAGTTCCAGCGCCGGTTCCCCTTCAGGTGGCCATATATCAGACATAGACGGCCGAGGGATGGGATTGACAGTCGAAACCCTGAGGTGGGCGTGGGATAGACTCCGGGAAAGAGCTAATTTTAAAACTTTATACGCCCGTCCATTCCACTTGCACACAATCCCATGATACCTACAAATGCGGAGTGCGCCAGTAGAACCATAGCAAAATAAATGGGCTTGCATACCTTTGCAGATTTATACCTGGAGGACGAATTTAGGACTCCAGTACCCACAGAGGAGAGCGATGTGACATTTTCAGAGCTGTTCTTATACTATAAACTCATGGCCACATGTAGGCAACTACATACTACATTCCCCGGCCCTCCGCCAACTTTGCGTGGCCTCGAAAATGTTCTTAAGACAGCCTCCCCTCGCAGACTCGTATTGCGCCTTTACAGTAGTATGCAGACCACCGCCCCTCTTTTTATACCTAAAGCTTTTCAGTCCTGGAACGCAGAATTGCACACCCGGATAATGGAGGACCAGTGGGCCTTTTGTTGCAGACAACTCACGGTTTTGTCTCCCAACTAAAAATTGCACCCGATGCATTTTAAATGCATTCACTGATTTTACAGAACTCCCTCCCTGCTGCACCGCATTGGGATTAGGGCAGATGATTGCTGCTGGAGATGTGGGTATGCCCCAGCCACGTTTATACACGTGGCATGTCGCAATTCTAGTCACTGAGGGTGAAGTTGAGTTTGCCACTTTAGCTGCGTGGCCTCCCAACTTGAAAGTATTTGCAGTACCCCTGGATTAATGGGACCAGAATAGAAGCCCTGAGGGATACAGGTGCCAGTGTCACCATGGTGAGAGACACACTGGTTTCCCCAGAGCAATACCCGATTGGAAAGGCATATCCAATCACCAACGTGGACAGTGTTACTACAGGCCATGGCAATGGCAACATTGGACGGGGTGGGGGTGGGGGGGGTTTACTGGCCTGAAACAGGTAGTGGTCTCTCCAAGACTTCCAGCTGCCTGTCTGCTTGGAAATGGCTTGGAAACCTCATGGACTCAGGTACAACTGAAAACCCATGAAGCAGTGCTCGGCACTTCAGATTGTGTGCTTCAAGACTAGAGTACAGGGTGAAAAAGAGGTGTTGGAGCCTGGAAGAATAGCCTAACCTTCCAAAAGAAATGTAAGACTAGGAAACCCGCTTCTGAACAGCCAAAGACTCGGTACACCTCTCCTCAGGGAAGGGACTTGTCAGCCCCAGAGCCAACTGAGCCCATGGAACTAGAATTTCATACATCCGGATTATTGGCCATAAACATTAGGCCCTCATTTGTAGCTTGCGATTCTGTCGTCTAAGCTATTCTACGGTGTGGTTCTTTAAAAAGAAGATAGAGACAGATTGCCTACGAGGAATGTCAATTTGACTGTTTATGTATAATAACCTTATGTCTCCCACCCCCAAATGTGGTGAAAAAAGAGTGAACAGGAGTGTTGGTGCCTCACGGTAGCGCCACCAAGGAGGGTTTAGCAGGATGGTACTCGCCTGCTACCTCAATTTCTCATCATCAGCTACCAACACTCCAACAGCAAGAAATTGTGCATGAAGCTAGTGATGAACTAAATGGGTGCTAGGATGTGTTTTGAATAAAGAAGAAAAGAAGCTGTGCTAGAAATATGTGCACCGTCTCAAAGAACCCCCTAAGTGATATATATTAATATCAGAGAAAGAGCTAAATCACACTGGCTTGCATACTTTATTCTCAGCTGCGTGAAAGCTCGTATGTTAAAATGCCGACATGTTTCGTTACCATCGGACACACTCACGGTAACTTCTTCAGGGCTTGGGGTCTGTTCATTTATCCCTGCACCTTTGTTTGTCGTTTAAAAACAATTCTGTGGGAGACAAAAGAGAACATACACACACACAACAACATGGCTAGGTTGGTAACCTGTTAAAATAGGGCAAGTCTCGTATGTAGTCTTGAAGACCCCCCCATAAGGCATATATTTACCAGGATGTAGCCCAACATGGGCATACCTTTACCCTTGGGACCTTGCGGCTCTGTGTGCGCGTTCAAGGCATCCCTTGTACCACTCCAAACGTGAGTCTGTAATGTATAACACATGATGAGAAATGTAAGCTGGTTCTCGTTTTTATATCTCATTCATGGGTACAAACTGATCTATCCCCTTCCCAATTGGGAGGGATTAACATTTGTAAATACACCTACAGGAGTAACCTAGGAAGTACATCACCTTGGATACTCGGCAAAGTAAACATGCCATTATGTGCAGACAAGCATAATAAGACATTCCCCATTGGAAAATGGTCACTGCACTTTTTGTGTCATACTGAGTCTCTCCTTTAAATACTACATCGAACATTATAAGGGGCAGACTGAGTAAATGACACTAAACTGGTATAATGGAAGGGCTAAACGGGAGGAATATTGAGTAAATTAACATCAATGTAGAGCCTCACGGCGAGCCTTGATTTGCCCATTCCAAAATGGCGCTCCGCTTTTTCGAGCTCCTTCATTAGCGTAGCATAGTTAAATGGCACTTTTTACATCACACAGAGCCCCCTTTTCATACCACATCGAGCATTCACATCACCACAGGACGAAAAACAGATTTAATAGATGACATATAACTCGTGCAATGGAAGGGCTAGGCTACTATAATACGGAGTAAACCAATAATAACGTATATTGTCATAGTGAGCCGAACTTTTATTCGCCCATTCCAAAATGGCGCTCCATTTTCATTGATGAGCTCCCTTGTCAGCGCAGTACAGTCACATGGTACGCGTGATTACGCTCTTAAAGAGCGCCGTGTAACGATCGTGTTGTTCCTGGGCTGAGTCAACGCCAGTTACGAACAGTTACACGGTGAGTGGTGACAGATGGTGTGAGTCTGGGAGAATTGAACTTGAGACAGGCTAAGTAGTGGAGATTTGGATGTGGTTTACAACGAGGTAGTGGGGAGAAGGTTGGCAATTTGGAAGGGAACTATTTTAAAGGGTGATGTTGAAAGTAAGGCACTGATCAAAAATGATTTTCTGAGATGTGGAGGCATCGCTTGAGATGGGAAGGGGATAGATCAGTTTGTACCCATGAATGAGATATAAAAACGAGAACCAGCTTACATTTCTCATCATGTGTTATACATTACAGACTCACGTTTGGAGTGGTACAAGGGATGCCTTGAACGCGCACACAGAGCCGCAAGGTCCCAAGGGTAAAGGTATGCCCATGTTGGGCTACATCCTGGTAAATATATGCCTTATGGGGGGGTCTTCAAGACTACATACGAGACTTGCCCTATTTTAACAGGTTACCAACCTAGCCATGTTGTTGTGTGTGTGTATGTTCTCTTTTGTCTCCCACAGAATTGTTTTTAAACGACAAACAAAGGTGCAGGGATAAATGAACAGACCCCAAGCCCTGAAGAAGTTACCGTGAGTGTGTCCGATGGTAACGAAACATGTCGGCATTTTAACATACGAGCTTTCACGCAGCTGAGAATAAAGTATGCAAGCCAGTGTGATTTAGCTCTTTCTCTGATATTAATATATATCACTTAGGGGGTTCTTTGAGACGGTGCACATATTTCTAGCACAGCTTCTTTTCTTCTTTATTCAAAACACATCCTAGCACCCATTTAGTTCATCACTAGCTTCATGCACAATTTCTTGCTGTTGGAGTGTTGGTAGCTGATGATGAGAAATTGAGGTAGCAGGCGAGTACCATCCTGCTAAACCCTCCTTGGTGGCGCTACCGTGAGGCACCAACACTCCTGTTCACTCTTTTTTCACCACATTTGGGGGTGGGAGACATAAGGTTATTATACATAAACAGTCAAATTGACATTCCTCGTAGGCAATCTGTCTCTATCTTCTTTTTAAAGAACCACACCGTAGAATAGCTTAGACGACAGAATCGCAAGCTACAAATGAGGGCCTAATGTTTATGGCCAATAATCCGGATGTATGAAATACTGGTTCACAGTGTGAACAGGTCTTTGTTGTATGCAATGCATTGAGTGGGGGATGACCTGTTCTCTGCCCCTTTAGCTCCTTTTTGTAGACTGGTCTTGAGAACGGCAGCTTAGCCGTGAGAGCTTTTTAAGATTATTTTCATTTTGCACACGAGGCACAGCACGGCACTTTATGACTCGGTTGGTTACCTGTAGATAGGCTTTTTGTAGACAATTGTACACCCTTCCCTCTCCCTTTCCTTTCCCTCCACTAGCACTTACGTCATCACAGTGCGAGATGGATAAGTTTTGTCTAGCCTTCACTGACGAACACATTGCATCTATATTATCAGGCCCTTCCCTCCTGCCTAATGCACCTCTTGATGGGGCAACTTCAGCTAGGGAAGAATGGGAGAAACTGTCGAATACTAGAAAACGACAAGTAAGAATTGCACTCCATGGAGCGCTCATGACGGAATACCTTAGAGCAGGAGCAGCACCAGCCAGCCTCCTAGTGCGCATTGAGCCTAAGATCTTCTTAGAAGACAAGAGATTCCGGGTGGACTGGAGCTATATAGCTAACAAGTGCACCCGGGACTGGCTAGTCTTGATAATTAATACAGCAAAACGACTCAGTGATGAACTCCTCAAAGAAATCTTGGATATCGAGGAAACCCTAAAAGCGGATACCACCATCACTGACACAAAGGAACAACTAGCCAGAATCCAAAATGACCTGGGGGAATACCAGGCGTATATGGTTAATCAAAAGATTAAAGGCTTAAAGCGCAACCTAGAGCGATTCAGTCATGAATGGGCTTTTCCCTATGTTGATGATCAGTATTATCAGCAACCACCACCTCCCCAATCCACGTTTCAACCTCGGGGACGGGGAGGCCGTCAACAGGGCAGGAGGACACCTAACAACTGGACCTTTGATAATACAAGTAGCGAGGATGAAGAAACTGGTGCCCAAACAACAACTTCCAATCCTAGGGTTAGGTTTAATCCTCAAGAGAGATCTAATGAGGATCTAGGAGCTATGTTTAGGGTTTTTTTAGGTCAACAAACACTCCATACGGGAGACCAGAGGGGGAACAACTACAGAGGCCGGGGACGGGGCCGGGCTCGGCAGAACCCGAACTCAACCTGGCAGGCCTTCTCCCCCAGAATTACCCGCAGCAGAGGCAGAACACCCCTGTAATTGCCAAGGTCAACAACATTGTGGTGAATCTCTCTCATTATTCTCTTACAGAGGCGGAATCCACTATACTCAACAAGGGGTTGGGATTTGTCCCCACCCCACGCCATGATGGCTTCCAACTGCGGGCGGAACTGTACGGCCTAATGAGGAAGATAAAACTTAAAAAGTTCTTTGCTGGGAAGGAAAAGGAGGACACATCCAATTTTTGCACAAATTTGCGGCGTCCTTCTCAGTTTTGCCCTCCGGGTAACACAACAGGCCCAGAAACTGTGGTGTTTGAACAAAAGATTCTACAAGAGATTGGTAAAATTGAACAAAGTATGCAAACTGTGGATTATAGCAATATGAGCTCTAAAGACTGGCAGGCATTAACAAGCCTACAAAACAACCGAACAATTACCATCAAGCCAGCCGATAAAGGCGGGGCGGTCGTAGTGATGGACACACTTGACTACGACACAGAGGTGGCTAGGCTGCTGGGGAACCGCAGCAATTATAGACCTCTAGCGCGGGATCCTACTAATGACTTGCAGACGACCATTATCCAGTTGGTTACTGAGGCTAAAGAAAAGAAATGGGTTACGTATAGGGAAGCCGAATTCCTGATTAACACAAAACCGAGGATGCCGGCATTCTATATCGTACCCAAAATTCATAAAAAACAACAGCCCCCGCCCGGACGACCTATCGTCTCCGGCATCCAGTCACTACTAGAACCTCTATCCCAGTTTGCAGACTATTTTCTCAGGGAATGTGTCATCACCCAACCCTCATATGTCCAGGACACCACGGACATATTGAGAATTCTGGAGAATGTTTCTTACAACCCAGTAAACCAATTTCTAATTACCATCGACATAGAGTCGCTGTATACCAGCATCCCTCAGGAGGCCACGCTGGTGGCAGCGGCGCGTGCCCTGAGGGACTCTGAATGGTTTTATGATTGCCCCCAGACCTTTGTCCTTCAATGCATAGAAATTGCATTGACCCAAAACTTCTTCTCTTGTAAAGAACAGATATATCTCCAAGTGTCGGGGACTTCGATGGGGGCTACATTCGCCCCCAGTCTGGCCTGCATTTATGTGGGCCAGTTCGAAGCTTACTACATCAATACAGACACTAATCTCTTCCAGAGGAACATTGTCCTCTGGAAGAGATACATAGATGATATACTTTGCATATGGGAGGGGACCGAGGAAGAATTAAATGAATTCCTCGCTTGGCTCAATGGTTTGGATGAGTGCTTAAAGTTCACCTGGGAAGTAAGCAAAACCAGAGCAGTCTATTTGGACTTAGATATCCTAGCTGAGGGTGACAGGTTGGTGACCACGGTCCATCATAAACCAACGGACAGAAATTCTCTCCTACACTATAGCTCCTATCACCCGAGGGCCCTTCGGGACAACCTACCTGTGGGACAGTTTCTGAGATACCGCCGAAACTGTACCACCACACAGGAATACTCCACACAATCAAACATCCTGGCCACTAAGCTACAGGATCGAGCTTACCCAAGGAAGGTCATACGACAGGCTAAAAAACGGGCATATAACACCCCCCGTGCAGCCCTGTTGGAAAAGACCAAGAAGGAGAAAGGAGAATGCATCCCAGTGGTCACTACTTTTGGACCACTGTCCACGAAAATCAGGCAAATCATCCGGAAGCATTGGCATCTCCTCAGTACCACCAATATGCAGATGCCCCCTCCTCGTTTCGCATTTAAAAGGTCTGCAAACATTCGGGACCGGCTGGTCCACACTAGACCCAAAATTAGTCCACGTGAAACCAATATCCCTTCCGGGCATTACCCTTGTGGTAATTGCTCCGTGTGCGTATTTACATCACCAACCAAAAGTGTTACTCTTAAAAACAACAAGACCTGGTTTCTAAATAAATTCAGCAACTGTAATACCTCGCATGTAATATACAGATTGACATGCCCCTGTGAGCTCCACTACATCGGCCTTACCACCAGGAAGGTAAAAACAAGAATACAGGAACATCTGAGCACACTCCGTGCAGGAAAATTGAGCACCAAACTGGTGCAACATTTTCAAATGCAAAAACATACTGCGCAAGAAGTGCGCTGGGTAGTCCTTGAAAAAGTCACAGGTGATCAATACAGTATTGAATCCAGACTAAATAACAGGGAAGCACGGTGGATTTATCAAGAGGGAGTGGACCAGGATGGATTGAATGACCTTATAGAATGGAGTAAGGTGATTGCATGATCGCTCAATAGAACACAGAGGCTATACCAACAGGGTAAGGAGTATACATGCAGTACTTGGCATAAATGAATCAATGGTGCCAGTAACGCCATTTTAGTATACTCAAACCTTGACTATTGATTATCGGAGCCTCGATACACCTTATCCGCAATTGGGAGGGATTAACATTTGTAAATACACCTACAGGAGTAACCTAGGAAGTACATCACCTTGGATACTCGGCAAAGTAAACATGCCATTATGTGCAGACAAGCATAATAAGACATTCCCCATTGGAAAATGGTCACTGCACTTTTTGTGTCATACTGAGTCTCTCCTTTAAATACTTCATCGAACATTATAAGGGGCAGACTGAGTAAATGACACTAAACTGGTATAATGGAAGGGCTAAACGGGAGGAATATTGAGTAAATTAACATCAATGTAGAGCCTCACGGCGAGCCTTGATTTGCCCATTCCAAAATGGCGCTCCGCTTTTTCGAGCTCCTTCATTAGCGTAGCATAGTTAAATGGCACTTTTTACATCACACAGAGCCCCCTTTTCATACCACAGCGAGCATTCACATCACCACAGGACGAAAAACAGATTTAATAGATGACATATAACTCGTGCAATGGAAGGGCTAGGCTACTATAATACGGAGTAAACCAATAATAACGTATATTGTCATAGTGAGCCGAACTTTTATTCGCCCATTCCAAAATGGCGCTCCATTTTCATTGATGAGCTCCCTTGTCAGCGCAGTACAGTCACATGGTACGCGTGATTACGCTCTTAAAGAGCGCCGTGTAACGATCGTGTTGTTCCTGGGCTGAGTCAACGCCAGTTACGAACAGTTACACGGTGAGTGGTGACAGATGGTGTGAGTCTGGGAGAATTGAACTTGAGACAGGCTAAGTAGTGGAGATTTGGATGTGGTTTACAACGAGGTAGTGGGGAGAAGGTTGGCAATTTGGAAGGGAACTATTTTAAAGGGTGATGTTGAAAGTAAGGCACTGATCAAAAATGATTTTCTGAGATGTGGAGGCATCGCTTGAGATGGGAAGGGGATAGATCAGTTTGTACCCATGAATGAGATATAAAAACGAGAACCAGCTTACATTTCTCATCATGTGTTATACATTACAGACTCACGTTTGGAGTGGTACAAGGGATGCCTTGAACGCGCACACAGAGCCGCAAGGTCCCAAGGGTAAAGGTATGCCCATGTTGGGCTACATCCTGGTAAATATATGCCTTATGGGGGGGTCTTCAAGACTACATACGAGACTTGCCCTATTTTAACAGGTTACCAACCTAGCCATGTTGTTGTGTGTGTGTATGTTCTCTTTTGTCTCCCACAGAATTGTTTTTAAACGACAAACAAAGGTGCAGGGATAAATGAACAGACCCCAAGCCCTGAAGAAGTTACCGTGAGTGTGTCCGATGGTAACGAAACATGTCGGCATTTTAACATACGAGCTTTCACGCAGCTGAGAATAAAGTATGCAAGCCAGTGTGATTTAGCTCTTTCTCTGATATTAATATATATCACTTAGGGGGTTCTTTGAGACGGTGCACATATTTCTAGCACAGCTTCTTTTCTTCTTTATTCAAAACACATCCTAGCACCCATTTAGTTCATCACTAGCTTCATGCACAATTTCTTGCTGTTGGAGTGTTGGTAGCTGATGATGAGAAATTGAGGTAGCAGGCGAGTACCATCCTGCTAAACCCTCCTTGGTGGCGCTACCGTGAGGCACCAACACTCCTGTTCACTCTTTTTTCACCACATTTGGGGGTGGGAGACATAAGGTTATTATACATAAACAGTCAAATTGACATTCCTCGTAGGCAATCTGTCTCTATCTTCTTTTTAAAGAACCACACCGTAGAATAGCTTAGACGACAGAATCGCAAGCTACAAATGAGGGCCTAATGTTTATGGCCAATAATCCGGATGTATGAAATACTGGTTCACAGTGTGAACAGGTCTTTGTTGTATGCAATGCATTGAGTGGGGGATGACCTGTTCTCTGCCCCTTTAGCTCCTTTTTGTAGACTGCCCATGGAACTAGACCCTTACCAGGTTGAGCTCCTAGGTCCAGGGGGGCCCACTCGGTAAGAGCTGTGCCTTGGACAGCAGTCCTGTACAACTTTTGAAGGCCTGAGACAGCAAGCTGCTGCACAGGAAAAGGGAGATGTTGGGGAAACCCACAGGACCTATTGGGAGGAGGAATTCCTGTATACTGAAGCCAGAGACCCCATCCCTGGTACCACAAGGAGAGTGGTTGTGCCTCAGATGTACAGAGTTTTTCTCACATTGGCCCATGACATCCCCCTAGCTGGACATCTTGGCCAGACCAAAACTTGGAAAAGGCTTGTCAGCCATTTCTGCTGGCCCCAGATGTCCCAGAAAGTAAATGAGTTTTGTGAGCTCCTGTGTCACATGCTAAGCCAGTGGCAAAACAGGTGGACACCCAAAGGTTCCCTAATTCCACTACCAGTGGTTGGAGTTCCCTTTGCAATGGTAGGTGTGGACGTAGCGGGTCCGCTTGAACCTCCCACAGCCTCAGAAAGCAAGTTTATACTGGTGGTAGTGGATCATGTCACCAGGTATCCTGAAGCAATTTCCCTTAGGACCAATATCTCCTGCTGTAGCCAAGGCCCTCATTGGGGTCTTCACCAGGGTAGGGTTTCCTAATGAGCTAGCGTGAGACAGAGGCTCAAACTTCATGTCTGCATACCTCAAGCACATGTGGAATGAGTTTGGAGTGTAGTACAAGTTTCTCCAGTATTGGGGTGTCTTTCATAGATTCACATGCTTGAATATTCCCCGTCGTCGAAGTGGGAGTCCCACAGTACATAACAAAGCAATGTAGTAATAACCCAAGGCCATTAGGCATAAAAGAAAGAAAAACCATAGAGTTTTCACAGATCGACAACTTGTCACCTCTATAACATATCACTGTCGTTATGTTCTAGGCCAAATCCAGCCAATCAGGCGTCCGCACCCTCTAGAACCCTCTCCCCAGAGACTCAGGCTCTCAGATTTTCTACTGCACGTCGTGTGAAGGGAGTCTCGCCTGAGCTTGCTCAGTTTTTTCTTCTCATACTTCACAGAAGATTGGGTTTATGATGTCTTCAACCAAGAAGTCCCTCTTCAGACCTTGTGGGAGCTGTGGTAAACTGAGATTTCATTCTGAAGATCCTCACAAAAAATGCATTTATTGTTTATACCCTGAACATCAGGTAAAAGACTAAAATTTGCAGAACCTTCTCACAAAAAACTTTGAAGGACAGAGAAGGGCGTCTCTTTCTGTGGCTACAGAAGTTAAAAACTTCAGAAAATCCTGTTTCTGATGTGGAGAGTGTATCTTCCATCCACACTGCTCCCTCTCTGAAAAGGTCCTGTGTCTAAGACTCCATCTGCGCAGTTTTTACCTCAGAAACTGCCTCTCTCGTCGACGAGCTCATCTACACTTCCTCCGTCGACGAGAGCTGCCATCGTCGCATCTACGTCGACGACCTCGGCATCTATGTCTATGAAGCCAACCGTGATCGTGTCGTCGGCGTCTTCACCGACGATGGTGTCAGTTAAGGTGAGACCCATTTCATCGACGCTACCCTTAACTTCGTCGTCGACGACTATCAAGCAGAAGCAGAAGAAAACGTCGACGGGTGCTTAGTCGTCGAGGGGTGCTTCGTCGTCGAAGAGTGGTTCGTCGTCGACGGCAGCTTCGTCGGCGGCGGGTGCTTAGTCGACGAGGGTGGCCTCTTCATCGGCGGTGGCTCTGCCGTCGACGGTGGCTTTGTCATCGACGATGACCTCGTCGTCGGTGGCTTCGTCGTCGACGGCTGTTCAACGTCGAATTTCACCGCCAGCAACAACGGCAACGACTCCAACTCTGGATTTGCTACCATTAGAGACTTCAACCTCTCTGCTTCAACGACGGCATTCGTCTCTGGATACCCTGCTGCTCCTTAAAACACCTGTACAGCCTCCTGAAGTGCTGTTTTCTTCTGACAATGAAGACTACGAGGATGATAGATTTCGGGCTGCTCGCAGTCCTTCAGAACTTCTAATTAAATGTCAGGACTCGGATGATGATGACGAAGACTTACAACAAGATAATTTCTCATCTTATGACACACGTCCAGTTCAGGAACCTCAAATGGCACAATTGCCTTTAAGTCTGATTTCCAATTTACTGTACATGCTGGATGATTATAATCGCCGTTTTCCGCGGTCTGGCCATACCACTCCAGCACCGCAGACACCTCAACAACCTGTTTTTCCTAGGGAAACAGTAGTCACACCTACATCAGTACCCAGAGAACAATGTCTTGGAGTTCCTCCAATCCCACTGGAAGATATTGTCGAGGAACAAGATGATGACGCTGACAAGGAGGAAGGTGAGCTGGATGATGCTTCCCTCCTTTCTGACTGGGACAACTATCAGATTCAAACGCCTCCTCCCGCTGATCCAGCCCCTTTGGATTCTCCCCCAGTTGACATTGGTGGTTTTCATTTGCTCATGGAAAGAGCAGCGAAAAGATTTCACCTCCCTATGACAACCAGAGAGGAGGATTGTTTCTTATATGACTTTAAGGACCAACCTCAAAAGCAGGTCCGCTGCATTCCGATCATTGATTTTATATGGCAAGAGGACCTTAAATTGATGCAGACTCCTAATTCGATTCCTGCCATCCTTCCTAGGATAGACAAAAAATACAAGGCTCCTCCAAATTCTCCAGCCTGTTTGACTTCACAAACAAAGCCTGATTCTATTATTACTCAGGCAGCACAACGCCGATCTAGGAACCCTTCATCTCCTTTGTCGGCACCTCCAGATCGCGAAGGTCGACGGCTGGATGGTATAGGGAAAAAAATTTCCACTATGGCGGCAGCTACGGTTCGAGCGGCCAATTCTTTGACGATCTTGGGCCGCTACGATCGCCAGATGTGGTCGGACATTTCATCTCTGATTAATCTCATTCCTGAATCATCCAGGTCAGAGGCTTTGAAAATTCTCCAAGAAGGAGAAAGAATTTCTTCGGAAATCATAGACTGCGCCATTGATGTGTCTTCTTCTGGCTTCCGTCTTTTGGCTGGTGCTGCGGTCCTCCGGCGTCAGGGCTGGTTACGGGCTACGTCCTTTAGTCAAGAGGTGCAAACAAAAATCCTGGACATGCCTTACGACGGCGAGTCCCTTTTTGGCCAGCATATAGATGATGCCCTTCAAGCCATCAAGAAGGACACTGACACAGCTCGTGCTCTAGGATCTTTACAGTTCAAAAAACAGCATTTTCGAGGCGCAAGAGGTCGTGGTTCCTCTTCTTCCTTTCGTGGTAATTCCAACCAATACAGGCAAGGACAAAACCGCTATTCCTCACAAAACCAGCAATCTTATCGGCAGCAAAATTCTTCCAACTACAGACAATACAGAGGCAAATCTTCCTACAGAGGAAAGGATTCCTCAAAGAAACAATGACTCTCGCTACCCTCAGTCACGGACTCCTCCAAAACTTTGAGGTTGAATCTCCTGCTTCTTCTCCAAATGGTCGCAAATAACCACAGATCAATGGGTTCTCGATATTGTGCGCAGGGGACACGCTTTGGAATTTATAAAGATTCCTCCAAATACTCCACCAATAGGTCCTCCTCCTGCACATTTGAAAGAGCTACTGAAGCAGCTAAACATTTTATTGAGAAAGGGCGCGATCGAAGTGGTGTCAAAACTACAGAAGGGCAGGGGGTTCTACTCAAGGTTCTTCCTTGTACAGAAGAAATCGGGAGAATGGCGTCCCATTTTGGATTTGCGAGCCCTGAACAAATACATAAAGACACAAACTTTCTGTATGTTGTCCCTACAAGAAGTCCTTCCTTTTCTCTCTCAAGGAGAATTCATGACAACACTAGATCTACAAGACGCTTATTTTCATCTTCCCATATTACCACGACACAGAAAATTCCTCAGATTCAGAGTGGCCGGACGAGATTTTCAATTCAAGGTCCTGCCATTCGGCCTCGTTCTGCTCCCCGAGTGTTCACAAAAGTCCTTGCACCGGTGGCGGCTTACCTTCTCCTTCAGGGAGTTCAAATCTTTCCCTACTTAGACGACTGCCTTCTAAAGGCGAAGTCTTTCGAACTAGCGTCCAAACAAACTCTGTTTTGCAGATCCCTTTTCCAGTCTCTGGGCCTCACACTGAACTTAGAAAAATCTCAGTTGCACCCAGCTCAGAACAGATTGTTCTTGGGAGCCATTCTGGATACCACTCTAGGGAAAGCTTTTGTGTCGCACGAACGACGACAACGTCTTCGCGATCTAGCGGCCTCTATCCATCTAAAAGAGTTCGTTTCTGTCCGACAGTTGAAATCTTTCCTAGGGATGTTGTCGTCCTGCATTCCTCTAGTCCCTCTCTGCCGCCTGAAGATGAGACCTGTCCAAGAAGAACTGGACAAGCAATGGCCTCAGGTCTTGGGCACTTTCAACGACTTGGTCAGTGTCACTCATCGCTTAAAAAGAGCTCTTTTGTGGTGGACTCACGAAGATCATGTCTCTGCGGGGCGTCCTTTTCTAGCGGACACTCCACAATTTACCCTCACCACCGACGCATCTCTCGAGGGTTGGGGCGCCCACTTGCAAGGCCTAACTGTGAAGGGCAAGTGGTCTGTTCATCAAAAGACGAGACACATCAACCTGTTAGAATTACTGGCCATCTTTCTGGCTTTAAAAGCTTTCAGAACCATCATTCACGGAAGCACGGTGTTGATCCGGACGGACAACACAACGTGCACGCACTATATCAACAAGCAAGGAGGCACGAGGTCCGTTCTGTTGTCCCTTCAGGCTCAAAAGATTTGGGATTGGGCGATTCAACATCACATTGCCCTCACAGCAGTACATGTTCCGGGAGCGTCCAACATTCTGGCGGATTCCCTAAGCAGATCCTCCACGACCAATCACGAGTGGGAATTGCACCAACCCACTTTGGAGCACATATTCCAGCTATGGGGTCCCCGAATCTGGATCTTTTTGCAACCTATCTGAACCGGAAATGCCAGTTCTACGCAAGTTGGCTTCCCCAACCAAAGTCATGCGGGAATGCCTTTTTGATGAACTGGTCCACAATTTATGCTTACACCTTTCCACCAATTCCTCTAGTCCCCAAGGTTCTACGGAAAATGAGGAAAGAACCCTGTCGGCTCATCCTAATAGCCCCCCGATGGCCTCGACAAATTAGGTTCACGGAGCTGCTGCTACTGTCTCAGTGCAAACCAATCATGCTTCGTCCTCTTCCGAATCTTTTGACCATGGAACACGGTCAAATTTGTCATCCCGATCCTGCGTCTCTACACTTAGCGGCTTGGAACCTGAGTACTTTGAATTTGTGAATTTGGACATCCCTTTGGAGTGCAGAGAAGTCTTAGCAAAGGCTAGAGCTCCTTCTACTGTAAAAACTTATAAACTCAAATGGAAACAATTTTGTTCATGGTGCAATGATGCCAAAATTCATCTCATACATTCCAAGCCAGAGCAACTTTTACCTTTCTTTTTGCATCTAGCAAAATCAGGCCTTTCATATGCTACCCTTAAAGTCTTTTTAGCGGCAATCTCACGATTCCGTCAAGATGGTTCTAACTCCCTTTACTCGTCAAGAGTAATGCAACAGTTCTTCAAAGGACTTTTTCGGATGTTTCCAACGATACGTCGGCCTCCTCCTACGTGGCATTTAAACATTGTATTGGCACAGCTCATGAAATCACCATTCGAGCCAATCCATAAGGTCAGCCTCAAACATGTCACGTGGAAGACTTCTCTTCTCCTAGCTCTTACATCTTCACGCCGGATCAGTGACTTGCAAGCATTTAGGATGTTTAATTGCTTTTATGACATGCTGTTGAATAAAGCTTTGAAACTGGAAACTGGCATTTACCATTAACCCACCTTTTCTTCAATTTACTAAGGACTCTGTCCTGCTTCGCACCAATCCGGCCTATATCCCTAAAGTGCCATCTGATTTCCACCTCAATCAGCCGGTTGTTTTAAAAACGTTTTTTCCTAATCCTCAAACTTTTGCAGAAAAGTCACTTCATTCTTTGGATGTTAAGAGATGTCTCAAATTTTATCTTCAAAGAACTGCTGCCATTCGTAAAAATGACCAACTCTTTGTCGCCTACGGACGCATGCGACAAGGTCATCCTGTCACCAAACAATCTATAGCACGTTGGATATCCTCTGCTATTACCTTTTGCCATCAACAAGCAGGAAAACCTCTTGCTGCCGCCGTGAAAGCGCACTCCACAAGGAAGGTTTCTTCTTCTACTGCGCTTTTTGCTGGAGTCCCTCTTCAATCCATCTGTAGAGCGGCGACTTGGTCCAGCAGACACACCTTTACGAGACACTACTGTCTGGATGCTGCAGACAACACGGACACAGCCGTGGGACTAGCAGTCCTTCGTAATCTTTTTAAATAAGGTGAGCCTCTGATGCTTCCTTCCTCCTGCATACAAGGTACTTTTATTTATTATGTATAGTAGATATGTATATATATATATATATATATATGGCTTTTATATGCATATAGTCTTCTGCACTGTATATGCTGTTGTTTTGATTCTTATGTACCTTGTATTATTCTGCTTCACTGCTCACTACTCTTATTCAAGCATGTGAATCTATGAAAGACACCCCAATACTGGAGAAGAACAAAAGTTACTTACCTGTAAACTGTGGTTCTCCAGTATTGGTGTCTTTCATAGATTCACATGCGACCCACCCACCTACCCTCAGAGGCTCTATTGTGTATTTGACTTTGTCACTCTTGTGCTACGAAAATCTGAGAGCCTGAGTCTCTGGGGAGAGGGTTCTAGAGGGTGCGGACGCCTGATTGGCTGGATTTGGCCTAGAACATAACAGTGATATGTTATAGAGGTGACAAGTTGTCTATCTGTGAAAACTCTATGGTTTTTCTTTCTTTTATGCCTAATGGCCTTGGGTAATTACTACATTGCTTTGTTATGTACCGTGGGACTCTCACTTCGACGGGGAATATTCAAGCATGTGAATCTATGAAAGACACCAATACTGGAGAAACACAGTTTACAGGTAAGTAACTTTTGTTCTTACTAGCCCCTATTATCCACAAATTAATGATCTTGTTGAAAGGTTCAACAAGACAATGAAAGGCATGATCATGGGACTGCCTGAAAACTAAAAAAAGAGATGGGATGTCATTTTGCCATGCTTGCTTTTCGCCTACAGAGAGGTGCCGCAGAATGGAGTAGGGTTTACCCCCTTTGAACTTCTTGTTTGGCCATCCTATTAGGTGACCACACTCTTGTTAAAGAGGGTTGGGAGAAGCCTCTCTAAGAACCAAAACAAGATATTGTGGACTATGTACACGGCCTAAGGTTCAGAATGGCTGAGTACATGGAAAAATCTTTAAAAAATCTTGAGGCCAGCCAGGAGCTCCAGAAGCAGTGGTATGACCATAAAACTGCACTGGTGGAATTCCAACCAGTGCAGCAGGTGTAGGATTTGGAGCCTGTAGCCCCAAGGGCCCTCCAGGACTAATGGAATAGACCTTACCCCGTAGACCTTACCCCATCTTAGAAAAGTAAAGTGAGGTCCTCTACTTGGTGGACCTTGGCACAAGCAGGAAACCCAAAAGGGTGATCCATGTGAACCACCTGAAACTTTTCCATGACAAGGCTGACATAACCATGCAGATGGTTACTGATGATGATCAGGAGACAGAGGGAACCTTTCCCTGACCACCTCTCTTGCAGCCCCAAATATGGGTCAGATGATGGAGTAGTCTACTCAAACACCCTCACTGCCCAACAGCAGGCCGACTGTGGACAAGTGTTACAGCAGTAGGCTGGGCTCTTCTCCTTAACCCTTAGTCAGACACACTGGTGTACCCATGATGTGGACACTGGAGACCGTGTACCTGTCAAAAACAAAATCTATCAGCAATCTGACCAAGTTAAGGAGCACATCAAAGCTGAAGTCAGTTCCCTGTGCCAGCCGAGTAGTCTTACTCCCAAAAACCTCATTCCCAGGGTAGAAAGATAGGTGAGGTTTTGTGTGTTCTACTGTGGTCTTAACTGTTACCAAGACAGATGCTCACCCCATACCCAGGGTTGATGAGCTGATAGATAAATTGGGTGGAGCCAAATTCCTTAGTACCTTCGACTCAACTGCAGGGTAGTGGCAGATTGGCATGGACAGCTTATGGGCATTATCAGTTTACTTTTATGCCTTATGGTTTAAAGAATGCCCCTGCCAACTTCCAAAGGTTGGTGAATCAAGTCCTTGCTGGCAGGAGACCTATAGTGCAGCATATCTTGATGATACTGCTGTCTTTAGCTCCTCTTGGCAAGATCACCTGATCAACCTGGGGAATGTTTTACAGGCCCTGCAAACTGTAGGCCTAACTATCAAGGCGTCCAAATGCCAGATAGGGCAGGGCAGAGTTGTTTACTTGGGCCACCTTGTTGGTGGATGTCAAGTGCAACCCTCACAACCCAAGATACAGGCAATTCTGGATTGGGAGGCTTCAACAACCCAGACCCAAGTTGGGGCATTCCTTGGCTTGGCTGGGTACATATAGGAGGTTTGTGAAGGGGTATGGATCCATTGTAACATCACTCACCAAACGCACCTTCAAGAAGATGCCCAAGAAGATTAACTGGATAGATAACTGTCAAAAGGCTTTTGACACCCTGAAAGAGGCAATGTGCTCGGCACCCATTCCCAAAGCTCCAGACTACACCAAGCAGTTCATTGTGCAGACTGATGCTTCTGAGCTAGGGATAGGAGTGGTCCTATCCCAGACCAATGATGATGGCGAAGACCAGCCTGCTTTTATGTGTAGGAGGTCACTCCCCAGAGACCAGCGTTGGAATGCCATTGAGAGGTAGGGCTGTGCTGTGGTTTGAACCCTGAAGAAGTTGGGACCATACTTGTTTGGTACTCACTTCACAGTTCAAACTGACCACAGACCTCTCCAATGGCTAATGCAAATGAAGGGTGAAAATCCCAATATTTTGAGGTGATCCATCTCCCTACAGGGAATGGACTGTGGAACACAGATCCTGGACTGCCCATGCCAATGTAGATGGATTTTCCAGGTTCTTCCACTTAGACAATGAAGCCCCTCTAAGGAAAGGATAGTCTCATCTCATCCTCTTTCGGGGGGGGGGGGGGGGGGGGGGCTTTTTGCAACGCTGAGCCCCCCCCACCACACACTTTTTGCCTGATGTTGATGCTCTTTGACTGTGTCTCCTGGGCTCCTGCTAACCAGGTACCCAGGGCCTATGTTCTTTCCCTAAAACAGTACCTTTGCAACCCCAATTGGCACCTCTCTGGCCACATGCAAGACCCTAAGGGAACTCTGACTAGGCAAGGCCTATGAGGACTGCAGCACATATTGTGCTACCCTCAGAGACCCTGTACCTTGACACACATACACTGCCGTTGCAGGCTGTGTGTTTTGGAGCAGAGAAAAGTGGAGTCGACTTGGCGCACACACCTGTGTGCCATGCTTACAACCCACTTCCTATGGTCTAGCTAAGACACCCCTCTAACTGGGTGCACGATACCACTGGTGAGGGTCCTCGTGCATGAGCCCTGTACCCCTACAGTGTTTGTCTATTCTTAGACATTGTAAGTGCAGTAAAGCTATAAAGAGTATATGGTCTGGGAGTTTGTCATTACGAACTCCACAGCTCCGTAATGGCTTTACTGAATTCTATCAAGTGTGATATCAAACGTCTCAGCTCATTAAACCCACACAAATGCCAGTGTGGTATTTAATGTCAAATGCACTCAGAGGGCATCTTAGAGATGCCCACTGAAAAATGACCTAACCTCCTCCCCCAGGATGGGCAGGGTCCACAAAGAGGATGCTTCAAAGACTGGCTGCCTTTGTGAGTTGACCTATCCATTTGCTGCTCCCAGCAACTGGCCCCCACTGGTTCTAACCCTCACTTTTGGTGGGAGAATTGGCGGGAAAACCAAGATAGGAGAAGAGGTGTGCCCACCTTTGCCGACCGCACCCCTCAGATGGGGGAGGCAAGGCGATGCACAACTCTCAGCCTGCACACATTGGTACTCTGTTTAATGAATATAAACTAAATTATATTAAGTAGTATGAAATTGTGTGCTACCTTGAAGCCTGACCTGCTTTTGTCTTGGTGAAAATCTAGGAAGTGGGGCGTACAGAACTTGTCTACCCCGGCAAGGTGCACAACCCAAGACCCTAGTTATAATAATGTGCTCAAATTTTTCAACTTCACAATACTGTATCAAACAGTTATTTCTCTTTCTTAGTAATCAACTGTGATCGCCATTACTTATGGCTAATATTACATTGACCATCAACATTATGTCTTTACAATGTTCATATTACAATGCTCATATCACATTGTGAAACAGTGCTACAATCAATGTTTATGTTCCATGCCGCGCTTCCAATACATTTCGTGAATGCCCTTCGTCAGGGGAACTCTAGAAATGACAAATAACAAATGTATTCAATGATAATCAAAAACAAAGTAACAAAAAAATTCTGCCCAAGACCCATCTATTTACTATGTGTGTACATTAGCCAGTTCAAGATTCCAAGACATGCAACCGCTTATTCTCACCCTTGTGCTCTTGTCTTCAAATTCCAACTTACTAGAGAGAACTGCATGCACTGCGATCACATGTTTGTACACTGTATACACCTTGATTGCCAACAATATCCATATTACACGCGTGACGAAACAACCAAACCAATCATCTTTCGCCGTGTGCACCAACAGCATAAAAATGTTGATGGTTGATTGATGTAACAGCCATAAGTAATGGCGATCACAATTGATGACTGCTTAGAAAGAGAAATACATGTTTGAAATAGTATTGTGAGGGTAAAACATTTGAGCACATTATATGAACCCTAGGGTCTTGGGTTGTGCACCTTGCAGGGGTGGACAGGTTCTGTAGCCCCACTTCTTAGATAATGGGGGTATACCCACCCTAAAGGAAGGGTCCCATTGGTCCTGACCTGTACCTACCTAAAAGGCTTACATTTTGGGGCAACCCCGAACCTTGCCACCTCAGACAAGCAAGAAGGAGGACCGAAGAGTCTTGCTGAAGGAAAGAGGACAGCACTGCCTTGGAACCAGCCCTACTGGCCTGTTCCGACCTCAATCTTTCTAGCGGAATCCCGGCGTGTCCTGCAGTCCCCCCAGAACTCGGAGGACCTGCCCTTCCTTCCCTACAAAGACTCGGTCTCCGGTAAAAACCGGACTTGCTCAAGAACCACACACTATCCCTGGCTGAAAGCGTGAGTAAGCACCACTTTGCACCGGACACTCGGCCCGAGTTCAAGTGGCCTAACACCACAAGGAGGTCCCTCAGTGATACTGACCTGGGATCTGGTGATCCCTGACCTACCTCAAGCCTCCCGACAATGCCTGCAGCCTCTATATGGAGGCCCCACAATACCCCCCGACCGGAGCTGATGAGGAATCCCTGACACCTAAAGACACCCCTGCACCAGACACCCCACGGCCTTGGGTGGCCCAACAGAAGGTGTCCAGGCAACTCCCAGCATCCCAACTTACCTCTTCAACCGATGGTCGCCTCTAGGAAGCCTCCTTGCTCGAACCTGCAGTGTTTGTCCAACCGGAGATGTCCCATTAAAAACAGGGCACCCTGCACCCGGCTGCCCCTGTGCCGCTATGGGTGCACCTTGTGTACTAACTTTGATCACACTTTGCCCTGAGCTTAACCCTAGGAGCTTTGCTTCCTCAACCCTGTGGCTTGCCAGAGAGCAGACACCAGCCAACACCCCCCTAGCCCCATAGGCTAACATTGTGTCTCTGCACCTGCACCTGGTCGCCCTAGTGCCGCTGAGGGTGCTTTGAGTGCATCCTTGAAACTGGAGGAACCCTTGTTCTAACTCCAGAAACTCAACCCTCAAGACCGTTTACTTACCTGCATTGACTGTTTTCCTCTGATAACATATGTTGAGTCTGTTTGTATGGAAACTTAAGTAACTGTGTATTACCTACCTTTGTCTAGGAAATGTCCCAGTGTGATATCTAGGCACATCACACTTGGTAGAAAAAGTAATCACAAAGTAATCTAAAGTATTTTCAACTGTTTTTATATATGGGACAAACCTGTAACCAAGTTGTTTTCATCCAGCTTGCTTGTTTTGATCCAACCTGCCATGGGAAGTAACATTTTACTTACCTGTATCAGGTCCTGCTTGGTTCTAAAAAATAAAATATCACAAATGAAATATTTTTTATACAATTGGTCTGAGTTCAGTCTTTCAGTGTGCAACATCATTTCTTGTCTGAGTGTGTACAATAAATGCTTAACACTACCCTCTGATAAAGCCTTACTGCTCGCCCAACTACCACAAATAGAGTGGAAGGTTTTATCTACTTTTACCTCTGTAAGCCTTTGGGGATCCACTGGACTCTGTACATACTATTTCTCACTTTGGTATAGTACATGCAGAGGCAGCTTCCTACAACAATGCTCTGCACCAGCACTTATTTCTGACAATCTGACAATCCACCACATGGTGGCGCTTTCACAGTTTTGAAGCCGAGCACATCAGCCAAGTATTTAACAGTATTTCAGTTTACAATAATAATATATCGTCTAGGCCATTTTCACAGCTCTCGGTGACATGGAATTTCCAAATTATCACACTTGCTGGAGTCTGATAAGTGGTGATGGCATCGTGCAGTGCTAGTAAGCACATTGGGCCAATCAAGCTGCAGTACCGTCCAGTGAAATTCCCTGGTACTTACACTTTTGTTTTGCTCAAATTAAGCACTGAAAATAAGTATTCAGTTTATGCATTTTACTTACTGGTGGATTGTAGATTTAGTTAAGAAAAATTTTGTTTCTAATATTTTTCTCTTTACTCACAGGTTAGGAAAACGGCTGGAATTTGGATCATTATCTTCAAATATTCCCTCACATATGATTCCTTCACCACAGGGTGTCGTCAAGATGTTGCTTTAAAAACTGCTCCATGATGGATTTCACATTTTATCGTCATTTTAGTGCAGGCTTGGAGCTAGTGTTTTCTCTCCAGGCATTGGACCCATCAAAAGTAACTTTTCATTGTTTTGCTATTTTTTTTTTTTTTAATAGAAGTGATAGGAGTGGCTAGTTAAAATAGGAAGCAAATTAGGACAGAAGTAGTTTTCTTTATTCTAATTTCTGTACACGACTTAAGCACCATGGGCCCTGAATTTGTTTTTGAAATGCAGTCCGTGGCGGTATCAACACATTTTATTTCCCTCCATATCTTGATCACTTTCACACACAATGCACTCCTGTTGTATAAGAGAGTATCCAGTCATGCAGCACTTTCTGGAGTAATGGACACTGTTTTACCCTTATATGAGAATGGACTGCCTTCTGGTTTTTTTTTTTACTCATAATTCAGTTTGATGACTTGTTTGCTATTCTTAATTACCTGGTCTTAAGCTTTGCATTTTTGCCCAATAGTTTTTTGATTTCTTGTATTTAGAATGGACTTATTATTCACTCTGGCTTTGCACATCAAAACGTCTAACACTGATCTTGGCTTCTGTTGAGTCACTGGTACCTTTTCAACACTGGTGAGAAATGATTAAAGCCATCCTTTATGCTATGAAGAAGCAGCCATTTGGGTGAATCGGTTATTAAACTAAAACGTTGATTTGCTGTCCTTTAACACCAAATAGATCTCTTCCTCCCGCAATGTAGATTTCTTTTGGTGCTGAGGAGGTGGGATTACTTCACGATTCTGTCTGTATAATTTTAAACCTGATATTTCGGTTAACTCCTGCTTACTGCATGGCTTGGGGCCTTTGGTTTGCAACCGAGTATGGTCCTTCTAATGTTACCAGAATTCATCCCAGGCACATTTTACTCTATAGAGGTATACAGCTACAACTACAAGATAAATTGCTGCAGTTAAACTGGGTGCTCCTTCTCCTGCATTCAAGTTTTTCTTGAACATCTGTTTGGCCAGTGTTGGTGCAGATTAAAGATTTTATTAAACTATTTCTTTCCACTGGCTGGAGATTTAAGACTGATAGTACAAAATAAAGTTGCTTTCTGGTTTACTTCTGGACACTGCAGAGTCTTAATCCCTCACAGTGTTACACTGTTCCATCTTCCATTCCCCTTCATGTAGAACTTTAATAAGTGGAAGGTGCATTGTAGAAAATGAAGGTGAGGCGCAGAATAGCACATATAGTCCAGTGAGTAATGCCCTTGCCTCAGTTAATAGAAAAATAATTACCTGGTTCCTGCTTCTAATTGCACGACTACAGTGTCCACAATAGTTTATTACAGAAAAGTGATGCTCTTTCTGTTGTGCGTCCAATGCATTTTACAATTTATATGCATTTCTGTATTCCTCTTTAATTGCTCCATTTTTACCTATACCCAGAACTGATATACTGAAAAACACTTTGCACATCCATTATCCATTTCCAAAGTTTTGGGAACTAGATGAGTGACTGTAATTCATGTAGTCTCGATATCTTAAATTGGATCAAGGCTGTTGTTGGGTGTCTCTAAGGTGCCTAAACATAGTGAAGACACAGGGTTAACTTTGGATAAAAAAAAATACCTTGAACTTCAATGCAAAAAAAAATGTCAAATTTGACAGAAACCAGTATTTATATATACTAGCTTTTTTGAGCCCCTCACTAAAACTTTTATGCGATTGCCCACAATGATCATCTTGATTTTTAACCTGCAGATTCCTACGTTTACAGCAAGTGGTATTTTAGTGACTGTAAGCATTCTATCTGACCAACCAATATGGCCTCCATCCAAGTGTTCTACCTGTTATTTTCTTTAAGCTGTTTGGCTGATCAATTAAAATCATGCAATTCTCAGAAAAAATTGTCCATCAAAAAGTTGTCCAGATTTAGAGGATGAAACATCGAGGTGATATTTTGTAAAATGCACAATATTGAATGTTTTCAGGTTCTTTTAAGCCAGCGTCTGCGGGGCAGAATACAAACAAGTAATCCATGGTTGCATCTTGTATTATTGTTGTAGAGATCAATATTGTATTGGCTGAAATGCTAGAAATCCTTTACAAATATCACAATATAATGCTTAAATACTAACTTGGGTAGATGTAATTTTGTGAGACTGTACATTATATTAAGAATATTGTCACATTACTGACCTGCCTAGGACTGTTTCCCTGCTTCTGTTTTTATTTTGAAGAAAGGGAGTTGAAGTTCTCATCAGTAGCAGAAGTCTAGAGCGGTTTACCATGTAATGTAACACATTTTGTAACTTCGATATTTTTTTAAAGTTAAGGTCAAGGCACTGGAAATGTCTGTGATAATGTAAGCTGCTCCTAAATAGAAGTAAATCCATCCCTTGTAATCCTCAATATTACACTGCAGAAAAAAATGCCTTATAACAAATAGAAGGGATCTAAAATCATGTTTATGCACTTCAACATATTATGCAACTTGTGTGAATAATGCTTTAAAATAGTGCATTAGATTGTTAACTGAGACGCATACTGTATCCACATACGTAAGCAATAAATTGTGACAAAAAGGCATGTTTAAGTTAACAACATGACTCTTTAATATCTATAAACTAGCATAGCAAATCTAATTTGTTTGAATTAGCACAATTGAGCTTTACCATACAATGCACATGCCCTTGTTTTAAATGAAATAGATTTTTACTTTAGTTATGACACTGTTTAGACTTTTCTTCTACATGTATGTGATAGCAAACATGTTAACGGTGACCCTCTTTTTCTGGCACCGTATGCTTTCAGTTTAGAAAGTAACCACAGTTTGAGCTTACTTTGTATAAACCTTTAGTGACTGGTAACCAGTAAACGAAATAAATTTATTTTGCAAATTTCTGTCTCTCTCTTTTTTATATAAAAGTTTTATTAATAAAAATGTGTATAGGAGCAGTAAAACATCTAGTGTTCTATCAAAGTCAACCAAATGTCCATATAGGAAAAGAAAATTGGAGAAAAATTTAGGAGTTGATCGTGAAATGCTTCTGGTAATGGAAACGTGTAACATTGGCACTGAATTATATTTAAAAAAAACTAAAATAGCCCAGCCAAACCTGTACTTTTGCAGCGCAATTTTTTTTTTCCTGGATACACATGCTGTCCATTATTCTCCCATCAAGTGGTTGGGTCCAGAATTATCTCTAAAAACATTTGTCTGTCTATTTTTGTTTGTTAGTGGGTGTCGACCAACCTCCATTTGGTGCACCTTGTGACGTTGTTGTGCTTCCTCTGGAAGCTCCCACCTTTGGTCGTAATCTGCGGATTCTTTTTTTTCTGCCATTGGGTCTAGATGTATGCAGGAGAATCTCCATCGACTGGAAGAAAAAAGATATCAAATACCGGAGAATAAAGATGGAATTCTACAAGAGAGAGAAGGAGTTGGAGGGAAGATACTGGGAGAAGTTCTAGGAGCAGATCAAGGTATTTTCATCGCCCATGGGAAATGCGCGTGCAGGGGGCACCCTGTACTCTGTGATGGAGAAGACCCCATTCCAGTTGTACAAGAACAGCCATCACAAGTTTGCAAAGAAGGAGCAACACCCAGACGGCAATCTCTGCCTATCGGTGGACCATCGCAGCGAATATTGTAATGCTTGTGCAGTGTTTGCCCAAAGACCCTGAGGGTAAGACAGCGACAGAGTAGCCCTCCATACCTTGAGAGCCAACATACAGAACCATCCCTGCGAGATTTGGACCTGTCTAACGACGAGGAGGAGAACATCGCAAGGGGCCAAAAGGGGATGTTGAGGCCGAGGTTCAAATCGTAGACGCCGAAAGATGTTGAAAACTGTGCTGAGGGACACAGCGTCCTGAAAGCTGGTGGTCGAAACCCAAAAACAGAGGCTAAGACCTCGAATGCTGCATCCAAACCCTCGGCTACTGTAAGCAAGTCCAAAGAAAGAGACAACCTCGGATCTTTCAAAAAGAATACCCCAGCGGTACAGACCCCTGGAAAAATCCGAGGACAAGATGCTTCTGCATCGAAACAGGAGAGGTCGAAAGCAGGTCGACAGAGCTCAATGAGTGTGTCTGTTAGGTGTCGTCAACGACAAAACCGCATGAAGAGCTCAACAGTCAACGCCAAGAGGCGAAGAGGAGAAGGCTCAAAGCCGAAATGGCTAATATCTTACAGAGGAAAAAAAAAATATCGTATACCAAGCAAATTGACCTCTTTAGACCAAACAGATTAAGACCGCGAGGAAATTGAGCCTCTTTGGACACCTGAGCCTCAAGAAAAGTAGGCGAAGGAAACCTTCGAAGAAGGGGAGAACCAAGTGCAGCTGTAATATGAGGCTCCATAATACCAAGAATTTGACTGGCAAGAACTAGAGGCAGACTCACCAGAGAAAGTGGTAGACACCTACCCTTCAAGACCGTCACCACCTGATGACTTTGACGAGCTTCCGGGCTGCTTCAGGCGCTACATTGGCTGCCTGTCCGGAAGCGGATCCAGTTTAAATCCCTGACTCTGATGCACAAAGCCCTGTTTGGATCAGGGGCTGGATACCTGCGGCGGAGACTAGCCTTCTATCGACCAGTCCGCTCCTTGCGCTCGGAATCCCTTTACAAAGCGGTGGTCCCTCGGGTGAGGAAGGCCCGCACGGGAGGGCGCTCTTTCAGCTGCAAAGCCCCACAGCTGTGGAACTCGCTTCCTCTTTCGCTGCGCAGCACTGTCAATTTGTTCCAGTTCAGGAAGAGCCTGAAGACCTGGCTTTTTAATCTTTAGGCTGTTCTTATTGCTTCAGTTTCAGTTACTTTTTTCATTTTTTTGCTGTGTTGTGTTATTTTTATTCTGAGATGCAGGTGGAAAGCGCCGGGACACTCTTTTCGAGTAGCCGTGCGCTATAAAAGCACGCTGTAACATAACATATATAACCAAGTTATAAAGAAGGTAGCTGATAAATATGTAGTGCAACTGGAGGAGGAAAAGCCGCAATTCTGTTAACTGTTAGAAAGTCTTCAACCTACTCAGTCAGGAGTCAATTGTTGCCAGTGCTCCCAAGTGTCTTGGACCATAAGGTATGTAACTATACGTAGGGATAGTTACATAAAGGGAACTATCCCTACAGACTCCATAATAACCTCTACTGGCAGGAAGAGAGCCAACGTCCCAAGCACCTCAGGACCTCCTCCAGTTTAGGAAAGTAAGAGTATAGACTTCATGGGACATTCAGTGGAAAGGAGTGCAGCAATCCAGTGCTAACTCCCAACGCATCACTAAATCGCCATGTCTACCAAGATTGGAAGGAGATATGTAAGCTAATGAAACACCTGCCAGAGCAGGGCATCTCATTTAGTGGAAGATGGCAAAAACATGCCTAAAGTGTGCATTGGATGCAGCCGAGACTGCAGAAAGACAAATGATGATTGGGATAGTCCTCATACTAGCAGTGCATGTTGTGTAAATATCGTGGCTAATGGGCATTTGAGAACTGGTTTGAAAATGTTATGTGCTTTAAAATTAGCTTCAATCAACACATTCTTACGTCCGTTTCATACATATATAAGGGCAGTGAGCATTTATACGTTTTCAAAAATATGGAAGTTGGATCAAATTAGTTGAAAATATCGTTCATGGAGTTATCTTGCCGATTGACAAAAAGGGAAAAAACATTCAGGGCGCTTGATAACACCCACGATCTTCAAAGTTATTTATATATTTCTAAGACCTCCATATTACTTTTCTTCTTCCAGCAGAACACAGTCATCCACACAGAATCATTTTATTGCCAGGTCACTTTTCATATGATCTAATTTATTGTCACTTTGAGACAGACATAATGCAATCATTTTTTCACACTTGTTTATTTTTGGTGTCTGGCCACAGCAAAACACAACTCCACGACACACTTTACACATCAGCAGTATATTTAAAACTCATTGTGAGAATTTAGCAGAGGAATGCATGCATATTCATGTGTATTTATTTGGCCAAAGATAGGTAAGAATTTATTGCTTTTATGTTAATAGCTATTTGCACCACTCTTGGCTAACACTGACACAAGAGGTGAGGACCCTCTACACATCTAAATTACACACCCAGAACTCTATGTAGCGGCTCTGATTGACTCCCAGTATTTGCATCCCCATTATACTGGACTAGTGGGGTCTCACTGGTGTTATTCTTGGGAATCATTTTTTATAACTTTGCAAATTGCATTGTTTTTATCTACATATATTCCTGGCAGGAACTTTCCGGGTTTAGATTAGCTTGTGGAATGGCCTTCATAAAGTTTATAATTCAGTCACATTACACAATATGATTCAGTCACATTTTACAGAATCCAGGGCACTATAAAATCGGCACTGTTTTAAAAGGGATGCCTCCTTACACTGTCTACAGATTCCATATATTACTCAAGTTTTTTTGATTAACATAAAGATTGCTTTTAATATTATAATATAGGACACAAGAGCAAGTAAGGTGCTGCGCAGCCTTTGCTGTTATCTACCTTTAAAAAAAAATATTGTCTCCAGCATTTCTACTGCTTTTACTGTTTTATATCTTTTTTTAATATTCTTGCCATCATTGATACTGTTTTTTAGCATCATTCTGGTTTGCCTACCTCTTAGTGCGTCGTCTCACTCTTTGGTCCGCCGAGGGGGCTCCCGATTGAGCGGAGAGTGTGCTGACGGATGAGCTCCATTTTGGTGGTTGGCGTTGCAGTGTTTGTTTCTGCTCGCGCACTACTTCCGGGGGGGCACTTCAAAAGAAATGCTAATCCGGGCACGCAGCGAATGCAAGCAGGCAAGCACGACTGCACCCAGCGCCAGACCCCCTGCCAGTCTTGCCTCAGATATTAGCCCCAGAATCACCTTTTCTAGTAAAGATTTCCATGACTTAAACAACCGAGACCATAATTGCAATTGCTTTAACCTGTTAGCTCTCTGTCAGGGTTTGGAACGTACATGCAATAACTGTGGCTTTCAGCTGTTCGACCTTTCCTCCCTTCCTAAGCTCCTTGACCTTAGCCTGAAAACACCCGGAAAAGACGACCGTAGCCTGAAAACAATATCAAAAGGGGGGGGGGGGGGGGGGAGACCAGGAGCGGGTTATGGTCCAGTGCCCGTGCTCGTAGAACTAACGTTAAATCAAAAACTGGGGACACTGTTCCGGAGGAGGGGTGCAAGGTGTCACCCACTCACTGAGAAGGGAAAGATACAGTGGAAGGAAGGAGACAGAGGGGGTCCTAGGCCTAGAACCCACTGTTAAGAGGGAAGAACAGGTCTTGCCTCTTGTTGCCCTAACACACCCAGAAGGATGTCATGTTTCATCAGGCGTTTTGCTCCTCATCGGGCCGGCGCTGCAATGCCCTATGGGTCCCCCGAAGGGTCACATTAGCGGAGATCTTTTAAGAACTGCCGTCTGATGCGTGTGGGTATGTGGGGCAAGTCCTATGTGGAGGGTGAGTCAGTACGTCCAAAGTTTAAAACTGACTACGGGTTACCAAAAGGGGTGTTTTAATGTGATGGTACCCTTGTCAGAATAAAAAATAACGTAGGTTATGTTACCCCAATAGGCGCAATGTGCCCAGCTAACTGAAAGGACAACATGTTTCGCACCTGGGTGGTCACAAGGATCCATGGCGCTTCATCAGGACCAGAAAAACAAAAGGTGGTGTTCAGTGCACATGAGTAGTGATTAAAAGGGATAAGAAATCTCTATGAAATCGGGGCGGGCCTAAACTGTGTACCCTACTGTAAGGCTACAACATAATAGTTGAAAAACGCTCCTGATGGCGACCTAGGAGCGAAAACAAGCAAATAGAAAGGACATACATCAGACAGATATGAGGCATCATTGTGTGCCTCAGAGATGTACATCAAGGGATCGCCCATTAAAAGCAGGAGACTGAGTAATATAACCATGGGGCAAGTACCTAATGCGGTGACTATCCAGGCTTGTGAAGCAGGCCGGCTCCAGGTGAGCACCAGAAAGCTGGCGATCCCAAGTGCGGCCCCGCCGGCACCCCAGGAGTAACCCACGTTGGGCAAAAGCGCAATGACAGTGGAAACCCAACATGTGGGGCCACTTACGCACAGGTCATGCAGGGTATCTAATTAATGTTGGGTGTACAAGGAAAGAATTGGTGCTCATATAGTGATCGTACTACGTTTACCTCAAAAAACAGAATCCAAGGTGCATCCGAAATTTAGGGGAAGAGAACACCCTACTTCCCTAAACTCATTCCAAGGATTGAACAAAAATAATACAATCTTTGTACACAATTGCAATAATCATTCAAATTACAGTTTATCAAACACGCAAGGACTAATGATCAGTTGGGCTCCTTTTCTTTTATTGTTCGGAAGAACTTTGAGCCCTGATGAAGCCATAGGTTAATCCTACCACAGCGAAATGCGTTGGCATATGGGATTGGAGGAATAATAAAAGAAGAAGAGCCCAACTGATCATTAGTCCTTGCGTGTTTGATAAACTGTAATTTGAATGATTATTGCAATTGTGTGCTCCGAAAAGATTGTATCATGCAGGGTATCTAGCACATGGGAGCATATGGTTTAGTAATCGGGTAGTGAGGAACTGACGCGTGGTGCATGGTAAAAATTAGAGCAATTAGGCATATATCGCACAACCAGGCCGCCCGTCTGACAGGTCAGCGCAGTATCACAGAAAGTGGTGTCTAACTCGCCGAAGGATATTGCGTGGCGAGGAAGAGGACCCTTACCTAATATCAAGGGGGGAAATACTCCAAGGGCTAATGGCGCAGGATGTCCACACCTTACCGGGCTGGAAAAGAGAAACAACATAATCGAGCATAGAGTGAGACACAAGCCCGTTGTCCAGCGACTTACTATGGCGGATTCCTAAGTCCATGCATACGGTCTCTACTTACAGTTTAGCTCTGGTGCCGGCTCGTAAGCACCTACCCCGTCCATACGCCTGTCCTAATGTAGAGTGGCTATTTTGGAGGTAGCCCAGTTATAGTAGCATTAATTGAGGCTTGTGCGGTCCTTTCTTCCGGGATGCCGAGTCACGCAGTGTAGTGGTGCGCATGTGCGTGCAAGTAAAATGAAGTCCCTCAGCAGTGCGCATGTGCTAAGAGGAGCGGACTATTCCGAATGACCTGCACGTAAGCGTACACATGGCTAGAGATATCAGCGGTTGTCAAGGGAATCGGAACGCCACTATCATGAGGAATGTATGTCTTTGGAGGAGCAGACTGCTCCTGATGACCTGCGTGTGTGTGTGCAACGGGCTGGCAATGTTAGCGATCTGACAAGGTGATTAGACGCCAGGAGATAAAGGCATGCATTACATAAGGAGGAGGAAAAGGAACGTCCCGAATTTGAAGGGAAAAACTTTTTACAGAACAGAGTCAAAGTTCAGTCCAGGGTATCTCATCATTCAAGCCCTGAATGTCAGTGTGAAGGCGGTGGACCCACCGTTGTGCCTGGAGTAGGAGAGAGGTACTACTCCACATTTGATTAGCCTCTAGGACTGTCCACTGCATCTCCTCATAGGAGTGTCCCTTTTCGATAAAATGGTTGGTCATTCTAGTTGCTGTCCGGCCGCGTCTGATTGTGCTCTTGGGCTCACAAATCCTAACCTTCACTGGCCGGGTAGTCATCCCCACGTACTTCAGGTGATTAGGTACACAGTTTTTCGTGTTGCAGTTGGTGTGTGTGCGCTGTTCCCAGATGAAGTTGTCCAGTTGCAGAGATTTTGAATGTTGAGTCGAAGAGCAGGCACCGCAGGGGTAGTGACCTGACACAGGTGGCAGGTTCCACAGAGTGTTGAGGGTGGTCAGGGGTATTCACTAAAACTCAAAGGTCAAAAAGGGAGTGGTGACCCGTGTCAGTAAGAGAACAGAGTCAGTTCAGTCCAGGGTATCTCATCATTCAATCCCCGAATATCGGTGTGAAGGTGGTGGACCCACCATTGTTCCTGGCGTAGGAGAGAGGTACTACTCCACATTTGATTAGCCTCTAGGGTTGTCCACTGCATCTCCTCACAGGAGTGTCCCTTTTCGATAAAATGGTTAGTCATTCAAGTTGCTGTCTGGCCGCATCTTGTTCTCACTAATCCAAACTTCACTGGTCGGGTGGTCATTCCCCCATACTTCAGTGGGCCGGGGCAAGTGATTAGGTACTCAGTTTTTCGTGTTGCAGTTGTTCCCAGATGAAGTTATCCAGTTGTTGAGTGGAAGAGCAGGCACCGCAGGTACCGCACGGGTAGTGACCTGACACAGGTGGCAGGTTCCACTGTAGTGTAGTTCCTATATTCCTGATAGGCCCTGCGCATTGGAATAATATACACTATAGTTTTGACATAGGACTGAGGTCAGTATGTCTCTATCGAGTACATTAAACTTAATTACTGGTGTGTGTGCCAGCTAACTCAGAGGTCACTAGAAACTTCTCGAATAAACAAGAAGGCATTTGTTTCTGACAACCGCATAAACATGACAACTTTGTTTTTCTTAGAATCGGAACAATCTCAGAATCGTGGAAACAATAGATAAGTTTCACTCAGTCAGTCAATCGTGCATGCTTCGTTTCTACAGAGTTACACTGAAATAGATAAACAGGCGTTTTAATAAAAAGGGTTTATTGAACAGTCTTATTTCTCGTGCAAGAGATATGAACTGCTACAATTGTAAGACAGAATGCGAAGTAAAATATTTACAGCGTTAGCAGTAAGATAAAATAATACTGCAATAGCATGGTTTGTAGCCATGACAGATATTCATAAAAATACATACATAAATAACACAGGCTAAAATGTTAATACTCATCTGATGCTTCTAGCTAGTTCTACTCCAGTGTACCTAACCTAAGTGTAGTACGAGGTAAGAAGTAGGTGCTGTTTGTCTATAGTCTAGTTTAGCTATAGTTGCCAAGAGAAGTCCCTCTAGGTTCTAGTCCACTCCATACCTTAGAATGAGTGAGGTTGGAACCTCTTTCAGAGTCTAGATCTCTAACACCCCACAAGGGGAGTCAGAAACACTGGAGCTGGATTCTCTGTGAGGAGGATGAAAGCGCCTGGTCAGTGCGTCAGGCGGGGACTTGACTTCCTTCCGAATTTGCCGTGGCGAGCCTCGTCGTGCAAGTAGGTAGCCGAACCGTGGTTTGCCATGGTAAGTGAAGGTATATTTATACATTGAAGGTGTTTAGGAATGCCAGTATTGATGTAAAAGTCGGGCAGAAGAACGTCATGAATGAACCCCTAAGGAATAGATATTCATGCATAATAAATGAGAAATCAATATCAAAGCAAGGGGAAGTCCTAAATGCTTAAGAGTCGGTTTTCCATGAACTCGTTGTGACGTAGATGAACGGGTGTAGGTGGCCTTCCTGTATTTGGTTAGCATGGATGATGCCTAAATAAGGGTAGGATTTCTATGCCTAAATATGGGCAATGTGAATTGTGCCTATATAAGGATAAATCGGGAAACGTATATACGGTATCTAAATCGACAAACAGCACCACAGAGATGTGTCCTGGAGTTTCTTTTTAGGCCAAGGTTGTGTATTTACCGCAGATTCGAAGTCCGTTTGAAGGCAAAGCGTGGTAGATCAATATTGAGGGAGCCACTGTTCAGGATCCTCCAGTTGTGCTTGATAATGTTCTTTATCTTGTTGGACAGCAGGGTAAAGGTCGCAACACATGTGATGGCACTGCTTGTCTGGGGCTCTCTTGATTCGAGTAACCCGTGGCGGTTATTGTTTCTGGTGCGTTTTCTTGTCTTCTGGATGACATCACTAGGGTAATCGCTTTTCTGTAGGTTATTGGCGAGCGAGTTAGCTTCGGCATCAAATTCTTGGATGTTGCTACAGTTCTGCCGAATCCTCGGGAACTGACCATAGGGTAGGTTTTCTCTGAGGGCTTTGGGGGGTAACTCCTGAAACTCAGGAGGCTATTACAATCGGTAGCCTTCCTGTAGGTCTTTGTGTGACGGTATCCCTCCTCTAGAGTAATGAGTAGGTCCAGAAAGAGAATAGCCTTATCACTGGATATCCTGGTGAAACGTAGGTGGGGATCCAATATGTTGATCCACTCGTGGAACTTGACCGAAGTCTCCTCAGTTCCTCTCCAGAGGATGAAGACATCGTCAATGTATCTGAAAGAGACACATTAGTGATAGATTCCGTACCTTAGAATTACCCCCAGGTGTCAGACTGGATCCGAAAGGTTTTCGTCAGCAGTACCCCTGCGCGTCGGAAGGTGACGTCGTGCGGGTCTACGTCCGCCATAGGAGTTGTGATCGCCGGGATGACATCGCGGCAGCTACTTGGACGCCGCCCTCGCGCGCTGAGGTCGGTTCTTTATTTTTCTACGCAGATTCTGAATGAGTGGTACCCCCAGTCAATTTTTGACTGAGTTTTTGGGACTTTTGTGTCTGTATTTTTTTAGTCTAACGACTCCTGGTGCTATAGGGATGCCTGGTTTTAAATCTTGCGAAGTTTGTCCCCGCATGATGTCAGTGACGGACACGCACCACGTGTGTTTACTGCCTGGGCGCGACCATGACCGCACGTCGTGCCCCGAATGCCGGGCCATGCCTCCGAAAACTTTGCGGGAGCGGTCCCAAAAGTTGCTTGAAGCCCCGGGAGTTGGATCCGTGCCGTTCAAGGTCCCGGTCCCGTGGGAAGTCGAGGGGCCGGTCGCAGAGCCGCCCTCATTGTTCGATGAAGTCTTCGCACTTGGGGTCAGGTAAGACGAAGCACAAGAAGTCAAAGAAGCGGCGTCGCTCTTCCCCTAGCCTGTCGCGCGACATGGCTGATGGTGCGGGTGGAGCTACCCCCGCGGCTCCATCAGGGCCTACGCAGTTGCCGACGGCCTACACGCCTTTCCCGGTTCTGTCTGTGACTCTGGCCCAGCTTCAGGACTTCCTGTAAGCCATGGCCCGCCTCTTTGGGCCGTCAGGCCCCGCCGGCGCACCTTCGGACCCCGCGGGTCCAACTGGGGGTCCTCGCCCTTCTTCGGCTCCGGCCCCGACGTCATTCACGGCTCCGGCCTTGGGGCAGCGAGACCCCCATAGATCCATGCATGGGTCACAGCCGACGTCGGTTGACCTCGTACAACCTCAACCGACATCGACGGCACCGCTGCCGGCGTTGGCTGGCCGATGTCGTCCCCGACATCCACCCCGACATGGAGACGGGCCGGACCAGTGTTGATCGACGCCGAATGGGAATTCCTATCCCTTTCTTCATCCTCCTTCTTTTCCGCCTGCCCAGCGGGTTACGGAGGACGGGGAGGACTGGAAGGGGTCTGAAGACCCTCTTGCAGCCCAATGCGAGTTAGACCCGGACTGGGCAGAGGATTTGGAGGACGCAGGTGGACTGGATTTTTCTCCAGAACCTGGCGCACACTATCCTTCTACCGTGGCTACTGAGGAGGGTGGTACATATTCAGTGGTGTTGCGTAGGGCAGCTGAGGCTCTCCACCTCGAGTTCCCTACAGTGGCCATCAGCACTAACCGTCTGACAGAAGTGCTTCGGCTTGCGACTTCCTCTGCGGAGCTGCTGCTGCCCTTCAATGACGCACTTTCAGACGTTCTTTTGGGCACCTGGTCCAGGCCCAACACAGGGGCTCCTGTGGATAGGAACGTGGCCCGACGTCATTGCCCATTCCCTTCCGCACCTCTGGACAGGGAATCCAAGAAACTGGAGCAGTTTGGGAAGATTTTCTCTTCCGACAGTTCAGGGTTGCAGTCTGTGAACACCGCATGCCTCTTGGGCCGTTATTCCCACTCTGTGTGGGATACGGTGGCGCAGGTTGCTGCCTCAGTGTCCGGAGGAGGCCCGGGTGGGGCTCTCTCAAGCTATTGCTGAAGGGAGAGATGCAGCCAAGTTCACGATTCGTTGTGGTCTTGACACCCCCGACTCGCTGGGCAGAGCGATTTCCACGACAGTGGCGCTACCCCGTCACGCCTGGCTGAGGACAATTGGCTTTTCAGGGGATGTCCAGAACACTCTGGACATGCCTTTTGATGGCGCTCACCTTTTTACAGGCAAGGCAGATAGTGCTTTGGAGCGCTTTAAGGACTCGCAGGCTACAGCCAAGTCCCTGGGCCTTTCAGCCACGCACACTCCTTCGGCTTCTGCTTTTCGCTCCTTTCGTGGCCGGAGAAGGGGTGCCCAAAGACGTTCCTTTCAGAGCCACAGGCCTGCACAGCAACAGTCTCAGCGCAGCCACGGACATGGGACCTGCCGAGGTGGGTTACGAGGGCCAGCCGGCGGGTCAGTCCACCACCACCACTGCCTCCAAACCTTTCTAGTCCGGTGTTTCAGGTCCATCAAACGCCAGTGGGCAGCAGGGTTCGCCATCACCTCCCCCACTGGCGCACCCTTACTTCGGAAAGGTGGGCTTTACAGATAGTCCGAAGGGGCTACTCCCTCCCCTTCGAGTCTACCCCTCCAGCCATGCCACCTCAATTCCACCGCATGTCGGGAGATCACTTGACACTTCTCCAGCAGGAAGTTGCGTCCCTCTTGGCCAAGGGGGCCATCAAGGGCATTCCGATGCCAGAAGTGGGTCGTGGTTGTTATTCCCACTACTTCTTGGTTCCAAAGAAGGACAAGGGCCTGCGTCCTATCTTAGACCTTCGGAACGTCAATCGCTTCCTCCAGAAGGAGAAGTTCAATATCCTCAAACTTGCTAAGGTCTTGTCTGCCCTAGACCCGCAAGACTGGATGGTAGCGTTGGACTTGCAGGACGCTTACTTTCATTTCCCTGTCCTGCCGGCCCACCGGCGTTACCTGCGATTCATGGTAGGCCACGAGCACTTTCAGTTCACCATGCTCCCTTTTGGCCATACCAGTGTCCCTCTGGTTTTCACGAAAGTGATGGCGGTGGTCGCAGCTCATCTGCGCAGATCAGGGGTTTCAGTTTTCCCCTATCTCGACGACTGGTTGTTGAAGGCGGGCTCTCCCCAGGCAGTCGTCTCCCACCTCCAGACTACGGCTGACCTCCTGCGTTTGCTGGGGTTCACCATCAACGTGCCGAAGTCGCACCTGATTCCCCCTCAGAAGCTCCTCTTTATCGGAGCAGTTCTGGACACGGCGCGGTTTCGGGTTTATCCTCCCGAACAGCGAGTCCGGGACATTCGGGCTATGATTCCGATCTTTCGGCCCTTGTCCTGGGTTTTGGTCAGGATGACCTTGAGGCTGCTGGGCCTCATGGCCTCCTGCATCCTGCTGACCAATCATGCCAGATGGCATATGCGGGCTCTGCAGTGGGACCTGAGGTTCCAGTGGGCACAGCATCAGAGGGAACCTGTCAGAGTACGTCCAGCTCTTGGACGGCACTGCACGACAATTGCAGTGGTGGCTCACGAACCAGCATTGGGTCAGCGGCAGATCAATTCCCCTTCCCCAACTGGAGCCCACAGTGGTGACGGATGCGTCAGCCACATTGGAGAGGCGTCGATCAGAGGCCTCCGGTGGAGTCCAGGCTCCATATCTACCTTCTGGAGCTCTGGGCGATCCTACTTACACTAAAGCCCTTCCTTCCCTCTGTCAAGGGGAGAGTAGTGCAGGCGTTCACAGACAACACCGCCTTGTGGTACTGTAACAAGCAAGGCAGGGTGGGGTCGTGGACCCTATGTCAGGAGGATCTGCGTCTCCGGACATGCCTGGAACATCAAGTCTTTTCCTTGGTGGTTCAACACTTGGCAGGTTCTTTGAACGCCGGGGCGGACGAACTCGGCCAAAGGTGCATGATGGTTTACGAATGGCGTCTTCACTCAGATGGCACAAGGTCTCTTTCAACAGTGGGGAGTGCCTTGGTTAGATCTATTCGCCACTAAAGAGAACGCGCAATGTCAGCAGTTCTGCGCGTTGGAATTTCCAAAGCGGCGCTCGCTCGGCGACTATTTTCGTCACGAGTGGAGTTGCAGTCTATTGTACGCCTTTCCGCCTATACCACTTCTACTCAGAGTGCTGAAGATCAGGCACGACCGGGCCCAAGTAATTCCTGGGCCCCCGGACTGGGCTTGAAGAGTTTGGTATCCCGAGCTACTCAGTATGAGCCTAGATCCCCCGATCCGACTGCCTCTTCGGGAGGATCTTCTGTCGCAGCAGCAGGGGAAGGTCCTCCACCCGAACCTGTCCAGCCTCCACCTACATGCGTGGAGATTGAGCGGCGCTTGTTGATTCAGTTTGACTTGCCTCCTGAAGTCTGTGATGTCATTCTGGCAGCCAGGCGTCCCTCCGCTAAATCGGTATACGCCTGCAGGTGGAACAAATGTGTAGCATGGTGCACAGCAAAGGCTGTGGATCCCCTTTCTGCCCCTCTTTCAGAAGTCCTTTTGTTCCTTCTTTCTTTCTCAGGGCTCTGCTCTGGGCACTATTAAGGGCTACCTTTCTGTAATTTCAGCCTTTCTCAGGCTCCCTGATCAGCCCTCTTTTCAAGTCCCCTGTTGTAAATAGGTTTCTCAAAGGCATTACTCACATTTTCCCTCCTATTCCTTTTGTGATGCCACAGCGGGACTTGAATCTCGTTCTTACCCATTTGATGTGCGCTTCACAACTGTCCTCTTCGTTTATTGACTTGGAGACTGCTTTCCTGGTTGCCATTACCTCCGCTAGGCGCGTGAGTGAGCTCCAGGCTCTTTCCTGTAAACCTCCTTTTGTATCTGTTCATCCGGACACAGTTGTGCTTCACACTCGTCCTTCCTTTTTGCCACAGGTTGTTACTGCCTTCCATATCGGGCAATCTATCACCTTGCCTACTTTCTTTCTGCCTCCGCAACCCTTCCAGAGAGGAAGAGAGGTTCCACCGTCTGGACCCAAAACGTGCACTCTCATTTTACCTGAATTGCACTCAACAGTTACGGGTGGATGACCAGCTCTTTGTTGGCTACGTAGGCTCCAAGAAAGGCCGGGTTGTTCACAATAGAACTATCTCTCGCTGGGTCGTCTTGTGTATAAAAGCCTGGTTCGAGGCATGTGGGCTGCTGAATTCATATCTGTGCATAGATCGCCGCCTAGTGTTGGGTCCGGATGTTTGCACGTTGTTGTCCTGGAAGAGTCTTCGAAGTATCCTGAGATAGGTGACTCCTCCCCTGGACCACAGTGCGCATGGGCATCCTCTCCATCCTCAGATTGTTTTTTTCCGCCATTGGGTTCGGATGTGCTTATCTTGACTCAAGTTAGGGAAAACTTTTTTCAGCCCAAAAGGCCTTTAGTTCGCGTCGGTACTGTTCCCGATCGGTATCGATAGTTATTTGTTAGTTTACTAACTTCAAGAACAACTTTTTCGCATCATATCCGACCATCGACCCGACATCGACGATGGAATCGAGGACACCATTCAAGCGGTGTCCTGTATGCAATGCGAAATATCCCCATGTCGACGTCCACCCGGTGTGCAACAAATGCCTTTCACCGGATCACGACGAATCCACATGTATGGCATGTGCCCGATTCCGATCCAAAAAGACTCTCCGGAATCGACGAGCAGCGAGACTTGAAGCGCAGCAAGCGGCACCGGCCCCGACCAACATCTTCAGCGGCGAGGACGAAGATGTGGAAGACGTGGAGAACCTACCCTCCAGCCCCGCTTCCGAACACGACTCCGGGTCGGAAGACATCGAAGAACGACTCTTTCACAGAGAAGAAGCCGACACCGAGGTAGGAGACTACGATGAGGCCTTAGGGGCCAAAGAGAGTAGCTCCGGTGACGAGCAAGGCCTACCCGTACAGACGGAGGATATCCCAGTGCGTCAGTCTATGGCTCCGGTCGAGGGATCGCCTTCGGGACTTACCCAAGACCTATCCCGCAGTTCTTCGGCCCCGCCCTCTGGCCCGGCCTCTGACATTCAGCGGCAGCCATTACTACCCAAAACGACTGGTTTCCCTTCACCGAAACCGAAAGTCGTATCGGTTCCACAAAAACCGAAACTGAAAGTGACACTGGTCGGATCGAAGCCCACCACACCTTCGACGCCAGCCAAACCCGTCGGCACCGACCGCACCAAACGGGACTTCGGTGCCGAGCTCGCAGCAGCCGACGTCGGCGCCGACACACGGAAAAAGGCCATCGGTACCGCCAAACCGCCTCGGCTCCCGGCACCGAAACAATCGGCTCCGGCCACAAAGGTCAAAATGGCTGCTGCGTCTCACACCACTTCCAAAGCAGCATCAAAGGCACATTCATCGACGCCGTCGACAGCTACTACCTCTCCTCGACTCGATGACCCCGTGGTGCCGAAGAAGTCCACGCCTGCCTCTACAGCACCGGTCGGCGCCAAAGAACCATCGGCGTTCCAGGTGCGGCAAGTTGCAGCGTCCTTGCAACGCATCAAAGAAAAGACAGCCCTCCAGGACACGTCAGGCTCCGAGCCGAAAAAAGCTCAAAAAGCTTCTCCGGCACCGGCCAACATCACTTTTGGCCTGCCGCCATCCACGGCGCCCAAACTGTTCGAAATCAGAACACGTGTCACCCACACTAGGATCACGCCTGCCGAACGCTCTCCTACGGAGACGTCACCATCCCACATCATCGATGCCGACACCGGCAGAATTATGCTCCACAAGCGGAGAATATCTTCCGAGCCAGCTTTGGACTCCTACCGGATTCCGCTAAAGAAAAAGCTGCCAGTGGATTCGGAACCAGTTCTTTACGAACCTCTCCATGCCTCTTACCAAGATCCACAGTCCTTCTCTCCGACACACTCCGAAACCGACGTTTTGGAGGACTACATGGGTGACCACGTCCCCTACCCCGGAGAGATGGACCCTGAAGGCCAACAGGACCCTGACCAGGCTTGGGATGACCCTGTAGACCCGGGTGCACCTATGGATACACAGGACACGCAGCTATATGGTGCGAAAACGTCTCCCACAGAGGACACTGCCGCATTCAACGCCCTTATTGAACAAGCTGCGGCCAATCATGGTGTGCAACTCCACTCTGACACAATCGAGGACGATTTTCTAATGGGTACTTTCGCATCCTCAGAAAGGAATATCAAAACTCTACCCATGTTGAAAGGTGTCCTCAAACCAGCAAAGGACATTTTCAAAGAACCCACCAGGGCAAGAGTAATAAACCCCAGGATCGACAAGAAATATAGGTCGGCGCCTGGGGACCCTACCTACATTAGAGGCCAGTTGCCTCTGGATTCCATCGTAGTTGCTAATGCTCGCAAACGGGCGCACTCGCAGACAACTGGGGATGCTCCTCCCCCGGACAAAGAGTCCAAGGTGCTAGAGACCTCCGGCAAACGGGTTGCAGCCCAGGCAGCTAACATATGGCGTATTGCCAATACTCAGGCGCTCCTAGCTCGCTACGATCGCGCACACTATGACACATTAGAAACCTTACTCCAACATCTCCCTGACCAATACAAAGAGGGAGCAGAGATCCTCATCAGGGAGGGACAACTCCTCACTAACGCATCCATTAAGTGTGCACTGGATGCCACAGATACAGCTGCCAGAGCAATAAACACTAGCGTCATGTTACGACGACACGCCTGGTTGCGAATCTCCGGATTCAAACCGGAGGTTCAAAATAACATCCTCAATCAGCCGGTCAACCCCGACTACTTATTCGGACCAGAGGTTGACACCACCCTAGAGAAAATAAAAAAGGACACAGACACTGCAAAGTCCATGGGGGCTCTCCAAACGCAGACCTTTCGGAGTGGCTCCTTTCGTCGCCCCGGAAATAGAGGAGCAGGTAGAGGACAGGGGTCACAGCAAACCTACAACAAGGGCAACACACAAAGTACCTACGATAAAAACACCCGGGGTGGATATCGTGGCTCAAGCACAAAGGGCAGAGGACGCGCATACGGCAATACCAGGTCCTCTCCCAAGAACAAACAGTGACGCCCTCTCCCTTCCTCCCGACCACATAACACCTGTCGGGGGAAGGCTACAAAGGTTCCTGTCCACGTGGAACTCCATCACCACGGACAGGTGGGTCAAAGATATTATCAAACACGGTTACTGCCTAGAATTAACCTCAACTCCACCCACAATACCGCCAAAACACCGTCCTATGTCCTCAGAGCACTTAGCGCTATTACAGCAGGAAGTGCTAAGTATGCTGCAAAAAGGCGCAATAGAGGTCGTACCCGTCCACGAGCAAGGTACGGGGGTGTACTCCCTGTACTTTTTAATACCAAAGAAGGACGGGTCACTCAGACCCATACTAGACCTGAGACCCCTCAACCGCTACATTCTCTCAGAGCATTTCCACATGCTCACCCTACAACAAGTCCTCCCACTGCTCAAACAGGGAGACTTCCTAGCCACGCTAGACCTCAAAGATGCGTATTTCCACATACCCATTAACCCATCACACAGAAAATATCTCAGGTTCACTATTCAAGGGCAGCACTACCAATTCAAGGTTCTTCCCTTCGGCGTGACAACAGCGCCCAGAGTTTTCACAAAGTGCCTAGCTACTGTGGCTGCACATTTACGGAGGCAACACATTCATGTCTACCCTTACCTGGACGACTGGCTTGTTCAGGCAAAGTCAGCCCAGCAATGCACCAGCCACATGTCCCACACCATTCACCTTCTTCGCAGTCTGGGGTTCTCACTAAATTACCCAAAATCACATCTCCAACCCGCACACGTACAACAGTACCTAGGTGCGACCATAGACACTCTGGCAGCCACAGCTCAGCCAAATTTAGTGAGGATCAACAGCATGCAAATGCTGATTTCCAAGTTCAAACCCCAACACTCCCTTCCTGCGCGGGTGTTCATGCAGTTGATAGGCATGATGGCCTCCTGCATTTTCATAGTCCCACACGCGAGACTACATATGCGCCCGCTTCAGGAGTGCTTAGCACGTCAATGGACTCAGGCTCACGGGCAACTAAAAGACCTAGTGTTGGTGAGCGTTCGGGCATACAACTCTCTGCATTGGTGGAATCCACAAAACCTTTGCAAGGGCCGACCGTTCCAAGAGCCTGTTCCACAAATAATACTGACAGCGGACGCGTCTCTCCAGGGATGGGGAGCTCATGTACTCCATTACACAGTGCAGGGACTATGGACTACACAACAAAAGAAGATGCACATCAACCTTCTAGAACTGATGGCGATCTTCCTGGCTATGAAAGCATTCAAAGTACACTTGTGCAACAAAGTCGTGTTGATCCGGACGGACAACATGACTGCCATGTACTACATACAGAAGCAGGGAGGAACACACTCTCCACAGTTGTCTCATCTGGCTCAGAGCATGTGGAAGTGGGCCATTCAGAGGAACATGTTCCTCATGGCGGAACACCTCCCCGGCAAGGACAACCAGATGGCGGATCTGCTCAGCAGACACAGCCACCAGATGCACGAGTGGGAGTTACACCCATCAGTACTCCAACCGTACTTCCAGCAGTGGGGTCATCCAGAGATAGACATATTCGCCACAAGCGAAAACGCAAAATGCCAAAGCTTTGCCGCCAGGTTCCCACATCCGCAGTCGCAGGGCAATGCGATATGGATGAACTGGTCCGGCAGATTTGCGGACGCTTTTCCCTCAGCACCATTGATACCGCTGGTGGCTCGCAAACTCAGACAACACTCACTGACACTCGTCCTGGTTGCTCCAACGTGGGCACGCCAGCCATGGTACACCACCTTTCTCGAACTTTCCGTGGTGCCGCATCAAAGACTGCGGATCAAACCCGCGCATTTGACGCAGAACCATGGAGAGATTCAGCACCCAGATCCGCAACAGCTGAACCTGGCAATCTGGCTCCTGAAGTCCTAGAGTTTGGCTACCTAAACCTGCCACCTGACTGTATGGACATCATTAAGGAGGCCAGGAGACCCACTACCAGAGCTTGCTATGCAGCCAAATGGAAAGGATTCGTCATTTATTGCAATAATAATGACATTAACCCGCTAGACGCATCCATCCAAAACATAATTTGTTACCTCTTACACCTATACCGATGCAATCTGGCATACACCTCAATACGTGTCCATTTGACCGCAATATCAGCCTATCTTCAGAACAGGCAGCACCTCTCTTTATTCAGAGTGCCGGCCATCAAAGCATTCTTGGAAGGAATGAAACGAGTAATTCCTCCAAGCCACCCACCAGCTCCAATGTGGAACCTCAACTTGGTCCTCACACGCCTGATGGGTCCACCCTTCGAACCTCTACACTCATGCGAGATTCAATTCCTCACCTGGAAAGTAGCTTTCCTAGTAGCAATCACTTCTTTAAGGAGAGTTAGTGAACTCCAGGCCCTAACCGTTCAAGAGCCATTCATACAGGTTCACGCCAACAGGGTCGTACTACGTACCAACCCCAAATTCATGCCCAAGGTAATATCGCAGTTCCACATGAATCAAACTATTGAACTGCCTGTTTTCTTTCAAAACCCACAAACTGTCGCAGAAAGAGCACTCCATACACTGGATGTGAAGAGAGCCCTCATGTACTATATCGACAGGACTAAAGTCTTTAGGAAAACAAAACAACTTTTCGTTGCCTTTGCCCCACACCACAAAGGTAACGCTATCTCCAAAGCAGGTATAGCAGTATTTGCTATCAAAAGGCTAAACGCACATTAACGATTCCCCCACGGGCCCACTCAACACTTAAGTTAGGGGCCTCCATGGCTTTCCTGGGAAACATTCCTTTGCATGATATATGTAGAGCAGCCACCTGGTCCACTACACACACATTTACCAAACACTATTGTGTAGATGTGCAATCAAAACAGCAGGCAGCTGTAGGACAGGCTGTTCTCAAAACTCTTTTTCAGACCGCTGCAGCTGGCACTGGTAGCCGCCGCTAATAGAGGGTACTGCTATATATTCTATGCACAGATATGAATTCAGCAGCCCACATGCCTCGAACTGAATATGCTACTTACCAGTATGCATCTGTTCTTGGCATGTTGGGCTGCTGACATTCATATCGCCCTCCCTCCTCCCCGGCGCCTGTAGCAGCTGCAGCTCTCAGAATTACTGTAAGCATGGTCATCACTTTCTGTATCTACTCCATCACTGCCACAATGGCGAAAAACAATCTGAGGATGGAGAGGATGCCCATGCGCACTGTGGTCCAGGGGAGGAGTCACCTATCTCAGGATACTTCGAAGACTCTTCCAGGACAACAACGTGCAAACATCCGGACCCAACACTAGGCGGCGATCTATGCACAGATATGAATGTCAGCAGCCCTACATGCCAAGAACAGATGCATACTGGTAAGTAGCATATTCATTATTCTCTGGCTAAAAAGGAGCCTCCGGTGGGGCTGCGTGCCCATTCCACCAGGGCGACAGCAGCTACTACCGCATTGGGACGTGGTGTCCCCCGGCAAGACATCTGTCAGGCAGCCACATGGGCCTCGCTGCACACTTTTACTAAGCATTATTGCCTTGACAGCCAAGTCCGGAGAGACTGCTTCTTTGGCTGTTCAGTTATCCGTGACTTTCTGGTGTGATCTTGGTTCGCAGACCCACCACCGGGGTTGGTATTGCTGGTGTATCTATTCTAAGGTAAGGAATCTATCACTAACGTGTGTCTTTCAGATGCACAAGTTACTCACCTTTGGTAACAATATATCTGTAAGAGACATTAGTTAGTGATAGATTCCTTACCACCCCACCCATCCTCCCCGTTCTGCAAACTGGTTTCTAGGGTTAAGGCCATCCCTTTCAGGGCCCTAGTTTCAATGCACCAGTGGTCAGTATCTTGCATGGTTCTGTGTTACTGGCGCGGAAAGTAGTGTACAGAACTGACATGCAGGGGTACTGCTGACAAACTTTCCGGATCGAGTCTGACGCCTGGGGGTAATTCTAAGGTAAGGAATCCATCACTAACTAATATCTCTTACAGATATATTGTTACCGAAGGTAAGTAACTTGTGCATCTCTTCCAGGTGATGAGGTTTTCCTGAAACTGGTTGGTGTCCATGAAGATTTTGGTGGCCTCGAAATGTGACATGTACAGCCCAGCCAGACTAGACGCAAAAGTATTACCAATACTAGTGCCCTGCACTTGGTGGTAGGTAGCGGTCCTGTACATCAAAAAATTGTTTTTGAGTGCGAAGGTGATGATGTCCACAATGAAGTCAGCCGGCGTCTTGGTAGGAAGGTCTGCTTGTCGTAGTGTGTTCCCACACGATGATGGCTTGGGGGATGTGGGTGTATAACGTCCCTATGTCGAGTGTGAGGAGGTGGTTGATTTCTTCACTGTTGTCATCATTGATATCATAGGTCAAGATTGAGTACATCCCATGTATCCTTAAGGTATGCCGGTGTGGTCTGGACCAGTGGGCGTAGAAAGTGATGGCTAAACTGGCTCAGAGGTTCTAGTAGGGAGCCTATGCCTGAAACGATAGGGCGGCCAGGTGGAGGGACAATGCCCTTGTGGATCTTGGGTAGAGGGATAGAAATATGGCTTCCTAGGATCTGTGTTCACCAGGAAGGCCGCTTCTTGGGGGGAGATCCATCCCTCCATAGCTGCTTCATTCACCATGATCCGGATCGGTTTGAGGAGTCGTTCCATAGGGTCGGTGTCAAGTTTCTGGTAGAACTGGGTACTGCTTAGTTGACTAGAGCACTCCATCTCGTAGTCCTCGATATCGAGAATCACCGTTGCACCCCCTTTGTCTGCGGGTTTGATGATGATATTTTCATCATCTTGGAGGGAGTTTATGGCCTGGCGAAGTTTTTTGAACATGTTATTGTATGTGGGTTTTCTTTTAAGTTGATTCGCCTCCTTCAGTACCGCTTTCTCAAACATGAGGACCTCACTGGGGACCATGCCTGCAGTGGGGGTGAATTTGGAGGGGGGGTCTAAGACCCAAATCTCCGCTCTCAGGTGTGCGATTCTCATTAAAAATAATTTAACCTTATCTTCCGGAACAATTGGTGTAGTTCCTCATTCATACGGAAGTTGTCCTCTTTTGGGGTAAGTACGAAGCCTAAACCCATATCTAAGGCAGTGACCTCATCAGTGTTCAGTTTTCTGTTGGAGAGATTGACGATTAGGTTCTTGGGTGCATCATGCTCCTTGTTCTTTGTTGGGTCTCCGTGTCTTGCCACTGTACCTGCTTTTTCCCCCCCTCTTCTTCATCTGCCTCGCCCCCTGCCTCTGTTCTGAAAAGGAGGAGGAGGCTGTTGGATGAAAGATTGTTGGAATCCTTGTTGTGGACCGGGGTAGGCTGGGTACCACATGGGTCCTTGCGGAGGGTATAGCTGATTGGGGTTTGTTCGAATTTCTCCCCCAACTGTTGGTGCTGGAATTTCTGTTGGATGAACGGTTAGAGTTATGTGAGGTCATTGAGCCGTCATCAGACAGAGCATCATTGTCGGAGGGTTGGAAGTCCTCCTTGGTTTAGGGGTATATTCTCTCCCTATCAATTCTTTTTATGTCCTTTTGCAACTTCGAGATCTTCCTGAGGCATCCCCACTTGAGGACAGGTTACTGGATGGGCACTTACCAGCAAAATGCATATCCCTAACATATAAAAAGCTCATCCACCATACCCCTGATTCCCTTACTGAACTTAGAGAGAAATGGGTAAGGGATGGTCTGGAAATTGACGATGAGGAGTGGCAGGAAGCACTCTCCTCACCAAAAGAAGTTGCTATATCGGCAAAACTGAAACTGGTACAACTGAAGATTCTACACAGAGTTTACCTTTCAGGGAAGCAACTAGTGCTCATGGGCAGAAGCGGGGACGGGTTGTGCAGGAGGGGATGTGGGATGGAGGGTGCGTTCCTGCACGTTCTCTGGGAGTGCCCACTAATTCAAGAATATTGGCAGAGAATCCTGAAATGTATGAGTACGGTTTGGGGGGTGCCTTTGCGGCCGGAAGCCAAGAGATGCCTGTTGAACATTTGGGAGCCCACAGACTTAAATGTGAAAGGGAGGATCTGGGCCACACTCGGGCAGATGATCGCCAAGCGCAATATAGCGCAGTTATGGGGAGCCGCTGCGCCACCGACAATGAAGAAAGGGAAAGAGGACATGGACTGGTGTATGGTGAGAGAGAAAACAGTCTATGTAGCACGGGGATGTCCTAAGAAATGGATAGTAATTTGGACTAAATGGAATGTATAGGGGGGGGGGGGGGGCTGTGCGAACCCCCATCTATCCCATCCCTCGACGAACACTGTACGGTGTAGAACTCACTGCATGTACTGTAGATACAATCGCTATAACGAAAGTAATATGCCGATGCCTGTAAAGAAAATCTTGTATGGAAATGTACGAAACACATATCTGTATCGCATGACCACTGTGTTAAGTTTAATAAGCAGAATTATAAAAAAAAAAGAAAATTTGATAGGGAGAGAATATACCCCTACACCAAGGAGGACTTCCAACCCTCCGACAATGATGCTTTGTCTCATGATGGCTCAATGACCTCACATAACTAACAGTTCATCCAACAGCTATTCCAGCACCAACAGTTGGGGGAGAAATTTTCAGAACTGAGGCAGAGGGAGGAAGCAGGTACCGTGGCAAGACACGGAGACCCAACAAGGAGCATGACGCACCCAAGAACTCAATTGTCGATCTCTTCAAGAGGCAACTGAACACTGATGAGGTCAATGCCTTAGAGATGGGTTTAGGCTTCGTACCTACCCCTAAAGAGGACAACTTCCGTATGAATGAGCAACTACACCAATTGTTCCGGAAGAAAAGGTTAAATTCCTTTTTTAATGAGAATCGCACACCTGAGCGAGGAGATTCAGGTCTTAGACCACCCCCCTCCAAATTCACCCCCACTGTAGGCATGTTCCCCAGCGAGGTCCTCACGTTTGAGAAAGCGGTACTGAAGGAGGAGAATCAACTTAACAGACATACAATAACATGTCCAAAAAAATTCACAAGGCCATAAACTCACTCAAAGATGATGAAAATACCATCATCAAACCTGCGGACTAAGGAGGTGCAACGATGATTCTCGATATCGAGGACTATGAGATGGAGTGCTCTCATCAACTAAGCAGTATCCAGTACTACCAGAAACTTGACACCGACCCTACGGAACGACTCCCCAAACAGATCCGGATCATGGTGAAATAGGCAGCTACAGAGGGATGGATCTCCCCCCAAGAAGCGGCCTTCCTGATGAACACGGATCCTAGGAAGCCATATTTCTACCTTCTACCCAAGACCCACAAGGGCATTGTCCCTCCACCTGGCCGCCCTATCGTTTCGGGCATAGGCTCCGTACTAGAACCTCTGAGCCAGTTTAGCGATCACTTTCTATGCCCACTGGTATAGGCCACACCGGCATACCTTAAGGATACACAGGATGTACTCGATCTGATCCAAGATAGCAATAACAACACTGAAGAAAACAACCTCCTCCTCACACTCGACGTAGAGGCGTTATACACCCACATTGTGGGGAACCTACTACGACAAGCAGACCTTCCTACCACCACTCTGGCTGACTTCATTGTGGATATCATCACCATCGCACTCGAACAATTTTTTCATGTACAGGACCACTACCTACCACCAAGTGCAGGGCACCAGTATGGGTAGTACTTTTGCGCCTAGTCTGGCTGGGTTGTACATGTCACATTTCGAGGCCACCAACATCTTCACGGGCACCAACCTGTTCCAGGAAAACCTTATCACCTGGAAGAGACACATTGACGACGTCCTCATCCTCTGGAGAGGAACTGAGGAGACTTCGATCCAGTTCCACGAGTGGATCAACAGATTGGATCCCCACCTACATTTCACCAGGACATCCAGTGATCAGGCTATTCCCTTTCTGGACCTACTCATTACTCTAGAGGAGGGATACCTTCTCACGAAGTCCTCCAGGAAGGCTACCGATTGCAATAGCCGCCTGAGTTTCAGGCGTTACCACCCCAAAGCCCTCACGGAAAACCTACCCTATGGTCAGTTCCTGGGGATTCAGCAGGACTGTAGCAACATCCAAGAATTTGATGCCCAAGCTAACTCGTTCGCCAATAACCTACAGGAAAGGGATTACCCTAGTGATGTCATCCGGAAGACAAGAAAACGCGCCAGAAACAATAACCGCCACGGGTTACTCAAACCAAGAGAGCCCCAGACAAGCAGTGCCATCACGTGTTACAACTTTTACCCTGCTGTCCAACAAGATAAAGAACATTTGTGAGAAAGTGCCATCTTTCTTGCATGGTATGCCCCCACTTTTTGCTGAACTGCTGATGTACTTTGACATAGTGTGCCCTGGGCTCCTGCCAATCAGGTACCCAGGGCCTATGTTCCCTCCCTAAAACTGTGTTGAAGCCTAAACCCAATTGGCATCTCTAGCCACATGTCAGCCCCTGGTAAATAGAACACTAGGTACCCAGGGCCTTGTAACCAGAGAAGGCCCCTAAGGGCTTCAGCACTTATTGTGCCACCCTTAGAGGCCCTGTACGCTGATACACACACACTGCCCTTGCAGACTGTGTGTCTGGGTGCAGAACAAAACAGAGTCGACATGGCACACATCCCTGTGTGCCATGCCCACAACACACACTGCCCTCGCATACATCAGCCACCCCTCTAGCTGGGTGCCCTATGCCAGTGGTGTGGGTACAGGTGCATGAGCCCTGTGCCCCTACAGTACCCAGGTCCATTCCTGGGCACTGTAAGTGCAGTGCTGCCATTAATAGTATATGGTGCTGGGAAGTCGTCAACACGAACTCCACAGCACCATGATGGCAACACTGAAGACTGAAGTTTGGTATCAAACTTCTCAGCACATTAAACCCGCACTGATGCCAGTGTGGGATTTAATGTACCATGCATGACAGAGGGCATCTTAGAGATGCCCCCTGAACCTAACCTACAATCCACGTCTTGTCTGAGGGGCTGCCTAGGCTGCCACACAGCAGACATGTTGCAGGGCCCCTGGGTAGAGAGACATCCGCTCTCCTGGGCCTGCAACAATACACATCCTGGGCGAGGTGCTAGGTCTCCTCCCCCAGGATTGGCAGGGGAAGTTTCAAAGGCATGCGCCTTTTGTGATTTTCTCCAGGCCACTTGCTGTACTCAGAAACTGGCCCCTACCGGTTCTGGCCCCCACTCTGGTGGGAAGACTGGCTGGAAAACCCCAAGGAAGGAAAAGGGGGTGTGACAGCCTCTGCCAACCCCAACACTTCAGGTGGGATAGGCGAGGTGAAGCACATATCTGGGCTCTCGCCATCTTGAAGATGGGAAGCCCTGCCCAATCAGGACTAGGCTACTGCCGCCCTCCCACAGGAGAGTGGCACAATAGGAGGTGTACCCACCCCAGGGAGGGGACCCATTGGTCCCTGCCCTTTACCTACCTGTAACACTCCTAACTTTAGTATTTAGGGGCACGCTGAACCTTCCTTCCTCAGATCCAGATTCCGAAACAAGAAAGAAGAACAAGAAGACCTGCCGTGCAGCTGCTAACAAGAGGAAGACACCAACGGATTTGGCCCCCGCCCTACCGGCCTGTCAACCCTCGAACCTGCTCCTGCTAAACACCAGCATCTCCAGTGGTCAGCAACCTCAAAAACCCCGGAGGACCTGACTGCCTTGTGACTCTAACTACCTGGGACTCCCACGAGCAGTGGTACTGCTCAAAGCAAGTAACTGACCCCTGGCATCAGCCAGGAACCGCGAATCCTGCACACTCTGCACCCGCCAAGCCTGGCCTGTGCTGGAGTGAACAAAGACCACGAAGACGTCCCCCCGGCGACTGTGACCCCGAATCCAGCACCCAAGGATCCACCTCGATGCTCCTGACGACGCCTACAGTCTGAGAACCAGGGACCGCGGCCGGCAGAGGGTAAGATTTCCCAGCATCAAAAGGCACCCCTGCACCCGGAGCCCTGCGGCCCCCTGTGCCCAACTCCTGGGTGCCTACCTATCCTCCAACTACCCAACTTACCTCTCAAAGTGGTGGTCGCACCTGAATAATCTTCGTCCCCGAGCTTGCAGCCTTTGTTCGTTCTTGAGCTTCTCCTTTGAAATCCATTGAGCGCCCGACGGCTCAAAAGCACCCTGCACCCAGCCACCCGAGTGCCCCTGGCAGTGCAACTTCTACTCTAATCTACTTCCCCATTTGCCCTGAGCAAGTGACCAGGAGCCCAGCTCCCAAAGCCGTGTGGCCTGCTAGCCAGCAGCCAGCAGCCACCAACCAAAGGCCCCCTGCCTCCCATAGGATAACTGTCATGCCTCGAGAACGGACGGGTGCGAAGGTCCAGTATATAAGGACTTGAAACGCTGACGAATGCGCTTAGCGTTCTAGCTCCAAGCCCTGTTTCCGTCTTTGGCTCCCATTGCCTGACTTCCGTTTTGTGATTTCCTGTTTCCGGTCCCGGAGGCTCCGTAGTCCGGTATAGGTGTTCTAGCGAGTATCGTGGAAGATTCTCAGCGGCAGTGTTGTGGGCGTTTGTGACGCCGTTGCAGTTCGTTTGCCTTTACCCTGAGCTGCATGGTTCCTGGTGTCTCAAGAGTCTCGTCACCCTGTTTCACCGCTCCCACGAATTTCCTGCTTCACCGCGGATCCACTCATATCCCCGCCATCCGAGTGAGTGTGTCTGCGCCATTCCTTCGTTTCCGTGTAATCCTTTGCCTAGCTCCTTGTTTGGTGGTCTTTGTCTGCTCTTAGGCAGCACCCCTACCTTCCCCTTTTTTCTGGTTTACGTTAGTAGTTAGTCCTTCACCTTCCCTATACTTGTGGGTCCTGTTTGAGTGGTTTGTTGCTTTGTTGAAGTGGTTTTGGATGCGCTCGTCCTCCGCACTGTATCCTGGTAGTCTACTCCTAGCATGGTTCTGTCGCCCCATGGGCAGAAGGGATATCTAGCGTGAACCACTGTGCCACAATCTTTTCAGCGACAGAAGAAAACGGTAACAGCGCTGTGCGCTGCTTTATTTTGTTCTCACCTGGACAGTAAAGAGGGGGGCGTAATTTGTGATGTTTCTTTCCTAGGATTACGTATTACCATTGAAGTGCAACACTAGCCAAACCACAACTCCACCCTTCTCAGGAGAACCCTTCCACTGAACCTGTGAGTTTAGCATAGTTGGGAAGGGAGAGTGCATACATTTAGGAAGAGTTAGTGCTAACCCTCTGTTGCTTGTGATATAGAATGTTCCAGAGTGAAGCCATCAACTAATCCTGTTCCACATCCGAAGTACCTGAACTTTGGTAGGCAATATTACAGAATGTACTTCCTTTAGACATGAAGGGGCTGTGTGTTGTTCATAGTTAACCCACTCCTTATATTACAGCGGAGTATTGCCATCTCCTGAAGTCCTCTTCAACCATCCATAAACCGGACCCCCTTCTTCCCTTGTTTTGTTTCCCTGTTTTCCCCTGGTGTGTCATCCGAAACTCTAGTGTTTGATAGAGTCGGAGAACCACAGGGGAAGATTGAGGCATACTCTACTGGTTCCTGACGCTCCTGCAGAAAGCTTGAAGATTCATTACAAGAACATTGGGCCTAACTCACTCTGCACCCGGCTGCCCCTGTGCTGCTGAGGGTGTAACAACTGTGCTTACCTGACCCTGGGAGACCCCTGAGTCTATGCCCAGAACCTTAACTCTGCCAGTCGAGTACTTACCCAAAAGCCGATAATTCACTTTTCTTCCATAGGGTAACATTGACTGGTTTCACTTGGAAATTCTTCTAAGTGTCGAGTTTTGAAACTTTAAAATTTTCATCTAAAATCAGCCGAATTACGAAAACGAATTTACTCACCTGTTATCAGGAGAGATCCCAGTGCTGGATCTTGGTGCCCAGCACTGACCCTGAAAAGTAATTACAACCGTACTTACCTTTAACTTGATTTTCCTCCATAGGATAACATTGCCTGGTTTTCACCAGAAATTCGATTTTGCAAACTTACAAATATTCATTAAAAATCGCCTGTATAACAAAAACACATTCTTTCAACTGTTTGCAAGAGATGCCCCAGTGCTGGATCCAGGATCCAATACTGAGTTAGAAAAAGTAGCCATAACCCCACTTACCTGCTAAGTGAATTTCCTCCAATTGGATAACATTGGTGATTCTATGTGAAAAAGTTTCTAAGTGTCAACTTTTAAAATACAATAATATTCCTTAAAAATCATAACTGTAACCAAAACGTTTTTACTCAACTGTTTACAGGAGATGTCCCAGGAATGAATCTAGGATCCAGTCCTGTGGTAAGAAAAGTAATCCAAAAAGTAATCAATTGCATTTAACTAGAAATTCCCACTGAGCTCAATGTATAATTGAGTTTGAAATTGTGTTGCCCATTGCAAGAACTGTATCTATTGCATTCAAAAGTCTATTGCCCATTGAAAGTATTTATCTAAAGCATCTAATTCTGAGAAAGTATATTTTGATACCTATTGTTGGTTCTAAAATAAAACTATATATTTTGATACAAAACCATTGGCCTAGAGTTCAGTTCTTGAGTGCATGAGACCATTTGCTGACTGAGTGTGTACAACAAATGCTTTACACTGTCCTCTGATACTGCCTTACTGCTCGACCAAGCTACCACTTCAGAGAGTAAGGTTATATCTAACTTTAGCCTCTGCCAAACCTCTAGGGACTGTGGACTCTGTGCACACTGTACCTATTTGGGAACAGTATATACAGAGCCACTTTCTTACAACATTATCAAGCACAATTGGAGGATCCTGAACACCGTCTCCCTCAGTATTGATCTACCACGCTTTGCCTTCAAACGTACTTTGAACCTGCGAGACCAATTGGTCAATACACGACCTTGGCCTACAAAGAAACCCCAGGACACCACTCTGTGGAACCTGCCACCTGTGTCAGGTCACTACCCCTGCGGTGCCTGCTCTCCGACTCAACATTCAAAATCTCTGCAACTGGACAACTTCATCTGGGAACAGTTCACACACACCAACTGCAACACGAAAAACTGTGTACCTAATCACCTGAAGTACGTGGGGATGACTACCAGACCAGTGAAGGTTAGGATTAGTGAGCACAAGAGTACAATCAGATGCAGCCTGACAGCAACTGGAATGACCAACGATTTTATCGAAAAGGGACACTCCTGTGAGGAGATTCAGTGGACAATCCTGGAGGCTAATCAAATGTGGAGTAGTACCTCTCTCCTACTCCAGGAACAACGGTGGGTCCACCGCCTTCACACTGACATTCAGGGCTTGAATGATGAGATACCCTGGACTGAACTTTGACTCTGTTCTCTTACTGACCCGGATCACCACTCCCTTTGACCTTTGAGTTTTAGTGAATACCCCTGACCACCCTCAACACTCTGGGGTCTGGACCATTGACTTACAACCCCCCAGTCCGGGAGTACCGGTACCATCATATATACACTCATGTATCTTAGTCGCTTGCCCCTTGCACCAACAGTGGAAACATCATCCTCGCCCACCTGTGTGCCCTGTTAGTTTTGGTTTTCTCCCCCTTATACCCAACACGATCCTGTTCTAACCAACGTCAGGACCTTGCATTACACACCGGCACCCATATGTAAAAAAGATTTCCCTTCAAATTCAGGGTGTTCCTTTTCCTCCACATTATGTAATGGACGCCTTTATCTCCGGGCATCTCATCACCTTGTCAGATCGTTAACATTGCCAGCTCGTTGCACACTCGCTTGCAGGTCAGCAGGAGCAGTCTGCTCCTCCAAACACATACATTCCTCATGATAGTGGCGTTCTAATCCCCTTGACAACCGTCGATATCTCTAGCCATTTGCACGCTTATGCGCAGGTCCTTCGGAATAGTCCACTCCTCATAGCACATGCGCACTGCTGAGGGACTTCATTTTACTTGCACGCACATGCGCACCACTTCACTGTGTGACTCGGCATCCGGGAAGAAGGGACCGCCCAAGCCACAATTAACGCTACTATAACTCAGCTACCTCCACCATGGCCACTCTACATTCAGACAGGCGTATGGACTGGGTAGCTGCTTACGAGCCGGTACCTGAGCTAAATTGTAAGTAGAGACCGTATGCATGGACCTGGGAATCTGCCATAGTAAGTCGCTGGATGACGGGCTTGGGATTATCTGTGTCTCACTCTATGCTCAATTATGTTGTTTCTCTTTTCCAGCCCGGTAAGGTGCAGGTATCCTGCGCCATTAGCCCTTGGAGTATTTCTCCCCTTGATATTACGAAGGGTCCTCATCTTCGCTACGCACTATTCTTCGGTGAGTTAGAGACACCACTTTCTTTCTGTGAGTCTGCGCTGACCCATCAGACGGGCTGCCTGGTTGTGCGATATATGCCGAATTGCTCTGTTTATTACCATGCACCAGGCGCCAGTTCCTCACTGCGCGCTCACCAAACCGTATGCTCCCATGTGCTAGCACCCTGCATGACCTGTGCGTAAGTGTAAGTGGCCCCACACGTTGGGTTTCCACTGTCATGGCGCTTTTGCCCGACGTGGGTTACTCCTGGGGTGCCGGCAGGGCCGCACTTGGGATCGCCAGCTTTCTGGCGCTCACCTGGAGCCAGCCTGGTTCGCATGCCTGGGTAGTCACCGCATTGGGTACTTATCCCATGGTTCTATTACTCAGTTAGTCTCCTGCTTTTAATGTGCATTGTGCGCTCCCTTGATGTACATCTCTGAGGCACACAATGATGAGTCTTATATCTGTCTGATGTATGTCCTTTCTGTTTGCTTGTTTTCGCTCCTAGGTCGCCATCAGGAGCGTTATTCAACTATTAGGTTGTAGCCTTACTGTAGGGTACACAGTTTAGCCGCAACTTGATTTCATAGAAGGTTCTTATCACTTTTAATCACTACTCGCGTGCACTGAACACCACCTTTTGTTTTTCTGGTCCTGATGAAGCGCCACGGATCCTTGTGACCACCCAGGTGCGAAGCATGTTGGCCTTGTAGTTACCTGGGCACATTGCGCCTATTGGGGTAACATATAACCACCTGGTTTTTTATTCTGACAAGGGTACCATCACATTAAAACACACCCCTTTAGGTAACCCTTAGTCAGTTTTAAACTTTAAATGCACTGACACCCTCCACTTAGGACTCACCCCACATACCCGCAAGCATCAGACAGCAGTTCTTAAAAGATCTCCGCTAAAATGACCCTTCGGGGGGACACGTAGGGCATTGCAGCGCCGGCCCGACGAGGAGCAAAACGCCCGATGATGAAGCATGACATCCTTCAGGGTGTGTGAGGGCAACAAGAGGCAAGACCTGTTTTTCCCTCTTACCAGTGGGTTCTAGGCCTAGGGCCCCCTCCCGGTCTCCTTCCTTCCACTCTATCTTTCCCTTCTCAGTGAGTGGTTACACCTTGCACCCCTCCTCCGAACTGTGTCCCCCTGTTTTTGATTTAACGTAGCCTTAAAACACCCGGAGAAGATGACTCCAGGGGTCTTATTTGCACGCTAATTAATGCCCGTTCTTTAGTGAAACATGCTTTCGAATTAGGAGAACTCATTTACTCTCACAAATCTGACCTGTTTATCACAGAAACTTGGGTTACTGACTCTTCTGTGCCTGAACTTCTTACAGCTACGCCTGCAGGTTACCGCTTACATAGGCAGGACCGTCCATTAAGAAGAGGAGGGGGATTGGCGGTCATTTACCATGAGAATCTCAGGGCTTACTTCACTACTATACATACAGTCTGAGGACTGTGAAGCCCAGTCAGTCAAATTGGGGCTCATAAATAACCATACCTTTAGGGGTTCTCTATATTTACTGCCCACCCGGCCCTAAATCCGGCTTTTTAACCTCTATCAGCCCACTATTTGAGGCTGATATTTGTAATGCTAGTTTTACCATCTTAGGAGATTTTAACTTTCATTTAGAGCAGGGGAAGACGGGGACACTGTAGCCCTATTAGAAATCATGGACGAAGTTGATCCTAAGCATCTTAGTACAGTTCCCGCACATAAGGCTGTTACACTCCTGAGTAAGAGTCATTGCTCAGCTCTGGATAGAGCCTGGGCTAATATTGATCAAAGTCAAATACAGCAGCTACTAATGTCAATCCCCCCCTCCCTCATCTTGCTGGACCTGTCTGCGGCATTCGACATGGTGGATTATTCCATCCTGATCTACTGTTTGGAAGCAAAAGGTATTAAAAACCTTGCCTTGAAACCAGTTTCCTCCTTCCTGTCAGACATGGAAAATGTGTTCAACATCGATACCTTCTCTCCGAACTCTTTCCGTCTGCCCTGTAGTGTTCTGCAGGGCTCTTCACTTAGTCCCACCCTTTTTAATGTTTATGTTGCAGATCTGACTCCTATGGTTCAATCCTTTGGGTTTTCCCTCACGTGTGCGGACGACACATAAATTGTGCTATCAGCCACTAAGAATGCATACGATGCCAACCTCCACATTCATAACTGCATGAAACACATCTGCGACTGGATGAAAAAGCATTGTCTTAAGCTCAATGCCGGGAAGACCGAGGTGATCATACTCAGCAAAAACCCCAATTTCTGGTCTGCCCCATGCTGGCCTACAGATATGGGACCCCTTCCTGTTCACACCAGGAAAGCCAAATATCTGGGGGTCATCATTGATGATCACCTACTTTTAGAAAATCAAATCAATACAGTGGTCTCCTCTTCCTACAACATCTTAAGAATTCTTTGATAAATCCTAATCTTACTGCCCATGTCTGTTAGGAAGTCCGTGATCTCCACCTTAGTACTATCAAAGATAACTATTGTAACGGCCTCTACTTGGGCCTGCAGGCCCAATATCTGAACAAATTGCCGGTTCTCCAGAATTCTGCAGCCAGACCTTTACTAGAAGTGCCCAGGCACCATTCAGTCTCTGCAGCACTCAGACTTTCTCTGGCTGAAGGTTAAAAAATAGAATTAAGTTCAAGGCCCTCTGTTTGACCTATAAAGCGCTTCATGACTCTGGACCCACCTTTCTGAAGGAAATCTTTCGCTGGTATTCCCTCACTAGAAATCTGAGCTCATCAGGCATGTGCATAATTAGCTCTATTAGATTTAAAAAATCTAAATAGGGTGGCAGCAGCTTTGTGGTCGGAACAGTCACATCCTGGAACCTCCTGCCATTCAGCATAAGGTCTGCCCCTTCCTTGCTTCAATTTAGGAAACCTTTGAAAACTTGGCTTTTCAATCAGTAGGTTCTCTCGCTCTGCTCATCGTGGCTCACAGAATCAGTGCTAAGACACCTTTTGGGTATACGTCGAGCTTTACAAATTGGGTAACATAACATAATGTCATGGATGGGTGGTCCTGATTTAATTGTCTTGCTTGACTTCCACAGGGGGCTTTCCTGACAAATGGCAAGTTGCTTTAACTATCTTCTCTTCATCAGAGTCCAGGTATCTCGTGTGACCCAACAAGCAGACCATTTTTAGCAGATAGCTACTCAAATATAAAGAAGCCTTGGCAAAGATTAGAATAGGTTTGGCTGTGGTTGCCAGCCTTTTGGCTTTGTCAATGCTTGTTTTGCCTTTTGTAAAACCAAATTGGTTTGTAGGAGTTACTGGGCCCTTTCCATTATGTAACCAAAAACATTGGCTAAAAGCAAAAAAACATTTGGTCTCAGAAGCACACGTGTAAAAGTGACTGTTTAACAGTCCACAATTGCTTCACGATTGAATTACAAAACAATTTAAAAAATGATTTGAAGTACAACAACACTTGAAAGCCGTAGTTTATTAAATGCATCTTTAATCTACATATACTACCAGGCCTCGAAAAATCCACTCGCAATGTCGAGTGGGATTTTATCAAGTCGAGCTGTTTTTAGCGTTCACTCATCCGTGCTGGCGAGTCAACTTAAACTGGAAGGAACTGGTGTTCTGTTTATTCAGAAACTGAACGAGCAATTAAGACTCCTTTAAATCTTGTTTTTGTCTTGACATATTTCCTGTCTGTTCAAGGACAGAAGTCAAATTTCAGTTTGTCTTTTTACTAATTGTTGCTTATCTGTTCCTGCAAAATGGTGTTAAATTTTCCTTCTCTTATTATAGTTGATTTTTTTTGTCTAGTGAGTTATCTGACAATAATTGTGAAACAAAAGGCTGTTAAATGTATTTTTTTCCTAACACAACATTTAAACAGCTTGTAAATGAATAGTACAATTATTTAAAAATATATCCGGAATTATGAAATAACTTTTTTTTGTTATTCAAAAGTGTAATGAAACAAAGATTTACATAGGAGCAAAGCAAATCAGAACACTTTACATGGCGATGTGCAAATGAAAAATATTTGCAGAAACTCTATTTACAGACATTGGACACTATATAGTTTTAAAACCACATGCCCGTGGGAAATTCTGTGGGCATTTCAATGTAAAATCTGCTGATTGCAAATGACAATGTGCTGCTACTTTAAGCTTTAGTTATGTATTTATTAAAAGTGACAGTTTTTAAACATGATTTGAAAAACATTCCTGCCCCCGCACTGATGACAATGCGGTTATTGAACTTAGACAAGTCAGCGGTTATGTGTATCCTTTATGTGGCTAGATTTGTATTATATGTGGAGCAAAAGTTTAGTCTAAATCAAAAGTTTAGTCAATCAAATTAAACAAAAGTTTTCTGTACAGCAGACATGCTGAACTTGCGTGTTTAAAGGGGCTCTCAAATGAGATAAAGAAGAAAATGGCGTCTCCGTGAATTAAAATACTTGCCCAGGATCACCTAATCTGAAACTAGTTTATGGGTCAAGAGCCTTATAATTAGGTCAAGTAGATTATTTAAGCCACTCGACCTGCAGGTCTAGTAAAATGTTTAGGATTTTTCGAGACCCAACTACCTTCATTGTGCATATGTATATACCTTCCTTGTACTTGTGTATCTGTATATGAACTACTTTTCTTCTAATTCAGCGTATCCAATGCACTACCATATTTCTCACCCTATACCGCTCTCAATATATCTTCTACCTCAACTCTGACTCATCTCAAACCTCATTCTACTATTTCCAATGCACTACCCTATTTCTCACCATATACCTCTATCAGTATCTTCTACCTCCACTCTCATTCATCTCAAACCCCATACCACTATGATCCCCAGAATAACCCTTTCTAGTCTCTTTCCTCCTCTACCCCTCCTTGCATCATCTTGTAACTCTTTTAATATTCAGATCTTTCAAACAAGCCTTTCTAAACCCTTACCACTGACTTCCCCCTCACCTCCCTTTTACTCATCCCAAACCCCCTCCTACTGCTATGAACTAAAAAAAATCACTCTGGACCCCTCCCTCTTACTTCTCAATCCAAATAACTGACTTTCCTATCCTCCACTTAAATTACTTTCATATTTTCCTATCCTAATGCTTTATGGGTTCTGAAGGAGCATGCTACATGCCAAAAAAGCGTTTCAACACCTCATCAGGGGTAGCAAGCGCTATATAAATGCAAACCTTTTTCCCCTCTTCTAATCCTCCAGTATCCTTCTCAATCCAAATAACTGACTAACATATCCACCATTCAAATTACTTTCATATTAACACTATACTAATTCACTACTAATCCTTTATGGGTTCTGGAGTAGCATGCTAGTTGCTGAAAAAGCGCTTTGATGCCTCATGAGGTAGTAAACGCTATATCAATCAATCGGGGTTTATAAAGCGCGCTATTCACCCGTGAGAGTCTCAAGGCACGGGGGTGCAGCTCTAGGTCAGCCGAAAAGCCCGGTCTTGAGGCTCTTGCTGAAGGTGCGCAGGGTGGGGGAGCATCTGATGTTGACTGGGAGTTCGTTACAGGCTTTGGCTAAGACGTAGGAGAAGGCTCTACCTCTGGTTCTGCAGATGAACGGAGTCATTGCGAGGGCGGAGCGGATGTTTCTTTTGGGTGCGTGGAAAGAGATTCTTTCGTTGAGGTATTTTGGTCTGATGTGGAGGGATTTGTAGGCGTGGGTGAGTAGTTTGAAGGTTACTCTTCTCGACGGGGAGCCAGTGGAGGTCTCGCAGGTGTTGGGTCATGTGCTCATGTCGTGGGGTGCCGAGGATGAGTCTGGTTGCGGTGTTTTGGATGGTCTGGAGTTTGTAGCAGGGATTTGTTGATTCCCGCATGAAGAGCATTTCCGTAGTCCAATCTGCTGGTAATGAGTGCGTGATTGACTGTTTCACTGGCTTCGGGTGGGGATCCACTTGAAGGTCTTGAGGAGGATGTGGAGGGAGTTGAAACAGGTGGAGGCGACAGCTTTGACCTGGCGAGTCATGGTGAGGGAGGAGTCTTGAATGATGCAGAGGTTCCGGGTGTGGTTCGTCGGGGTGGGTTGGTTTCCAAGGGCGGGGGGGCCACCAGGAGCTGTTCCACGCAGTGGGGGAGGGTCCAAGGACGAGGAACTCTCTTTTTTTGAGTTCAGTTTTAGGCGGCTGTCGTTCATCCAGGCTGCGACGACTTTTATTCCTTCTTAGTATATATATATATATATATATATATATATATATTTGCGACTCAAGGTTCCTCAGCCAACACCCCACCCCAGAAAGTTTGGCGGTGCAGGCCTCTACTTCCCAGGGCACATTCCCTTCCGCCCCTCCGGATAGGGAATCCTAAAGACTGGACTCATTTGGGAAGATCTTTTCTTCCCCCAGTCTGGCATTGCCATCGGTAAATACCGCATGCTTATTGGGCTGTTTCTCCCACTCTCTTTGGGAGACCGTTGCGCAGGTGCTGCCACAAGTCCCGGAGGAGGCCCGGGCTGTGCTCTCCCAAGCTGTCGAGGACAGGAGGGGATGCAGTAAAATTCGCCATACGGTGTGGTTTGGATACAACCGATTTGCTGGGCAGATCAATTTCAACGACGGTGGCCTTGAGGCGCCATGCCTGGCTTCGTACTACTGGCTTCTCGGGGGATGTCCAGGCCGATTTGATGGACATGCCCTTTGATGGAACCCGCCTTTTTGGGGTAAAGGGAGAATCGACCCTGGTCAGGTTTAAGGACTCACGAGCCACGGCCAGATCCTTGGGCCTCTCCTCCACACCTCGTGGCCAACCTTCCTTTTGCACCTTTCGTGACAACGGAAGGGGTTTCCAGCTGCGCCAACCCTATCTCAGCCACTGTCCCGCACAGATTGCCCAAGCTGTGCGTAAACGCGGTACATTCCGTCCTCGGAATGGAGGCCAGAAATAGTCTACCACACTGCCCCCAACAGCCACAACCTCCAAGCACTCCTAGGCTGATTCTGGAGGACCATACTACTCCAGTGGGTGTGAAGAATTTGTCATCTACCCCGCTGGAGATCTGTGACAAGTGGGTCTTGCAGATCGTCCAGGAGGGCTATTCTCTACCTTTCCTTTCTTTTCCTCCTACTATTCTGCCAACTCAGGAACGGCTGCCAGAGGATCATTTGAAACTGCTCCAAGAGGAAGTTACAGCTCTTTTGGCCAAAGGAGCTATAAAAAAAAGGGTCCCAGCTTCAGAAGTAGGCAGTGGCTGTTATTCCCGCTACTTTCTGATTCCGAAGAAGAACTAGGGGCTATGGCCTATTTTGGATCTTCGGACTTTCATCGGAGCTGTTCAGGACACAGTGCAGTTTCGGGCTTATCCTCCGGAGCAGCGAGTCCAGGATATTCAGGTTATCATTCCGATGTTTCCAGCCTCTATCTTGGATTTCGGTGAGACTGACTGAGGGTGTTGGGTCCCATGGCCTCCTGCAGCCTGTTAGTAAGGTACACCAGGTGGCGTATGTGGACTCTGCAGTGGGACTTGAAGTTCCAATGGGCACAGCATTGGGTAAATGGTTAACAAACTGCGATTGGGTCAATGGCAGACCTCTCCCTTCCCCAACCAGATTTCACAGTTGTGACGGATGCATCTCTTCTGGGATGGGGCGGCCACATGAGAGAAGCAGAGATCAGGGGTCACTGGTCTCCGATGGAGACGGGGCTCCATATAAACTTGTTGGAGCTCTGAGCGGTTCGGTTGCCATTGAAAGTATTTCTTCCCTCTATCAAGGGGAAGTTGGTGCAGGTGTTCACAGACAACACTACCGCCATGTGTTACTGTAACAAGCAAGGTGGCGTGGGGTCATGGACCCTTTGTGGAGAGGCCCTGCGTCTCTGGGCATGGCTGGAACAGCAGGGCATAAGCCTGGTGGTTCAACACCTGGCCGGTTCTCTGAACGCCAGGGCGGACGATCTCAACCGTCGATGCCTTCAGGATCACGAATGGCATCTCCAATCGGAGGTGGCGCAAGGTCTCTTTCAACAGTGGAGAGAACCTTCGTTAGATTTGTTTGCCTCCGAAGAGAACGCGCAATGTCAGCAGTACTGCGCGCTGGAGTTTCCAAGGCGGCTATTGCGCAGCTACGCGTTTCGTCGCGAGTGGAGCGCAAGCCTGTTGTGCATCTTTCCGCCCATACCACTCCTGCCCAGGGTTCTGAAGAAGATCAGGAGTGACCGGGCCCAAGTCATCCTTGTGGGGCTGGACTGGGCAAGGAAAGTCTGGTATCCAGAGCTTCTGAGCACAAATTTTGATCCTCTGGTCAGGCTGCCCCTTCGGGAGGATCTTCTGTTGCAGCAGCAGGGGAGGGTTCTCCACATGAACCTGTCTACTCTGCACCTCCACGCGTGAAGATTGAATGGCGGCAGTTGATGGCTTTTGACCTTCCTCCCGAAGTCTGTAATGTTATTCTGGCGGCCAGGCGGCCCTCCACTAAATCGGTATATGCCTGCTGTTGGCAGAAATTGTTATTATACTGTACAGAAAGCTAAATTGACCCTCTTCTACTGTCCTTTCGTTTATTCTTACCCTTGACGAGCAGGGCTCTGCTTTGGGAACTCTCAAGGGTTACCTTTCTGCTCTGTCTGTTTTTTGTCCTGCTGCCGGACCAGCCCTCTCTTTAAATCCCCTTTTGTAAATAGATTTCTGAAAAGGTTGGTTCATTTAATTCCACCTACACCCTTCGTTATGCAACAATGGTACCTTCATTTGTCCTCACTTATCTGATGCTCGCTCCTTTCGAGCCTTTGCACAATTGCCCCCTCGGGCTGTTGACCATCAAAACAGCCTTTTTAGTGGCGATTACATTGTCCCAGAGGGTGAGTGAATTGCAGGCGTTATCCAGCTCGCCTCCTTATCTTATGTCCTTTACGGACAAGGTGGTGCTTCGCACCAGGGAATCATTCTTACCAAAGGTTGTGACCCTATTCTATCTGGGTCAGTCCATTACATTGCCCATCTTCTTTGCTCCCCTACATCCCTCTTAGGAAGAGGAGCGTCTCCATCGACCCAAAAAGAGCGTTGTCGTTCTACCTTGACCGCACAAAAGAGTTCTGGGTGGATGACCAACTCTTTGTGGGGTATGTGGGACCAAAGAAGGGAAAGACAGCGCAGAAAAGAACCATCTCTCGCTGGGTTGTTCTCTGCATTACAATCTGTTATGCCTTGGCAAAGAAACAGCCCCCTGAGGGATTAAGGGCACATTCCACCAGGGGAAAGGCTGCGACTACGGCCTTGGCACGGGGTGTCCCAGTCCAAGACATCTGTTGGGCAGCAACGTGGGCATCATTGCACACATTCGCAAAACATTATTGCCTTGATGGTCAAGTGCGCAGGGAGGGGCACTTTGCCCGCTCAGTCCTGCAAGACCTTTTAGTCTGGCTCATGAGTCTGCAACCCAGGGATGGTATGGCTCGGGTATCTGATTCAAAGGTAAGGAATCTGCAGCTAGAAGTCTCTATCAGATGAACAAGTTACTTACCTTCGGTAACATATTATCTGGTAGAGACTCTATCTAGCTGCAGATTCCTTACAGCCCCACCCATGCCTCCCCGCTTTGCTGACGGATGTTGTAGGTCTAGGGTTACTCTCCTTTCAGGGCCCTAATTTTGCACAAGTTTACATTAGTCGCTTCGTGGCTCTGCGCTTCTGGCGTGGAAAAACAAAAAGTACTGACGTCCGCTCGCCTGGGTGGTGCCTATGTAGGCACCGCGACACCATAACCAACGCCAATAACGTCACATAGAGCCGCCGACGTCACGCTCAAGGGGTATTGCTCAGCAAAAGTTTCCGGATCCAGCCTGACGCCGGGGAAATTCAAAGGTAAGGGATCTTCAGCTAGATAGTCTTCTACCAGATAATGCGTTACCGAAGGTTAGTAACTTGTTCAATTATGCCATAAAACGGTAGGTGTGACACTACAAAAGGGTCCTGGTGCACGCTCGGCCAGAAAGAAGGGAGCCACTATAGCATTCCTAGCTAATACCCCACTGCAAGACATTTGTATGGCAGCAACATGGTCATCAGTGCACACATTTACAAAATTCTACTGTGTGGAGATTTAGATAAACAAAGCATCACAAGTAGGACAAAGGGTCTTAAAACATATATGTGCTAATCAAAGCTCATCTTCAACCCAACCACCACTGTAGGAAAGACTGCTACAAAATCAATGCACAGCATGTGAATCCAGAAAAGATTCACGCTGCAAAACATAGTTTCTTACCTCTCGGTGTAGTTAAGTAGCTTGAAGAATTTCTGGATCCATGTGCTAACCCACCCTCCTATGCCAAGAAGATAAGAGAGACGGGAGAAAGGAATAAAATAAAATCAGAAGATGGTGCCCAAAGGTGGGAGATGCCAGACGAAACTGGAGAACGTCATAAGGTGCACCAAATGGAGATAGGCCGATGCCCACCAACAACAAACAAAAATAGTAGGAGGACAAAACAATTTTTTTTCTCACTGCAGACATCTTCCTAAGTATTTCTAAACCAAGGTATCACCATTAAAATTTGGATTGTACTGGAAGGTTGAAAAGTAGAATAGCATACACCAGTGCATTGAAAATCTTTTTTTGGGGGGGGGGGGGGGGGGGGAGGGGGGAGCTAGGTTTGTGAGGGAGTGGAGTAGGACTTGTTATCCTGCTCTCACACTCCCAGCGACCATCCAGCACAATCTAGTGCACCGGGGCTGTAGTGATGGTGGACAGCAAGTGACCGAAAGTTAAGGCAACCTTGCTCTCGCCGTTGGAGAGCTGTCTGGCCTCCCCAGACTGACCCTGGCCTCACTACGGCGGTGGCCTCCCCCCTCATTCCTCCTTACCACGACAGCGGCAGGCCTGGTCAGCTCTCTGCTTGAGCCCTGAACCCAAAGGGGAAGGCAGTGGTTTCCAGCGTTGGCAGTGACTAGGTGGCACTCCGTTGCTGCCGACTGGGGTGGCTCGCATTGCTTGGCTCCCGGCCCACATGAGCATCGCGGAGCCCTCCGGAGGTAGCGAGGGGCATCGCAGAGACCGCGAGTGCCGTTCTAGGTGTGACTACCATCGCTCTTGCCGGCGGCTGGTGGGACCCTACATTGCCTATATCAAAAAGTGAGAGCCTGGATGCTGGACCCCGCTTCGAGGCTTTCACTATGTGGCCTGGACTGTGCCTCTGCTCCTGGATGGTGGCCCGGCCTTCCTGGGCCAAGAGATGTGGAGTGATCCCGGGGACTGTGTGCCAGGATCGCAGTTTGGGGTGGGGGCACAGGGAGAGTTGTGGATGCTGCATTGGCTCCTGCTGACTGGCACCTGACCCAGCCCTTTCTCTAGTGGTGGGAGAGGGGGCCTTGAGGAGTGCTTGTAAGCCTGCCTATTTGTCAACCTGCTGCCTGAGTTCCGCCTGGAGTAGGGGGGTCTGTGGTGCATGCCCTCTTGGACTTGCCTGCCAGTAATGAACCCTAGAAGCGGGGCCCCACTCCTTGTAGTCGGCACAGGTGATGATGGGCTGCAGCTCTGAGATCAGAGGGCCTTTTGGACATTTTCTACACTGCTCTAGAAGTGACCCAAATGCCCCTAACATAACCTCTCTTCCTTTGGGACAGACACTGCTGAGTTCTCCATCTGATATTCCGCTTGGAGCTGCCTGGCCCTTTACTGCTACCTCTCTGCGGCCCATGCGTTCCTTGATGGACTGTAGTCGGGGGCCGCTTTCCGTCCTCCATTAACCAGGTGGCTCTTTGGCCTACTGCCTGGGGAGGTGGACTGTGCCTGTTTGTAGGTAGCTGGGTTTCTGTTGCAGTAACCTCCCCTACTTTTTGCCAGACCTCTGATGCACTTTGACTTGATGTGCCCTGGGTCCCTGCCAATCCGGTTCTCTGGGCATGTGTTGTTTCCCAACACTGTACCTTGTATCCCCAATTGGCACCTCTCTGGCCACATGTAAGTCCCTTGTAAAATGTACCATGGGTACCAAGGGCACTGTGACCAGGGAAAGCCTATGAGCTGCAGCATATATCGTGCCACCCATAGAGGTCCTGTACCTTAACACCCACACACTGACATTGCAGGCTGCGTGTTTTGGTGCAGAGAAAAGTGGAGTCGACATGGCACACATACCTGTGTGCCATGCCTGCAACTCACTGCCTATGGTATAGGTAAGTCACCCCTCTAGCTGGGTGCACTATACCACTGGTGAGGGTACAGTTGCATGAGCACTGTACCCTTACAGTATCTATGTCCATTCTTAGACATTGCAAGAGCAGTAAAGCCATAAAGAGTATATGGTCTGGGAGTTTGTCATTACAAACTCCACAGCACCATAATTGTTTTACTGAATTCTGTGAAGTTTGGTATCAAACGTCTCCGCAAAATAAACCCACACTGAAGCCATGTGGGTTTTATTATACCAAGCACTCAGAGGGTATCTTAGAGATGCCCCCTGAAAAACGACCAGCCTCTGGTGCGTTCCCTGACTGCTAAACACCAGCCTGCCACCACAAGACATGTTTCTGGGCCCCTGGGGTGGGAGCCATCGCTCCCTGAGCCCAGAAACAAACCCTTTCCTGGTTGGAGTTGGTCACACCTATCCTAGGTCAGGAAGAGCCATCTGTGGCATGGGAGTTTCAAAGGCCTTGCCGCCTTTGTAACGCGACCCCCGCCTCTACTGCTATCAGGAGCAGGCTCCCTTCCTGCCTCCCCGTTCCCCCTCCCTTTTCGGGGGAAAGACAGGTGGGAAAAATTAGCACAGCCCAGAAGGTGTGGCCACCTCTGCCAACCCCACCCCTCAGGTGGGGGAGGCAAGGTGAAGCCCACTCAGTGCGCACCGTCTTGCAGATGGCAGGCACTCTCAAATCAGGATTAGGGATTGTGCCCACTCCTCTACATGGGGTGAGCACACCAAGGTTGCAGTCACCCTAAGGACAGTAGCCCATTGGCTACTGACCTCGAGACCCCTGAAAAGCCCCCTAAATACAGTATTTAGGAGTCAGCCCTGAACCAAGAATAAAGATTCCCGCAACCTACGAAGAACGAAAGAAGAAGCCCAGCAGAGGAGACTGCAGAGAACAACTGACTTGGCTTCAGCCCTACCAGCCCGTCTGCAGTTTCCAGAGATCCTGCGCCAAAAGTTGCCTTGTCCTGCGACAGCGACATCCAGAACCCTTGGGAGGACTGACTGCCGCCAACAAAGACCGTATCTCCTGTGAACAGCAGCTCTGTTCAAAAGAAACTCCCAAGACAGACTGAGCCTGTTGAGAACAAAGAAACCAGGCACCTGGAACCACCCTTGCACCCGAGGCCTAGGGCCCAAATCCAGGTGGCCCGTCGGTCCCAGCGAGGTCCCCCAGCACTCCAGCATCCGACCCACCGTTGGTTAACCCCTCCAAGACTCCCTGACGCTTGCCCCTCTGCATGGAGCCCCTCCCCCCACCGCGAGTGGCTCTGTAAGGTAAAATCTGACCTCAAAAGACGCCCCTGCATCCAGCCGCCCTGGAGAAGAGAACCCGAAGTGCACCTACGTCCCCGAGCCCTCCAACTTACCGGCTCAGCTGTTGGTTCCTCCTGGAAGACTGCTTGGAATGAGCCTACAGCTAAATAACCAAACAAGCGATCCCCATTGAAAACAGGGCACCCAACGCCAAAACATTACCCTGCACCCAGCCGCCCCTATGCCGCTGCGGAGGCACTTTGGGTGCTAACTCGGATCCCCTTTTGCCCTGAGCCTAACACCAGGAGCTTTGCTCCCACAACCTTGTGGCCTGCTCTTGAGCTGCCCAACCCTCTTTGGATAACATTGGGCCTCAGCAATGTGCACCTTGCCGCACTAGTGCAGCTGAGGGTGCTCTGAGAGGGCATCCTCGACCCTGTGGGAACCCTGGTTCTGACCCCAGAATACCAACTCCCACAAACTTGTACTTACCTGTAAACAGATTACTTTTTCTTTCCATAGGATTGCATTGACTGCTTTTCTTAAAGTGTGGAGTTGGTTTGTATGAAACCCTGAAAAACTGCAAATGTACAAAAACTGATTTAGGCCCAATGTTATCCAGTGGGGGCTAGGGGGCCTCCGGTTGGTGGCTGCTCACGAGAAGGCCACAAGGTTGTGGGAGCAAAGTTCTTGGTGTTAGGCCCAGGGCAAAAGGGGATCAGAGTTATCACACAAAGTGCACCCTCAGCGGCACGGGCGGCTGGGCGCACGGTGCTGTTTTGGCGTTGGGTGTCCCGTTGTTTTCAATGGGGATTCTCGTTTTTGGTTTTTAGCTGCAGGTTCGGCCCAGGAAGACTTCTGGGAGGAACCAATAGCTGGGCAGGTAAGTTGGAGGGCTCAGGGACGTAGGTGCACCTTGGGTTCTTTTCTCCAGGGCGCAGGGGGGCTGGATGCATGAGTGTCTTTTGAGGTCGAATCTCACCTTACCGGGCCACTTGTGGTTGGGGCGGTCTCCGTGCAGAGGCTGCAGGTGACGTCGGGGAGTCCTAGAGGGGTCAACCTACGGTGGACTCTGGCTCTGGAGCGCTGGGGGACCTCGCTGGGCCCAGTGGGCCACTCAAACTCGGTCCGTAGGCGACGGGTGCAGTGGTGGTTTCAGGCTTTGGGTTTCTTTGTCCTCCGCAGGCTGAGTCTATTTTAGGAGTTTATTTTGAACAGAGCTGCTGTTCACAAGATCCGGTCTTTGTTGAAGGCAGTCAATCCTCCCAGGGTTCTGGAGGTCGCTAGCTGCAGGACAAGGCGACTTTTGGTTCAGGATCTCTGGAAACTGCAGGCAGGCCGGTAGGGCTGGGGCCAAGTCAGTTGTTCTCTGCTGTCTCCTCTGCTGGGTGTCTTCTTTCGTCCTTCTTCGTAGGTTGCGGGAATCTCCTTTCTTGGTTCAGGGCTGCCCCCTAAATACTCTATTTAGGGGGTGTTTTATGAGTCTCGAGGTCAGTAGCCAATGGGCTACTGACCTTGGGGTGACAACACCCTTTGGGTGCTCACCCCACGTGGCATAGTGGGCACAATCCCTAATCCTGTTTGGAGAGTGCCTGCCATCTGCAAGATGGCAGGCACTGAAGAGTGGGCTGCACCTCACCTCCCCCACCTGAGGGGTGGGGTTGGCAGAGGTGGGCACACCTTCTGGGCTGTGCTAATTTTTCCCACCTGTCTTCCACCGAAAAGGAGGGGAGACTGGAAGGGGGCCTGCTCCTGATAGCAGGAAAGGCTGGGAGTCGCATTGCAAAGGCGGCAAGATCTTTGAAGCTCCCCTGCCACAGACGGCTCTTCCTGGCCTGGGGGAGGTGTGACCATCTCTGCCCAGGGAAGGCTTTGTTTCTGGGCTCAGGGAGTGAAGGCTCCCACCCCAGGGGTCCAGAAGCATGTTTCGTGGTGGTAGGCTGGTGTGTACCAGTCAGGGGTCTCACCAGAGGCTGGTCGTTTTTCAGGGGGCATCTCTAAGATGCCCGATTTACTTAGAAATCTGTTTATTGAGGTTGCAACTGTAATCATACAATACATCTCATATTAGTAGAGTGCACAGTTACACTTAGAGCATGGTAAAGACTCGTGATAAGTTAAAAACAATCATAACAATCTGCATCAATTAGGTGGCATGTAGCATTGCCTACCGCAAAAAGCTTTGAGGCTGCAAGTGAAACTACCTCTGTGGTGCGCGTTTTGCGGTCTCATCCCAGGTAGCAATTATAATACAGCCATCTCGGTTGCCAACTGCTTACTCTCCAGTTGCGCCATCAAACAGATAACCAAACATTTCTAATAACCCCACTCTGCAACTGGGGAGCTGTCTCCTCCACAGCCTAGCAACCAAAATAACAACCAACAGCAGCTCTCAACACGTGTCTAGGCGCCTCTCCCCTCTCAACTCCTCTCCTAGCGGGTCCCACCTCCCTGCCCCCAACAGTGTCGTGTCCACTATAATCTGCGCATTACCATGCTTCATCATCTATGTCGAAGCAGCAATACTCAGCATCGCGATACCCCACCAGGCAGGGCAGCCCCTTAGCTTCTAACGCAGCTCCCTTAGCTCGCCCCTATCATCCGCCGGGGCTGCCCCATCTAATTGTAGCAGGGCCCGCAGCATCTCCCCCCATTGGGATGCGATTGGTGTCATCCTAAGGCCTAGTGTTTCCTCCCGTCGAAGTGCCACTTCCTCTGCTTTTGCCCAGACTAAGAAAGACCTACGCCATGCCTGTACATGCGGTGCAGCGTCTGCCTTCCAGCGCTTAGTGAGAAGTCGCTTCGCCACTATGATCCCCAGGTCTGTAAAACGAGAGGCAACTTTAGCCGAGGGTGGTCTATGGAAGAGGTGCAACAAGTAAATAGCCCACTCGGAGGGGAGTTTCCGTCCCGTGCACTTGCATTGCCTGCCAGTATGTGCCCAATGCCGGACAGCCCCACATCATATGAATTAGGTCAGCATCTGCTTCCGTACAACGGGGACAGCATGCGTCCGCGCGATGGAAATATCTATTAATGGCAGCCGGCGTAAGGAATGCCCTGTGTAAGATGAAGAATTGTATTTGGCGGAATCTCATGTTCCTGGGCACCCTCCTCAGACCCTGCAACACCCTCTTCCATTCCGTATCAGTCATAGGGCGAGCAAGGTCCACTTCCCATTTCCCCCGCAATGTCTCTAGGCTCAGCGCCGCGTGTGTTCGTAAGGCTGCGGCAAACCATTTAATCAGGCGTCTCCCACGTCCCATGACATGAAGATATTGCACCACTAAGTGCTGTTCCGGTTCCTCCCGCAGGTCTCCCCAGTGGCCTGCTAGTGTCTCCACCAGAGCCCGATGTCGGAGGAACTGGCCTCGGGCTAGCCCAGTCTCTTCCGCAAGGGTCGTGAATGGTAGAAGGGCTCCATCACGGTAAAGGTCCGCTAAGGTGTGAATATCAGCTGCACGCCAATCCCTCAGCTCCACAGCCCCAAGTACTCCCTGCCCACTGGGGGAGCCTTCCAAGGGTATAGCTGGTGCGTAAGGGATCCTAGAGCTGGTAAGCCGGAGACTTCTACGATAACATTTATAAGCCACTACTAACAGCAGCGGCGCGGGTCTCAACGCGCCCGCCGTCGGGTGAAAGATCCTAAGTATCTCAGCCAACGCCAGCGGGGGATCCTCTGCCCTCGCCGTGTCCTCACGACTTCTGTCTGCCAACCAGCGAGCTACCCACTGCAATTGTGCCGCCAGATAGTAATGTTCAAAGCATGGCATTGCGAGCCCACCTTGGCCTACGGGGAGATATAATTTGGGCAGCGCGACCCTATGTCGCGCCGTTCCCCATATAAAATCTCGGAGAGAGCGCGTGAAGCCCGTGAAGAAGGACGCCGGGACGTATAATGGCAGAATAGCAAAATAGTACAGCAGACGAGGCAATACTACCATTTTTACCAGTGCTATTCGGCCGGTGACCGAGAGGGCAAGTGTGCTCCAGAATTTCATCTGAGACCTGATCGCAGTTACAGCTCTTCCCAGGTTACCCTCTACCAGATCCGCCGGGCGGCGATATATATGGATTCCTAAATAGCGAAAGGTGTCGGGCTGCCACTGTACTTGTACTCCGCCTAGGTGGTAATCAGGGTCTCGAGTGTCAGCTCCGAATGCGTATAGGCAGGACTTAGCTGCATTTACTCGAAGCCCCGAGAGCTCTGCAAAGTCGGACAGGATACGCTCCAGCCCCACAGGAACACAAGACACGTCTCTGACAAACACCAGGAGGTCATCCGCATAGAGGGACACCTGGTGTGTCGCATCACCCAGTGGGATGACATCCGCCAGCTCCTTGCGAAGCGTCTCCGCCAATGGCTCCATCGCGAGCGCAAACAGGAGGGGCGACAGCGGACATCCCTGCCTAGGGCTGCGGCCGACCGGGATTGGGTCAGAGATGTACGGGTCAGTTCTCACTCGCACCGTAGGGCCCTTATACAGAAGAGCCGCAAGTTGGAGAAAGCCAAGCCCCAGTCCGAAATGTGACAGCGTCGTCACCAGATATCCCCATTCCAGACAATCGAATGCTTTTTCCAGATCCAAGACCAGGCAGCCTGCTCTGGGCCAACACTGGACACCGTCAGCCGCTACTCGGAAAAACCTCCGCAAGTTAGGAGAGGTACTGCGTTTAGGCACGAAGCCATTTTGATCGCTGTGTACCAGCGTGGGCACCACTGGCGTCAGCCTCTCCGCCAGTATCTTCGCCAGGATTTTATAGTCCGTATTGAGCAGGGCAAGCGGTCGATAGGACCCCAACTGAGTGGCGTCTCGTCCAGGCTTGAGTAGGGAAATCAGATAGGCCTCACGCATCGACTCAGGTAGAGCGCCCTCCTCTAGGGCGGCCAGGTAAAGGGTGTGGAGTTTAGGTATCAATGATTCCCTATAAGATTTATAGTATTCTGCCGGAAGGCCATCCGGGCCCGGCACCTTCCCTGTAGCTAGAGAGGAAGTTGCATCCCCTCTCTCGTCTTGAGTGGGGGGACCCTCCAGAGATGCGTGGTGTTCCGCCGGGACCACGGGCAGCTCCACGGCTTCAAAGAACTCGTCCAGGTCACATGCTCGTCTCCTTCCCGTCGACCGGTACAAAGAGGTATAGTGCACCGTTAACGCCTGGTGGATTTCCCATTGTGTGTGCACCAGCGATCCGTCAGGCCCACATATAGCGCTTATTGGATCGTGAGCAGTCTCCCGCTGTATCAGCCAGGCCAGTAGTCTCCCAGCCCTATCCGATGTGGCGTGTACTCGGGCCGAGTGGGCCGCATAATTGAGGCAACGCAGCCGGTCTAGGTATTCGGCATGGCGCGCCCGGAGTTCCAGCAGGCGGTCCGAGTCTGTACCCCCACCTTCCCCGTGTAATTTGCATGAGAGGAGTCGGGACTCCAGGGCAGCAAGACCACTCGCCAGCTGCTTTCGAATATTCCATGTCGCGCCCAAGCAATGCCCCATAATGTATACTTTATGGGCGCCCCATTCTATCAGTTCGCTATCGGTGGAGCCCTCATTAAGGTCGAAATATTGTTCTATCGCCGTACCCAAGGAGGCGCAAAACTCTGCATCCTCCAGGGCCACCGTCTGAAGGCGCCACGTAGGAGCCGGAGGCCTGTCAGGTCGCCACCGGAGTCCCATGATGAGGGGATTGTGGTCCGAGTGTGTCCGGCCCATGTATTCTGCACTAACCACCCATGGAAGCACCGAGTGGGTGCCCACCACCCTGTCTAACCGGACGTGGAGGCCGTGTACTGCTGAATAGTTTGAATATACGCGGTCATCAGGGTGAACGCTCCGCCACAAGTCAATCAGAGCCCAGTGCGACAACCAGGTGGTCAGAGCTTGTGCATTCGATCCCACTTGTGTGCCCCGCAGCGGTGGGAAGGACCGGTCCATGTGTACATCAAGTACTGAGTTAAAGTCTCCCCCCAGGAGCCAGGGAAGACCAGCATACAGCGCCAGCACCGCTGACAAACTAGTCAGGTAGGAAGATTGCTCCACATTGGCGCATAGAGGGAGCCCAGCAGTACCTGCTGTCCATCAATTCTCCCGTGTACTAGGGTATATCTCCCGCCTGGGCCTACCAGCACCTCCAAACAGACAAACGGGGTTCCCTCCCTCACCCATATCAGCATGCCCCTAGCGTGCGCCGAACATGTAGTGCCATACACCTGCCCCCTCCAGCGTGCGCGCAACCGGTCCAGTTCCCTCGGTATCATGTGTGTCTCTTGTAGGAGAGCTATGGCCGCTGCGTGTCGCTGCAAGTAGGCAAAGACGGAGTATCTAAGCGCTGGTGTACGCATACCTCGAACATTCCATGTAATTACATTTGTGGTGGCCATGCGAAAATTTTGGGGTTTATACCTGTGGCAGTGCCTAGGGACACCCCCCAGGGCGAGGAGCAGAGGGCCTTCGCATTTCAATCGAGAGAGCTGCAGTAAAAACCAACAAATCAACAACGCACAAACGTAGAACCGTGCGCATAAACAAGCCAACAAGGCCAAAGTAACCGCCAGGGCAAACCCCTCTACGGGTATTCGTCCAAACCATGAGTCAATGCTCACAAAGTGTAACTAAGCCCAATGGTGGCTAGTGGGGCTGGCGTGTGGTATTAGCCGCGCGCGGGTGTTCCCCTACAAAGTTGCCAGTGTATATGTGGTGTAAGGGACTCCCTTAACCGTGGCCCAGAGCACGCCAGGGGAGTATTTGGCTCGCGCTGCTTGATCCTACAGGTGCGAGCATACACTAACATGGGTACCTGCACCTCCCCAGATGAGTGCTAACCTGTCTTCCTCCCATTCCCCCATCACAGCCGACCCCTCAGCAATCCACCCGCAAGACCCTTCCTCTCCTCATCTCGCCACTCCACTGTCCTCACGGGCTAGAGCCAAGAGGCGCCAGCCTTCAGTTTCCAGGGCCTGTCTCTGGGGGTTTACACATCTCAGCAAACACAGTCTCCCCCTTGTCCATACGCTACATTATATGCTCCGAGGTCTGGGGGGTCACCAGTGGCATCAGTTGGTCATCAGAGATCACAGTGGACGGGGAAGACGAGCCGCTGGTCCCCGGGTCACCCCGATCCTGGGTGATCGCCCCTCTCCGACTCTCAGGGGATCCAAGTGTGGCCAGTGCTGCCAACGCTTCCTGGCGTTCCAGCCTAATCCTCTCCGGACTGGGAGCTATCCCCAGCCCCGGCCCCTCCTCCCGCCGGGGTCCTTTCCCCCTGCGCCGCCGAGATCTCCTGTTTCGCTGTGTGGCTGGCTCCAAGACCTGCGGCCGCTGGCCATTGCTGCGCCCGGTTTCTTCCAGCCAGTCCCAGACCACTGATGGGGTATCAAAAAAACGAGTGCCTTCACTGGTAGCCACACGTAGACGTGAAGGGAACAGCAGCGCATACGGGATCTCCAGTTCGCGCAGTCGATGTTTTACTGCCCGGTAGTTGCTTCGGCGCTTTTGTACCATTGCGGTATAGTCCGGGAAGAATTGCACCTTTCCACTGCCCACAGTGATTTCCCCAATCTTCCTGGTCTTGTGGAGCACCACGTCCCTGTCTCGATAGTTAAGAAGCTTAAACAGGAAGGGTCGGGGTCGAGCCCCCGGACTGGGCCGCTGCGCTGGAACCCTGTGGGCTCGTTCCACTACAAATTGCGGAGAGTTTCTCAGGTCCGAGTAGAGTTCGCAGCGACTCTTCCACATATTGCTCCGGTTGGCGCCCTTCTTCGTCTTCTGGCAGGCCCACCACTCGCACGTTACTGCGCCGAGAACGTCCCTCTGAATTGTCCACACGGTCTTTTAAGGCATGGACGCGGTCTATTAAGTCTTGTAAGGCGGCAGTGTGGGTGTTCACTACAGGCTGAACTTCCTGAAGAGTTTGCTCTTGCAGAATCACCTTATCCGCCAGTTTGCGGTGATCTGCGTGAAGCAGGGTGAAGTCGACCGTGACTTTATCGATGCGGGCCTCCAGCGATGATTTCGTCTGCTCGAGCGTGGAGCCGATCCGCTCCACCGCGGCCAGCACCGAGTCCAGTTTAGCTGCCAACATCTCAGTCTGTGGGGCTGCGCCAGGTTCTCTAGTCTCTGACACGTGGCCCGGGTTGGCAACCGGCGTCTGGCCATCCCTCGGGGCGTTACGCAGCCGGCCCATGACCAGCTGCTGTGCTGTGGGTATTTACCCGTGGCCAAAGTAATAAGCAGATAATCTTAGTCCAGCAGCCGCAGGTCTCCACTCCCCAAGACGCTGTCGTCACAGGCCCTCTGCTACACTCGTAGATCCGCGGTGCCAGGAGCGATCGTCCAATGCAAGCCCGGGTAACAGATGGACCCCCGCTCAGGGGACACACCCCTTATCACTCCCTGGGTCACTGGGCCACCGCGGCCGCGCAGGGTCACCAACTGTGCGTCTCTGTGGCCTGCCACGATTCTGCTCCTCTGCGTAAGCACCTTCGCCCCTGTGGAACCAGACACCATGTGCGTCCCGCAGTGCCGCGAGTTACAGTTGGAGTGACCACACCCTGGACTGCTGATTAGCGCCGCAACACCTCCAGCCAGCCTCCAGTAGCGACTCTCCTCAGACTACTTTGCCAATGGCATTTGCGGTAAGAGTTCCAGCAAAATGGCCACCATGCCCGGGCTCCGCATGTCGCACCACGCGCGGGTCCCCTCTTCGTCTCCGCAACACGCCAATCAGTGGGTCGAGCGTCCAGGGGCGCAGTGTCTGCCGCGCTGTCGCGCCTATTGCTCGCCGTCGCCTCCACGGGGCATTCAGCCTGGCACCACAACAGGGAGCACGTTGCCCCTTCCTCTGCCTCTAGGGGACCTTGTTCTGGTGATCACTGGGCTGCAGGGTGTCTCCGGCGGGAGAGTCAGGAGTATCCCGCTCCCGTTGAGCCCCCCCTCCGAGGCCGACTGCCTCCAGCGCACACGGCACAGGCCACCGCTCGCTCGGCCCGTCCACTGATTGCAGCTGCACCACAGTGTACTCACGGGGCCCAGACCGCCTCAGCTCCGCGGCACCTCTTCAGGGCTGCACTCGTTGCTGTTCTCCGCGCCACTCAGAGGCGAGCCGGCCGCATCGCCACATCTCCGCTTCCAGCGTCACAACCGCCGCGGCCCAGGGATCACATGGCAAGCCGCGGCGTGCAGTTGGGCGCGCGGCCGTCTGCAGAGCTCCAGCCCCACCCCGCGGCCGCCGGTCACAGTCGTCAGGCGGCAGCGCTCGTCCGCACAGCAACCGTGCGCGCTGATCGTCACACCGATGCGCCGGGAGGCGAATGGGCTACACCTCCCCTGGCTCGCAACGCCCGGCAGGGGCCCCTTGCAGGATAAACTACAGGAGAAAGGCACCGGCCGGACGGAGCTTTACAGGTTCGCGGCCATCTTGGTCACGCGTCAAGCCACGCCCCCATCTCTAAGATGCCCTATGAGTGCATTTTTCATTAAACCCCAACACTGGCATCAGTGTGGGTTTATTGTGCTGAGAAGTTTGATCCCAAACTTTCCAGTTTTCAGTAAAGCCATTATGGTGCTGTGGAGTTCATAATGACAATCTCCCAGCACCATATACTCTTAATGGCATTACTACACTAACAATTTCTATGAATTGGTCTAAACACTGTAGAGGTACAGGGCTCATGCACCTGTACCCTCACCAGTGGTATAGTGCACCCAGCTAGAGGGGTGGATGACCTATGCCAGGGCAGTGGGTTGTAGGCATGTCACACAGGGATGTGTGCCATGTCGACTCTTCACTATGTTCTGCACCAAACCACGCAACCTGCAATGGCACTGTGTGTGTGTAAAGGTACAGGGCCTGTAAGGGTGACACAATAAGTGCTGTATCCCTTAGAGGCCTTCCCTTGCCACAGTGCCCTTGGTACCCATGGTACCTTTTACAAGGGTCTGACGTGGCCAGAGGGGTGCCAATTGGGGATACAAGGTACAGTTTGGGAAAGAACATAGGCCCTGGGAACCTGATTGGCAGGGACCCAGGGCACATCAAGTCAAAATGCATCAGTAGTCTGGCAAAAAAGTGGGGGAGGTCATTGAAACAGAAACCCAGCTTCTTACATACCCTCCTTTCTTACTTTTTCTCCTTATCCAACGTGGTTGAAGGTGTGGTAGATTCTCTCGCACCTGTAGCTTCCAAGTGTATTGTGTCTTTCCCCTGTCCCCAGAAGTACTACAGAGGGATTAGGAGGGTGTTATGTAATTGTGAAAGCTTCTTATCTGATAGACGTCTAGCCGCAGATTCCTTAACTTGGAATATCCCCAGGCGTCAGACTGGATCTGAAAAATCTTTTGCAGCAGCACCTCTTTGCGCTGGGGGCGGCACCATATGGCTCCGCCCTGACTTCGTCCACGGACATGACGTCAGCGAAGCCATATATGCCCCGTCCACGTGCTGACGTCAGTTTTCTTCGTTTCCTCGTCCAAGCGCGGATCCTGGAAAATCAGCAGTTCCTTGGCTTGGTTTTTGGGCTTTCTCGACACCCTCAGGTGTCGTGGGAACAGTGTGCAACGCCTTCCGGCTTTAAGGCTTGTGAAGCCTGTGCGCATCAGATGTCTGGCACCGACCCGCACCTCATCTGTATGTGGTGCCTCGGTTTGCACCACGACTCCAAGGACTATGACACCTGTCAGAGGATAAAACCTAAGTCCTTGAGGGAGTGTTGAATGAAATTGCTGGCCGCACGGATGTCCGGTCAGGCTCCCTTCCGTCGCCGCTCTTCTTTATATCGGGCTTGTTCCCGAGGTCGCTCCCGCAACCGCCATGCGATGACAGGTAAGCGTAAGCACAGGCGTCGCTTACAGAGATCTTCCTCCAATGTCCGTGCCGCTGCCGCCCATTCCTCTCGAACTGTGCCGACTACGGGCGCACGGCAGCCTCCTCCGTATCCACCCTTTCCGGGTGTTGGGGCAATGCGTGCCCAAATGGAGGCTTAGTCACAGGCACTACAGTCTTGTTTTGAGTCGCCCCCTCTCTCTGGTGTGCCTTCGGGTCCCACAGAGGTAGCAGGCAGTCATGCCGGGTCCTCGTCTGCGGACGTTTCCCCGGCACCGGCTGTGTGCGTCAACTCCGATTCCGGAGCCGACGCGACGCCACCGAGCCAGGACCCATGGCACAGCCCTCCCCGTCTGTCAGCACATAGCCCTGTGCGGCTTCCTGCGCCTACGTCGGAGGCGACGCCGGGGTCTACACCGGGTGCTACACCAGGCTCGATGGCGGAACCTCGTGCTACCTCCAGGCAGGTTGCACTGGGATCGACGTCAGTCGGTGTCCCGATCGCGTCCTCTGTGAAGGTCGCTGACGACCAGGCAACTCCGATGCGGCGTCGATCGACATCGGTACTGGCGTCGATTCCGCTTCCCTTGGTGGTTGCTCCCCCCGACGAATCGGGCTGCGATAGGTCTCCGCCGGTTCAACCATTTACGCCTCCTCATTTGGAACCTGATGCTTCCCTGGACTTCCGGATCAAGGAGCCAGGCTGCAAGCTCCCTGTCTTGCCTGGCCTTCGGGTCAGTCTCCGGTTCCTCCACTCCACATGTCTAGTGGCAGGATTAGCCGTCAACCGTCTCCTACTGACAGTTTGTTTTCACCTACACAGATGGCGACTGAATCTGGTGCTGCCTTCGCACGCGCTATTTATGCGGCGGTCGCTGTACTCTGCTTTCAGCCTCCTGTGGTGCCTCTACTTTGTGATCCTTTATTGGATCTGCTCTATTTGGATCCTGTTGAAGTAGAACCTTTGCTGCCCTTCGGGCACTCTCTGCTTGACATCCTGCGTGGCACATGGTCAAGACCCTCTTCTGGTGACCCTGTTGATTGGGCTATTGCTTGTAGGCACCGCCCTGCTCCGGGTGATCCTCTTTGTCTGTCTCTTCACCCAACGGCTCAGGGCCTAGTTGTTCAGGCGGCTTTTAATTTACAGTCTTCACCCTCTTTGCCATTGTTACCTCCCACCAGGGAGTCTAGGTGGCTGAATGATTGTGGTCGCCGGCTTTTCGCCTCGGTCAGCGCAATCATCCGGGCTTTAAATATGCCCTGTGTGTTTGTGCTCGCGCATCCTCTGCTCTTTGGGACTCAGTTGCTCACCTTCTCGCTTCCATTCCAGAAGGGCCACGGACAGAATTGCTTTTTCTTCTGCTACATGGCAGAAGCATGGCACAATTCTCCCTTAGGTCTTCACTCGATGCAACTGACTCTATAGGACGGGTCCTTGCTCGCGCTGTGGCTTTACGCCGCCATGCTTAGCTGCACGACAGTCGCTACCCAGATCATATTCGGGATGCCCTCAGGCATCTGTTGTTCAATGGAGTGGATCTATTTGACTGCCACGCGGATTGGGCGGTCTCCCGTCTTTTGTCAGGGCTGCAGTAAATCTTTTTTTTTTTATTTTTTTTTTTTTGCGAAAACCTTTATTGCACATAAAAACTCAATACAAACATGGGCCTACAACCACCAGGGCCGGCCGCTAATATATACATGTTTGACAACATCAAGGAAGCAATAGGCCCCCTGGGGCTCAGCCGAATTAACAAAATACTGAGTGCACCTCAGAGGTTATCAGGATACATAAATTTTAGAAATACAAACAAAGAAAGAAAAATAAAATAACACCAAAAAGCAAGGCGGAAACCATCGAAAAAGGGGCGTCTAACCACGGCCAGGGGACCACACAGTACCTACTCCACCCTCGGGTGGTCAATGAGGATGATCAAGGGGGAGGTGGGGGCGACGGGAGAGCCACAACCATCTACAGGTGAAATGTAATAGTCCGGGAACCTCAGGATCAGGGGGACAAGGCAGCATCAGATGTGTCCACGAGGGGGGGTGTGCAGATGTTCCCTCGGTACGCGTTCCACTGGCCCCAAATTCTACCCCACGCCCCCGGCTTACCCCGAGCCACATACACAGTCTTCTCTCTGCACATGCACCAATCCATGTTCTCCTTCCATACTGACACGGTGGGAGGCCGCCGGGAACCCCAAAGCTGTGCGATGTCCCTCTTAGCAACCATGTTCCCAAGGGCCGCCCATCGAGTCTGAGCCGCATTATAGTCATTAGGCTCCCACACGTTCAGCGAACCTCAGGCAACAGGGCGACCCCAGTGACACATTCCATGACAGCATGCACCCGGCGCCAATGCTCCGCCACCTCACAGCACTCCCAGAGAACATGGAGAAAAGTGGCGCTGATCCCACAGCCGCGCCTACAGAGCCCGTCTTCAGAAAAACCCATCAAAACTAAACGAGGGCCTGTCACGTAGACACGGTGGAGAATTTTAAGCTGGACAAGACGGAGACGCGCGGGTATGGCCACCTCCTTAGGGGAGGACAGCGCAGACTGCCAGTCCTCGTCGTCCAGTTCCACCCCATCCCCGATCCACGCCTCCCGAAGACACACGAGAAGATCCGCCCGAATGTTTATTAGTTTTTTATAGATAAGGGAAATAGTACTGTCGGGCAAGTGACCGTCGAGTATGCGGTCCTCGAGTGGCGAAGACACAGGGACTGCAGTCTCAGCCCCGATGGCCGAGAGCAAAGCGTGCCGAACCTGAACGTACCGAAAGAACTCCCTCTCACTCAATTCGTACTCACTCTGCAGCGCAGCGAAGGATTTAACCGCACCCTTCACCCAAAGGTCACCTACTCTGCTGATGCCAATCGTGTCCCAACGCTCAAATCCCTTCGTCGTCCAAAGGCTTCCCAATCTTTCAGACGCAAACAAGGGGGTCGCACCCGTCAAGCGATCATTCCAGCCCATGGCCACATTCGCAGCCTTCCACAAGCGTACTGCAATCTTAGTGGGACCGGTTAAGTTCCTCCCAGCCGATCGAGAGTAAAGCGCTCTGTTAAAGTTGCCACCAGGCAACAAAAATCTATCCATTTCGAAAGCCGGATTCGGACCAGGTGCGTACGTTGCATGGTTAATAGCAGATAGCTGGGAAGCCCAATAGTACCTCCTGATGTCCGGGAGCGCGATGCCCCCGTCGTACCAGGGGAGAGTCAGTTTTGCAAGAGCAATACGTGCACGACCGTCCCAAACAAGTCTCCTTTGTAAGCTCTCCACTTCCCGGAAGTAGGCCGCCGGAATAATATCAAAGGAGTTCTGAAGTGCGTTAAGGAATCGGGGAAGAGACATCATTTTGAAAAGTGCCGCATGACCGAGGGGAGACAAGGGAAGCTTACGCCAACGGGCCACGTCTAACCTCAATCTCCGAAGTGGAGAGAGGAGATTATGCTCGTAGCGGACAGCCGGGTCCAATGAGACGTACACCCCCAGGTACGTAAAGCCGGAGTGGGGGCTGCAGTAAATCTTGGTGCCATATTCTCTGCATTATTTTCCGGCGCACATCCTAATGCACAGGTTGATATAGTGACCTGTTAGTGTTCATGGCTGGTTAGCCATCTCTATGTTCGTTCAGTACAGCGGTTTGGCTCATTCTCTTGTTTTTTCAGTCCTCTATGTGCTTAATCCCCTCCTGGGAATTAGCCTTACCCTATGTGGGGTATTTGCTGGCATTAGGTTCTACCTTTGCCTTGGTACGCTCCTATGCGGACATCCTGCTGGGAGCCACTTGTCTCTTCCTACAGTGATCCTTGTATAGCTTTGCTCTGTTACGCATTTGGGTTGGTCTGTCTGTAGTGCATTGAAAACTGGCATAGGTTCCGTGCAGTGTCTATCTCGCACGCCTGGTGAGACACCTTGTTGTCGCAGTTTTTTCACATATGACACCCTATTTGCTGCTGTGCGGCCTGCTTATTATTATTCTCATTGGTGCAACTTGGACATACAGCCCCTTCTCGGTTTGTCCTCCATGGTAGTGGATTAGCATATGTTCTCTGCTATGCGTGGTCATGGCCTCTTTCTGGCCGCTTATCCTACAGCAGTTTCCTTATCCCTGCTGTTTCCGTACGAGTGTTTCCACGCTTTTGCTTGGGTTCATACTGTGCACTCTCAAAGGGGCGTGTTTTCCTTGGAATACTCGCTCCTTGGGGTCTGGAGCCTTTACATTCATACTCACTTTTTTCCACTGTCGTGTCTGGCTCTTTCTCGGGGGACCGTTGTTCCTCCGAGGCAAGGGGCATGTGTTGCTTACTGCCCTGGATATTGTCCTATCCAGTTTTCACAAGTCTGCTGGTCATTTTAGCGTACCCTAGACTTTTGTTGTCATGCTTCATCTTTCTGCGTTTTTCTTCCTGCTCGGTATCTGCTCTGTGTACTTACCCGGTGGATCCGTGCAGGCTATATCATTCATGCGGTATCCCGGGTTCCTGGCCCGGTCTGCTTCTACCACCAGCTCTTATGTGGTGTCCGGCTTGTTTGGTGCCCTTTTGGGACGTTGCCTTCTTGCTGTTGTGCGCCTCTGAGCTGCTCCCTACAGGGGGTTCTTGCATGCTTCGTGTGGTTCCAGCGTCCACACAGTATACTTAGATACCTTCCGGTATGCTTAGGTACCTTCCGGTCTTCGCTCTTGTTTGTTGACACTCGACAGCTTGTCGTCGGCCCTTTCACATGTTGTGACGGACCGCCTAGGTATTGGCGTGTCTTGTGCTTTTGTACTACCGGCACCTTCCGGCCGTGGATTGGCATCCTGCCACGGCTGTCACTTGTCTTGCTGGTACCGGTTTCAACAGGGCTCCTTTTCGCTGTTGTACATATTGGGCTGGTGTGCGATGTCTCTGTCATACCAGTTACCGTCTCTCGAGGCTTTGCTACAGTAGGCACGCTGCATTCGACGGATCTCTCAAACCCTCGGTTCAGCTTCTCTTCTTGCGAAGTCATGACCTTCCTTTTTACTCCAGAATATCTAGTATATGGTTTCTTCTCCATACTGGCACTTGCTGGGTAAGGTCACCCTCTTGTCACTGCTGCCCCACATGCCTTGTAGGTGCAGGTTCCACACTGCTTTTTTCCAATGTTCTGCTTGGTTGACCGATAATTGCTTTTGCTTTCTGTTGCCATCTCGGCTCCTGTGGATCCCTCAAACCCTGGGTTGGTTCATCTCCTTTTCTGAAGTTATCAACTCTCACTTCGCCACGGGCATTCTGGCTCTGTGCTTTCCTTCTCTCAACCCGGTATTCACAAGGTGGTTTTCATGCTGCTCTTGATGGCTTCTGGTGCCTTTGCCTCCCATTGTTTCCACTCTCTTTAGAGCTTCTTGGTCTGGTGGTTAACTGCGCTATCATTACTGTCCTCATTGTGGTTTGTTCCAAAGGTTGACGGTGCTGTTAAGTCGTTATGGATGACTATGTTCCCTCGGGAACTTGGTGGGGTTCAGTCGCAGAGCCGCCTCCTCCATGGGTATGGCTTTGGTGTCTATTCTAAGTTAAGGAATCTGCGGCTAGACATCTCTATCAGATGAACGAGTTACTTACCTTCAGTAACGATGTATATGGTAGAGACATAGTCTAGCCGCAGATTCCTTAACGCCCACCCGTCCTCCCCGTTCTGCGAGGACCTTTTCAGGTTGGGGCTTTCTATACTCGCCTCCCTATGGGTGGCTTGCTCTTTTGCACAGTGATATTCTCTCACTCCAACACAGACTGCTTCATTCGGTTTCTCTGCTCCATTCCGCCCATTCTCAAGATTGGGCGGTATGTTGACAGATCATGTGTACTTTCCAGCCCTCGGTCTGGATTGTGTGGTGTGAAATTTAATCATGCTTTTTCCCACCTTCCCGCTCTTCCCTTCTCCATTGCCTTGTGGTCTTCGCCACCCCTGCAGCCTTTTACTTCAGATCTCTTGGCTCGGTCATTTATGGGTCCTTTATTGGGGTTGCAACGTCTTTCTGGTGACCCCTTGTGGTGACCTCTCGTTAATCTGGTGTTCCGGACTTGTTCTCCTTCACTGTTTTACTTTCTGGATGCGGACTTTGTCCTCTGCCAGGCTGTTTTTCCACATCCTTGTCTCCCTTTCACGTTTATTGCCCTTCACTCTTGCGGGTGGCTTTTCAGAATACTGCTCTGTCTCACATGTCAATTTCTTACTATTTTTTTATTATTTTTGCACACTATTCTCACAGTTTTTTGGTGATGGCTCCGCGTTCTGACGTGGAAAATTTTCTCCGACGAAAACTGACATCAGCGCGCCGGGAGGGGCATATATGGCTCCGTTGATGTCATGTCCGTGGACGACATCCGGGTGGAAGGAATCTCCCTTGGAGTGAAGGAGTCAGTCCCCTGCATTCGTAGGCACCGCAACTAAGTCAACCGGTCTTGTCAGGGTTTGAGAGCCAGGGCGCCTACGAAGTTGCGCGGAGGAATCCCGCGGAACTACACGCCCCAGCAGCCCCAGACCCAGGGGGCGGGGCGAAAGACTTTATTAACACGAACAACGCGTTAGGACGTTGTTCGTGATTCTGGATCCTGAGCGAAGCCGTCAGCGTCCGAACGGCAGTGGTTGAGAGCAGCTCTTCTGGGACGGGGAGAGTGCTCCGAGAGCTGAAATTCAGTCTGAGACGGCCGGAGTCGGAGGAGGGCAGAGCAGGCGAGGTGAATCCGGGTGCGTCCTTCTCGCGCACCTTAACCCCGCCGCGCGCGCTACCCAAAGCGGACATCAGACGAGGTGAATCCGGGTGCTTCTTGCTCGCGCACCTTAACCTCGCTGCGAGCCCTGCCCGAGGCGGACATCAGCTACTGGCAGCAGGTAACCCGTGTGTGTTAACACGGCAGCCCGGACAGTGGCAGGGGCTTGTGTTTTTCCTAGCACATACGTTTTGTTGCTTTTTTCAAAAAGACTGTTCACGGCCATCTGGCAGCCATGTGGGTGGAGCCGGCCAAGTACTTTGTTTTGTTTGTTGTTTTTCCTTGAGGCAGCGGCCCTCTGGCAGCCAATGAGGTGGAGCCGGGCCCCATGTTAGGGGGAGTTCGAGACTTATCCAAGCGGGAGGAGTACCGTGTAAACTATTCTGCTTTTCTGGTGATACGGGTCCTCCACTGCCTAGTAGAAGAACCTTGACTGAAAGGGTTCTCTCGTTTTCTTTCCAGTGTTGAAACCTTCCTTCTTTCTTCAGTTGTGGATTACATGCGAGTGGGGGATAGGAGTGGGTACGTATGTGGACATGGGAGAGCGAAGGGCTTTGATCTGAAGGGTGTGATTGGACCGAGTTAACTATCTTGTATTTGTTGGTTTTGGCACAGGTCCGGGTGCCGCAGTCTCCGAGATACGACTGGGGTATACTAGAGGAACGATTGACAGGGACACGTCTTGGCAGGTAGGAGGAGGAACTAGTGAGACCACCTGAGAGTAGTCAGGGTCTGAGAGGTTATTAATTACCTGTCTTTTGTTTTCCAGGTGTCCCTTCCCACGCTGCCCCTACCCTATCCTTCCCTCGCCTGATCGCCGCAACACTCTGTGGATTTAGAATCAGAGTGTGGGGAGGTCGGGAGGGGGACCCCCTTGAGCATCGCCCCGATCCTGAGGAGAACCGGAAGATCGTGACAGGTCTGCTGATCCTGAGCTCCTCCGGGCTCTAAGGTTCTGCAACACAGGTGGTGGTTTTTCACAGCTCCTGAGGCCTGCCCTCTCACCAAGTTTGAGGCCAGTATCCCTCGTGGGGGTTGCAATAACCGAACCCCTGTGCACTGCATCAACTTGAAGTTGCAAAAGCTGGTTGGCTTCCTTCCAAGAAGATTTTCAGGCTCCAAGTAGCCACAACCTCGAGGACCTCCAGTGACCAGAATCTTCAGCCACACGGCATTGTGGCCTTCATTTTTTTGGTGAGCTGCTTGAGGTCCTCTCACGACTCCAGTGCCTCTGGCCTGTGGGTCCACTTGAGGGTCACACTTGTTTCTTTTGGGCTCCCCTGGTTGCTCCGGACCTGCCCTGACTTCCCTGCTTGTGGTGAGTCCCCTGAACCATGCTGGTCCCGATGTTGCTCCTTCTTCACTTCCTGCATTGGTTGCATTTGCCAAGACTTGTTGGTGCTCCCGCCAGACACCGGCCCCCTCAGCACTAGACATCCTTAATGGGACAGTTTGTGCACTGCTCCTGGTGCTACTCAGCATCGCCTGGTCCTCACAGCTGCAGAGTCAAGGTCATCGTCACCCATCCTGCAACACCCGACATCGGACGGCATTCATCTTCCAAGCTTCCTGGTCACTCCTGAGTGACATAGACTCTGTTCCCTCTGCTTGCAGGTATCTCTCATCTAGATTCCACCTTCAGATTCCACCGGACACTTTCTCCTTCTTCCGCAGCTGCACTTTCCTGAAGTCCTCCATTGGGTTTGACTGCGGTTTCCAACACTACTTCACAAGTATGCCCCCGGCTTCCCTGGTGTAGGTAACGTGGGTACTAGGGTATCCACGCGTGGGGTGACTCTCCAACCTTCTGTCTTCCCTGGGTTTCTTCAGGGTCCACTGGGAAGGGTCCTTAAACTTTAAGAATCGAACTGCGACTTACACGTAGGGTTGTACGGAGCACGCAGTCGTGTTCCCACACTGCACACACTCTCCGTGGGGTCGCTATCTACTTACCTTGGGTGGTTCCTTGGGTCCCCAACACTTCTACGTCCTCTCGACCCTGTCTTGATCAGAGTCGTGGTTCTTATACCACTTTCTTAGCATATGGTTTGGTCCCCCCCGGTTCCACTGCGTATTTATATGCTATTTACTTTGTTTCTTTGCTAAAGTATTGTGTGTGTTGCGTTTATCTCCGTGTAGGAGATATTTCAACGTACTAGAGTATTCTATAACAAATACATATTTTTATAAATACTTGGTGTGGTTCTTTTTCATTTCATCTATACTATAAGATTGCATTCTGGTAAAACAAGCTGCTTTACCCTGCTTCTGGAATAAGCCTGAACGCTGCTCTCCACAGCTACCACTTGGAGAGCTTTCTAAGGTTGTCTAAGATCTCTTAAATCACAATAAGGGTTGTCTGAACTGGTGCAAGGTGCCCACTTAATTAAGTGGACATCATATACCAGGCCAGCTTCTCACATGATCTATTAGGCCCATCTATGTGTTTTTTTTGCTCTAAATCCTTCTTTCTCATGTTTTTCTTGATTGGTTGTAGTTGTGTGGCTTTTACTCAGCTAGTGAGTGAGGATGTCTATACCCAAATTCTGAGTTTTTTGGTGTTACTCTTCTTGGGATCCAGGGTAATTCCAACAGTGATATGTACTATTGTTGATAAACATTGTGAGTTCCTTCTTTTCGAGGTGATACCCTTAGATCTGGTGTGAAGGGCGATATACCACAGATTATTGTGGGTCAGTTGAAATCTGTATCATTAAATGTGTTTTGTTTTTTATTTATGGTCTGTGTGTCCTAAATGTATGAGAAGGCCAGATTGTGCCTTTTACATCCTCAGATGTTAAGCACTGGGATGAGGAACTGTGACAAGGAATAATTCCCTGATTACTTACTGTTAGTCTTCATTATTTGTAGTCCTATTTTTCATTTTCATTCATTCGAAAAACTTTATTCGATTCTTACGAATCCTAAAAGTACATAATTACAGTGATAAACTATATACAATGCATAAAAATTATTCCATATTACATTTTTCAAGAACTTAGTGTAACCAAACATTGTCGGTCCTACATACATCCACTCTCTCAAATGTTCTTCTTTTGTTGTATAGTTCCTATAAATCTATAAAGGATCTGCGTGTTTAGACAACATAAACTGTGGGACTGGTGTCTAAACTGATTCCAGACACCCCCCTGGATATGTTTACCTGTATACCAGCTAACTCACAGTACCACTATGAACTCCTCTTACCAAAGAGAAAATAGTTTCGGGCAACTATCGAACATGACAACCCTGATCCCTCCGGGATTGTGGAAACAGTACAGTACTTTTCGCTCAATCACTCGTGCTCACTTTGTCTCAGAGGGATACACAGAATAAACGATGGGGACATTTTCAAAAATCATTTGAGCCGGCATCATAACGTGTGTTGCAACAACTATGAGACAGAAACAGATATAAACAGTTAAAAGCACCAAAAGAGTAAATGGTTGATTGATGTCTACCAAAGTGATAAAACTATAGATATATGCAGATATATATATATATTACAGTATGAATGCGTACTCCTACGATGCTAACCCTAATTAGATGTACCTAGCATGTATGTAGGTCTATAGACAAGAATCTCCCTAGGATGAAGCCAACCCCATTACCTGAAGTGAGAAACTGTAGGATCCCTTCTTGGTCTCAAGATCGACACCCTGTGAGGGTTGTCAGATCACTGTGTGCTGGAGTGTCTGCGTGCAGGAACCTCAGCGTCTCGCGTCGGTGTGTCAGCATGGACGTCTTTCTCCTCTGCCCGCCCAACAAAGATATGGTGTTTTTCTACCCAAAAGGTACCCTCAGGGGTTCTACCTTGCTGTGCCATGTCAGCCGAGGATGACGAAACTGATGACCCTTATACATAGTTATTCTGCAGAAGATGGTAGTCCTGCTGTGATTCTGAGAATCCTCATGCACAATAAAGGAGGCTAGTTTTCTGAGAAAACCACATGACATTTATGCTCCACCTAACTAGGTAAAAGGTCAGCACAAACCCGATTTGTAGTACAATGGTACGGTAAATGTAGCTGAAAGGTTGGGTGACTACCCAAGCCTATATTGGGGTCCATTATGAATCATAACACCTTATCATACAGTTACATTATGGTATAGGTTGGAGGCATGGTTATCCTCTAGGATGAGAATAGAAGTAAGTCTATCTCATAATATGGAGACTTAAATTCTTGTTTATATGTTTAAAACATGAGTGTCTGTATCAATGCCAAATGGCTCAATTTGTAAAGACTGGGATGACGAAGACTAGGGGCCGGTAAGCAATACAACTTTTGTTTTTTAATCCAAAGAGGAGCAGTCTACTATAAAAGATGCAGTACAAATAGCTATTCATACTGGTCCATATCTGGATAACTACAACATCCTAACAAAGGGTCATCTTTTAAGAGAGCCTGTAAATATATGGATATTTTCCCCAGTCCTCCCAAAAAAAAAAGTCCCCAAGGCCTTCTGTCTTGTGAAAAATCCTTTCTGTGTTCAAACTATAAAGTGGACAAGAGAATATGGACCATAATCTAAGAAGGAAACACTTGTTCAGACAGGAATTTTCAAGAGAGGCCTATTTCAGTCTATGACCACTATTGCGTTCCTCCATAAGATGTGATTTTACAAACTCACTCTCAAGACCGAGCTCAAATTTCAAAATATTTTGATCCACCGAAATTTGATAGATTCTCCACATAACTTTCCTAAATTGCCCCAGATCCCTTCTTATAATTTCTAGATATGAGAATATCTAATTTTTGGAAACATTAAGTTTATAGCAGGTGAGTTTATCATTTACTTAAATAATTGCATGGATGGCCCAATGTGGCTTTATAGTATGGAAGCAGTATTAAGGCATCATTGGCATAAGAGAAGAGTTAACCCCTTCAGTGCCCGCCCCTTTCCCCGCCCTGTGCCGGCCGTTGTATTAGCGGGCGGGGTCTATGACGAGCTGGACTCGTCATGGGCACAGCGCCACCGCGGCCCATGACGAGTCCAGCTCGTCATGGGCACTGAAGGGGTTAATGCTCATGTTTTCTACACACTATCCCTGTAAGTGATTTGTTATTTCTCAGGTGAGACCAGTCTACCCTGACCTTTACCACGCTGAATGTATGATATTAGAAAGACACCATTAGAGGGTACTCAAATATTTGTATTGCTGCACACAAGGTTTTCAAACAAGTGTTAGAAAAGAAAAAAACTTTTTAAACTTGCCCCAAAACACCATTTGACTGTCAAATGTGATGATTATTTAGCAGTAATCTTCATTGCTTCTCATCCAAGTCTTCCTCGTCCTAGACCTTATATTCACAAGTTGATAAATCTATCTGCCGCAGATTACACTTAGTTGAGTTGTTAGAAGAAAGACTCTTTATACTGTAGCCTTTCTTCCATGTCCTTCCCTCCAACCCTGCTTTTAACTCTACCTTCCCCATTCTGGCCATCTCCATCATTGCCAAGAAATGCAACACCCAGGCTCCTCATAGTGTTTTTGGGAAGGCAGGGTGGGAGGAAAATGGACTGGGATATTGAAGATCTGAACAAGGAGTAGTGAAGATTATCAGTAAGTAATCCGAATATTACCTCCCCACCAGCAGAGCCAAAGAGTAGGAAGAACAATTCCGGAATACACAGTAATATAATTATATTTCTTTGAAAAAGTTTTTTTTCATTGCTGCAACTTTCAAAACTTCAGTTGAAATTTATGGATTAAGATATATCAAAATGATAATACAAAACCAGTATTACAAAGATTCCAGGTCTCAGCTCTACATATCTGCAAAGGAAATCCACTAACTACTGCACAAAAGAAAAAGGCCTTGAATATCTTTAGGTATTTTTTTACCAATGGCTTGAGAAATAGCAAATTTCACTCATCTGCTTAGGGTGTGGTTAAAGTTATTTTTCTACTTTGCTAGGTCCACCAAAAGAAACAAAAAATGATTCAGACAAATGGAATTTTTTTTAGTTCTAATTAAATTAGCCCTATTAACACCCAGAGGATGTGGAGAATTATTTCACTTTTCAGGACAAAATGCTGATGATAACTCCTGAAAAATATAGAATTGAGAAGGTAATTTAGAAAGAAATCCTGGTCTATGCCTTAGAATTACTATGTATTGACGAATTTTCAAATATGAAGGAGTAATAACTAAAGCGGTCAGCAAACAATCTATGATGTGATGGCTACCAGGAAGGCTACTTTGTCCGAAACCTATTGCAAATGAACCACAGATTAAGGTTTGGTTGGAGTGCTTGCAACCCTTAGAGTTCTGTAGGGAGGTTTCAGGGAGATAAGGGAGAAAGAAGTATAGAGCTTTTATTACTAAAAACTCTAAGGAGTCTAGAAACTAAAGGGACAATTTATGTTAATGAACCCAATGCCTCTCCCGAAAACCTGTCATGGTTGTCCATTCTTCATTTAGGATAGAAAGGGCTAGAACTTTTAAAAAGCACCCGTAAGAAACTCCAAAATTGAATAGGCGTTATAAGTTTTGAGATTTTCAAAGTTTTATTGACACCATCATTCAAAATGTTTAAATTATTTTAAATTCCAGGATATAGGAAGTGGTTTTCCTTATCCCGGTATAGCTAACACAACTACTTTGGGACAACCTTTTAATTGAAGTCCTACCTGTTCAATATTTTGGCTGTAATGTGAGAAAGGCATAGAGTCTGATGGGACAGGAGACAAAATAGAGCAGTCAGGAGTATGTGGAATGTGAAATGGATGCAGAATAGCCGTTATTAGGAGAGAAAGAACAAAATGGGGAGAGGCCGGTATAGAGCAATTGAATCACTGTTGCTTCTTCCTCCTGAATCTTCCTCAAAACTCCTGGACAGACAATGTGCAAAACTGGGGAAGTTGTCTCTTTGGGTGCAACAGATCCATCCATGGATTTCACATCACTCAAGTGGAACACATCCTGTGACAGAAGAGAAGAAATAGAAGAGGGTAGGATTATTTTTTAACTGTCTCACAACCAGTTTACATTTGCCTTACGATGAACAGCCCAAAAGAATTCCACTTCCTTCTCTGCCCATGAACAGATCTTTTGTGCAACCTGATGTAGATCCTGACTCTTTGTGCATCTTTGCTGATTCATAGAATCTTTTGCCTCTTGATTGCCCATTAGTACTGATTTCCCTGAAGCACTTGAGCGAAGTCCAGAAGATCATGAAATTCAGCTGATAATTTTCGCTAATTTTAGAATGTTTGTTTGAAAAGGGGCTCATTTATCTTGCTATTCCAGTCCCTGAAGAATAACTCACCACCCCACTTTACTGGCATCTGTTGTGACGACGACTTTTTTTTTGTGTGGAGATTAAAAAATAAAAAAAAGTTATGGATATACTGGAGCTACCCGGAGAGGGAAAGAGTTTTCTTCAGTTATTGGAATCAAGGCCTTGTAGGCTTGAGATGCTTAGACCAGTATTTTAACAGATGTAGCAGTAAACCCTGTGCTCACGATCAATCCCTTGCTGAAGCTGCCCGAAGGGAGAACAAGTTTCTTAAATGGGTTTATAGACATATCTATCTTTCTTCTGCAAGAGAGCCATACCCCAACTTGCTATGGAAGAAGGAAGGAGGTCAAACCTGTTTAGATTTGGTATAAATTCCAGATCTTGTAGTTGATTGCATACCTTTTAAGTGTCTGCTTTTGCAATTTAAAAAAAGAAGCAAATATTGGCCAATCCTCCAGATAAGGAAATATCTGTACACGTTCTAATTGTAAGGAAGCTACCGCTGGGCTTAATGGCTTTGTAAATACCCTCAGAAGTGATGATGCACCAACATTGAGGACTCTGAATCGGAAGTGTTGTGTTCATACTGAAAATCTGTGGAATCTTTGACATAGTGGATCGATTGGGATAAGAAAGTGCCAGTCTAAGCAGTACAGAGTTACCAAGAAGTTCTCTGGAGCAATCATCTGAATCACTTAAGTTATAAAATCTTGATTTGAGTATGAGTAGCAAATTAGTCTGGTCCTTTTAGATCCAAAATAGGGCAAAAAGTTGAATAGCATTAGAAATAGTATTGAAAATAATCCTTAGCATCATTGCCCTTGATAAACTGAAATAACTCTTCTTTTAGAGGAGCTTGATGCCATTTCGGATTGCAAGACAAGACAGTACTCCTGAACTAAGGCTCTTCTAGCTGAGAACGGAAGTCTAAAGAATATCCATTTCTGACTACCTCTGGCACCTATTTGTGTTGCACCAGAGGAAGACCCATCTCGTAGTAAGTCAAAATACAACCCTCACTGGACCTGATGTGGCACAGTCTGCATTTGGGGGGGAGGGGGGGGGGGGGTTGCTGCCGCTGCTGAACTATAAGCCATGATTTTCTAGGCATCCATGGCAAAAGTGGCATCTATTTTGTTGAACTCTGTCAGAAAAATTCTAATGAACAAATTATATTGAGTGACCAGGATGATCTTGGAATTGATTCCGTGAATTTTAATCGTCTGCTGGTTTCTGAATCAATTGATTGAATTCAGGACCAAATAATTTGTGTTTCAGAAATGGCAGATGATTTACTATGGCACATTAAATTCAATCTAGCTTCTATTATTGTAGCCATATGTGGTGTCTTAGTGCGAGGGAAGCATCCCTAGCTGACGGCCATAATAAACATCAAACGTTATATTAGAGAAGAATCGGGCTACAAGTTCCCAGTTACCCAGAAGTGAAAGAGGATATTCTTCTTTCTAGATATTCTCTAGTCTTTTTAACATTGAGTGTGTCTCATACATTCTTTCTTTTATGGAAAAGCTGGAAGTAGCATATCATCATTTTTAACAGTACTTTAATTTTTTTCCAAGGCTTCAGACTTTGAAACTGCTTCAGATACTACAGATGACAAACAGTGTATACTAGCCGGAAGAGATTGCTCTTTTAGAGTTTGTGAAAAATCTTCATCCAATTCAATCAATTACTATCGTTTTGACTAGAATTTTGGAAATCCTGGTTTATCCACATCTTACCATTCTTTTAGCAGCATTCCTTTTATTATGCAACACAATGTAAGATAATCTGCTGGTAAGACTTCATGCTGGATGTGGGTCTGTGTTTTTCCAATGGGGCCTGGATCCACTGCAAATTCACACATGGGCTGCACTGAGCTCAGCGGTGGATCCGCGGATCCTTGTACGCCAAAAAGAAAACGTTTTTCGGACAATTTATTGCCCATGAGGAGTCCCTCAAGACCCTGCCATCAGTCCCATGGGAGCAGTATACCTCTATCCTGACCCCTTATGTCCCATTTACACTTTATTCTTCTCTCAAACCTCGGAACCGTGTCCTGGTTCACAAAATGGTGGTTGCAACTTTCCTCTCAGGTTGCAGCCAGCCAATCAAGGCGTTGCTGTTGGTGCGGGTATCCGTTGCGCTAGATATACATACATCTTTTTACTTTATTAACTCCAAAACTACTGAACAGATTTACACAACATTACAAAAAGCTCTCTTTCTGTACCCAGATCTATCGTTCTGCCAAATTTGGTATAATTCAGTACAGTGGTTCAGACTGGAGTTGTGTCCAGAATCTCTATGGGAAATTGCATTGGGAAAACGTGTTTTGCCTCCTCCCTTTTTTTTTTTTTTCCTCAGTCCCTGCTTGACGAATCACCCTGAAACTTTCCCGACAGCAGCTAAGGTGAGTGGCAAACTAATTTTGAAATTCTCATGACTGTTTGTCTTGTGGTGCCAAAGTTATTAGTAGGACAAACACTTTTACTATGGAATCTCGGTCCTTTCCAATATCTTTATCTTCTTGCTCCCACTAAAGCACAGATGTTTTTGTTGTGAAAGGAGTGGGTGGTATTCACTAGGTCCTGTTAAAGCAGGCCCTCGGAATTAGCCATATGGTGATCAAGTAAATCAAGTCAATGCTTGCTCTGCCTACAACCAAAACCAGGTACAAAAATTAAGTACTGTCAACTCCTGCTATTGCACCAAGTGTGGTTGTAAATGTAATTACTTTGGCATGAGGGAGATGAATACTAATTCCACAGAGTGGGTTTTGTGCCCTTTGTACAAGATACCAGAGGAAACTAGCCAATACAGGAGTCAATGGTAGTCAAACTGCTAACTAATACTCATCAGTAAATCTATCAAAGCCAGGTACTTACAAGAGTTTACAAGTTTCAATAACAGACAGTATTTCTTCCACGGAAATATCATAAACAATCCTTCCCTTTCATGAGTCTTCAATGAAGGGAAACGGCTGATTTTCTAGAAAAGTCAATCCCATTTTCCAAAACAGGTGTCTCATTAATGTATAGAGTGTACCCTAATTGTATAGAATAGTGCTTCCATCAATGTTTTGATGTAGGGTATGAATTTGGAATCTGTTTTGTGTTTCATTCTGTAAACCAGCGGTTTGTCCACTTTCTCCTCTACTAGCCCCAAATGCTTGTTTTAGTCTAGAATAAACATAATCTGACTTTCTTTCAGTTACCTCATGAGAGGTCAGCTTTGTTTTTGTAAGCCATTAAGCATTCTGAATATGAGCAAAAGCATGCTTCAGCTTTAGCCCCAGAGCAGGAGTTACTACTCCTCCTAGAGCCTTTACCTTTCTGGCTGAGAGTAATTCCCCAAAGTTTTATCTAAAAAAGGTCTCAGGAGAGTCCCAAATATTTAAATGTTTTGGTGAACCTGTTTGATTCTTAAAAGAACTTTATTTCAGAACTAGATAGTAACCTGCTAGTTTGTTATTGAATGAATGAATGATTGGCTTTTATATAGCGCACGGCTACTCGAGTGTCCCAGTGCTGGGCATCAGAAACAGGTAAGGAGAGGGATATTCAGTCAGGCATCCAGAATCTCTCAAGTTTGAAAAGATACTTTTCAGTGCTTTTTTGAAGGTTGTTTCCATGGTGATTGATCTTAGATGACCAGGCATCTTTTTCCATATACTTGCCACCCTGACCGTTGAGGACACCCCTCTCCCTTGTGTTTTTTTAAACAGGGGACTGTAAACAAGCCAGCATTATTAGAGTTCAGTGAACTTCCTGGTCTGCACTCCTTGATCCTCTCATTCAAATATGAGGGACCCTTGTGAAGGGTTTAGTGGGCCAGTGTCAGGGTTTTAAACATTATGCGATTGCACATTGATAGCCAGTGTAGCTTCTCTCGGAAGTGAGATACTGAAGAGTGTTTGGGTAACTTCTATATTAAACTGCAATGCTCTGTAGTACTTGTAGACGCTGGACTAGGTAGTCGGGTAGACCCCGGTACAAAATATTGACATGATCCAGCCTGGATAAGATCAGTGCTCTGACCACTGTGACCTGAGATTTATGACTATAGGAATTTCCTGAGCATGTGGAGGATCCAGAAGCATGATTTTACCATCGCCGAAACCTGGGCACTGAAGGAAATTTGAAAATCAAACATTACGCCCAGATTTCTAGCCACTGCTGTAGGGGGCGGGGGGGTAGCGGCGGAGGTGGGGACATTATTTGGCTAGGGTTCTGTCCATCCTGGGAGAGGGTTCAACCCAGACAATACGATCTCGGTTTTGTCTTGAGTTTCATTGTAATTTGTTTGTTCAGTACAAGTCCAGTAGCACCTTCATGCAGAGGACAAATGATCCTTTTGCGCTAGCCGAGTCCCGCTTGTTGGTGAGCAGGAACTGCGTATCGTTCATGTATGATATGACCTTAATGCTGTAAGATTTGACCAGAAAAGCCAATGGGGTCGTGTATATATTAAAAAGAGTGGGGCTCAGGGAGGAGCCCTGAGGGACCCCCCATTTCAGTGGTTTAGCTTTGGTTCATCCAGACTACCTGCTCTTGGTTCTCAGAAAGGAGCCCAGCCAGCCAAAGGCTGGCCTAGTCACCCCTACATTTTCCAGCCTTTGTAGAAAAATGTTGTGATCCACTGTGTCAAACGCTGCTGACAGGTCCAATAGCACCAGAGCAACATTAAGTCCAGATTCAAGGCTGATCTTAATGGATTCAGAGACTTCTAATAGCGTTGTCTCTGAAGCTGGACTGGGACGGGTGTAACAGTGTTTTTGGCCAAAAAAGTGGTGAGCTGACAATTCACCACTTTTCCAAAGTCTTTGTGGCTGCTAGCAGTAGTGAGACTGGTCTTAAGGTTGCTAGTACTTCAGGGTCCACATTTGCCTTTTAAAGAAGCCCTCTTCTTGGAGTTTGACACCTGAATGGAGCGAGACAGAAAATACCTCCTGGTAAATTGGAGCAAATTGTCTGCAATAGACTTTAGGATATGAGGTGGCTAAGGGTCGTCTGGGGATCCTGATCTACAGTTTTCAAACTGAACCCTCAACTCCTCTGTCGTGGGTAGTAGGAAGAGCATCAGCTTTATCAGCTGTAGGCCCTGCTTTGTCTCCCAGTCTCGGGACCAGATCCAGATAACTAGGGCCCCCCAGTTTTGCCTAGATTTTACTGATCTTATTTTCAAAAAAGCTGCTAAGTCCTGAACAAAGATTGATTGTTCTCAGGCAATGGGCCATAGTTTTTGGGGCTGTGAAGCTGGAGTCTATCTTAACCTCTTCAGTGCCCCGCCCTTTCCACGCCCTGTGCCGGGCGTTGAATTAGCGGGCGGGGTTCATGACGAGATAGTCTCGTCATGGGCACAGCGCAACCGCGCTCCATGACGAGACTATCTCGTCATGGGCACTGAAGGGGTTAAATATCTTCTTCCCGTTATTGGCCTCTTAAATACATTGAGCGTAAAAAGAGCAGCACACTCGTTATAATATACATTGAGGGCAAATTTGTAGCGTATTTTGTCAGCCTCCAGATAGTGTCGCCACCAGGCTCTCTCCAGCCTTTTACAAGAAGCTCTCTCCAGGGCTAGTTCCTGTGAAAACCAGCAGTCCGCCATTCCCTTCCGTGAGGCCCTCATTGGAGCTACTGAGCTGGCTGCTTTCAAGAGCCAGATATGGATAACATTACCGTCTTCCGTGATCTTGCCCGTGAGCACTGGTCTGGACTAATCAAGGACCTTTTTGGGGTCAGGTAAAGATGCCTTGTTCAAGGATCTTTTCCCTTGCACCTGTGTGGATGATCTACTTTCTTTATGACCTGAAAAGGCCAGGAAAACAGGAGTAAGAAGTGGTCATCGTGATGGAGCAAGGATTCAAGAAAACAAAACTTGCTCGGATCAAAACCTTCGTTAACATTTACTAGTCAAGTCAAACCACTTTATTCGATTATTTAAAATCATAAAAGTATACTATACAATATAAAAACAGTTAAAAAACATAAAAAGGCATTTTTATTATTAAAAACAGTTAATCACTGTCAATAAACTTATGATGACTAGTTTATTCACTCCTGAAGGGCTGCCTGTCTATTCCTCCTACTCCTAATAGACGCAACAAGAAAACTGGCAACACCAAACATGATTACAGGGGATTCCATTAATTGTAAAAACAATAATGCAGGTTTAGTCTGTATAAAAGCTTTCTCTTTCAATATTGGAAAAATAAACCTTTTTCTCGCTTCATAATACAGAGGGCAAAAAAACATAAAATGCATGGTATCTTGGGGGGAGAAGTCATCGCATTTACAAGGAGCCGCGTCTTCCGGCCTAATCCATCCCTGTGAGTCACTTAATACTAAGTGGATCTGGTTGAAACGAAATTTTGTCAATAGCCATCTATGAAAGGAATTCGTAACAATAGACAGATATGGTTGCGTGGCTAAGGACAAAATAAGCAAGAAGTGAGCCCTAACTGTTGGTTTACTTAGCTCTTCTACTTCGCGCTCTGCCTCGCTGAGCTTATTATAGTTTATTTTGACCCACTTTAGATCAGCTTTACATAAACCTTCAGGATTGGAGAAAATCTCTGGGCGCCCCAATTTCTTGGTTGACATTTTAATGTAGGACAGCCAATGGATTTCCTTCATATTATCTAGTTTAATGCAATCCTTCAGGATTTTGTGGTTTAACGAGAGATTCGAATTTAACCAAATTCTAATCCATAACAGGATTGGGGCTATTTTTATTATATCAGAAATGTAGCCTATCCCCAACTCAAGGTGGACCGAATGGGTTGCTGTAGATTGTGGAAGGCCGAGAAGGGCACGTAGAAATTTGTTTTCTTCTCTTTGTATGGGATCAGGTTTAGTGTACCCCCATATTGCAGCCCCATACCTAGCAATTGCAATAGTTTTGGCTTTATATATAGCTAAAATAGCCTCACAAGGCTTTCCTCCCAGTCTTTTTGCAAAACCTGATATTGCAGCTGAGGAGTTTCTCACAGCATTTACCTTTGTAGAGAGTTGCGGTGCCCAAGTTCCTTTTTCATCAAAAACAACTCCCAGATAGGTAAACACTTTCACTCTGGTTATTACTTCCCCGCCACAGTAAAAGGTTTTAACATTGTTTTTACCCTTACCTAAAGACATAATATGCGATTTACCCTTATTGACCACAAGATCCAGCGATTTCATAAAATCCCCAAAGGAATCTAGTAATCTTTATAAACCGAGAGGAGTCCGGGCCAATAAAACTGCATCGTCCGCGTAGAGGAGTACAGGAATGGATGTTCCTCCCATACGCGGAATATCAAGTGTAGCTGTTAACAGGTTATCTTCCAAAGAGTTTATATACAGAGTAAATAACATGGGAGCAAGGATACAGCCTTGGCGCACCCCTCTACCTGACTTAAAGCTTGCAGTACATTTCCCCTCCTGCGTCATCCTTATTGAGGCTCTCAGGTCTTTATGTAGGTCGGCCAGAAAATACACAAGGGGCCGGTCGAGTCCTAGTTCCAAGAGCATGGACCACAGCCTTGACCTGTTAACTAGATCAAAGGCCGTGGACAGGTCCATGAAACCCAGAAAGATCGAGCCCCCTACAGCTTTCGTGTATTTAGATACAATTAAATGTAAATTAAGACATTGGTCCTCTGTGCCTCTCCCGGATCTAAAGCCGTACTGGGCGTTGGTTAATATACCTTTCTCCGTAGACCAGTCCATTATCCTTGCTAAAATATTCTTCCCTAGGATTTTGATTGAGGACTCCAGCAAGGATATTGGCCTATAGCATCTGGGATCTCCCCTTTGGCCCTTCTTGAACACGGGGATTATAATTGAGCGGGACCATGACTTCGGGAAAACTGTAACAGCTGAGGTATTAAATACGTTCGTCAGTATTTTAGCCCAATACTTGGGTTTAGCCTTGAACATATCAGAGGGCACCCCGTCAGGGCCTGGCGCCTTGCGCCCTGCCGTTCCCTCTATTGCTTTCTCAACCCCCGCTATGTTAAAACTAACAGGTATCGTAGGAGGATTAGAGATTGGTACCTCAAAGGTTTCCAGCTCTAAATTGCTCCCATAAATGTTTTCAAAATGGCATAGCCAGTCCTCCTCTGGGATGTTAAGTTCTAATACAGAGTTCTGGGTGCCAGTGAACAGGGGAGTATTAACAATTGCCCAAAACTTGGAACTATCTTTCAAGGTAGCATTATCCATTAAAGCTGCCCACGCATCTTGTTTGATTTCCTTTTTCCGGGCCTGTACTGCTATTGAGTACTCTTTCCTCAGCTGAACAACTAGCTGTTTGTTCCTTTGGCTATCGTTCAGAGCCTTTTTGAGTAAGTTATGTGCTTTAGTGCAATTGTGGTCGAACCAGCCAAATGCGGGTTTATTTTTGACTACTCGGCTATTAATTGTAAGATCATTGGCCACTTGAGAGCAAATGGCTTCATATGACGCTATTACATCCCCCCCATAATAGAGCGGGTCTGTACATGTGTTTAGTTCCGGGTCGACCTTTGTTATAATAGAGTGAAGAAAATCTTCGGGGGTAACCTTACTCCAATTTAATCTCCTCCCCTGGTCTTTAGCTTTTACATCAACTGTAGCAAGTGACAAGACTGTTTTATCCAGGAGGGAAAAGCCATTATCCAATACAATCGCCACCGGGTTGTGGTCACTGAAAGAAGAGAGTATAGCATTATAAAAAATCACATATCTTAAAAGTCCTGGGGATAGAAATATGTAGTCTATTATGGATTCACAATCCCTAGCTATGTACGTGGGAACACGGTTACTCTTATCGAAGAACCCTACCTCAAACAGTTCATTATTAGACAAGAGGATCTCCAATGCTTCCCCCTTAGAGCTATGTTCAAAATGTTGAGGGGATGTGAAATCTGGGCCATCGTTATCTCTATATTGGCAGTTTAGTCTACATAAATGCACGTTAAAATCTCCCATCAGGATATAATGACAAAAAGTGGTTTGATTTTCCTTATATGTTTTTAAAAAGTTTGACAACAGATGGAGATGCTCATTTGGAAACTCCCCTTGCTGCGAATTATAACAATTGACAAGAATTAGCTTAGTATTATTTGCCAAACTTACTTCCAATATGAGACAATTATGGGAAGTACAATCAACCTTTTTGACTCTTCCTGTGATGTTTACTGAAACCAGAAACATAAGTCCCCCTCTGTCTCTCCCTGCTGTCGAACTCAGAGCAGGAACAAAGTAGGATGTAAAACCGTCAATCCAGAAATCACAATCCTTATCCCATGTCTCTTGAAAAGCAACAATACTGTTTTACAAAATTTAGCCAGCCGTTATCGTCCCTTTTTGACCGCAAACCCGCAATATTCCAGCTTAACATCTTTACCTTTTCCCCCATACCATTAGCGATACTAGCAGAATTGGGTTGAGAGTTTTCATTACTCGTTATTACGTGTGCAGGTACCATAGATCTATCCCTTCCCTGACCCTCAAAATCCTCGCGTCAGTCACAAGCCTCTAGGCCCGAGAGTACCTCAAATCTGTTGTGTGTGACGATGTTAGATCCAGTCCTGCAGTGATTGTCAACATTATAGATTTGCGATGCTACAGGGGACCGAGGCTCATTAAAAGTGAATGGTCTGAATCTCCCACGATTTGGGGGAGCTTTAATTAAATGCGTGTAGAAATAACCCAGAGGACGCGCACAAACACTGTTTGCGTCATAGACCAGAGAAGCTGCCCTTAGCAGAACTGTGGCGACATGTTGGGGGTGTTTAAAATTTACTATTATACAATCCACACTGCAAATCTTTCTGGACGGGCCAATCCAGTTAGCCCTTCTAGTTGATAAAATTTGATCAGAAAATTTAATCGGGAAGCCACATCTTCTGTTTAGCCATGACACTGTTTTGTTTTTTAGTGACTCGTGCGATTCCTCGTGGGATTGTGCAGAGTGGCTATCAAGAGGGGGGACATTGGTTAAAACAACCACATAGGGTGCACAATCAGGGGGAAGATTTATAAAGCCACTTTTTCTTCCCTGTCTAAAACCTGATGAACCCTCTGAACCTGAAGAGGAATGTTTTGTTAGACCAGTTAATGGTGTAAGGTCGGGGGGAACGATTGCGGGGGCAGTTGTTTGCTGGGTAGGTTGCTGCAGGTTATCGTGAATGGTTCCCTGCTCAGCTCCAGCAAAATCCTTTACAACTGCCTTTGCTCTTTCGGCCTTAGCCAGGTGTGTCGCTACCAAACCTCCTAGCCTCTTGACTTCCGAGGTAACAATGTCCAGTTTGAGCACTAGGGGTTGGATGTACTCATCTAACTTGGCCTCAAATTTGGCTTCTAAGGTACATACCAGTAAGGCAAATTGCTCCGGGGATAAATTAATACTAGCTGCACTATTTCCTTCCTGTGGGACAATTCCAGCAACACAGCTGTTTTGAGCTGGATGGGAAGCTTCCGCTCTTTTTTTTACTATGCTTCCCCCCACGTTTACTTTGTTGTTTTCTGCAGGCTCTCACTGGTCTGGGGGTAGGCGGGGCCTCCTCTCTATCAACAATAGATATGTCTAGTTGTTCCTCCTGTGACTCAGAGTGGACCTGTGCATCAGCCGTTATAACCGCCCGATTGCCCAGGACAGGTGTATCATCGCCTGGAGTTTCCACCAAAGGATTAAGAGTAGCTTGGGGAGAGGCAGGTGGACTCCCTCTGCCAAGCGAGGCTCTCCGATCATTGTTAATTTTGTTTACTATCTTAACCAGATAATTATCAATTGAGCCTGCCCCAGATATAAATTTATCATGTTTGGCATTAGACATAATCAATACTAAGTGATAATGCCTTGCAATAAAGAAGCAGTAAACAACTTCCCCCCCAGCGGCAAGGAAAGAATGTCCTGATACCAGGATGCGAAAAATAGGTAGCTTAGGTACTCACACTAGCAGATCCTCAAACAGGGTCCACACTATAGAACAGTCTCACTTGAGCACAGTGACTGAGGTCATCGAACCAAGCTCTTTGGCCCAGCCCGGCCTCCTCCGGCCCCGGATGGCCACAGACGGCCCGCCCTTTGCCCGGGCTTAGCCCGACGCCGCCCGCGCGCGTCCCGCGACGCGGAGGGAGCCTCCTCGAATTTAGCGCCTCCGGGCGCGGAAGTGGGTGTGTTAGGGGGCGGTGACACTGCCGGGGATTGTGGGGGATGGAGTCTGTTCTCTCCGCGCAGCGACCGCAAAGGGCTCCTGTAGCGGCGGCGGGAGGGAGCAACAAGCCCAGACACTGGCGTTCAGCCCACACGTCCTGCCAGTAACCAGCGCATCTCTGCTGCTGTCCCAGGTGAGCGCTAAACACACAATGAGATTCGTGGGTTCCCCATTTACTAACTGTTAAAAGTTGTAAATGAGACAAAAATAATATACATCAAACATCGACGCGAGGGAAAGAAGCTTTACGCATGTTTAAATTAATGTGGAATAAAGTGCAACGCAACTAAAACCGCTTTTATTTGTAAAAACACTTTGCGCATGTGCAAGCTAGAATTAAGTAGAGATAACGTGACTAACTCGCTTTTGGAGGGAAATTTTTGCGCATTCACAAAAAGGACTAACGTGGTCTTGCAGAACCGCATGCCCGGCATCTGCTTGACTGAACTAAAAAGCCACTTACATTAATGTTTTAGCCCAGAAAAATAATATTAACATGGGACAGAGTAGAAGTGGGTAGTAAACAGTGAGAATTATATATTTGAGAAAACATCTGTTTATGATTCTTTTATCAATAGTGCGCATTTGGGCCAGTTTCGCATAGGACAGGGAAAGAAAGTGGAGTCGAATGACGATGAGTTGCGAATGCTCAGTAGACTCTGAAGATGTCCCAATGACCAAAGAAAATGAACTGCTGCCAAATATCAAGGACTGAAGACGTGGGAAAGTGAAGACGTGTATGCCTAGTCTATGGAGACTGCATTGAAATTGTTATTAAAAGTTGCAACAGTATATGAATGTGGAAGGAAACATGAATGAGCTAAAGGGAAAGGGTTTGCGAGACAATGGTACCTTAATAAAACAAGCATTTGCAATGCAATAGGTCTCGCATTAGTAAAAGTTTGAATTTTTGGTGTAGCAAATATTAATGCAACATTATGGTATTGCATGTTATAAAAGTAAAAAGAAGTGTATAGAAGAGGGAAAAAAACGAAAGGGCAGTTGGGTGGGTATTTTATAATGCAAGTGGTCCGGTATTGAATAAAAAAAAAAAAATTCCTGTAGGACACAGGGAGAGAGGAGCTAGACGGAAAGCAAATAGTGGTGTGATGTACACAAAGCAGGCAAGGCCTTAGAGACAGGGAGGAAGGGAGCGAGCAAGAGTAGTTGTAGTGTATTAAAGCGCTATTGTGTGGTAATGGGGTTATAACTATATAAGCAAGAATAAAAAAATTGTGAAAGGGAAGTTGTGTGTGTGTGTAAGAGAGTAAGGCGGGATGTTATATTGAAAAGGGAAAAATGTGCGTATGCAAGAGGAAAAATGCGAGACCTATTGCATCGTAAATGCTTGTTCTCCCCATGACGCCAAGCCTGGCACCCCTGGCGTGGACAGCATAGATCACAGAGAGCCTTCCTGGATAGGACTGCAGTGGACATGACATAAAGGATGTGGCCTAACAGTAAGAGCTGCCGAGCTGGGGAATCAGGTTCGAGCCTCTGCGTCGGCTCAACATCCTGTGATTCTGAGCACATCACTTAATCTCCCCGTGCCTACCAAAAATGAATGTGTCCTTGTGTAATGTAACTGGTGCTTATGAAAAGCGCTCCAATACCTTCGGGTCAAGTTCGCGCTATAGAAAACTGCAACCATACAAAAAACTTCAGCAGACTACATAAATAATTAAGATGAAGTTAAGTAATGGTAAAAATATTTAGTGCTCTCTAAGTGTAACAGTATGTACACCTATATTTGAATTGACTGAAATATTAATAAAAGGAACCTTTTGAGAAATAAATTGAGATGAGTTCACATTGGCAACCCTCAGTCCTCGGCCGAGAGGAGCACATGAGGGAAGACGAAGAGGGTGGTTGGTTGGGGTGCGGAAGGGTACTGACTGTAGCCCAGGGGTGGCGTGACGCAAATTGATGCCCTCCTCTGCAGAATGTGATGAGGGGCCTTTGACTCTCCCATAAGTCATAGATATTATTAGGCTCAGTGGGGGCCCTATACGTCCATGAAAAATCCTCCCACTGTAGATCCTTGTCTCAGTACTAACAGCGAGAGCTACTGAAAGTCACGGAAGTCTTGTAAAGTGTTGTTAAATTGAACGTGCAGAGTTCAGCAGAACACTGCCATCAAGTGGCTACCAGAGAAATACATATATGTATGTGCTAATGCATGTTTGAAATAAACTCGAACACGTTAAGTTTTTTGTCATTTTACTTGTTAATCGTTTCTTTTCTGGTGAAACTTTATGGGACCTTTTTCACCGAAGTACCAACCCAACAAGCAAGATAATGTCTTGAAAAAACATAAACTTGTTTCATCCTCTATCGGTTAGAAAAGGCTCACAAGTGTCACTGAGTTTTTTGTTGTTGTAGTTTTAGTACGAACTCGACCCGAATTCATGGTAGTTCCCCCTCAAATCTAAGCGAACGTTAAGGCAGGACATATTTAGGTATGTATTGATGACATCCATAGTAGATTTTTTCCAAATACTAAGAATTATCACAAAGAGCAGGCAGGTGGTGTGATTACTGTGTGGTGTGCACGCCCAAAGATAAGAGGGAGCCTGTCGTCTGTGCTGCGCTGATGCGCGTAATAGACACCGGTGGGAATGGGCGGAGCAAAGGCGGGACATGCGCCCGCCTTTGTCCAATTGCGTGCTGTATTTTTTACAAAAAAGAACGCTAAAGCCAATTGAAGCCTGCGAAAGCAAAACCACACGCACGAGCGTGTGGTCAGCTTTCTGAAGCCTGTACAAGTGGTATCGTGCTGCGCAAGCAATGTTGCGCACTGCAACGCTAGGCACAAGACCTAAACAAGCATTTACAATGCAATAGGTCTCGCAATGACATTGTTTTGAGCTATTGGCATTGAAAATGTTATTGTTTTTTTTATTTCTTCCCTTCGTGAAGCATTAATCAAGTAATGGTGTTGTAAATGACAATGTCTTTTAATCCCTGTTGACCCCCGCATACAGACATACATAGAAACCGCACTACAAACGGGCACACATGCATGCACATGCTGAGAAACACACGCACCCCGTCGGACACACTAATACATAGAGGCACACGGGTGCCGCTAAGCACCTGCGTGGCTTCTCTAACCGTTTGCAACAGAAAACTGGTATATTCGTTCATTAATACGACCTTGCGCGAGTAGCATGCACTGCAAGATTTCAAGCAGAAAGTGCACTTTGCTAACCATAGTATTCTAGTCCCCACCGGGTGGCAATGCGGTTTCCAGCTGGCTGCTCCTTCCAGGGGGGAGTAAGTTCACCACGCAGCTCTGCAGTTTGCCCCCCCTCACTCGGAACATAAAGCTCCTTTTTAGCATGTTCCCAACCACCAAGCACTGAAATGCCCTTCTATATTGCAAAAGGGGACTGGCCTGCCTAGGAGAGAGTAGAGAGCAGTCGGGGAAGATTTAGATCTGAGTGACAGCCTGATTAGATTTGAAGATTCCGGAAGAACATCGAGGAGGGAGAGAGTGGAAGAGAGGGATGCGCCGTGGTATGTCGGGTTTATAGAGAAGTCTAGTAAGTATATGTCCTGTCCTGATCCTGTCCTATAGTCTGTCTCCTGATTCTAACTCAGGGGACCCCCACCATTCCTTTGGCCAGAGAGGTGGTTTTCAGTATTTCAAATAGGTAAATATTACTCTGACCCATATTTCGCATATTTCAGTGCAATTTTATTTTTGCCTCTGAATTCTTTGGTCTCCATCTATCCACTCCTTTTTGCATTGATTTGTTTAATGAGTTTGTGTCATTGGCTGTATCTACTAAATGATTTTTCTCTCCCATGTGAACATGATGGCGTTTGTGCTGTGAATTTGCATTGAAAGAGCGTTCACCTTTGTCTGAAATTTTAGATAAACTTATGAATCTTACCCATAGTCTGTGGTTATTTCATTAATATATATGAATTCGTTAGAAAAATTGTTAATATCACCATCAACTAACTCAACTAATGGTCCAGCGACCACAGGAAAGAGTGTTGATTCATGAAGGAATAGTTGGGATATATATATCGTTTCGAAAATGTAAGAGCACAGGAAACTAACTGATCGACATCTGAGTGAATTGCAAGCTTGACCCCCAGCGGGTACCGGCGAAAAGTGATGAAAGATTGGGTAAATGTGTATGTGCCTTGTTGAATTTTGTGTAGTAATTTATCCCTGTCGCACCAGCTGGACAATAGCAGGCCATCAGCTCGGGGGTTTCCCAGAGTACTGCTATACTAGGCAGGATGTCTTCAATGGCATGGCCTGCTCTATGCATGGGGACCATATCAGCTCATTTATATTGATTGAGTGAATGAAAGGGAACTATGTAAACTCCATTGTCTACAGCATGCTAAACCCTGCATTATGAGTCATTGCCAAAAACATAAGTGTCATCAAAGATTACAATTTCACCACCATTTCCTAAATTTAGACACTAATTAGAAGAAATAGAAAAACAATATTAATTCTTGACTAAGTGGAATGGGAGAATAGAAAAAAAGTACATTATGTCTTGGACTGATGTACCATGCACAACACATCAGAGATATTTAATACACTCGTTAATTTCACTGTAGTTATTGCCACAACCAAGTTGGCAGGGTAACCGATCAATTAAGAGTCTTAAGGCTACATTAACATCTCCTAGTCAATCTCACATGTTGAAAGAAGGAATCCAGAAACAAATTTAAAACATAAATATTGACCAACCAAAAGCAAACTCTAAAATCTATAGTTGAAAAAATTGCTGGCCTGTTTGAGTGGCCAGTACGCAGGCATTTGCCTAAGCTTGATACTCCTTATTTTGTCCCTCAATATACTGTCCATGATATTAGTGTCGGAGTCTCACAATATTTGTGCACTTGATATTCCAGAGTACGATCGTTCATGGTACACTAAAAGGTTAACAAGAAATTGTCTGATGTTTAATGATTAATCTTAAACTTTAAAGATAGTACGCTACTAAGAAAATAGGTCTTTCTATAAATGTATTATTGAGAGAACAGTGCTTTTGAATTCCAGGATGTATTTGGATTGTGAGATCTGTATGGAAAAGGGCAATTTTTACCAAAACTCTGCATTCTGTTTAAATAATTGAAAGACTAACTAGTGATACTAAGATCGTGAAATACTAACAGCTTGACATATGTGTCTGACAATGTTGCTCGAATCGGATTTCCCTAAAAAACAGAAGACAAAAGGCGTTTTGCAAAACAGGACAGTTTGTTTAATTGGTCTGAAGACGATCTCAATTTACACTGAGTCTGGTCTCTTTATATACAATATTACAAGAGGCAATAAAGATTTCTGGCATACCATATCTAGTCAGGAATGTTGGTTGCTCCCTATAGAGTCATAAATAATGGTTACTACAGGTGGGTCTTGACCTGCGTGGACAGTGTGGCTGGTGGTAAATGTGTCCAGATGTCCGGCATGAGGAGTGTGTGTGATCACCATGTGTGCTAGGCCCTGATTGGCTATGTGTTGCTAACTCATGTGGCATCTGACTTTATGGTGTTTTAGGAGCTCGCGTACCCCCTCCGGCCATGTGTGCTTTATTGGGGCAAACTCGCCTGACCATTGTAATGTTGCTGCATCTATCTGTGAAATGGATCAAGAATTTCCTGTCAGAGTGTTTGCCTGTCAGTTATGCACCGTCTCACCTGTGACCCATTAATCAGTAATCCTGGGCCTAGACTGCAGGGCCTGCCTGACTACATACCTGGCTGTTGAGGTAGATGTGGAGTTCAGAACTGGCGACTCTATTAATAAGGACAATAGTTCATTTTTCTAATTAAATGCATCAATATCCATATTAACAACAAGAAAATTGGTGAGAAACCATCACAATCATTAAGGAAAGTTGAACACTAAATGCAGCCAACTCAGTTTTATCCTGGATGATTCTCTTCTAGGTAAAGTTGAGTGATAGATAATGTGTTCTCTTTCTGGGTCTAATCCAGTGCCTTGTCATCATTCTAGATTTCCTTTCCTCTGTACCCTCCTTCCAACACATTCCCTCATCCAGCCATACTGACACTCTATGATAGAAATGACTGTACTGCTGAAAGGTGGAATTTTAGAAGTTAGTATTCGAGAGGATTCCACCCATTGACACCAGAAGTTAGATTTTCACCTTTTACCTCCTTCTTTTCCTTTGGCATTTGATTCCAGGAGGCCTAGTTTGCTTGTGCTGGCAGTGTCTAATGGTGTCCCTTTCTCTGTCTGACTTCTCTTCCTCGAGGGGGTGATTCTACTGATCATTGTCCCCTAAGAACAGAAGGAACCATCTGATGAGGAAGACGGAGCATGCAGGGAAATCACATCTTGATCCAACGATGGCAATTAAGTATCAGTTCACATACCTCCAAGAACACAGTAACTTCCAGACATGGACTTGACCTGCACTGCTATGTTTGTATGATGCTGCTTCCAGTCTCCAACCCCTGGTCAAATGTTTAGTACTGCTATGTTAAGAGTATTATGCTCCCATCCCAGTCGGAGAGCCATGGAGCGATTAAGGGGATGGGGACAGAAGAGCCTCGGTGCTACAATGTCATTATTCTACCCTCACAAGCCAAGGCTACTGAACTGAGGATATCTGACCTTTAATTTTGTATGGCCAAATATGGGACTTAATATGCAGTCATAGCCTGAAAAACCTGCATGAGGAAAAATGTTAACTTTATATAGCAAGTTTGAGACCAAACAATTAGAATGCATCTAGGGGACAGATGCACTGTGACTTGTAGTACTGATGCAGCGAGGTAGCAATGTAATAGCTGCCTACACTTATCTGAACCCTGATTAATCTCATTAGTCCTGGGCATTTCTGTATAAACTTTGACCCCTCCCTAGCTCCTCACTGATGGCAATCTAGCTTAAAAACTCATTTGTTATTCTATTCTTTTCATGTGATTACTATGGTTGCCAAAGATGAAAGAAACCCCATCAAAAGCATAGGACTCCTCAGAAATATTAAGAACAAAAGGTAATCTATTGGATGAGAGACTAGAACCTTTAATGCAGCGCATTTGGCGACTGAAGCTACTAGAAAACTGATGGCAACTGAGACAAATCTTGCTACACAGATTAAATTCCTAAACCAGATTTGTGAAGGCCTTGAAAATCAATCCAGACATTTTAGCCTATGTATAATAGGAGTCTCAGAAGGGCTTGAGGGGGCTACCAAAGATATAATCATATGGGTTAGTGACTTTCTGAAAGAAAGTATAAGTGAAGATTTATTAGCTGCGTCTACAGCTTCTAATTTATCCATTTGCAGGGCACATAAAGCTCCAACTATCTCTTGAAGCCTGGTGTTAGACCTAGGATGATGATTGCCTATTTTTAAGACTACAAAATTAAGGACAACATTCTCATTACTGCCTAGCAGAAAAGATGGGTTGTTGCAAAGCAAGGCTATGTTTTTTCCACTTTCCCAGACCTGACCTGGGAGACCGCTAACTGGCAATATGAAATGCCAGCTCTTTTCAGAGAGTTATAAGCACTCTCGATTCCTGCTGTATAATGGCTGGTGTTGCACTTAAAATTAACTGTTAGGGTTCCTTTCAGGTTTTTACTGATCCTTTAGAAGTTCAGCAATGTATCTCTCCAAGATACAGCTCATAGGTTCTCCACAGTAACTGCGTTCATCCTTCAATAGATAAATGTATAACTGCCTCCAATCGGGAAGAGCCAACCATGTTTTCATGATACTTTACTACGCATCCAAACAGAGGAGGGATGGTTAGGCCCACTTATTGGAAGGGATGGACCTATTATAGGGCTGAGCGAAGGCTGGGTTATTAGAGACCGGGGGGAGAGAACGCGATGAGGTAAGTGAAAAACAGGCAGGAAAGCAAAAAACCACATTATTATTGCAATTAATTGTAGTCATGATTAAATAATTAAACTTATTGCCCTCAATGTAATGGGACAAAACATCTGTATCAATCAACACTGGTTAGCGGTGAATGGGCCAACATTAAAATTACATCCCTTCAAAAAACCTGAGTGGCATTTAACAGCAGCAAGACTAGAGGCTAGATCTTTTTTTGTTGGTTACTTAAATTCCCCACTTAAGGGCACTGTTATCTTGCTATTTGATCGCCCATATAAAATCACATGCAGCCTATCAGATCCAAGATGCACTGGGTCACAGTTAGAATAAAATTAAGACTATTCTATTCTATGAAGCACTTGTAGAGCACATAGCTACCCGTAGGCATCGTAGCACTAATAGTGCAACACCGAGGCACCAAGAGATTTGATTAACACACTATTAAAGGGAGATGTTCTGGAAAAGCCATGTTTTAAGCATTTTCTGGAACAAGAGTATCTGATTTAGCGAACGTAGAGAAAAAGGCAGGGTGTTCTACAGCCTGGCAATGTTTTATGAAAAGGAATGCCCTCCAAATATTTCCCGTCTGACTCAATACATTACACATGCGCATACTGTATGGCTCTGAGGATCGTCCCAAACTATATATACAATATAGACACTTGTGTACCTCCCTGGCAATTATATCGTGGCAGGGTATTTTAATTGTATACTTGACCCTACCAAAACCACAAATAATACACAGTGGATATTTCAGATGCCAGAAGTATGGAATACTATTCTTCCACCAAGATAGAGGGCCTCGATCTGATTGATCTTTTGAAATGGATACCTTGGACAGAAGAGCAAATACATGATATTCTTTCCATTGTCACTACTCTAGGGTTTAATTCTTTCTAATTAAAACAATACAAGAGTTACATTTTTTATCTAATTTGGTACTCTGATTATGCATCACTGTCTTTAACTCCAAATATTGAGCACAGCCCATTGAACACCCTTACGTGAACAATCCTTAAATCTTTACTCCAATATTGCAAAGTGAAGCGCAAACAGGCCAGGCTGAGATGGGCATTTGGGGCAATAATACCTGTTTTCCTGTCTCTTTCCTTGCCGAGCACCTCCTCTCTATTGGCGACTCTGCATCGGTTTGCTATGTTGCAGGAATGTGGTCAGTAAAGTGCTAATCCTGCAGCCTTGCAACATCCTCCACAACAGATGAAATAGAGGCTACTGCTTCTACAGCAGTAAGGCTTTCAATAACAGACAACTGAAAGTCAGGGAAGGACACCAGTCTTTCTGTGTAGGTCTGATAAAAGACAACATATGCAGTGTATGTTGCAAACTGAATCAGGTGATTAACCAACTTCTTATACCATGTACGAGGTTTATGACTCACTTTATATGGTTGAAGGACTTGGTTGTTTTTATTCACTCCACCCATGTAATTGTAATCAAGTATACGGGCAGGCTTGTGGATTTCTACCATCTGTCCCCAAACTGTGACGGAAGGGCTCGCATCTTGAACTGTAGTGAGCACATATACTTCCTGCCTGTCTGAGAACTTGACAGCGACTAGTTTGTTGCAACTTAATAGACAGCTCTGCCCTTTTTGGGGTTTCTTGCAAACAAACTCCTGCGTGAATCCTTTACGGTGCTTTCTAATGGTACCACAAACTACAGTGCCAGCTCTGTACAGGTCACTAAGTAGCTGGACTCCTGTACAGAAAATAGCTACATAAAGATAATGACCTTTAGAAAGGAGTGATTGGGCAAACTCACATACAATGTTCTTACTAGCTTCTAATGTGGAAAGACAACCTGCAGGATTTATTGCTGAGTCCTTCCCTTTGTAAACTCTCACACATAACCAGTAGAGTTCTCGCACATGTGCATCTTGATGCTATAACAAAAAGCTCTTTTACTAGGTATGTACTGTCAAAACAGCAGTTACACTTTGTACAATATCGAGTACTCATCAACTGCTACATTCTTTACAGGAGAATATATCTCTGGAACTTGGCAGGCAAATGTTCAACGATGGGCCATTTCGAAAAGTCTGTCATGGTCTGGGTAGTCCCAGGGCAGTGCAGCAGAAATGTCATTGAAATGTAGCATATGGGAAAAATCAAAAACCTGTCTCTGCTCATGACCGGTGTGAAACAGGGTGCTATCCAAAGCTCCCTAAATTAAGTTGGAGTCTACAGATGTGCCCTAGAGGGAGGCACCAGAGTGCCCCCATGCTCTCTCAGAAACTGCTCAGCATACAAAGTTGTTTGCTGCACAATTTCTTCAAGGACGTCTGCATCCAAAAAACATGAAAGTAGTCAATAGGCAAAAGATTTGCTGAATTGATCTTACATCCAACATCTCCAGTAAAGGGGGAACATACTGGATGAACTAAATTAGGAGTCTGCCAAGTGGGCACTCTTTCTGGTCTTGGCATCCTATCTGCCTGTACTCTACACTGTCACTAGCTTTTTGCTGTACAGTTAGTGCTTGTAAAGGGACCTCATGACTACCAAGGCCATGTTCCTCTGAATCACTGGGAGATGAGTCTGTCTCAGCTTCATACCATGCCTCACAGCTCTCCTCCATTATTCAAGTTAGAGCTTCAGACACAGTCACCCAATGAGATGCCATATCTGTTATCCAACTAAAACTTTCCGGCCTAGGTTGAATGCAGAGATACTTGTAGAAATCATTGTTGTGTATGGAGGTGAAAAGGTGTGCTATTAGGTGAAAGAATGTAATGCTGTGACAGTGTAGTACAGAGTGATCACAACAACAGACTCAAATTCATACTTATCTGACACAAAGGACTTCTTGAAAGATCCAACACTGCCAAAAACTTCTCCAAACATCCAATGTTGCTAAAAATATCTCCAACAAAGCTAAGAGAAGATAAGAAAAACAAGCATTGGCATAGCCAATAGGTCTCGCTTTTTGGATCTTTTAAGTGTTTAGCCAAGCAGCACATTATCCTGGGTGCTGTGCCGCCAGGGATTGAAGAGCTATATAATTTCTACACACTGGATGTGAAAGAAATTGTGAATAGTTTTATGACCAATTATTGCTCTTATTGTTTTTTTAAGTTTGATAAATGGCAGGACTACCTAATAATCTGTTCAATGTAGGCAAGACCCGAGGTACACCTAACGCTTGAAAGGGCAAATTTGGTGCAAAAAGATCTTGTATGAGCATTACACCTAGCTAATTGCTGAAACTGGGATTTGAGCATTACAGGATCTTACTGGAAATAAAGAGGACTAATAAAATGTCAGTTGCACCACTAAATTATATACACATAACTGCCTCAATTTGAAAAAGCGTTAGAATAAGGTGTGGCCTCATGGCAAAAATAGAACAAACTTAATGCAGGCAAAATAATTGTGACCAAGAGGGCAGTATGGTTAGGACACTTGCATGGAGTATCCTTGAAAAACGTCTAATTGAAATACATAAATCAAATTTGCAGTTTTCTAGGACACACATATATCAAACATATAAAATTGTGATATGTTTGTGAAATATGATTGAGGGAAAATATTTGATAGCACTAAGAGCAATAGAACCAAAAAGCATTATTACAACCATAAGGTCAACACACAATCTCTTTGTAAGGTGATTGTACATTAACTTAGCCAAAACATATTGAGCTCAAGAGGCAACTACTTCTATGTGATGAAGAGAACATTCTATGGATGACAATTAACTGGCATTTACAAGTTAAACACAGTATTTTAACTCGTGAGTCACAGCCAATAAACACGGCTACACTACCGGCACACAAGTGGTGTCAAAAAGTTGAAGGACTCTATCAGTTTGCGTTCACGCATATGAGGAAGCAACTTGTTCAGTGCTTGATTATCAAAACCTGCATTACTATGACGCTGGAAAACTGCAAAAATTTTTTTACCGTTGTTCACTTTAAATATGTCACCATAATGGGGCGATTTGGTCCCTGCTTAAGAGTGGTTGTACACACGCCAAACAAATGTTCCAATGATATGGAGTATTCACGCCAAAACATGTTTAAGAGAAACATTTAACAACTCTTGGACAATTTCACCGACTAAGCAAATTCAGTTGCATCAAATACTGTAATTCCCGATCCCTAAAGGTAGCATTTGCGTCGTGATTACTGGGGACGAATGAAAATACCCGTGAACATGTGGAGGCTGGAGTGTTTCAAAGAAGGTTACTGGACTTTAGCATCCAGGACAGTTGCACTCCTCCTCTTTTCAACTGTGTACCAAAGAAGACTGTATTCTTTACAGCAGCACTAGTCCACGAGCCATGCAAATATAGCGCATGCTTCTACATCTAGTCCTCAGCCCACCCACTAGTGAGAAACAGACGATAGTTAAGGAACACACTTTACATGAGCCCCTCAGTGTTCCACTATCTATACTATATACTTAATGCAGAATTACTGGTGGCACGGTCCGCAGTGTCAACATGAGCATTTAACACCCCAAAGGAAAAAAAAATTTTTGACCGTTTTGAGCATCGATAATGATGGCGAAAATAGTCTGAGGAATCGGCGGAGGAGAAAAAAGGAAAAAAAAGTATATAGAGAATATAGTACAGAGAGAGCAGAGATTGGTCTTGCTGACAATCTTTGCAGGACTGGGGGAGTAGCACACGCGTGCTTGTAACAGTAGAAGCAAAACACACTGCTGGCACTGCAATCCTGTGTTTGCTGGCCCGGGTGTGGTGCATGCGCACGCAGGCGGCTCTTTTTGGAAGCACATACTCGTGCTTGTGGCGCGCCCCTTGCGGGAGCGCGCAGGTGTATGCCGCCACAAGCGCGAGTATGTGCTTCGAAAAAGAGCAGAACGACGGCTAAAGGTCCTCCTAAGCAACGCATGCGCGCTGCGTAGGCGAGACCTAAAAATAGTTAATGTTGCAACAAACACAATGCCTGGGCAAAATTCTTTATAGAACATGCTCCTTGTGAAAGAGCAAAATAGGGATGATTCACAATAAACATAGCCATTTTCACCATGTGCCCTGCTGCTGCCACCCATATTAACCCACTTCATGCCGGGCGTGGCGCAGGGGTGACATTCTGATGAAGCAATCCCTCTAATGGGTGGAGCGTACAGTCTTGAAGACTGTGCACTGCACTACGAATGACAGCTCGTTCCCGAAGCCTGCTTGCCTTACCTGCTGTTAGGCGTCCTACTGCTTTAGCGTTTCAGCGTCCCTGCTCCTCGCAGCTCTAGCATAGGGTTTGATTGTTGTGTCGAGTCCGTTTTGCTTAGTTTCTCTTCATGAACCTGATTGGAAGACTGCTGGTACCTAAAAAGACCAAGAAAGAAAAAACAATATCGAGTTGTATTATTAAGAGATACTTATCTGATAGAATTATTGGTGGACTTGTTGACTGGAAGTTGTTTAACATACCCTTTCTGTGCAAAGCTCTAGAAAAAACAACATACTAGCAGTATTTAATGACAATTATGTTATATGAATGTGCAGAAAGAAATGACATTTAGTAAACTGATCACGTTGATAATATACTTGAAATTGTTTGGACTTTATTTTTTAGAAATGCCACAAAAGGGTTTTTTCGTTTGAGCCTTGTTATGTAAAGAGTTTTCTTTAGGTATTTCAGACGGAGAATAATTTGTTATTTAATATGAGCATCTTGTAAATCAGTACCAGTCAGAAGCCCTCTCTCAGAGAGCATATTGGTAAGTGTTAGATGTGAGATTAGAGCAACAGACTAAACACATAGAAGAGGATGTATTATTGAATCGTGAAACACTAAGGGGTAGATGTTCCTGAAGAAGGATCCGGCCAAATAGGTGTCGGAAAACAAAGGGGAAGAAGGTATTTCAGGATAGATGGATGGGTCAGGGAGAAATTCCTTTATTTGGAAAAGTTGCCCTCATACACCGGTGAAGGTGTCATGCTTCATCATTGGGCATTTTTGCCCTCGTGGAGAGGGCACTTTGGCGGAGATCTTTTAAAGTAAAACACGCTGTAGTGGTGAGTGCAAGTGGGTGGCTCTAGTGTGGTAGTGGGTTAAAAATATCACGGTGGTGCTCAATAAAAGAAAGTTTTTATTCTTGGGTCCACCGGAAAATGTATAAACAGAAGCCAAACTACTCCTTTCCACTAATGAGGGAATTCAGTTTGGTCAAAAGTGTTGGTGCAGTGAGTGGGGTCGACATGTTTCAGACTCTATTGGTTCAGAAGGGATACTCAGCGTTTCATCAGGACCAGATATAGTATGAGAAAGAAGATTTTTTTTATTAAAAAACAGGGGGGAGCCTCCCTGAGTTTTATTCGGTGAAAGACTGAGTAGTTAGGTGCTGGAGTTTTTTTTTTATACATATCAGTCACCTAAGGAAAATCCAACCTGAAAGAGACAGAGTAGAAAAAATAGTGTAAGCATGCATCAGCCACAGGGAGAATGTAGTGGCTAGATATTGGTGGCACGCTAGGAACAAAGACGTGCTATATGTGTGGGGGAGTTTGTATCATAACTGTGTGTCACTCATACACAGATTGCTTTTTTAATTGTGAGTGATCGATGATCACAGACCCAAAGAAATGCACTACATCTTTAGCAAGACCATTAATACTCATCCCACCTAGCACATATACAAATCTATATAAAGGAAAGTTGAGCAGTAGTATCCCTCTTACCCTCTCGAAGTGCAGGGGGAGTGCCTCTGACGTAATAGCAGGCGTTCGCTTCAAGCGATCCGTTGGATGAGGCAACATGAAGGGGCTTGGGATTACTAGTGGAGAAGACAGCGAAATAAAGAGGTCAGGCAGTCAAGGAGAAAGCCTAGCTGCTCGTTCAAGCATAGTTGGTGTCCACTGTTCGCTTTCGGCATAGTCAACTGCCCACATCTGCTAGCCCAGAAGGAGCCTGTACCTGAGAGCAGCCGAGTTCAAATAGTCCTGGCACTGTCACTCAGTATGCCGGCTCTGCGTCAGACTTGGACGAGAAAGCTGGGCAAGACACTTAAGTGGGGGTGTGGCCCAAAAACATCTGCCAAAGGCTAAATATAATGTCGGCCATCTTAGAGTGGTAATGCATGTCCATGTTAGCTCGCTATGAATGTCTCCACAGAAAAGAGGAGACTGTGTGGCAAAACAGACTTACAGGAAAAGAAATATCGAAGTCCAAAAGCAATAGGGGTATATGGTAGCAGGCAAATTACTAAGGGAATAAGTATCCATAGGGTAATGTATATAATGGGACACAGGAGATAGGTGATCCCATTGAGATCTCAAACAATTGTTGTTGGGACGTGTCCTAAAGTAGAGGGGTATGATGGAATGTTGTAAGGGGGTGGAAATCCTAAGGTGTTTATAATGTAAGTGCCTGCTCATATGTTCAGTGTATGCAAGATCTAAGCTCAGGATGAAAGAGCGACAAAAAATGTTGGGTGTTGACAAAGTGGTATCTCTTAAAAGGTATAGTAGTTTGATAAGTATGTGTTCGATTTCAGCTGGAAGAACTCCATTACTCAAAAATATTTTCTTACTTAAAAAGGTTTTTTATGAATACATTGCTGTGTCCTTCTAGGTATAAATAAGCTCGGTGCCTCAAGGGATTGTGCAGATTACATAGTGCACTCAGACCACCGTATGTCATTGTTCAATCCGTGAATGTATGTCTTAAGGTGAAACACCCACTGCTGTTCTCTTGAGAAAAGGGACCCCGTGTTCCATTTGTGGTTAGCCTCAATTATGTTCCACTTCAGAGTGTCCACCTTGTGGTTAAACACTAGAAAATGGGACGAGATCTTAGTACTAGTCCTCCTGCAGCGTATGGTTCCACGATGTTCAGTTACATGTGTTTTCACCATTCTGGTAGTCATGCCTACATATCTAAAACCACAGGGGCACGTGATGAGGTATATGCAGTTCTTCGTATTGCAATTGGTGTGGTGCCTTTGCTCCCATGGGTGTGGCAGGCCAATATCAATTGTCTTGGTAGCTTGTGTTAGGGGCATACTGTACAAGATCCGCAGGTAGTCCCCAGAGTGTGGCCTGGGTGTCTCTTGGCAAAGTAGGTCGAGTATGAACAAGCATGTCTCTGAGGTTATCTGTGCGATTGTATGCAAATAGGGGGGGTCGCCCACCTTCAAAGTCCCTGTATTTAAAATGGACCAATGTTTTTAGATGATTTTCTGAATCTTATTTGATGATGGGGTGAAAGTTGACACACATGTAAGTTTCTCCATCGATGGTTTATCCTTCCTTTCCAGGTGGCTGCCCCAATGGTTATTCTTTGCTCTTTTGTTTGTCTGCTTAATGATCTTCTGAGGGTAGTGGCGAGTTATCAGGTTGGATCTTAGGGTGGAAGCTTGCAATTCAGACACTTTCATGGTGTTAAGGTTATGACGGAGGCCTAGGAACTGGCCCACCGGGAGATTGTCACGTAGAGCCTTAGGGTGATGGCTCTCGTAGAGTAACAGACTTTTCCTATCCGTGGGTTTTCTGTAGTTCTCCTTCTCTGGGGAGAGTAGATCCAAAAAGGGTATAGATTGGTCTGAAATAGTGCTGGTGAACATCAGAAAGGAGTTGAGTGTGTTGATCCAGTCACATAATTCTGTACAGATATTAGCATCTCCTTGCCAGAAGACAAGTACATCATCTATCTGCGCCAGGTAAGGATGTTCCAGTTGTAGGTGTTTCGTCACCGAGGATGTGGTTATTTTCAAAAGCTGACATGTAAAGGCAGGCCAAGCTTGGAGCAAAGGCGCTTCCCATGGAAGTGCCCTGTACCCGATGGTAAAGTTGCCCTTTGAAATCAAAGAAATTCTCCTAGATGACTAGGGAAGCACATTCCAAGATGAAGCTGGGGGGTGTCTGGGATGTCCATTGTGTTTCTGTCATGAGGATTGTGAGAAGTTGGCCTGATGTATGATGTCACTAGTTATAGTGTACACCTTATATCAGTCCAAATACCCTTATGGTGATTGGTTGTAAAGTCAACCTTATAGACCAGCTATCCTAGTGGTAGCATGGACAAGAGCAGTCTTAGGCTAAACTCTGAATGGCATGTGAAGCCAGCTGTGATACCATATATAATCCCTTGAATACCAAATGAAAGGACACCACAACAGATATATATATAAAATAAAGTGTATTTATTCTAAGCAAACCCTCAGCACTCTTTATGAGATTAGAGGTAAGTACAACACAGTCTTATTTAAGCATACATTAAGTCACACAGGTAAGTAATACAGTTAGGCCCTAGGGGCCACGCAAACCATATACTAAGTAAGTGGTATAAGGACCACTGTCACGGAAATAGAATAGGCCTAGGCCTAGGGAATCGCTGGGGCTACACTACACTAGCAACAGTTAGGAAGTGGGAGGCCCACGGGATTCGTATGCAGAGTGGAAACACTCACGCGTAATGCGTAAAAGTCACTAGCAATAGTACAGTTTAGAAATAGATAGATTTAGGACACTTCCGGAGTAGCTAGGAAGTTGAGACTTGAAACTTAGACACTAGGATAGTCACTATCCTGATGAGCACCGGAGTACCCAAGTTACCTAGCCCACAGGCTGCGGGTGCATAGGGTTGAAGTTGCGTCGGGTTTCGTCGTCGACTCCTATGGATGCCTGAAGAAAGATGCTGACAGGCAGTCAGTGAAGAGTGTCCGGTGGATCCCAAGGCTGGGATCAAGAAGAGAGGAGACCTGCAAGCAGAGGGGACAGAGTCAAGGTCACTAGCCAGTGACCACGTGGAACCAGGAAGGAACCAGACGATGTCGTGAAGAGTTGCAGGTGAAGGTGAAGCTTGTCGCTGCAGCCAGGAGGACCAGGAAGCATCGAGGGCGACCAGGACCAGGAGGCGAGCTGTCCCACAAAGGCTCTTGCTGTCGGCGGCGTCGAAGCTGGGCTAGGACTCACCAAGCCTTGGCAAGCGGAACCCACGAAGAACGGAGGACTTGCTTCAGGAGCAGACCAGGAAGGTCTGGGGTGCTTCTTCTTTGCAGAGAAGCGGGAGCCAGTCTGGAGGAGCCAAACCAGCGCAGAAGATTTCAGGATGCGTCGTCGCAAAGGCCACTAGCCAGCGGGCAAGCAACCGGACAGATGCGGCAAGCAGGAAAATGCTGAAGGGCCCCACGCAGGACTCGTTGAGTGTGGGGGGCTGGTCTTCGGTGCAGACGGTGCTTGGGGGTGGGGCTTCTCAATCCCCGGTGCACAACTTCGAGGGTACCTCAGAAGCTGCGCTTTAAGTTACTAGCCACTTTTTCCAGGTAGCCGGTCCCACGTCGCTCGTCGCCTCCACGGATCTCAGCTCTGCTGCAGATGTGGATGAGGGTCGGAGAAGTCTGAGAGTCAAGGCTCTGGTCGGGCTCTGCAGTCGGTTCCCCGTGGAACGTTCACAAAGCAAAGGGTAGTCTCTTGATGGTGCCTGTTTGCACAGGGTAGCCACTCCTTGGCCACAAGGGAGATTCTTCAGTCTTCTTCTTCCGTCGAATGTCGAAGGTCCAGAGTTTCTGTTCAAGTTTGCAGGTTCAGGATAATCTAAAGTCTTGAGGCCCAACTCCCACTCTTATACTAATCTGGGGGGCTGGGATACCTGCTAGGTCACGCCTTATGGGTGGGACCTGGGAGGGGGTGGTTACACCCACTTCCCTTTGTCCAGTTTCGCGCCAGAGCTGGGGCTGGAGTGCCCCAGCACCGGTTTGAACTGGACTATGCAAGGAACACCTTGTGTGCCCCAGGCATGTCTCATTCCTTTCAGCCCACCCTGCCCCAATACACTAAAGGCTGTCTGGGGAGGTGCTAGCACCTCCCCAAGCAGGAAACCTATTGTCCAGGCCTCCCTGGCTGGGATCACTCCCAGCTGCAAGAGGTCAGACTTGTGTCGTGGCAGCAGCATCCATTTTGTGATGCTGAGGCTTTGGTCAGAGGCTAACAGTGAAGTATGATTTTAACATGTCTTTCCCTCTAGAAGGGGGGAATAATATCCTCATGTCCGGAAATGGTATGGGGGTATTATTCCACAGTGTTAGACACCTTACACGACATGTTTCGATAAAGCCAAACCATAGTTACCATAACCGTCTAAGATTATAAGGCACTTTAAGAGTATATGGTAGGCTATATCATAGAACAGCTATAAGGACATGGTTCCGAAAGCTGCAGACAGGCTCAGCTCATGCTAGAGCACCATCCCACATGTTACCAAGCACTCTGCCTCCAGGATTGTTAAGGCCTGCCATAGGAGTGACTGATAGGTACACATGTGTCTATATGTAAGTTAGGTATAGGAATACTACACCTAAGCAAGGGGTGATTACACGACCTTGCCCCAGCTGAGTGATCAGCCAGTTGTGTCAAAATGGAAGGCCAGGCCAGGGGTGGCATAATACATGCTGCAGCCCCTGGTAGGCCTAGGGTACACCTATGCCCTGGGTACCTAGGGTACACTGTACAGGGGCCAATAAGGTGATCCTATCCAAATGGGTTATGCACCTAAAGTGCATAGTATTAATTTAGAGAGAGAACAGCAGGGCTGTGGGTCTGATTGGCAGGCCCACAGCCACATCTAAGTCGAAAACCAGTAAAGCAAAAGCAAAAAGTGGGGGTGAACATAGAAAGCAGACCCTACTCTCCTACAAGGATGCTCTCCAGCACTTCTAAAGAGGTGTCCTATGGGATATTTGTGTACAGGGCTTCAATGTCTAAAGTAACAAGGAGGTCAATATTCTCTCACTCCTTGAACTTCTGTATGAGGTTCAACACTTCTGTTGTGTCCTTCAGGTAGGTTGGGGTCTTCATTACTATGGGTCTGGGAAAGTGATCACAGAATTTGCTCAGTGATTCGAGGAGTGAGTTTATGCCGGAGACAATGGGTCTGCCTGGTGTTGGCGTGACAGCTTTGTGGATCTTAGGAAGAATGTAAAAGTATGGGATCCTGGGTTGAGTGTTATACAGGAAATCAGCCTATTTTTCGTGATCCTCCGTGTAGGATACGGTTGCACAAGTCCTGCCTCAGTACCCGGAGGAGGCCCGGGCCGTGCTCTCTTGAGCAGTTGCCGAAGGGAGAGACGCAGCAAAGTTTACCATCTGCTGTGGGCTGGATACTGCTGACTCACTAGACAGGACGATTTCCACGTCGGTAGCCCTTTGACGCAACGCCTGGTTGAGGTTGACTGTTTTTTTGGGGGGGGATGTCCAATCCACTCTTATGTACATGCCCTTTGATGGCCATCACCTTTTTGGTGACAAGGCAGACCACGCGCTGTTGCACTTAAGGACTCTCGGGCTACGGCCAGGTCCTTGGGCCTCTCCACCACCCGTCCTGCGCAGTCTGCCTTTTGCCGCTTTTGTGGCTACGGAAGGGGTGCTCCGCCACGTGCCGCAAAGAGCCACATGCCAGCGCAAGCTGTTCAGCCACTGCGCGGCTGGGGACTTGGGAACCAGCACCGTGGTTATCGGGGCCAGCGGGCGGGCCAGTACACCACAGCCCCCTCTGCAGCAGCCTCCAAACCCTCCTAGTTCGATCCTTCAGGGCCACCAAACGCCAGTGGGCAAAGGATTCGCCATCACCTCCCCCACTGGCACACCATCACGTCGGACAGGTGGGTTTTGCAAATAGCCTGAAGGGGCTACTCCCTCCCTTTCAAGACTACCACTCCATCCATGCCACCTCAGTCCCATCGCGTGTCGGAGGATCATCTGGCCCTTCTCCAATAGGAAGTTTCAGCACTCTTGGCCAAGGGAGCCATCGAGCGTGTTTTGGTTCCCACTACTTTCTGGTGCCCATGAAGGACAAAGGCCTGCGTCCTATCTTGGCTCTCAGGAATGTCAACCACTTCCTCCGGAAGTAGAAGTTCAAAATGTTGACGCTCGCTCAGGTCCTGTCTGCCCTCGACCCTGGAGACTGGATGGTAGCGTTGGACTTGCAGGATGCTTACTTTCACATCCCCGTCCTGCCGGCCCACCGGCATTACCTGCGGTTCACGGTAGGCCACGAGCATTTTCAGTTTACCATGCTCCCATTTGGCCTTACCAGTGCCCCTCGGGGGTTCACGAAAGTGATGGCAGTGGTTGCATCTCATCTGCGCAGATCAGGGGTTCCAGTCTTCCGCTATCTTGATGACTGGCTGTTGAAGGTGGGCTCGCCCCAGGCTGTTGTCTATCACCTCCAGACTACGGCCGATCTCCTGCAGTTGCTGGGGTTTTCCATCAACGTGCCGAAGTCACACCTGACTCCCTCTCAGAAGCTCCTTCACTGGAGCGGTTTTGGACACGATGCAGTTTCGGGTCTATCCTCCTAAACAGCGAGTCTGGGATATTCGAGCTATGATTCCGAACTTTCAGCCTCTATCCCGGGTTTTGGTCAGAATAACCCTCAGGCTACTGGGTCTGATGGCCTCCTGCATCCTGCTGGTGGACCATGTCAGATGGCATATGCGGGCTCTGCAATGAGAATTGAGGTTCCAATGGGCCCAACATCAGGGCAACCTGTCCGATTGCGTCCAGATCTCGGAGGGCACTGCACAACAATTGCAGTGGTGGCTAATGAACCAGTATTCGGTCGACGGCAAATCCTCTCCCTTCCTCAACCAGAGTTCACAGTGGTGACCGATGCATCACTTCTGGAATGGGGCTGCCACATGCGAAGGCGGAGATCAGAGGCCTCTGGTTTCCGGCGGAGTCCGTGCTCCATATCAACTTTCTGGAGCTTCGGGCGATTCGTCTTGCACTCAAAGCATTCCTTCCCTCTGTCCGGGAAAGAGTAGTGCAGGTGTTCACGGACAGCACCACCGCCATGTGGTACTGCAACAAACAGGGCGGGGTGGGGTCATGGACCCTATGTCAGTAGGCCCTCCGCCTCTGGACACGGCTGGAACATCAGGGCATATCCCTGGTGGTTCAACACCTGGCAGGTTCCCTGAACGTCAGAGCGGACAAACTCAGCCGCAGGTGCATGATGGATCACGAATGGCGTGTTCACTCAGAGGTGGTGCAAGGTCTCTTTCAGCAGTGGGGGAGCCTTGGTTAGATCCATTCGCCACCGAAGAGAACGCGCAATGTCAGCAGTTCTGCGCGTTGGAATTTCCAAGGCGGCACTCGCTTGGTGACGCTTTTCATCGTGAGTGGAGTTGCTGTCTCCTATTAGCCTTTCTGCCTATACCCCTTCTGCCCAGAGTGCTGAAGATCAAGCGTGACTGGGCCCAAGTCATTCTTGTGGCTCCGGATTGGGCACGAAGAGTCTAGTATCCCGAGCTGCTCAACATGGCCATCGATCCTCTGATCCAACTGCCTCTTCTGGAGGATCTTCTGTTGCAGCAGCAGGGGACGGTCCTCCACCCGAACCTGTCCAGCCTCCATCTCCTTGCATGGAGATTGAGCGGCGGCAGTTGATGTCATTTGACCTGCCTCCTGAAGTCTGCAATATTATCTTGGCAGCCAGGCGTCCCTCCACTAAGACTGCAGATGGAACAAAATTGTGGCATGGTGCACAGCAAAGGCTGTGGATCCCCTTTCTGGCCCTCTTTCTGAGGTTCTCTTGTTCCTTCTTTCTTTGGCTCAGCAGGGCTCTGATCTGGGCACTCTAAAGGGCTACCTCTCGGCCTTTTCAGCCTTCCTTAAGCTTGCTGATCAACCGTCTCTTTTCAAGTCCCCTGTTGTAAATAGATTCATTAAGGGCATTACTCATCTTTTTCCTCCTGTTCCCTTCATAATGCCCCAGTGGGGCTTGAACGTGCTTCTTACATATTCTTATGTGCGCTCCCTTTGAGTCGCTACATAACTGTCCTCTCAGGCTTCTTACTTTGACAACTGCCTTTCTGGTGGCCATCACCTCTACACGCAGGGTGAGTGAGCTATAAGCTCTTTCGTCCAAGCCTCCCTTTCTGGCAGCCCATCCGTACAAGGTCGTTCTTAGAACAAGACCTTCCTTTCTTCCCAAGGTGGTTACTTCTTTCCACATTGGCCAAACTATCACTTTGCCCACCTTCTTCCCGCCCCCGCATCCTTCGAAAGAGGAAGAGAGGCTCCACCGTCTGGATCCAAAACGTGCGCTTTCCTTCTACTTGGATTGCACCAAACAAATCCAGGTGGATGACCAGCTCTTTGTTGGTTACATGGGCGCTAAGAGAAGTCGGCCATGCACAAATGGACCTTAACCAGATGGGTTGTTCTGTGCATCAAAGCCTGATATTGTTTGGCAAAGAAGGAGCCTCCAGTGGGACTGCACGCCCATTCCACCATGGCGATGGCAGCTACCACTGCTTTGGGCTGAGGAGTCCCCCTAAATGACATCTGTGAGACAGCTATGTGGGCATCGCTGCACATGTTCACCAAACACTACTGCCTGGACAGCCAAGTCCGGAGAGATGGCTTCTTTGACCGTTCTGTTCTCCAAGACTTTTTCTAGTGCGAATTTAGTTCGCAGACCCACCTCCAGGGTTGGTATTGCTGGGGTATCTATTCTAAGGTAAGGAATCTATAACTAACTGTTTCTTTCAAATGAACAAGTTACTTACCTTTGGTAACGATATATCTGTAAGAAACATAGATTCCTTACCACCCCACCCATCCTCCCCGTTCTGAGAACTGACTTCTAGGGTTAAGGTCTTCCTTTCAGGGCCCTAGTTTTGTGCACCAGTGGTCAGTGTCTTGCATGGCTCTGCGCTTCTGCCGTGGAACGTTCACAAAGCAAAGGGTAGTCTCTTGATGGTGCCTGTTTGCACAGGGTAGCCACTCCTTGGCCACAAGGGAGATTCTTCAGTCTTCTTCTTCCGTCGAATGTCGAAGGTCCAGAGTTTCTGTTCAAGTTTGCAGGTTCAGGATAATCTAAAGTCTTGAGGCCCAACTCCCACTCTTATACTAATCTGGGGGGCTGGGATACCTGCTAGGTCACGCCTTATGGGTGGGACCTGGGAGGGGGTGGTTACACCCACTTCCCTTTGTCCAGTTTCGCGCCAGAGCTGGGGCTGGAGTGCCCCAGCACCGGTTTGAACTGGACTATGCAAGGAACACCTTGTGTGCCCCAGGCATGTCTCATTCCTTTCAGCCCACCCTGCCCCAATACACTAAAGGCTGTCTGGGGAGGTGCTAGCACCTCCCCAAGCAGGAAACCTATTGTCCAGGCCTCCCTGGCTGGGATCACTCCCAGCTGCAGGAGGTCAGACTTGTGTCGTGGCAGCAGCATCCATTTTGTGATGCTGAGGCTTTGGTCAGAGGCTAACAGTGAAGTATGATTTTAACATGTCTTTCCCTCTAGAAGGGGGGAATAATATCCTCATGTCCGGAAATGGTATGGGGGTATTATTCCACAGTGTTAGACACCTTACACGACATGTTTCGATAAAGCCAAACCATAGTTACCATAACCGTCTAAGATTATAAGGCACTTTAAGAGTATATGGTAGGCTATATCATAGAACAGCTATAAGGACATGGTTCCGAAAGCTGCAGACAGGCTCAGCTCATGCTAGAGCACCATCCCACATGTTACCAAGCACTCTGCCTCCAGGATTGTTAAGGCCTGCCATAGGAGTGACTGATAGGTACACATGTGTCTATATGTAAGTTAGGTATAGGAATACTACACCTAAGCAAGGGGTGATTACACGACCTTGCCCCAGCTGAGTGATCAGCCAGTTGTGTCAAAATGGAAGGCCAGGCCAGGGGTGGCATAATACATGCTGCAGCCCCTGGTAGGCCTAGGGTACACCTATGCCCTGGGTACCTAGGGTACACTGTACAGGGGCCAATAAGGTGATCCTATCCAAATGGGTTATGCACCTAAAGTGCATAGTATTAATTTAGAGAGAGAACAGCAGGGCTGTGGGTCTGATTGGCAGGCCCACAGCCACATCTAAGTCGAAAACCAGTAAAGCAAAAGCAAAAAGTGGGGGTGAACATAGAAAGCAGACCCTACTCTCCTACAAGGATGCTCTCCAGCACTTCTAAAGAGGTGTCCTATGGGATATTTGTGTACAGGGCTTCAATGTCTAAAGTAACAAGGAGGTCAATATTCTCTCACTCCTTGAACTTCTGTATGAGGTTCAACACTTCTGTTGTGTCCTTCAGGTAGGTTGGGGTCTTCATTACTATAGGTCTGGGAAAGTGATCACAGAATTTGCTCAGTGATTCGAGGAGCGAGTTTATGCCGGAGACAATGGGTCTGCCTGGTGTTGGCGTGACAGCTTTGTGGATCTTAGGAAGAATGTAAAAGTATGGGATCCTGGGTTGAGTGTTATACAGGAAATCAGCCTATTTTTCGTGATCCTCCGTGTAGGATACGGTTGCACAAGTCCTGCCTCAGTACCCGGAGGAGGCCCGGGCCGTGCTCTCTTGAGCAGTTGCCGAAGGGAGAGACGCAGCAAAGTTTACCATCTGCTGTGGGCTGGATACTGCTGACTCACTAGACAGGACGATTTCCACGTCGGTAGCCCTTTGACGCAACGCCTGGTTGAGGTTGACTGTTTTTTTGGGGGGGGATGTCCAATCCACTCTTATGTACATGCCCTTTGATGGCCATCACCTTTTTGGTGACAAGGCAGACCACGCGCTGTTGCACTTAAGGACTCTCGGGCTACGGCCAGGTCCTTGGGCCTCTCCACCACCCGTCCTGCGCAGTCTGCCTTTTGCCGCTTTTGTGGCTACGGAAGGGGTGCCCCGCCACGTGCCGCAAAGAGCCACATGCCAGCGCAAGCTGTTCAGCCACTGCGCGGCTGGGGACTTGGGAACCAGCACCGTGGTTATCGGGGCCAGCGGGCGGGCCAGTACACCACAGCCCCCTCTGCAGCAGCCTCCAAACCCTCCTAGTTCGATCCTTCAGGGCCACCAAACGCCAGTGGGCAAAGGATTCGCCATCACCTCCCCCACTGGCACACCATCACGTCGGACAGGTGGGTTTTGCAAATAGCCTGAAGGGGCTACTCCCTCCCTTTCAAGACTACCACTCCATCCATGCCACCTCAGTCCCATCGCGTGTCGGAGGATCATCTGGCCCTTCTCCAATAGGAAGTTTCAGCACTCTTGGCCAAGGGAGCCATCGAGCGTGTTTTGGTTCCCACTACTTTCTGGTGCCCATGAAGGTCAAAGGCCTGCGTCCTATCTTGGCTCTCAGGAATGTCAACCACTTCCTCCGGAAGTAGAAGTTCAAAATGTTGACGCTCGCTCAGGTCCTGTCTGCCCTCGACCCTGGAGACTGGATGGTAGCGTTGGACTTGCAGGATGCTTACTTTCACATCCCCGTCCTGCCGGCCCACCGGCATTACCTGCGGTTCACGGTAGGCCACGAGCATTTTCAGTTTACCATGCTCCCATTTGGCCTTACCAGTGCCCCTCGGGGGTTCACGAAAGTGATGGCAGTGGTTGCATCTCATCTGCGCAGATCAGGGGTTCCAGTCTTCCGCTATCTTGATGACTGGCTGTTGAAGGTGGGCTCGCCCCAGGCTGTTGTCTATCACCTCCAGACTACGGCCGATCTCCTGCAGTTGCTGGGGTTTTCCATCAACGTGCCGAAGTCACACCTGACTCCCTCTCAGAAGCTCCTTCACTGGAGCGGTTTTGGACACGATGCAGTTTCGGGTCTATCCTCCTAAACAGCGAGTCTGGGATATTCGAGCTATGATTCCGAACTTTCAGCCTCTATCCCGGGTTTTGGTCAGAATAACCCTCAGGCTACTGGGTCTGATGGCCTCCTGCATCCTGCTGGTGGACCATGTCAGATGGCATATGCGGGCTCTGCAATGAGAATTGAGGTTCCAATGGGCCCAACATCAGGGCAACCTGTCCGATTGCGTCCAGATCTCGGAGGGCACTGCACAACAATTGCAGTGGTGGCTAATGAACCAGTATTCGGTCGACGGCAAATCCTCTCCCTTCCTCAACCAGAGTTCACAGTGGTGACCGATGCATCACTTCTGGAATGGGGCTGCCACATGCGAAGGCGGAGATCAGAGGCCTCTGGTTTCCGGCGGAGTCCGTGCTCCATATCAACTTTCTGGAGCTTCAGGCGATTCGTCTTGCACTCAAAGCATTCCTTCCCTCTGTCCGGGAAAGAGTAGTGCAGGTGTTCACGGACAGCACCACCGCCATGTGGTACTGCAACAAACAGGGCGGGGTGGGGTCATGGACCCTATGTCAGTAGGCCCTCCGCCTCTGGACATGGCTGGAACATCAGGGCATATCCCTGGTGGTTCAACACCTGGCAGGTTCCCTGAACGTCAGAGCGGACAAACTCTGCCGCAGGTGCATGATGGATCACGAATGGCGTGTTCACTCAGAGGTGGTGCAAGGTCTCTTTCAGCAGTGGGGGAGCCTTGGTTAGATCCATTCGCCACCGAAGAGAACGCGCAATGTCAGCAGTTCTGCGCGTTGGAATTTCCAAGGCGGCACTCGCTTGGTGACGCTTTTCATCGTGAGTGGAGTTGCTGTCTCCTATTAGCCTTTCTGCCTATACCCCTTCTGCCCAGAGTGCTGAAGATCAAGCGTGACTGGGCCCAAGTCATTCTTGTGGCTCCGGATTGGGCACGAAGAGTCTAGTATCCCGAGCTGTTCAACATGGCCATCGATCCTCTGATCCAACTGCCTCTTCTGGAGGATCTTCTGTTGCAGCAGCAGGGGACGGTCCCCCACCCGAACCTGTCCAGCCTCCATCTCCTTGCATGGAGATTGAGCGGCGGCAGTTGATGTCATTTGACCTGCCTCCTGAAGTCTGCAATATTATCTTGGCAGCCAGGCGTCCCTCCACTAAGACTGCAGATGGAACAAAATTGTGGCATGGTGCACAGCAAAGGCTGTGGATCCCCTTTCTGGCCCTCTTTCTGAGGTTCTCTTGTTCCTTCTTTCTTTGGCTCAGCAGGGCTCTGATCTGGGCACTCTAAAGGGCTACCTCTCGGCCTTTTCAGCCTTCCTTAAGCTTGCTGATCAACCGTCTCTTTTCAAGTCCCCTGTTGTAAATAGATTCATTAAGGGCATTACTCATCTTTTTCCTCCTGTTCCCTTCATAATGCCCCAGTGGGGCTTGAACGTGCTTCTTACATATTCTTATGTGCGCTCCCTTTGAGTCGCTACATAACTGTCCTCTCAGGCTTCTTACTTTGACAACTGCCTTTCTGGTGGCCATCACCTCTACACGCAGGGTGAGTGAGCTATGAGCTCTTTCTTCCAAGCCTCCCTTTCTGGCAGCCCATCCGTACAAGGTCGTTCTTAGAACAAGACCTTCCTTTCTTCCCAAGGTGGTTACTTCTTTCCACATTGGCCAAACTATCACTTTGCCCACCTTCTTCCCGCCCCCGCATCCTTCGAAAGAGGAAGAGAGGCTCCACCGTCTGGATCCAAAACGTGCGCTTTCCTTCTACTTGGATTGCACCAAACAAATCCAGGTGGATGACCAGCTCTTTGTTGGTTACATGGGCGCTAAGAGAAGTCGGCCATGCACAAATGGACCTTAACCAGATGGGTTGTTCTGTGCATCAAAGCCTGATATTGTTTGGCAAAGAAGGAGCCTCCAGTGGGACTGCACGCCCATTCCACCATGGCGATGGCAGCTACCACTGCTTTGGGCTGAGGAGTCCCCCTAAATGACATCTGTGAGACAGCTATGTGGGCATCGCTGCACATGTTCACCAAACACTACTGCCTGGACAGCCAAGTCCGGAGAGATGGCTTCTTTGACCGTTCTGTTCTCCAAGACTTTTTCTAGTGCGAATTTAGTTCGCAGACCCACCTCCAGGGTTGGTATTGCTGGGGTATCTATTCTAAGGTAAGGAATCTATAACTAACTGTTTCTTTCAAATGAACAAGTTACTTACCTTTGGTAACGATATATCTGTAAGAAACATAGATTCCTTACCGCCCCACCCATCCTCCCCGTTCTGAGAACTGACTTCTAGGGTTAAGGTCTTCCTTTCAGGGCCCTAGTTTTGTGCACCAGTGGTCAGTGTCTTGCATGGCTCTGCGCTTCTGGCGTGGAAAGTCGTATGCAGAACTGACTTCAGCGCGCGAGGGCGGCATCTATGTAGCTACTGCAACGTTATCCCAGCGACCAAGACGCCGATGCCGAAAGCGGTGTCGACCGACGCCACCTTCCGACGCGCTGGAGTACTGCTGACGAAAAAACTTTCCAGATCCATTCTGACGCCTGGGGGTAATTCTAAGGTAAGGAATCTATAACTAACTTTTGTTTCTTACAGATATATTGTTACCGAAGGTAAGTAACTTGTTCTTTTGTTCTGCATTCTGCCAGGAACATTGTTTATATATGTCCTCTAATTTGGATCAAGAAAGAACTGTAGCGATGTAAGCAGATGAAAACAATCCACTTATTCCTCTGTGCTATCAAGATCTAGCAGAAATTTTTGATAAACAAAAGGCAAATCCACTTCCACCACACCGACCGTATGAGTATCAAATTGATTTAGTCACTGGGGCTCTCATTTCTTGTAGTAGAATCTATGCATTAACTGAGAAAGAAAACATCCATCTGAGGATGTATCTTGATGAAATGCTTTACGTAGAATTTATCAGACCATCCTATTCACCTGCCCCATCTCCTCTGTTCTTTGTACCTCAAAAAGGGGGTGAGTTGCGTGCATGTATTGACTATCGAGCCTTCAATGATGTAACTGTTAAGAACCTTTATCCTTTACCTCTTATTTGCAGCTTATTAGATCAGGTAAAGAATTCTCAAGTATTTATGAAATTTTATTTGCGAGGGGCCTACCTCCTGGTGTGAGTCGGGGAAGGAGATGAGTGGAAGACAGCCTTTGGTACCAAATTTGGTCTGTACAAGTATGTAGTGATGCCTTTTGGCTCATGTAAGGAACCTCTAGCATTCTAATATGTTATTAATTATGTTCTGACAGAGTTTTTGGATGTATGTGTGGTTGTTTACCTTGACAATATTGTAATATAGTCCCACTCAATAATAGAACATACAAAATAATTGAGACATTTTACAACAACTGAGCAATACTAAGCTGTATGTGAAGTTAGAAAAAAATTGAATTTCATGTTTCTAGGGTCTCCTCCTTGTGTTACATATTGTCGCCAGGGGGTTAGTATGGATCCACAGGTGGTTACAGCATCCTACAATGGAAATCCAAAAATTCAGTCAAAAGTCAAACATTTCTTGGGATTTGCCAATTTCTGTTGCTGATATATAGATCAATTTTCCACTGTGGTAGCTCCAATAACACAATTATTGAAGAAAGGGGTGTTTTTTCACTAGTACTTGGCAACTGAACAGGCTTTTCAGCATCTGAAAATGGCTTTTAGTGCCTCAATTCCGCAACATCCTGACCCCTTGCAACCATTTATAGTAGAGGCAAATGCGTCTCAGGTAGCGGTAGGTGGGGTCCTATCATAAAGAAGTAAAGAAATGGGTCCGCTTCACCCTGTTGCTTATTTTTCACACAGGTTCACTCCAGCTGAAGAAAACTATTCTATAGGTGAAAAGGAATTGTTAACCATTAAGAAGACATTTGAGGAATGGCATTATTGTTTGATGGATGCCTTACATACTGTTACAGATCATAGAAACCTAAAAGTCCTGAAATCTGCTAAGGCCCTGCGCATGAGGCAATTGCGATAGACCCAATTATTTACCGATTATGATTATGTAATCCAATTTCAATCAGGCAGACAACATGGAAAGGCTAATGCATTATCCCGTCTGGGACATGAGGTCAGAGAACGTGAAACAGAATACTATTCTATAATACCCCTAGAATGTATTGTTGGAGCAATGATTTCTGAGGATAGCTTTTTAGCTGAGGAAGCTGCAGCACAGAAAACCAAAGAAACCGAAGAGCTTGTACAGAGTCATGATAGTAAACAAATACATTATGTATATTACATACAAGAAAGAATATTTGTTCCCGCAATCGCTTTTTAGCAACAAGCACTACAGTGGTGTCATGCATAAATATTAGCTGGTCATCCAGGGGAAAAAGACTTTAGAATTAATTTGACATTTTTGGTGGCTTACATTAGTACCGAACACTAAACAGTTTGTACAAAGGTGTAATGTGTGCGCAGAAAGTAAAGATATACATCAAACAACTGCAGGTTTATTACATCCACTACTTACTCCTCCATATCCATGACATTCTGTTTCTATAGACTTTAAGACCAATTTACCTTGAAAGAACAGGATCACACAACAATCATGGTTACAGTAGATGTTTTCCAAGATGGCTCATTTTACTCCATTATCAGGGTTGCCTAATTCTAGGGAACTTGCAGATAATTTTTTACAATCCATTGTACGCTTACATGGTTTACCAATAATAATTGTATCTGATCGAGATCCTCAATGTATCTCAAAGTTTTAGAAAGCTTTGTGCAGAGCTTTACGGATAGAGATTCATTTATCTACTGGTTATCATCCTCAGACGGATGCTCAGAGAGAGTGAATCAATGTTTAGAACAATACATAAGATGCCACGTATTACATAATGTTATAGATTGGGATAAGTTCTTTTGGGAAGCGGAATTTGCAAAAAATAAAATGCAGCATAGTTCAATCAAAATCACTCCCTTTCAATGCAGTTATATTTTTTTACCCTAGCTTCTTGTTATAGTCACTTGCCTCTGCTACAGAGGTCCCAACAATTAAGAATTATTTAGACCAGATAAGACTTTCAACTAACAGCCCAAGGCAATTTGGCTCAAGCTAATCTTGCTTACAAATGATATGCAGATAAACATCGCAGACCCTATCCCGTTTCAGTGTCCCTGCGCCTCACAGTTCCAGCATTGGGTACCATCATGGCATAGGGACCATCTGTCAAGAATTCCTGTCATACAAGGGAAACACGCCCTTATGTAAACAGGAGAGCTGTTACATAACTCAAGGGAAACACGCCCTTATGTAAACAGGAGAGCTGTTACATAACTCAAGGGAAACACGCCCTTATGTAAACAGGAGAGCTGTTACATAACTCAAGGGAAACACGCCCTTATGTAAACAGGAGAGCTGTTACATAACTCAAGGAAAACACGCCCTATAAAGGGAGGAACCGGGAGGTACAAGGCTGTCGGATATTGTGTTTACACCGACGTACCTGCTTCGTGAAGAGCAGTGTTCCGGAGTGGTGCTCCAGTAAGGCAAGAACGGAGGTAGGTCGAGTCGTTACTCCCTGGGCCGTGTCTTGCCCCATCGTCACCTGTGAAGGACCCGGAAGCTCTACCGGTCAACCATTGAGCTTCGCTTTTTGACTCGGCTGAGTCCAAGCGCAGTGGCGCTTTTGCTGGTTGGAGTCGTAACTCCCAGCCCGACCAGAGACACAGGGACTGCCAGCTGTAACGCACACCAGGAGGTGTTTGCCGCGTTACAGACTCGGAAGTCCACAGGATCGATCGAGCGGCTGCTCTCGGTTCAGTCTTCTTGCTTGTGATTGGGGTATCGGTGACGCATCACCAGGAGGTGACTCCGCGTCCCGGTGCAGTCTGAGGAAGAGGTTGAGCGGCTGCTCCCTTCAGGTAGAGACCCCGGCTGGGTGTTTCCCTGACTCCTCGATTCTCCCCAACACTCTTCGTGCCCCTCACAGCCTACCGATTGGCATTGTCGGCCATTTCATTTCTGCCCTCTGTTGGCATACGCCGGGATCGGCGTATATGCAGAGGACGGTTAGGACCATCCGTGCTGTGGGCTGGTAACGTACTTAGCCTGGAGGATTCCAGTGACTATAACTTTTGTTTGTTCTTTGTATTTTATTTGCCTTCATTAAAAGAACTAACCCTTCACAAGTGGTTGCGTCCTCATTGTCGTGTCTGTTAAACGATCCTGAGACGTTCAGGGCGTTACACCATCGCATTTTTTTTTTTTTGTGAATCTCATCGGAACTCTGCTGGTACCTAAAAAGATAAAGAGAGAAAAAACAATATTGAACTGCTGGAAACTCTTCAATTTGGGTAATGCGCGTGAGTTGTATTAAGAGATTCTTACCTGATAGAAATATTGGTGGACTTGTTGGATGGAAGTTGTTTAACATACCGTCACTGCACACAGATCTAGAACAAACGAGCAGTATTTAATGTCAATGATGTTATACAAATGTGCAGAAAAAACTGAAATTTAGAAAACTGATCAATTTGAAAATATAATTGAAATTGATTGGACTTTATTTTTAGAGATGCCAAAAAAGGGTTATTTGGTTTGAGCCTTGTTGTTCTGTTAAGAGGTTTCTTTAGATATTCCAGTACGAGAAGAATGTTTTTTTCTCAAATATATTTTATTGGTTTTGTAACAGTCATTGTTTGAAGCACACCTTGTTCACAGTACAGAGTCTTCTTATACACATCTATACATCAATGTTAATGTTAATGTTAGTGGGGATTTGTAGAGCGCACGTACGCCGAGTTGGCTTCATGGCGCTAGAGAACAGATTGACAGGGAGGCAGAAGCTAATCCTGTGTAAACAGCCAGGCTTTTAGGAGTTTCCTAAATGGAAGGAGATCAGTGCAAGATCGAATCTCAAGAGGGAAGGAGTTCCACAGTTTGGGAGCAAGAGTGGCAAACCTACGTCCTCCAAGACGTACCCTCTTGAAGTTCGGAATAGTGAGAAGGGAAAGATGGACGGATGTTAGGTAGCGTGTAGGGGAATACCTAAGTATGAGGTTGTTGATGAATTTCGGGCTGGTACCGTGTAAGGTCTTAAAAATAAGGCATCCGGTTTTAAAAACACAGCGCTGTGACACTGGGAGCCAGTGTAGTTTCTTCAACAATGGGGAGGCAGGTTGCCATTTAGGTTGATGGTAAATCAGTCGAGCTGCCTGGTTTTGAACCAGCTGAAGTCGCTTAAACAGATAAAGGGGCATTCCCAGGTAGACCGACTTGGAGTAGTCTAGATGAGATAATACTGTAGAAATCATAGCTTGGATCAGGGCTTTGTGAGTAAGAAAACGGTGAATTTTCCTGATTTTTCGCAGTTGGTAAAAGCACTTGGACACCACAGCTCCAACCTGGGTTTTTAGGGATAACCCACTATCCAGGAATACCCCCAGAGTCTTAGCAGAACTTGAGGGAAGGGGAGGAGGACCGAGTGCAGGAGGCCAATAGTGAGGGCCCCAGTGCTTAAGGCTGTCCCCAGTAAGGACGATTTCCGTTTTCCCTGGATTTAATTTGAGGTGGTTGAGATCCATCCAAGTTTGGATAAATAACATAGTGTCCTGGAATTCCATAATGGAATTGTTGGAGCTGTCAACCCTGAGGAGGAGCTGCAGATCATCAGCATAGTTGAGGACCAATACATTTCTCTTTTTGAGTGATTTAATCAGGGGGGCCATATAGATGTTAAATAGATGAGGGGAGAGGGCCGAACCCTGGGGCACCCCACAGGTGGTAGTGTGAGAGTTAGATGAAAATTGGCCAAGGCGCACCTCTTGAGAGCGGTCCTCCAAGAAAGAGGAGATCCAGCATGCCGCGGTTCCTAAGACTCCGGCCCCCCCCTAACACGGTCGATCAGAATGTTGTGGTCGACCGTGTCGAAAGCCGCAGACAGATCCAGCAAAACCAAGGCTCGGGGACAACCTTTGTCGGCGAAATCACGTAAGCTGTCCATGGCTGACAGAATCACGGCTTCGATGGAATGCGCGGGACGAAAGCCAGCCTGATGGGAGTCCAGATGTTTAGACAACTCCAGGAAGTTGGAGAGGCATTTAGCTACATAGCCCTCCAAAACTTTGGCCAGGAAAGGTAGCAAAGATATGGGACTGTAGTTGGCGAGAAGTGCAGGATCGGCTCCCAACTTTTTCAGGAGAGGGACCACTGTAGCTTTTTTAAAAGCTAAAGGGACTATGCCAGATGTAATAGATTTATTCAGTAGGGCAAGGGCCGGGCCAGGATGGATAGCGAGGCACTCTTTAAGAATATAAGGGGGGGGCAACAGTCCGAGGGTGCGCCTGATTTAATTTCCACTAGAAGAGACTGGAAGGTCTCTTCGCTAATAGTAGGGAAGCTGCTAAGGGTACTGTTGTTACGGTGATGGACAGGAGAAACCTGCTGAAAAGGGTGGAACGGTATGCTGGTTTTTATTAGAGAGATTTTGTCAATGAAATAATGGTTCAGGGAGTCACATAATTCCTGGGAAGGGGCGGCCTTTCGTAGGGTGCGCTCAGTGTTGGAGAGTTCATCTATTACTGAGAATATTACTTTGGAGCTATGATTGGAAGTCAGGATACGGTCAGAGAAAAAAGCTGTTTTGGCAGTCAAAATGTTTTTCTTATACCCTTTGTGCGCAGTGATGTACAGAGATCTTTTTTTCTGGGGAGTATTGCTGACGCCATTGTCTCTCCAGTTGACGTACAATCAATTTCTGTGCCTTAAGATCATCTGAAAACCATCTGTTCGTCTCAGTCCGACGCAGTAATTTTACTCTTTTGGAAGGAGCATGTTTATCACTGGCATCAAGAAGCCACCTGGATACCTTGTTTTCCAGGGTGTTAACATCATGATGTAATGCTGGAGTGGTGTCAGCTAGTGTGTTAAAGAAGTCTTCTTTCTTAATAAGATTCCATCTTCTGGCCAAGCCTCCTTCCCGTGCTTTAATTTTCGGAGGGACAGATCTTGTAATATGAAATTTCAATAAGTGGTGATCGGACCAGATACAGGGTGACACAGTGGGGATAGTAATATTCAAATCGGTAACCCAAATTTGGTCCAGGATCCGACCCTTAGAATGAGTTGGAGAAGAGACAAGCTGAGATAGATTTAGGTTTCTGAGTAAATCAGACATTTCTGCAGATTGAGGCCCTTCGTTAGGATCATCATACCAGTAATTGAAATCTCCTGCCAGAAGAACCCTGGCATGCTCTGTTACTAGCGTGGCTATCTGTTTACTAAGACCAGATCGACTCCTGAGGCGGAAGCCGGGAGGTTTTAAAACTTTGATATTTACTTTGCCTACTTGATTTGTGTATTCCATCAAGTGTGTTACTTTCCAACGATATGCCCCTTCCATTTTAAGAAAGGTTATACCTCAATGATTATTCATTCCAAACATAACAATTTTTTAACTCAATAATCCCCCCTCCCCATCCCCAAACCCCCATCCGGCTCAGCTCTTTAGGACTCGTCTCCTATTATTGGTCATGTCAGGAGAATCTTCCCGTTACCTCCGGTGTGTCTACCTTTTCCTGTAACTGTCGCAGCTTGCTTACTCTGAACGTCCGCAACCATTACAGTCCAAGCATCTATGTCATCTTCTAGTTTATTTATCCCGCCTAACCTTTTCCTAACCTAATCCATATTCCTTCTGCTGTTGCCCATTCACAGAGGTCTCCTAGCCACATCAGTATACAGGCGGGTTCGGGCTTTTTCAAGATATAGCAATTCGTCGTTTTGCTAGGATAAGCCCCAACATTACGAATCTCCTCCTCAGCTTTTTTTTTTTTTTAGGGGTTGGCAATAGTCCCAGCAATATTGTTTTAATTTCTTTAGAGATTGTCAATCCTGTGACCTCTTCAAGGATATCTGTAACTTCCGTCCGGTAGGGGGTTATAGCCGGACATTGCCAGACCACATGCAGGAAGTCTGCCTCCCCTGAATTACATCTAGGGCATTCAGGAGTCGGAAAAATTGTACTTAATGTCTTGGGGGAGAGACAGGTCTGATGTATATAATTATATTGTATTAATTTGGACCTCGGGTTGGAGCTCACTTTCTTAACTCCCTCATGCACTTTAATCCACTCTCGTTCTGACAATGGACCTACCAGGGCTTCCTCCCATCGTGACTGAATCGGTAGGGTCGGTGTTTTCCTGTCCTCCCTAAGTGCCCAATACAAATGTGAGATTAAGCAGCCCCCCTGCGCCATATAAAGCATTGTCTGGAACACATTTGTAACTGGCGGTTCCTCTGGGAATGACATCCACAACTCACTGGTGACATGTGATATTATCCTATATTGCAGGAATTGCCCATGTCCTAGTTCATAGGCTTCCTCCGCCTCCTCGCGGGAGATGAATTGTTTATTTTAAAAAAAGGTCTCCCATTGTGAGGCAACGCCCCTCCTTCCATTTAAGGATGGACATATTGTCTGTAATTTTTAGCATAGGGTTGTACCACCCATAGGGGCATGTCTGGGGCATAAGGTGCGTGGCCTACCACTTTCCTAACTACTCGTTCCCAAACCCGTGCCACGTGCTGGATTATGTATGGACAGGCTTGCATTAAAAGTCTGGCGAGACAGGCTTCCTCATACGTTCCAGCTAGGAGTGTTTTTTCCCCAATTATCCTTATCATCTAGCCAGTGATTTGCATGCTGTAGCTGTGCGGCCATGTAATATAATTCAATGTTAGTAACTTCTAGTCCCCCATTTTGCCCTGTACTTTGCAATGTCCTTAAGCTCACTCTCTTGCGTTTTAATCCCCATAACAGCTCTATCGATAATTTATACAGTGTTTTAAAGTAATGCACTGGGATCTCATAGAATGAATGTTGAATTATATATAGACATCTAGGCAGGACAATCCTTTTTATAATTGCAATTTTCCCCATTAGGGATAATGGCAGCCCTTGCCAAAATCGCACAGAACTATGTACCCTGTCTACCACCCTCTCTATGTTTAATTCCAAGTGCCTCTCTGGTGTTTTTGTCAACCTAATCCCCAGATACTTGGGATTCGTTTCTGCCCATGGTAATCCCACTACAGGTAACATTTCCCTTAGTTGTGTGGTCAGCCGGCCCAACGGTAATGCTATTGATTTATTAGCGTTTGTTTTTAGTCCAGAAAGTTCGCCAAACTCATCCAGAATTTCCAACAATTTGGGAAGCCCTTGGGTGGGCTGTCACAGGAAGAATAAAGTATCATCTTCGTACATGGAGACCACGTGGTTTGTGTTGCCTATCTTTATTCCCCAATTATCAATTTTTTTCTGCAGAGATTCTGCCAGTGGCTCCATGGCCACTGCAAATAGTAATGGGGACATAGGGCATCCCTGCTGAGTGCGCCTCTGCAATGTAAAGACTTTTGATATAAGCCCTCCCATACGCAATATTAACCACTTAATATATCCCTCTCCCAGTCCCATTACTCTGTGTTGCCCATAGAAATGGCCAGTCCAAGGAATCAAAAGCCTGTTCTATATCTAACAGCGCCAAAGCGCAATCCTCTGTTTCTATAACTGTAGAATGCCACACATGTGCAAGTCGTTGTGGGTGGTGCTACGAGGGGGAATAAAACCAGACTGGTCATGATGTATCAGTCGATATACAGGGCAAGAGTCTATTGGCTAAACCCCCGCTTAGAATTTTCTTATGTAAGTTTAAGAGAGATTGGCCTATAAGAAGTTGCGATTCTTGGGTTCCCACCCGGCTTAGGGATCATAATCACAATAATCTCCCTCATGGAGGTTGGAAGATACTGGGCTTGCAGTGACTCATTATGCACCTCCAGTAAGCGATCCACCAGTAGTGGTGCAAATACCTTATAAAATTCAGATGGCAACCCATCACTGCCCAGGCTCTTGGTTGGTTTGAACCTTTTAATAGCTTCCATTATTTCTTCCTTCGTGATCAGTGCATCTAACCCTTCACTTTTCTCCTGGTCTAATTGGGGCAAACCTAGTGAGTTAAGGAACTCACCTATCACCTCTATCGGAGGGGAAATTTGCTTTGCGTATACTGCCGCCATATGCTCTGTCAATATATCCAGAATAGCAGTCTGGGTATAAAACATCTCTCCATCCACCTTTTCCATTTCTACTATAGACGGTATTGGTGTGTCATTCCTTATTAATTTAGCTAAAAGCGCCCCCGATCTGTCACCCTCTATGTGCAAGCGTTGTCTATATGGCGTGTAATAAAATTTCTCCATATGATGTATTGTCTCCATTAAGTCTTTTCGTAAATTGACTCATTCATTTTTGCACTGAGGGTGGGAATGAAGTTGCATTTCTATTTTGTGTACTTTTTCCTCCTGTAATTTAATGTCTCTCTCAAGCTGTCTCTGTACCCCAAACGTGGTCTTTATACACACTCCTCTTATCACTGCTTTCATTGCCTCCCATTCTGTCACCATTGTATGAGCTGTCTCCCAGTTATCTGCAAAATAATTAGTAATTTCCACAATAAGGGTTTTTTCAAAGAGGGGTCCGATAGTGCCGACACCCATAATCTCCACGTAGGTATAGGTGGCCTAGGGCATTTAACACCCATTGTAAACAACTCGGGTGAATGGTCTGACAAATACCTGGGAAGATAGGCTATGTCCAGTACATCAGGGGTCAGATCCCCCGATTTAAAGCATTGATCCAGTCGGCTTTATGTGTCCGTCGCTGGAGTGTGGCAGGCGAAGGACCTTTTCATTGGATTCCTTACTCTCCATATAGCTTGCATGTCCATCCTAGCTAATAAGTCCCTAAGTGTTCGTGTCATGTGTGGTTTGGTGTTATGTCGTGGGGGTTCTCTATCGAGGAAACCATCTAGGACACAGTTAATGTCCCCCATTAGAATAACTCCTGCCCCTAAGTATGGAGTCGCTGCGGAAAGTACCGCCGGGAAGAAGTCCGGATAGTCAATGTTCGGGGCATATACATTAATAAGACATATCTCTCGTCCATCCATTGTAGCGTGCAATATTACATAACGCCCCTCTGGGTCAGTAACATGGTGAAGGTATTGGAACGGGACCCCTGGGGCTATCCATATAAGGGCCCCTCTAGGGAACCCTGAGTACAAAGTGGTGTAAATATGTCCCCTCCATCGTCGTTTTCGACATGCAATCGTGTCCCCATACATGCGTTTCCTGTAGACATGTGTGGGAGGGCAGGTCGGATAAACAGACGCGGAGGCTGTATGTAGGATGATAATGGTCGAGTTTTATTCAAGACTGCGCTCAACGGGGTTGGGGATACGAAAAAGTGCTCAGTGTCTTCTGTTTTCTCTTCTTTTTCTGCCCAGGCGTCTCTGTCGGTAAATTCCCCTCGGGATGGTTCTTCTTTAACTGTGGGATTCCCCCGGAGGCTCATGAGCATGGAAAGAAAAAGGAGCCAGTCAGTGTTCTAATATATGTAGAATTATGCTAGGATAGCTCCTTCACCAAACCCAGGAGTGATGAGGCGTCTTTCAGGCCGGGAGGTGCAATTTGTGAGGTCAATCAACCATGCAATCTATTTACAGGGAAGGAAGGGGACTTCAATATGCACAGGGTTATCTAGGTCTTTTCTGGTCTCAGGGTTAACGCTATTACGCTATGGCACAAAGGGGGGGGTCAGTGCACAAGAAGCAGACGTTTCGGACGTGCCCTCGGTTTCCCTTGTCACCCCAACACCTCCCACCTCCCTTATCTTTAACCGCCCACTTTCGTCTCCCCTCCCCGGTCCCGCACCACGCACCGGCTCCGCCGCAACTATTCTCCCCAGTTTTGGCCGCTCTCCAGCCTCCTCCTGAGGGGTCCACCACTCCTCACACCACGTCTCGTCTTCTTCGTCCTCCTCGCCTTGGGTTTCTTCGGTTTCACCGTCTTCTTCGTTCTCCACGCTTCTTTCTCTCGTCGCCTCGTCCTCTGTATACTTCCTTTCTCCGGCTTCTTCGCGCCTTCTGTTCCGTGATTGGTTCCTTTTCTTCTCGTTTTCGGGAGTACTTCCGGGTTCGCTCCCACCTCCTCTCGGGAACTGATGGAGTGCTTCCTGTAAGGGCGGCATACGGAAGGGATTGTTTATTTGTCCGGGTATGGCTTGCCTGGTCTCCGGACTCTGGGTCCTAGTGCCGGTATGTTGACGTTTAGGGTCGCGGATTACGGGCCATGGTGGAGAGTCGGTCAGTCCTTCCTGACAACATGCAATAGATATCCTAAACCGTTTTAGATAAGCAAATACACACCATCTTTTTTCAAGCATTGGGATTCCCCTTACATTGCAGGTAGGTAATTTTACTACGGGGGAAGCCATAATCTCTCAGCACTGCATATTACTGCACATCGTGAGTGAAACGTCACTGACATCACCATTTGCTGTTGTGGTAGGGTAATCTTCCCATGCCGAGCCCCCTGCCACTTCTTGCATGAACCCATAACTAATGCAACATGCACAACCAAATTATACTCCGTCCCCCCCACCCCTTGGGCAGTCATGTGAGTTTCATTGCTAGCCATACAACCAACAGAAAATTCAGCACTAACCGCCCCATACCACCCTCCAATTCTTATACAACTTTATAAATTGTGCTAGGGGTAGGCAAGACCCAGGTTTATCTAGGCCTCGCAGGACTCCCGCACTACTACACTGTAGCAATTGCTATGATAGAGGACCGGAATCGCCTAGGTGCGAGATCACTCTCCAGCATCCCAGGCGGGCCTGAACTCTGATGAGGGAGTCGTTTCCTCGCATCCGCCCAGTGTATCTCTAATCCAACATTCATCTTAATAAACAGATTGGTTCCACTTATACAATGCCAACAACGCCTTCAAGTTTCAAACATGTGGGTGTCCACGTCCACATACTGTGGTATTTAGTCACTTATCTGTTTCTTCAGCAGGTAGAATTGGAGTAGCGTCATTCTTGTTCACTATCCTGAGCACCATTCTCAGTCACAGGGTCCTGTGTCAGTTATGTTGATTCCGGCACAGTCTCTGTGTCTGAAGCCTGCAGAGTGCCGTCGTTCAGGACTTTAATCCGACCTTTATCAATTGTTGCATCCACGCGTTGCTGTTGCTTGGACCGCCGTCTATCCTGGGTCGGAAGTTTCGCAGTTTGGTTACCCGTCGATCCAGTGGACGAGGCCAGACGTCGCCCCCCCCCTCTCCTCTGGTATCCAACCAGTCGCTCGCGTCCCCTGCAGTGAAGAGGAATAATGCTCGACCTTCATTCTCAACTCGCAGTTTTGCAGGAAACATGAGACTGTACTTTAAATTCTCGCAGTCGTCGCTTGACCGCGATGAAGGACTTCCTCTGTTACTGCACTTTCTGAGTATAGTCCGGGTACACTGATATTCATTGGCCAGCAAAGGAGAACTGCCCCCCTCTGCGGGATATTTGGAGGAGAAGGTCCCTATCTCGATAGTTAAAAAGTTTTGCTATTATGGCTCGAGGGGGTGCACCAAGCCTGGACATCGGCACAAGCACCCTATGCGCTCTTTCAATATTAAAGAATTTTGAGAGACCAGAGGGAGCGATTTCTTTAGATATCCAGTCTTCGAGGAATAATTCCACTGAGGGACCTTCTGCTTTTTCGGGGAAGCCAACAAATCTTAGGTTGCTTCTTCTTGACCTCCCTTCGGAGTCCTCCGCCCTCTCGTCCAGCCTTATCGCCTGTTTTTTGAGTTCGACCACGGTGGCGGATAGACTTTTCATCTCTGTAGCGTAGCGACTTCCTTTTCCGTGGTAGACACCATGTCCGCGACCTTTCGTAGGTCGCATCGTAACAGTTTTACGTCTATGGCCACAGCGTCAATCCTGAGGACCATATCATCTCTAGTTGCTTGGATCGCTTGCATCACATCCATTAGTGTGGGGGTGGTGTCACCGTGATCTTTCTCTGTTGGAGCTTTCCCAGCATTTGTGTCCCCACCACTGCATTCCAGCCCTGGCTGCACGGGGTGGGTGTTATTTTTTTAAATATTTTTTTATTGATTTTTCATCACAAACGCAACACCCATAGTTGTAGCACATTATTGTCAGGGGCACATTTCTTGGTACATTTGCATTGGTTCATATCCATCATCTGGCCTTGCTTACACGTTAGAGTCTCCATTTTGCCGTTCTTTCAGTGCCGCCTACCATTGGATAACATCCCCAATTTACAATTGCACCATAACATCATGCATCTCTGTGTCATCCAAGATCTGCGCTCCCAGAGTTACTTGCCACCCCCCTCCCTTTCCCTCCCTAGCCCCGTCCACCGGTGTATACTGGGTAACATGAACAAAGAATTATCAGTTTTCTTAACTTTTCAAGGTTGTATGGCTCTCTCACTCTCCCAGATTGGCAACCTGGCCTAGGTCATTCGTAATTCTGCATCATTGTCCCCCAGATCTACAGGAACCCCATTATAAGCTGTCAATTCAGGGAGTACCCAGCGGTACCTCTAGTGACCCATCATCCGATTCTGGTTCAGGCAACGTCAGCAACGCGACCAGAGCTTCCCATGCTTTTGCGGTTTCCAGTGCCTTCTCATTGTTAACTCTCCTAGCTTTCTGGAACCAAACCACACTCTCACTAGCTGCCCAATCAGTGAACTCCACCCTCCAAAGCTCAATGCTGGGTGTGCCTGGCCTTCCATTGCCTCGTTAATTCCATCTTGGCTAGCAGCAGCCCCAGGTCTAGGAACTTACTTGTGACTTTTGTCCGCGCCGTGTGGGGAAACCAGTGTAATATGCATGCTCCCATGTCAGGTTCTATCTGCCTATCCGTCACTCCGCACAGTACATCAACCACCTCCTCCCAATACGTTCCTAGCTGCGGGCAACTCCACATCATATGGAGAAAGTCCGCTGCATCTGATTTGCATTGGGGGCATCGGGCTGTATCCACATTGAAGTATTCATTTATCCGTGCTGGAGTTTGATATGCCCTATGTAATACGTAGAAAGTTGGAATCTAGCATTACGCGTGCTCTTCCATGCCCTTTTCACTATCTTAGCCCATGTCGTTTCTGGAATTTCTTTACCTAGGTCTGCTTCCCACCTCTCCTGTAATTGACTCAGCGGTTGCAGTCCCTCTTCCATCATTCGCCTATATAAGCAAGTTATAGCTTTGACTGTCCCTGCTGCCATCACAACATATTGACATGTTAAAGACGTCTGTGGTTCCGATAACCCTCCTCCCCAATGCCGTTGGATCGCTGACACTAGGGCGGCATGCATTAAGTAATCGCCCCTGGGTAGGTCATATCTATCTTGCAATACCTGATAAGGCAAAAGGACTCCCTCCTCGTACAGGTCCCCAATCATTTGCAACCCCGCTCCTCCCATACGGCTAGCGCGGACCAGTCCCCCCCGTGCGGGAGGGCCGTGCACATGCCCAAAGGAATCTGCGGGGCATATGGACGAGTAACCCCACCTCTGCGCCTGCTTCGGTTCCAGCATGATCTCAGTGCTCTCTCTTCATGGGTCAACGAGCCGATTCACATCCGCTGGCAAAGGACAACAAAGGATAATACATTTCGTGGCAACCATCGGACCATCGGGCCATCCGGGCCCCTGAACTCCCTAGCTACCGCTTGAGTAAGCCACTGCAATTGAGCAGCCAGATAATACAATTCACAGCCTGGGACCACCTATCCGCACTCGGCACGGGGTCGCATCATCGTGGCCAGTGCTACTCGCCGTCTACCGTTCCCCCATAAAACCCCCCGTGTTATGGACCGGAGCGTCCTGAACACCGAGCCTGGAATCCAGATCGGGAGCGTCCTGAAATAATATAGCAATCTAGGCAGTGCTACCATCTTCAAAAGTGCCCCTCGGCCTGCTACCGATAGCGGCAGCGTCCCCCAGAATGCCATGCTCCCTTTGATTCCCCGTACCGCTCTGTCCACATTACCCTCCAAGAGGTCCTCCTGCCTATGATAGATATTAGTCCCTAGATAAGGCAAGCAGTGAGGTTCCCATCGTATACCCTCCAGGTGTTCATGACTCTCCCTCGCCTGGTGTACCGGGAACAGGCAAGTCTTCGTCCAGTTCACTCGAAGCCCTGGTACCACACCAAACCTTTGTAGGAGCAACGTCGCTCCCGATAAGACCTCTCCTGGGGCGGCCAGAAACATGAGTAGATCATCAGCGTAAAGCGAAATATACTGCATGTCCCTGTGTAACTCCTGGTCGACATAATGATTCCCTGACCTGGCTCGTACTGCCAATGGCTCAATCGCAAGCGCGAACAGCAGTGGGGACAGTGAGCAACCTTGTCGCGTCCCGCGCCCCACTAAACAGGGAGATGATACCATCGCCCCCGTCCTCACTCGGGCCGTCGCTGAGCTGTATAGAATCTGGGTCCACCCCACGAATGCCTCTCCCAAACCCATCGTTCGCATGACTTGGAAAAGAAACGGGTATTCCAGGCTGTCAAAAGCCTTCTCAATTTCGATCGATAGAACCAGTGCGGTAGAGGGCAAATGATGGTCCTCCCCCAGAATACGAAGTAGCCGCCGCACATTGATGAACGTGTTCCGTTTAGGACTAAAACCCGCCTGGTCCCGATGGACCAGCTGCGACATGTACAGGAGGAGCCAAGACGCAAGGATCTTACTCAATATTTTGTAATTGGTTGTCAACATTGAGAGTGGGCGATATGCCGTCATGTCAGAAGGTTCCCTCCCCGGTTTCAGGAGGGGAATAATAATAGCCTCCCAAGTGGTCACAGGTAACTGCCCCACTTTCTGTGCCTCCTGATATATTGCTTGTAGGCGCGGAGCCAAGCAATTCACGTACTTGGATTAGAATTCTTTTGGTAGGCCATCCACCCCAGGGGTTTTATTACGCGCCATATGCTTGATTGCACTCCTGATTTCTCTGATGTTGATCTCACGCCCTAGCGAATCTTCCTGCTCTTTCTCCAAGCGCGGCAGGGACAAGTCCGAGAGGTACTCCCCTATGTCTTCGGCACCCTGACTCAGTTTGCTGCAGTAGAGCTCAGTATAATAATCCAAGAATAAACTATTTATCACTTGTTGCATGTACACCATTTCTCCTGTCGAGGCTGTCAGTCCCAATATTGATGTCCCCCTGGGAGTCTGATTAGCCAACCACGCCAGCAGAGCGCTCTATGTGTCCCCCTCTGCGTGCATCCTCGCTCTGTAGGACCTGTGGTCAAAGGAGCGCAGTCTTTCCACCTGTACCGCCACCGCCTCTCTAGCCTCCACGACCTCACTCTGCGCTCCCGGATCCCCAGGGCGGGCTCTTTCAGCTCCTCGCAACATGCGCTTCGCCGTCTCTAGATCTGTCAGCAATGTTTTCTTTACCCCCGTCATGTTACCAATACAGAAACCCCGAACTACCACCTTAAATGCATCCCACTCAACTGCCGCTGACGTTGCCGTCCCCTCGTTCTCATCAAAATACTGACTAACACCCGTCCCCAGGTCTGCGCAGAAGACCGGGTCCTCCAGCGCCTCGGGTCGGAGCCGCCGGGTCGGAATCACTGCTCTCTCTGGACCCATCGTATCCGCACTAATAGCGGGTTATGATACGAGATAGTCCTGGTCAAGTATTCACTATCTATTACCTTGCAATGGTCTTCAGGGGTACACAATATCGCATCAAGCCGCACATGCAGGTCATGGAGGCCAGAATAATAAGAATAATCCTGCTCCTCTAAGTGATGTGCACGCCACGTATCAACCAGTCCCCAATTATTCTGCCATGCGCTTCTCGCCTTGGAGAGTCTATGTACCGGAGCGTCAGAAAGCGGGGCTGGGACCTATCCTTCTCCACATCTGCAACTGAGTTAAGTCCATCCCATTATTATCAAACTAGTCACGTATGGCGCAAAGCTCCCTGACAGACGGTCCAAGAAAGAGATCTGGTCCACATTAGGGGCATACATGCTACATAGCATCACTTCCATCCCACCAAGGCGCCCCAACACCACTACAAACCTTCCCTCTGGGTCCACCAATTGTTGCGTCGGCTTGAAAGGGACACCCGCTCTGACCCATATCAAGGCGCCCATAGCAAAAGCTGAATAGGTCTTATAGAATAATTGCCCCCTTCATCTCCGTTTCAATGCTAACCCCTCAGATCGGTTAATATGTGTTTCTTGGAGAAAGGCTATGTGTGCCCCCGCCGCACCAGGTAAGCATGCACCTTGTGACGCCGCTGCATTGTATGGAGCCCACGTACATTCCAGGTAATACATTTCAAATCATGTAACGTCCCCATTGGGCGACCACTTCCCCCCGAGCACACACTCCTCATGTAGGACCACACCGGTGGTTCTAACTACCCCAACCAACCCCCAATACCCGCCCCAACTACCCCCCAGAACAGGCGCTACAACGCTAGTACCCATCCAAACTTATGCTCAAACTGCTCCTTCAAGAAAACTCCCAAGGAGCTATACCCACACAAAATTAGGGGGGTGTGCCCTAAGCTTTAGAGGGTCGACCTCCCAGCATGCCATCAACCCCGCTCAACACCCCTGATGGCTAGCCAGCCCCCATCGAGGCCACAGTGTAGCGGGATCATCTAAGGCTGACCTTACTGGACCCTCCAGCCCTCAGTAGCCAGTCATCAATCAACCAAGTCTAGGGGAAACACCCTCAGGCCGGAACCAACTCTCTGCCCACTTCTCAGCCCATGCTTGGCGAACCGCAGTGTTATCCATTCACGACCTCATCCGCAGTCCCAGCCGTCACGTGGGGCAATTGCACGCGTCCTGTGTCCGAGTGTTCATTGTCCGTTTCCATAGATCCCTTTTACGACTCTGTCTCCTCCGGAGATGCAGCCCTATCCTCTCGCGAAATGGCCGTGACAGCCTGTAGGGCAGCAGTACGTTCTTTCTCTGTCTGCGTCACCGTAGGCTTCTGAGCTGCAGGCTGGCGTCGTCGGATGCGCTGCGATCTGCCTGGTCGTGGTCCTTCCGTGAGAGTGCTCGTGCCGTGCCCTGCTTCCCCAGCGCCTGCTTTATACATCTCCAGCCAGTCCCAGGCCTCCTCAGGGCTACTGTGGAAAACAGTCTCATCATTCACAGTGATCTTTAGACGTGCCGGGAACATCAAGGAGTATTGAAGGCCCTCGTCCTGGAGTGGTTTTTTGACTGCCACAAACGATGCGCGGCGGCGCTGCACCTCGAGTGTGTAATCCGGGAATAGTGTCACCTTACTGTTGCCCACTCTATATGGACCCGCAGTCTGGGCCTTAAATAATAAGAGGTCTCTGTCTTAGTAATGGAACAGCCAGGCCACTACCGGTCGGGGCGGTCTCCCGGGGTTCAGCAGCTGGGCCGGCATCCTATGGGCTCGTTCCAGGGTGAAGAAAGGTGTCGAGCCCTCCGGAGCGACGGTCCCTCTCAGCCAGTCTTCCAAGTAATCCACCATATTTGCCCCCTCCACTCCCTCCGGCAGCCCCACCACCCTGACATTATTTCTTCGATTCCTCCCTTCGGCCTCCTCTGTCCTCCGCTCCAGGGTTTGAAGCCGGTGTTGGAAATCTGTCATCTGGGCTGCCATCGTCTTTTGGGCCGGATCCAAAACTTCTAGGGTGACCTCCGTTTGCTTCACCCTGTCGGCCAGTTTAGCGTGGTCGGCTTGGAGCAACCCAAGACCCTGCGTCACATGCGCAATATCCAATTGTAGAGCCTCCCTGGTGTCTGTGATAGCTTTGAGGATTTGATCTACCTGCCGCTGGAGCATCCCTTCCGAATGGAGCGGTAGCCCCTCATGCATATCGGGGGCGCTTGTGTCTTCTTCCTGCTCTGTTAGCGCACCTACCTGCCTCCCTCTGGGCTTCCCCATGCTTACTCGACGCATAAGATCTGTCGTTCTGGCAGGTTCTTCTCCAATGCTCCACCTCTCCTGTATCGGCCCCCAGTAGTGTGCCCACGCCTCAGGCAGTCAAGCTGTCCCCCCTGTCTTTGCTGTTGCTCCTCGTCACGTGGCCCGCCGCTTCCCAGGTGTAGTCCTCCACGTACGCCTGGCCTCCACTGGAGCATTGCACTGATTCTCCAATTATTCCTCACTATCGCTGGTCATGCATACAACTGTGCCTCAGTGGGGTTCCAACCCAGTCCGTCCACAGAGCCCCCACCTTCAGGCCCCTGACCTTGCTCAGCCGTGCCGCTCTGCTTGCTCCACTGTTTCAATGGTCTCGCCGCCTCAGTACAAGGATGGCAGGTCTCCGTACCACACAATTGCCCAGCTCTTGCTCATCCTCCACCACGGCATTACAGTGGGGTATTCAATGAGGCCAAATCCCATGCCAGCTCTGTGATTCCGCCCCTCTCTTCAGCGCTGCGTTACTGTCCTCTGCTCGCACACAGCACCCTCCAGTGCCACCGCCAGCATCCACTCTCATCCCTAGTCCTGGGCCACCGCTGCCCAGCGCGGTCGCCGAATGCCTCCTGTTTCGCTGTTCCTCCACCCAAAGTCACACCGGCTGCCGGTGCTCCCGTGGGGCTACGGGCACTCGCACTCACCTCCGTTCTCCTTCCAAGCGCCTCTGCCGGCTCGCCAACTTCCTGATATGGAAGCCCCAACAGCAAGAGACCGTCCGCCCTGCAGGCACTCCAGTAAAACGATCCGTTCTCCTTCAGCTCATTCATTGCCTTCCAATAGCTTCCCTGGAGCTGGCTCCCGGTTGCAGCTGCCGCCGCAATCCTAGCGATCCAGCGCGGCAGTCCTCCCAGCTCTGCGGTGGCAGTGGGCAGTCCCGGGATCTCAGACTTCACCCACCTTTGCCGCTATGTCACCGCCCGCTCAGGCACTTGCGGTTGGGGTCCGATACCCCACTCGGCTCCGCTTGACGATCTTCAGGCCGTCCTGCATCACCGCCGCTTAATTAGCTGCATCGCCATCGCCGCCATCTTAGGTTCACCACATCAGCCAGATCACTTGCCATGGTCCGGATTGGGAGTCGGTCCCAGGCCCTCAGAGCCCCCCAGATCTCTGCGCGGTTGCAGCACCATACCGGGGCCCCGGCAGGCAGCCACCACCCCCTCCGCAGCTCCAGCTAAAACTCTTGGGCCGTCCTTCAGCGCCGCTGCCTGGCTCGCAGCTCCACTATGCCGCCATCTTAGGCATCTGTCCGGCGTCCGATCTGTTTCGGCGATTCCTGGGCAACGACGCGCCAAAACTCCCCAATTACACTGTGGGAGCCTCCAGCCCCCCACCGCCACCCCCACAGGCGCCCGGGGGCTGCATACGATGTCCCGAACCAGGATAATTGCCGGGGTCAGCGCGGAGCTCAGCGCTCACACGTCTTCACTCATTCGCCTCGTGGCCACGCCCCCACGGGGTGGGCTTAATTTGAGATTTTATTCGCTTAAACTTTAGATGTCTTCTCTTTCGTCATGTTGTTCCCCGCTGCCACCTCCTGGGTTTCAGTTACCAATGAACTCTCTTGTTGTCCGTGTTCAGGAGATTGCCAACCTGCAATAAATCTACAGTGGTCCACTGTATTGCAGCCTATCTGGTCTATATATAATCCTACAAACAGTCATAGGAAGGCAATTCTTTTTTTTTTTTTTTTTTGAAACCGTTTATTACAAATCTCAAGAATATACAAGTATGGGCCTACAACCTTCCGGCCGGCCGCTAGAAATGACAGGAGCATATGACATACATTCATAAAACACTTGGCGTTGCAGAGGAGCATAATCAGGAGGTATCAACGTCGTAAGCCACATCAGCCAGACCCCACAATACGGTTTCATTTTAAATTACAAACAACAAGAAAAACCACACCCACAAGGCAACCCGCAATCGAAAATAGCAGCACGTGCTCCCCAAATGGGGGATCCCAACTATCCACAGGAGTCTAAAGAGGGGGAGGAGAACAGAGCGAGGACTGGGGGAACCCTGTGCCCGGGGCTGGGGGAAGGAGTCGGCTAAGGGGACGGGGCTGGTGAGGCAGCAGGCAGCAATGGTGGTGCGCAGATACCCCCGCGGTAGGCGTTCCAGGGGCCCCACACTTTCACCCATGTCCCAGGCTTACCCCTCGCCACATACACCACCTTTTCTCGAAACATGCACCAGTCCATGTGTTCTTTCCAGGCCGACACCGCCGGGGGCCTCTGGGATCCCCACAGTTGAGCAATATCACGCTTAGCTATCATATATCCCAGAGTCACCCACCACGTCTGCGGAGCCGAGTAATCAGTTGGTTCCCACACGTTCAACAGGCATCTCCTCGCTTCGGGCAGCAGCGCCACACGCGTAACCACTCGCAGGACCTCGTGCACACCACGCCAGAATCGCTCCACCTTCGGGCATTCCCACAAAATATGCAGAAAGGTCGCCAAAGCACCACACCCACGCTTACACAACCCATCCTCAGCATAGCCCATACGCAGAAGCCTTGGCCCCGTCATGTAGACCCGGTGGAGTATCTTAAGCTGGACGAAGCGAAGGCGAGCCGGTATGGCCACCTCCTTCGGAGAGGCCACCGCGGAGGTCCAGTCCTCGTCGTCCAGCTCCAGCCCGTCGGCAACCCAAGCCTCTCGGAGGCCAGTCAGCAAGCCCGAGCGGTCATTGATCAGTTTTTTGTAGATCAGTGAGATCGTGCTGTCTGGGACGTAGCCATCCAGCACTCTATCCTCCAGGGGGGAAGACTCCGGGATGGAGGCAACGTCTGGGAAGACGGAGCCCAGTGCATGACGGACCTGCAAGTACCGAAAGTATTCACTGCCCTGCAACTGAAATTCCGTCTGCAGCGTCTCGAATGTTTTAAATCCCCCCCTCGTCCAGAGATCCCCCACTTTACTGATGCCTATTATGTCCCACTTCTCGAAGCCCTTCGAGGTCCACAGGGAGCCCAACCTCTCAGACGCATATAGCGGTGACGCCCGGGTCAAACGGTCCTTCCACCCCATAGCTGCATTGGCCGCGTGCCATACTCGCACCATGACACGCGTGGGCCCCGTCAGGCGAGCGTCGGGCGCGCCAGAGTAGAGCGCTCGATTGTAGTCGCCACCGGGCAGTAGCATCTTGTCCATTTCAAATGCCGGGTTTAAGGCGGGCCCGTATAGGCCATGGTTAATTGCAGCTAGCTGGGAGGCCCAGTAATACCGTTTAATATCCGGGAGGGCAATCCCCCCGTCGTACCATGGGAGCGTCAGCTTCGCCAGGGCAATACGCGGCCTCCCGTCCCAGAACAGGCGGCGATGCAAATTCTCCACCTCACGGAAGTAGCGCGCCGGGACTAAGTCCATAGTGTTCTGCAGAGCGTACAGGAAGCGTGGCAACGACATCATCTTGAACAACGCCGCCCGGCCGAGCGGCGAAAGCGGCAGGCGCCGCCAGCGCGCGACGTCCTCCTTCAGGCGCTGGAGGGGGGGAAGCAAGTTCCGTTCGTAGCGGGCCTCCGGGTCCAGAGTAATGAAGACACCCAGGTACCTAGACCCCCGTGAGGCGATCTGGATCGGACAGCCCCGCGGGAGGACGGGAGCCTCCCCAGAGAGCACATACACACATGATTTAGCCCAGTTGATGACAAGGCCTGAGTTGCGGCCGAATGAATGTAAAACATCAACCAGTACTATTAGTGATTTACGTGGGGAGGCTAGGTACAGAAGGATGTCATCAGCGTATAGGGACACGCGGTCCTCATACTCGGGGGTCCAACGGAGACCACGGATAGAAGGATGCCACCGCAGCCACTCCGCCAGGGGCTCCAAGGCCAGCGCGAACAGGAGCGGCGACAAGGGGCAGCCCTGTCGCGTGCCCCGGCCCAGCTCGAATGGGGCCGATACTCTTCCGTTCACCACCACCTGCGCCAATGGGCCCGAATACAACAATTTGACCCAACTGATGAACCCTGGGCCAAATCCAAACTTCGCAAGCATCGCCCAAATGTACGGCCACTCAAGCGTGTCAAACGCCATGGTGGCGTCTAAGGACGCCAAGATGGCCGGCTCCCGCACGAATGGGACACGTGCGAGCACCCCGTGCAAGCGCCGCAGGTTAAGGGCCGTGTTGCGATGGGGAATAAAGCCGGACTGGTCTTGGTGGACCAGATCGCCCACCACGCCGACCAGCCGATTGGCCAGCACCTTGGCGAGAATTTTGGGCTCCGCATTCAAGAGCGAGATAGGCCGATAGGATGTAACCCGGTCCCGAGGTCTCCCTTCCTTGTGGATCACCACGATTGTAGCCAGACGCGGGAGGGAGCCCAGCGAGTGGGCCGCCAGGAACATCGCGCGGAGGTGGGGCGCCAGTACATCCGGTCGCAACTTGTACAACTCGATAGGGATGCCATTCGGGCCCATGGCCTTGCCAGAAGCGACCGAACGTATGGCGAGGGCAATTTCGTCGGAGGTGGGAGCGGCGTCCAGCGACACCCTGTCCTCCTCCGAGAGGGAAGGCAGTGCGATATCCCTAAGCAGGGCATGGGAATCCTCCTCCGAGCAGGAAGAGACCGGGGAATACACCTCGCGGAAATAATCCGCGAAACAGGAGACAATTTCTTCTGGCTCGGTTACACTCACACCATCCGTCTTCTCAATCAGCGGGACCACACGATTCGCTCTCTCCTTTTTGTCCAACCACGCTATCAGTTTACCGCCTTATCACCCACATCATACAGTCGCCCCTGTTGCTCCCTACTGAGGCCCCTGGCCGCCTCCGTAACGAGGGCCCTATAGGCCGCCTGCTTAAGTTGGAGGACATGTAGTGCAGCATCCGTCACCCCACCCTCTAGATCACTCTCCAATTCGGCAATTTCGGCCTCCACCCGGGTCACCTCCTCCCGCTCGCGCCTCCGGGCATGGGAAATAAGGGATAGGGCCTCCCCTCTAAGAACTGTCTTGAAGGCCTCCCACAGGGAGATAGCCGAAGGCACAGACCCCACATTCTCATCAAAATATCGCTGCAAGGATTTAATCAAGTCAGCGCGAATGGTGGGGTCGCGCAGGTACCAGGAATTGATTGGGACTACCCTGCCCTCACCCCTCGGAAAGACATCAAAGTGTAACAGGAGCGGGGAGTGGTCTGAGATACCCCGTGCCAAATGGCGCACCTCTCCCACCCTCCCGACATAGGCCGCCGGGACAAGGACATAATCAAGCCGTGAGAGGCTACCATGGGCCCCCGAGTGGAAAGTGTACTGCAGCTGCGTGGGATGCTTTAAGCGCCAGCAGTCCACCAATCCCAGCGTATCCAGGAGGCCGGACAGCCACGCATGCGCCCGGGGGAGGTCCCTAGGGGGGTGACGATCCACAGTCCCAGAAACCACCGCATTGAAGTCCCCCCCCACCACCAGAAGCCCCCCCGGAAGGCCAAGGAGGAGGCGCCCCAGGTCCGCAAAAGTGGTCGACTGTAGCCCCGGTGGGACGTATACTGATACAAAGACAACCACTTTGCCCTCCATTCTCCCCACCAAGACAGTGTAGCGTCCCCTATCATCGTGGAGCACCTCATCAATTTCCAACGGGAGCGAGTTCTTTACCATGATGCCCACACCCCGTGAGCCCGACGTGAAGCCCGAGTGGGCCACCAGACGGTAGCCACGCCGATTCATGGCACAGAAAGAATTGCCAATAAGGTGTGTCTCCTGCAGAAAGACTACATCGGGCGAGATTCGCTTCAAATACTGCAGGACCACACCTCGTTTGATCCTGTCCCCCAGTCCATTAACGTTCCAAGACAACAAAGTTAATTCCCTACCCCCCATCACACACAGAAGCCATCATTCGTCCCCCCGAGAGCACCTTAGAACCAACACAAAAATGGGTTTGCCTTGTGATAAAAACGAACAACACCCCACCCCTACCCACCCACCCCAACAGAACTCCCCCCTCCCTGCACCCCTGCATGAGCCCAAACAGCCCCCCAACGTGCAGTGTGCCTGTCGCCCCATAGATGGTTAAACTAACTAGACCCCCAAAGGAGGAGGGAGAACCCCCAAGAGACCCCACACAACCTCCATAGGAGGGGAACTTACGCAAACAGACGAATAGTCAAGAATGGCATCAATTTTGTCCAGAGCGAGGCCTAATATTAGTCCCTCAGTCCTGATCCGGCGAGCCCTCTCCCCCCACTGCTCCCCCCCCGCCCCCCCGATCCCGATCCCCAGACAGAGTATCCAGCCAGTCCCCGGCCGCTTCGGGACGATCAAAAAAGTGTGTGCGGCCATCCACCTCCACACGCAGCTTAGCTGGGAAAAGCATGGCGTACTTGAGGTTTAGGTCCCGTAGACGACGTTTGACACCGAGGAAGCTCAGTCTCTGCTTCTGGACCACTGGGGTGAAATCAGGATAAAAATTAACGTCCATATTGTCGAGTCTGACCGGTCCCTGTAGTCTGGAGGATTGCAGGATAGCGTCTCTGTCCCGAAAATTGAAAATCCGGGCAATGAGAGGCCTCGGAGGGGCTCCGACCTTAGGCCTTCCCCCGGGAACCCTGTGGGCCCTTTCCACCGTGAAGAATTTACTCAGCCCCCGGGGCTGGAGATGGGTAAGGATCAAGTCTTCCACAAATAGGTCCGCCGCCGCCTCCTCACGTCCCTCAGGCACCCCGATAATGCGGATGTTGTTCCTCCGGGCCCGACCCTCGGAGTCTTCCAGGCGGCGATCCATCAGCGCACTCGCCTGGCCAAGCCGGCGCACCTCCTTTTGTAGGGCCGCCACATCTGTCGTGAGGCCCGATGCGGTGTGGGCCAAAGAATCGACCCGGTCATTGGTCTTGGAAAGATCGTCCCTCACCAGGCCAACATCCACGAGGACCGAGTCGATCTTCTGCGCCAGTGTATCAAAACGCTGGCCCAACGAGGCCTTCATCTCGGCGATGGCGCCCATGACATCCCGCAGAGTCAGATCCGCGGGCAGATCAGGAGCATCAGTCGGGCCCTCAGGGGACCTACGTGGCACCTCGGGAGATCCCTTCTGGAGGGTATAGCGGTCCATGCTGTTAGACTGATGGACTGCGCCACGTCGGGTCGATTTCACCTTTGCCCGGTCACCATCTTGCTTTGCGGCCATGGTCCCAGTCACCCGGTCGCACCAGTCACGTCGTAAAGGGCAGGCAAGCCGGTTCACGGGCTCCGGGGGGGGGCCACCTCAGGTCTGCGGGGTGGATCACAGCCGGCGGGCCGGCAGGGTACCCCCACGAGGCCACACCACCTCACAGTGCCCCGCGACCCAACCTCGCCGAGACAGCAAGGAGGGTGCGAAAGCGAAAGTGAAAGTGCGGGGTACGCGAGTCGCCAAGCCCTGCCCGCCGCTGTTGTTCACTTTGTCCCCAGATCACCCCACAGCTCAAATCCGGGGTTCGGCGAGGAGAAGGCCGCAAACCTCGATCGGTGCTCCCGCCGGTGTCCGAGGTCCGATTTGGAAGCGGAAAACGGGTGCCACCTCAGCTCGGGCTCACCAACACAGTCCCCTCATCTAGGACAGGATATTTTCAGGATAGGTGTAGGAGGTCACGGAGGTCCTCGGGAGCCTCGCACCTACGCGGCCATCTTGGTTGCGCGCTAGGCTCCTCCTCCCAGGAAGGCAATTCTTAGTGAGTTTGTTAGCACTGGACTGTGTCGCCCACCACTCCTACTCACTTCCTCTATGGTCGGTAGTAATGATGTGTCAACTTCCCACTATGGAGATCACCTTATAGTCCTTTATGGTTTGTGTTTTTAGGTCTCGCCTGACCCAGCGCATGCGCTGGTCAGGTGAGACTTTTTGAGAGGGCTCCAAAAAGTGCTACCAGGCCAGCCTAGAGCTACAGTGCATGTGCGCGAGCGCCGCGCTTGACCGCGATTACTTTAACTTTCGCGGCCGCCTGGCCGCATTGATGTGCGATTGCGATTACTTTCGTGGCGGCTTGGCATAGCCAATAGGTCTCGCTTTTGGGACCTTTATAAGTATTTAGTTATGCAACTGTTGCATGGCTAAAAACTTATAAGGTCCCAAAGGCGAGACCTATTGGCTATGCCAATGCTTGTTTTTTGTTTGGGATCTCCCAGATTTATGGATGAGAGCCACTCCTCCTGTGGTCCCCCCACTCTGCAAATCAGTACAGGACCGCATGTAACTAGCAAGCCCAGCAGGTCCATGAACAACCAATGTTTATGTTGTTTCTTTTCCCCCAGCTGAAGTTCCTCACAATCCCCGGGTACGCCGCTTCCAGTCCACCTTATGCACAGAACTTCTGCTGAGCCCAGGCATCTCCCTACGGGTGCTTGGAGGGGGTAGCGATCAAAGTTACTATCTGGCCCTCTGGGGTGCCGTTAGGATCTCTGAGTCTGCACTCACCCGGTTGACGTGGGCCGTCCAGGCGCCCAATTGCGGATCAATACCGCCTCCGGTTCTCCTTAGATGTCGGGCCTCATCTGCCTCGTATCCTCAATCCTCAGCATTTGTCGCTCGCCCCCCTTCACTGTACCGGCGCCGCCGCTGGTCCACGTCTCCCGCACTCGCCGTCAGGACAAGCCCACAGGAAGGCAGCCGGTCCCTAGGCCAAGCCGTGCAGTCGGTGTACGGTCTTACACGGCTCAAAATGGCGCCACCGCCCCCAATGATCGTCTCTGCCGGCCCCGCTGCGCCGGATCGCTTATCAGGGCCGCAACCCCTCTAGCTTCACAGGGCAGGAGCTACATGCAACTCTCCATGCGTTGGGGCTATTATTTTAGGGCAGGATTTATAAAATATGGGGCTTTCTGCGAGGAGCTCGGCAAGGCAAGTCTAATCGGCCATGCTGCCAAGTCACACCCCCAGAATTTCTTTTATTTAATATGAGCATCTTGTAAATCAATAAAAATCAGAAGTCATCTGTCATCAGAGAACATATTGGTATGTGTTCGAGAGATTATATCAGTATACTAAACATATATGAGGGTGTATTATTGAATCACCAGGAGTTACATTATAGTTCCGTTCATTGTAGATGCAGCAAAAGTCCGCTTGGAAACATCTATACAACTGACAAAAGTGGAAGGGACATTAGGTAAATTTAGAACAGGGCTCTCTTTAAAAAGTTTTTTTCTTCTTGTGATTATCTTAATTCTAAAACATTTGTTGTTTATTTTATAGAAGCTGCATAAATCATGACAATTCTGAAGTTTTGAAGTGACAGTCTGACTCAGTTATCGTCCCTGGGTCAGGTCAGATCTGTAACACTTAATCTGCTTGACCTAAGGAAGTTGGGAATTCTCTGCATATCCATTTCACTCCTGCGAATAAAATCCGGTAAGTGCCTGACACTTTAGCCATTTATCAGTTATTGTGCCATTCATATGGTAAGACTACCCATCGTGGCTGATTCCACTTCAGCCTCTACTTAGTTATTCAGCCATACACATTTTGCTTCCACCCACCACAGCATATGGCAATGCATCAACCCACCCACCATGGCCTCCTAAAGTTTTGTGGCCATACTAACATGAATGACTGATTACTGCCTGAAGTGAGCTCACCACTGCCCCATGATCTAGGCTCTGCTTGGTGTGATAAAATGTGGATGTCCTACTACTCAGTGGTTAAACTACTGACCGGGGAAGAGGTACCTAAAAACCCTATGGCAACAGTACAAAAGAAAGGGCTGCCAAAAACACAAGGCACATATACATATAAAAGGGAGGCAAATATTTTCAATTCCTTGACAGGTAAATTGCACACCCTTTGGGGCCCAATAAGCCCCCATGGAAGGGAAAACATCCAAATATAATATATTGACCACTGCGAGGATCCACCCATGAGTTGGGGGGGCACCAGAAAAGTCCCTGATACATTTTTTAAAAAATGACTGCTAAATATTCCCTTCTCTGGTGCTAATATGTTCCCCCACCCAGGGAAAGGAAAATACAAATATTCTAGGGGGGATCGACCATGCCTAGGAGATTGATCCCCCTACACAAAGAAATACATCACTGATATCTAGTGGAATCCCTTCTTGTGAATGGCAGTGTAGTCTCGCTCCACATGCAGGGATCTGTTTTCACCAAGGCATTCTGGAAAGGGGAGAAACTCTCCCCTTCCCAACAATGCCTATATACCTTTTGTGCTGCCCGGGAAAGCTGGAAAGGCCCTGGGTAGCACAAACTAAAAATCGAAATGGCCACCATCTTTTTTCCTTTCCCTCCCCAGGAAGGGAAACAATGATATCATTTTTGACCCCCAGTAGGGGGGGTCCCCCATGGGCAGTGGGGTCGACCCTCCCCGTTTCAAAAGTATAATCCCTGGTGTCTAGTGGAATTCCGAATGTTGATCGCATTGCAGTTACTAGCTACAAGGAGAGATCTGTTTTACTAAGGCATCACTGGAAGGGGGAATCTCTCCCCATTCCCAACAATGCCTTTATACCTGGGGGCACTGGGGGGCAGATCGGCTGCGAGGTAAGGGAAAACATAAATGTATAAATATATGGCCCCTGGGGGTTGGGGGGAGGTCGACCATGGCCGGAGTGCTAATCCAGCACTTCTAAAATATTCTCCCTGGTGTCTAGTGCTCCCTGCTCATGGATCGCAGAGCATCTATGATCCATGAGGAGGGGTCAATTTACAAAAGGCTTTTGTGCTGCCCAGGAAATCTGGAAAGGCTCTGGGCAGCACAAAAATAAAATCCAGTATGACTGCCAAATGTTTCCTTCCCTGGGGGGGATGGAGCATCCGCGATCCACAAGCAAGGATCAATTTGAAAATGCCTCACTGGAAAGGAGAGACCCCGCCCCCCCCCATTTTTCCAGCGATACTTTATACTTTTTACTTTTTCTGCCATCCAGGAAAGCTGGAAAGGCCCTGGGCAGCACAAAACTAAAATCCACCCAATATGGCAGCTAAATGTTCCCTTCAGTGTGGGGAGGGGTGATAGGGCTCCTGCTTGGGAGTCAACAACCCCCCTTCAAGGAAGGGAAAACATAAATATATAGGGGGGTCGACCACGGACTGAAACATGTTGGCACTAGGGTCTTAGGACCATAACCCTCCTAAAAAGACCCCATTTTAACAATTTTACTAACCCAGCCAGACCCAAAAATAAAGGGAAACTGGGGATCTGCCTGAGGTTTTTTAGTATTTAGTCCCCCTTGGTCTACATTATCTTCAAAGAGCTCCCAACATTGTGGTTGAGCCCACCCCGAATTTTAGGCTTCGGGGTGACCCGATGATGAAGCATGACACCACTAGGGTGTGTGAGGGTACCTAAATCAAAAGGAATTGCTTCCTTGCTCACCTATTGGTGAAGTAAAAATTTCACTCACCAGACACTTCACATCATTCCATCTACGTGCTAAATTACCGACCACTAGCTGGCTAGTTGGAGTAAAACCATTTGTGAATTTGATTATATAGGGAGGAATTACTCTGACTCTGAATCCTCTCCACCCTCTAGGCAATGAAAAATTTTCAATAGCCTTTTTGTATCCTAACGGGCAGGGTGAGCCCCATTCTTCTCCCTGGTGGCATGGCACCAAGGTAGGATTGGACGTGCCTCGCCAACTCTTCTGCCCGTTGCCAGCCTACAATCTGAGTCGCCGACCAGAGCTGACGACCCAGAGCTGCTGATCAAGCCGGCGTGACCTGACTACGACAGGGAGCATGAAGCGCCGGAGGCGATTGCCCATTGCAGCCCCGGAGAGAGGAGATCCAGGAACCCGTGTGGCGACGGCACCGAGGTCGAGAATCGGAGACAGTCTGGTGGGGCAGGGCTAGCAGCCTGGTCCTCGGAGCCCACAAGCACAGCGGCGCATGGTGGAGAGCGGCTGGAGAGTGGAGCGGTGCGGGAGAGGGACGATTCTGACTGGCAATACGGCTGGGCCATGAGAGCGAACTGCATGAGCCCCAAGGTGAGGAACGGCCCTGTCATCAGGAGGGAGGCCCCTAGAGTGAGGCACCCTCTCCTGAGCGCAGCGCCGGTCACAAACTACAACAGGGAGGGCCTATAGGGGCTCAAGGAGGGTCCCTCTCTTCCAACTATCGCTGGGCGGATCGGCCCGGGCGGACGGAGGTGGCCGGCTGAGCAAGGAGCTAGAGGAACTGGGCCCGGAGTAGTTGTGGGCCAGCCTCCTCCTCAAGAAGATTTGCAGGCCAGAGCCGGGCGGGATCTGGAGGGAGTCATAAGGCCCATAAGGGAAGTGCATCATAGTCAGTCGAGGGCAGAAGACCCTCAACGAAGGAGGGACCATCGGGATACTGCCAGTTGCAACAGGGGCCAGAGAGTGAGTGGACACGGCCCCTCCCCCCTCTCAGCTTTGCTGGGCGGACTGGCCAGGGCCCGTTGTGGAAGCGGTGTGGGAGAGTGAGCGGGGCCACTGAGCGGCACGGCCCGGATCAACTTACAAGAGGCGGTCCAGCAGTAGGGGTCGCTGGGTCGACAGGAGTCCTCCCTCATGCTGATATGAAGCGACGAATCTGGACCGCGCCCAAATCTATAGCAAGCCATGTGCGGCCTGCTGAGAGGTGCAAGGCCGGTCCCTGGGAGTGGAGAAAGCCCATGGGAGAGTTGCGAGGCCCAGGAGGAACATGTGGTCTTGGCGAGCACAGCACCCCACCAGCGCCGTAAAGGCCAGAGTTTCTGGGAGTAGTGGGGTGGGCCTTTCCTGGCGTCGATAGGCGGACCGGCCCGGGCCCCATAACAGTAGCAGTACTACAGTGATCCCTGGGCTGCTCTCTTAGCATCTGAAGGGGGGAGAACTGTCACCCCCATCCCCTGTCAGCCAATACTCAACTGCACCAAAACACGCTGGGTGTGGAAGGAAGATACCAGAGCCTACGCCTCGACCTGCAGCAACCCACTCCAGGATGGCTACCTAGCTAGAATACGAGACCCTGACGGGGCCCAACTCAAATGGCGACTGGCCGCCCCAAGAAAGATCGCACACTCAAACAGATGCTATCTCGCCCGCTGGTGGGACCATCCGGAGTCCCGGTCCAACAGCCAGATCAAGCAGGGTATCGAGCTGACCAGACCTCGTAGGAGCCTGTAACATGCACTATTATGAGGCGCTCTTCACGTCCCTCTAGGACGGCCTCTAATCACTAAAACTCGAACTCTCACAAGACATTATGTAGGTCCGGAGGGATGTGGATGTGCTTGGAGACCGCATTGCGGAACTGGAGGACAAAGAAGGGGGTCAGGAAGAGGAAACCGAAGCGCATCAACAGGAGATTCTCGGTCTCCGGGAGCAGCATATAGACTTGCAGTCCCACCTGGAGGACTTAGAAAACAGATCCCGGCAGAATAATATACGCATAAGGGGAGTGATGTCTAAGGCAGAAGGGGACAACATCTTTGGCTTCATATTCTATGAGGCCCTCTTGAAACTAGCATCCAATTGGACAGGGCCCACCAAGTAGGGCTTCCCAGACAGAACTTATCTAATCCCCCGGATATTTTGGTTTGAGTGCACGACTTCCAAGTCAAAGAGGAGATCCTGCGTAAAGCACGCAACATGCATTCCATCACTTTCCAGGGACACTCCCCGACCCTCTTCAGACCTCGCGGCCCTTACGCTGCAGAAGCGGCAAACATTCCTCTTGGCAACCGTGCATCTTCGTAGCGACAGGATTCCTTACTCTTGGGGTCATCCCTTTCGCCTGGTCTTCAGCTGGGAGGGCAGACTTTACCAACTGCATTCACTAACTGAGACCTGCCGAATGCTGGTAATCGAACCCCCAGAAGAGCAGCAAGCGAGGGGGACCCTCCCCTCTTCCCCAGAGAGAGCGAAAGTCAGGTTGGCAAAGACCGGAACGGCGACGTATAACGAATGAATGAATGAATTTGCATTTCTAAAGCGCATGGCTACCAGGAGGCCTCCCAGCGCTAGGAGCAGTGTCATCACAGTACTACTGTTAGGCATCAAGGAAACAGAAAGGTTTTCAGGAGTTTGCGAAAAGATAGTTGTCCTCAAGACTGATACGATTAGGTAGCTGGTTCCAACATTTCGCCGCGTGGTATGAGAACAGGGGTCCGCCACTCCGAGATCTGTTTATCCTGGAAACAATTGCCAGATGTTTATTCACAGAGCGCAAGGACCTATTGGGGCAATAGGAAGAGATGATAGATTGGAGAATCGATGGACCCTTGGACGATAAAGTCTTAAGGACAATACGCAGCGCTCTAAACTGAACTCTTTCCACAACCAGAAGCCAATGGAGAGAGGCAATAGACGGTCTTGCGGATTCCCTATTAGGGACCTGAATGAGGAGGCGTGCTGCACAGTTTTTTTACAGTCTGTAGTTTTTTTTATCGTTGAGCACGGAGATCCTAAATAAAGCACATTGGCGTAGTCAAGTTGGTAAAGAATCAAAGCTTGAACCAACAGTCTCCTAGCATTGAAAGGCAGCAGGGGAAGAATTTTCCTTGTCATCTTCAGGATCCCATAGCGGGTACCTGCCACCTTCCGTGCTTGCTCCTCAAAATTTAGATTATGATCCAGCCAAACACCAAATCTTTTGATCTGATCTTTGGGAGCAGGCATAACGCCCAAGCACCTAGGCCAGAGTGAGCTGGTATTCAGGGTGGAGGTTTTGCCCAAGAACATCAGCTCCGTTTTAGCCCCATTAAGTTTTAAAAATGAGCCTTCCATCCATTCGGAGACCCTTTCCAGACAGTCGGCCAAATTTGTTTCCACATTATCAGATTGGTTAAGGGAAACAATCAGCTGAGTGTCGTCAGCATAGGTGACAAACTGAATGCCAAAGTGCTTGACAACCTCTGCCATGGGGCTCATATAAACATTAAAAAGCGTGGGACTCAGGGAATAACCCTGAGGCACCCCGCATCTCAGAGGCATACTTTCAGAAACAAAGCTATCCTCAAATGCTTGGAACGATCTGTCATCCAGAAAGGACTCTAGTCACTTAAGTGATGTTCCAGTCACTCCTACCTCTCTGAGTCTCAAGAAAAGTAGTTGATGGTTAACCGTGTCGACGGCCGCGCAAAGGTCAAGCAGGACAATTGCAGTGGAGCCGCCGACATCCAGAATGTTTCTGGCTTCTTCAACTACTACCAGCAGGGCGGTCTCCGAGCCCTGTTGTGGTCCAAAACCAGTTTGTGAGGGATGAAAACATTCATTCTTCTCCAAGAAAGCGGAGAGAATGGAGTTAACATACTTTTCAGCAATTTTTGAAATCCCTGGCAAAAGCGAAATCGGCCGGTAATTCGCGAATACTTCTGGATCCAAACTCGGTTTTTTGAGAAGGGCTTTGACCATTGCCCGTTTCCAGAGAGAGGGAACGAGTCTAGAGGAGAGTGAGATATTAATGAGGTCCAATATAGTTGGGGAAACCATACCAGAGGCCTGATTCAGAATAGGGGCGGCGCTAGGGGAGCCAGATTTCAATTGGTTAAGATAGTTTTTTAGGGATTTCATCAACCTGACCCAGGGGAAATCGCCATTGCTCTGGAGGCTGTGCCTTCGCTCTAGTGTAACCTGAAGGGACTCTATAACCGGGCTCCATATCAGCATTACATAAAGAACCGGGGTCGTGCGGGGAGGATCGGAACCACTGGCCACACTTGAAACCCCATTGGACTTACCATGCAGCCATCTCCGGCTGTAGGACTGCACGTAAGACAAAGTTCCTAGATATATATTGTTATTGTTAAGTTGTTTTGGTTGGGCAATGTTTGCGGCAAACACTCAACCGCACACAGAATGTACAATCGAACAGTTGACTGGGCGGCGACGGTCTTATAGGTGCTGATCACTACCCCCGGTGGATGGTGGGGGCGACGTAGACAGGAGCTCGCGACACCCCCTAAGACTCATGGCAGGCACCCCTCTTCGTATTCTCACGCTCAACGTACGTGATCTCAATAACCCAATTAAGCGTAGGGCAATCCTCACTTATCTTGAGACCACACAGGTGGATATTTGCCTCCTGCAGGAGACCCATCTCCATGCGGGAGACTGCCATATGCTTAGATCAAGGTACTTTCCACAGCAATTTTTTTCATCCTCCCCTTCCAAATCAGCAGAAGTGGCCAGACTGGTGGCAAATTATTTTCGGGGAAAGGTGGAAAAGAAAATTGAAGAGATTAGAGGCAGACTTCTGGTGTACCGCTTCGCTCTTTCTGGGACATTACTGGTGGTGGTATCAATATACGCCCCCAACGAGAGACAGGAGGCATTCTTACACAACGCATTGGAGAGGGCACTAGGGTCTGAGGACAGCCTGGTACTGTTGGGAGGGGACCATAACCTGGTGTTTGATAACTCACTGGATAGACAGACAGGAGACCTATAAAGCAAGGGTCATGCCCGGCTGAGTGATCTGGTAGTGGTGGACCTGTGGAGGACTAAGCACCCACAGGCTAGGGATTTTTCCTTTTACTTCAATGCACCCAAAATGTACACCAGGTTAGGCTACTTATTAGGCACGCAGGGGATTCAGATGCTCCCAAAAGACATTGAAATACACACAGCAGCGCTATCAGATCATGGGGCAGTTACAATTTTGCTGTCCCTCCCCCCAACAAGACATTGGCGCTTACGCGACACCATGCTTTACAGTCAAGAGATCATAAACAAATTCACCAATCCCTTAAAGACTACCTCACACATAATGACACCTCAGATATCTCACCGGCAGTTATAGGAGGAGAATTTATAGCAAGTGCATTAGCAGAAAACAAAATCCGCAGGGAGAAAAGAGGAGACCTCACCAAACAAATCAAAGAGCTTGAGCGTATTCATCAGTGCACAGGTGCCTCCAGAGTAGGGAGCCAACTCGCAAACACTCGCTCTCAACTGGCAGCAATAGATACAGACAGAGCGGAATACGCCTTCTCTATCTGCGACACTCCTATTATGTGGGGGGACAAGTGCGGTCATCTCCTAGCTAACAAACTGCGAGTAAAGAGACAAGAACAGGGCGTTTACTCAATTTGCATAACTGGTGGGGAGTCTGACCTCTGAAGGCCAAGACATAGCGAACACATTCAAAGATTTCAACTCATAGCAATCCTTAGACACCGTGGCCGGAACTCGATACCTCCAAGCGGCACGCACTACATTTCTTACCCCAGACCAAGTGGAGTCTCTTGACGGGGAGATCATATCAGCCATCTCACATCTAAAACTCGCCAAATCACCAGGTCCCAACAGGGACTCTGCAGCTTTTTACAAGACCTTTTGTCCAATACTAGCACCAATCCTGACACGCCACTTTAACTCCTCAGAACCTGGGGCGATCCCTGCCTCGATGCTTACAGCCTCCATAATAGTCCTACCCAAACCAGGTAAAGACAAAACACAATGCAGCTCATACAGGCCTATTTCCCTGTTGAACATAGACGTAATATGATTTACAAGCATTATCCCACATAGGCTCAATGTATATATACCCTCATTAGTGGGCCCACATCAAGCAGGCTTTATCCCTCGGAGACAAACTAGTGATAACACTAAACATATCCTTCACATCATTGAAAAGGCCACTCGAGCGCAGGGAGAATACATGCTACTAGCAGTTGACGCAGAAAGTGCCTTGGACCGGGTTCACTGGCCCTACCTGGAGCAAGTCCTTAAACGCTTCGGATTTGGGGAAAAATGCAGGACACGAATCCTTAATTGCTATCACGCATCGACTGCAGCGGTCCATCTCAATGGGTATACATACACTCCCTTCCCGATTCATAGGGGCAACCAACAGGGCTGTCCCCTGTATCCCTTGCTTTTCGCTCTCTATATGGAGCCAATGGCCCAGTCAATTTGTGACCACCCAGACATTATCGGAGTACCATTCGGTGGCGACCAACACTCTATCAGTCTATATGCAGATGATGTGCTGGCGACTCTGGAGAAACCAGCTATCTCTTTACCAGCATTTTGGGGGGGTGATAGTCTTTTGGGGCTGCCTCGGGTTTTCAGATTAACATAGGAAAATCCCATGCTCTCAACCTCTCCATGTCTCCCCGGGTTGTGGAACAACTGGTGAATCATCATCCCATCCAATGGGCCACCGATACGATCTCCTACCTGGGGATCAATCTCGCTTCCATTACCCAGCCAACAGCAGATTGCAACTACAAGGCGCTGCTTCGGCAGATTCGACATGATTTTGGGAGGTGGAAACACCTCCAGATTTCTGGGGTGGATAGTGGCATCCAAAATGACGATCCTTCCTAAAATTCTCTATCTTTTTCAAACGTTTCCCCTATCGCTACCGCCGCCTGGCATGATCGATAAATTACAGACCGAGATAGCGTAATTCATTTGGCAGGGCAGGAAACCTCGAATGAAGAAATCCTTGAACTACCTCCCCCTGGACTCCGGGGGCCTGGGCATACACCTTTACTAGAAGGCAGCGCAGCTATGCTACCTAGTGGAGTGGGGGCGTCCAGAGTCAAAAAAGCATTGGATCTTCCAGGACAGAGCAGTGTCTGGCACATCCCTTTGGAAGGTCCCCTTTCTACCGAAAGTGCACAGAACACCAAACCTGTACCTCTCTGCAGGTACACGGGCGACTATTATCGCCTGGGAGCAGACTAGTATTAGACATGGCCTGGCCACCTTTCCGCCCCTGGTGACCCCCCTGCTTGACAACCCAGATTTCTCCCCGGGGGGCAGAGGGGTTTGCGACGTTGAGACGGTCGGCTTGTCGCTCTATGGGCCACTTCTTCAACACTGAGGGCATACTCTCCTTTCCCCAGCTGCGTGAAGTATTCAGACTCCCAGAATCCGAAAGACTCCATTTACCTGCAACTCAGACACTGGATTAAACATCCTCAAAACAGACCAACACACAACAATACCTAACTCTTTATGAGAAATGGCTCTTCGCCAAAACATCGGATAAGTATTATATCCGAACTATACGCTCTCATGCTCCAAACTCATTATCACACATATACTGCAGGGCAAGCTAGATGGGAGGAGTAACTTGGGTGGACCCTGAGTGCCAAGAAATGGGAGGACATCTCATATGAGGCTTGTCACACAGCCCACAGCACGGCCCTCACTAAAACCCTCACAAACAAGCATTTGCAATGCAAAAGGTCTTGCATCTGCGAGACTTTAAGCTGTGGGCACTGTAAATGACAATGCCTTTTATTTGTCTGTTTCGATAACCAACACATAAATAAAAGGCATTTTCATTTACAATGCCAATAGCTTAAACTCTCGCAAAGGCGAGACCGATTGCATTGTAAATGCTTGTTAATAAGTATTTTTGTTGCCTGGATGTCCGTGCCTCTTGCTGCTTCACTCAAAGCACACTGAAAGGGAGCGGGTGGTGGAGGGAAATGCTGCGGCCACTTAAGGAATTTGTTTAGGTGGTGTGACACGACACTAGTGGTTTTTCACATATTTTTTGTAAATATTATTTGAATGAAATGATTACTGTATTGCTTACTGCATTTTTTGTTACTTTTCCAATAAAAACAAGCATTTGCAATGCAATAGGTCTCGCAGTTATGCGAGTTTGAGCTATTGGCATTGTAAATGGCTATGCCTTTTATTTTGGTTTTGGTTTATAAAACATAAAATATATTGTCATTTACAATGGCAATAGCTTAAACACGCATAAATGCGAGACCTATTGCATTGCAAATGCTTGTTAACAAAGCAGACAGTGCAGCGGGCGATGACGCAGGTGGTTGGGAAGTGACGCGGTGTCTCGTGGCTTTGAAAAGGCCACACAATGCACATTACGCATGTTTAACATGTTTCAAGTCTATTTCCAGGTATTTAGAGGCCTGTATAAGCACTGGTGGTCTTAAGGTGTCAGGTGGTGTGTGCATGGGGGGCACGAGGAGGGGGTCAAAGGTCACTTTCTGCTAATTTATTTTAATTTTAATAGGGGGAGGGTCTCTGTCTTTTAGCCATCCACCCCAGGCACCAGAGCCGCTATAGAAAGGCAAGTGTCTTCAGCCCAGAAGCCATGTTTGCGAGCAGTTCTCAGCAGGCGTTGGCACCATATATACACACAGCAGGGTGTGACAATCAAAAATAGATAACAGCAGTAAGTAGTGAACGAGTCTTCCTAGCATCTCGGGGTTTGAAAACATGTATTGATTATAGCGGCAGAACAAAAGGTTTCCTTTATAGAGACTTGGAAAGAAAAACCCTCCCCACCCCCGCTCCCCCAGCCTCGAGCCCCCCAGGGACTGATTTAATTAGAAGTGACGGTTCGATGTGAGGTTTGTGTGTTTTAAAGCAGCACTAAAGCTGTGTGACACCTGATATTGAACAATCTACCTTCCATTACAGGGAAGGGTTTAAATAGGCTATTAAGTACAGCGAGTAGGCCCCCCCCTCCCACCCCCACCGAGGTTCTGTGTCTTCCTTTTTTGATTTGTGTTTGATTCATGCTGTTAGCTCGGTACAGAACAAGGGGTCGCAGTGTTGTAACTGCGAGACACCCACTGGTGTGAACACATGCATAGCACGCCTCACATCGCACACGTATGAACCCACACACATATACACACACACTCACATACACTCACATACACATATACACACACACAAATACACATATAGAAACTCACACACATATATGCACACAAACCATGTGCACAGCCAACTTTTGCCCCTCACTACCACTTCCAGTTTTCAATGCTAGCACAAAACTGCGGCTGATTTACACAAATGACAACTTAAAACATCATCCAGTTAAAAACGTGCCTGTAACTTGAGGATAAGCGGGTTTTGTAACATGTTTCATCACCAAGCTAATAACAACAATTGCTATTAAACATTGTTTAATGTGGAAACAGAGGCACTCCTTAAACAAGCTGTGTCCGCGTGCACGTCTCCTGTCCGCGCAGGCACAGCGAGCAGGAGACAGAGAGGGACAGGAGATGTGCACACGTACACATGACCTGTATGGGACAGGAGATGTGCACGCATACACATGACCTGTACGCGTGCACATCTCCTATCCCCCTTCGGCCAAGAAACCAACGACAATAGATCTTGCCAAGGCGAGCAGCGCATACGCTGCGTCGCTAGGCGAGACCTAAAAAGAAGGACCCTTGCCTAAAACGTTTGTGAGCTGAAGGTGATTATTCTGGTGTTGAATGCTGTTTTGCCCTTTGTGATTAGTGACCAGTGTGACAATAGTCCCAGTAAGTGTGTGGCAAAAAGGGGAGCAGAGTTGAGAGCGACTGAGTGACAGTCTTCCAGTGCGCACATATTGTGTTCAATGCCCTGGCATTTTCAGTAGCTGTTGATTCAAGTTTCATACATGAACGCTTTCACTGAAAGGCCATCCTGGATATACCTCCAGGTAATGTCAGTGCTTTTTGGGCAGATATCTTAGGGCACAAGTAGCACGCGCAGGGCACCAAGTTGTTGGCTGATACCATTCACTTCGGTCTTGGTTGGAGAGGGTCCTTTAAATCCACTGGTCTATCCCACTCTAATGATGGCAGACGATTGCATTTTACATCTCAATGTATTTTTTTCGCTTCACTTAACGCAAATGTGCATATCTGGCCGAAAGAAATCAGTCCTACTAATGCCGTGAATGCATACTGCTTTACTTATTTACCGAACCGTTAACAAAGTTCCCTTTTGAGTGCCATCACTGGGGTTAGAAGGTGTGTGGGAGCAAGGTCAAATGGAGATACAATTGAATAAGGTAATAGCAGCTACTTATCGAATTGTAAGGTAGGACTTATTCCATCCACTATCATGCTAGGAAGAAAAAGAGAAGTAAATATTTAAGCAATTTGTAACAGTGCTTTAAATGGACAGGTACTGTCCTGTACTCAGTACTTGCACTTCCTTAATTTGAAAGGGAGAGTACCTACACCTCTCAGCACAGCTGCAATACCTTTAACGGGAGAGAACCGGCACTCCACAGGAGGAAACAGGTACTCTTAATAGTGAGTACCTGCCCCTCTATATTTCCATTTAAAGCGCTGGTTCATAACAAAAAGCTGAATGGTGGTACTCATACTTAAGAGGGTAGATTATAATTAAGAACAGATATATATGCCTCAATACACATTTCCCACCTGAAAAATGACGTCATATATTCAGTTCAGTTCAAAATCTTTATTTCGGTTATTGCTAACCATAAAAGACAAACATAAAATGTACAATTCATTATTACAAAAACATCAACCATTTCAGTACAGAGGAAAATATTGCTCTCTAAAATATGTACACAGAACGAGGGGCATGGTTTCACTGGTCCAGGCAGTTTCTCAATCTAATACACAATTTTAAAAATTCCTTAACTTGGAGAACACTGTCACTGTGCAAAAGCTGCAAGTACAAAAGAGCCGGTCTGATTTGTTTAAAATCAAGTTTTTTTAAAAGAGTCACTAAATATAATTTACGAGGAAATTCATAAAATTTGCATAAAAAGATAAAATGCAGCATATCCTGCGGAGACTTTCCGTCGCAGCCGCAGGGCGCTGCTAATTTATTAAAAATGTCACATTTTGGTCGAATAAGCAGGTGATGAAATTGGTTAAACCTAAATCTGGTCAGTAAAAATTTCTCATGTGAAGACAAAGACCCTTCCAAATATGGTTCGATGGCCAAGGTAGTCTTAAGCATAGCAAATTTTCTCACACTTGGTTTCTGGAGCTCCACATCTTCTCTCATGAACCTCTTATCACACAAAAATGATTGTTTAATTTGCTCCAGATCTCCCCTAATAATTGATTGTGGATTAGAAAAGAGTTCAGGGCGACCAAGTTTGTCAAAATTTGTTTTTAGATAGCTTAACCAGGGAGAACTCAGTGCCTTGTCCAGTGACAAAAAGTCCTTAACGATTAAGTGTGTAAGGGGTATGTTCTCATTTAGCCAGATTTTAAGCCAAAACATCAAAGGGCGTAAGGAAAGCAAGTTGCATATATATTGGGACCCCAACTCCTCATGGACGGCATAATTAGCCGTACCAGATGGGACACACAATAAGCGCTTCATAAAACGATTTTCAACAATCTGTAATTGCTCTCCATTAACATACCCCCAAAGTTCACTACCGTAGGATACAGTTGCCACAGACTTAGCATTGTACAGTTTCAACATTGCACAGATTGGCTTTTTTCCCAATTTGGCTGCAAAATTAAATATTGATGCATTAACCCTCACCATTTCACCTTTTTTCTTTACAAGATGGGGTTCCCAATTTAATTTTGTATCGAAGAGAACTCCTAGGTAAGAGAATGTTTTAGTAAAAGGGATTATTTCTCCGCCAATCCTAAATTGGAAGGGTTTTCTTGGTTGCTGACCAACTTGTAATACAAAAGATTTAGTGTTATTTACCAAGAGGTCTCTATCTCTCATAAATGTATTAAATGCTGTTAACAATGATTGCAATCCCCTCTCGGTCCTAGATATAAGTACTGCATCATCTGCATAGAGAAGTATTGGAATTCCTCGCCTACCAACTCTCGGACAGTCAGCATGTACATCTTGTAACACGCCATCTAAATCATTGATATAAAAGTTAAAAAGAAGGGGGCCAGGATACAGCCCTGCCGGACACCCTTTCCAATACTAAAATTATTAGAAACACTCAAATCCAGGGAATATCTCACATTGGCACTGGTATTATAGTGTAGGGCAACCAAAAAATCAACCAGACCGCTATCAACCCCTTTTGACCTCATGGATTGCCACAGCTTACAACGATTGACACAGTCAAACGCTGAAGACAAGTCCATAAAGGCAAGATGAATAGTACCTTTCTGTATTATGGTATATTTGCTTAGGATCAGGAAGAGGTTAAGGCATTGAGTAGTTGTTGATCGGCCTTTACAAAATCCGTACTGCGAGGGAGACATAATGTTCTTTTCCTCCACCCACACTACCAGTCTTTGCAGTACGATTCTTCCTACAATCTTAACCATCGAGTCTAGTAGAGAGATCGGACGATAGCAGTGTGGGCTGCCCTTGTCACCCTTTTTAAAAACTGGGACAATTGTGGAAACACCCCATGATCGTGGACATCCTTCTTTTACAGCTGCATTAAAAACTGACTCTAGAATCGGTGCCCAAAAGCTAGGATCAGATTTATACAAATCAGGGGGGATCCCGTCCGGGCCAGGAGCTTTTCCACCTGTGATTCCCTGTATGCCCTCTAAAACTTCAACTCTATTAAAAACAATCTGTACACCAGTTTTACTACAGTCAGTACTAATATCCATGTCCTCCGTACAGCAGTATAGTTTTTTAAAATGCACTTCCCACTCCTCCTTAGATATGTAACTTTCCGTACCATTTCCCGGGTCCTGTGTCAAAAATGGTTTTCTCATCAAGGCCCAGAAAGCTGTACTACTTCCAAGGGTGGCAGGATCTAAGATCGCTAACCACGCCTCTTCCCTTAATGATTCCTTATGTCTTGCAATAGTATTTTTATAAATCGTTCTACATTGCTGGACATCAGCTTTTATCCTAGGCTTGGATGACAATGCTGCTCTTAGATTTCTAGCTGCTAGAGAGCAATCCTTGTTAAACCACTTTGGACCTTTTAAGGAATTTGAATTTTTTATAGGTACTGATAGAAGTTGAGATACCTTCACCGCTAAACAGTTGAAGGCATTTAGAACAGTGTTAGGGAGTGCATCTACTTGCGTGCATAACGAAATTTCGTCAGCACAAGTAGTTTTTATTTTGGTATACAGCTGATCAGGGGTTACCATGGACCATCTCAGACGGCGTCTGCCATCAGTGGTGTTCACCCTACCGATAAGAGGTTCCACTCTTTCTTTTGCTATCAGAGGACCCCTCATAAGAGCAGTGAGAGGATTGTGATCACTAAATTCACTGACTTCGATAGAGAAGAATCCCACAAAAGACTGCATAACAGATGTTAACAAAATAAAATCTATAAAAGTTGCCCTGCCATTCCCCTTAAACGTTGGGGTATCAAAACGCTTATTTGGGGCCATCAATGCCATCATAGGAGTTAATTCTAATTCATTAAGCATATCATTCAAGTGTTCCCCCTCAGTTGAGTGCTCAAAATGAAAATTCTCACAATCCGGGCAGTTAAATTCTGTGATCATTTTAAAAAGAGGGTCTCCACAGGGATGAACATTAAAATCCCCAACCACCATGAGGTTGTGAAGACAGCCCTTCATGGAGTTACTAATAAAGGAATGCAATGTAACTATCTGACTAGAGTTGGTACTACAAGTAGTGGAATTATAAAAATTGACCAGACCGGCCGTACAATTTTCTCCATTTAAAACTAAACCAATAATGCCAGTGTGGTTAGTTGTAATTCTCCGAACCTTACAACATAAAGCTATAGATATAAACACAACCAGGCCCCCCTTAGGTCTACCCCTGTTTGTTGCTACTGCCGGTACGTAGTAGGCCTTATAGCCTTCCAGGAAGTAATTACAATCGGCTGACCAGGTTTCCTGTAAACAGATAACTTGGTAATTCTTGATATACTCGATCCAATTGCAATCCTCCATTTTGGAACCAAGACCCGCAATGTTCCAAGAAATTATATTGTTAGGGTTATTGACAGCCAAAATACGTTCCGAACATTTCATATCCGTTAAGCCACGAGTTTCCTGCCCACCCGATAGCTCCTGTCAGTCACATAGCTCTAATCCCGAGAGGGCATCAAATCTGTTATGAGTTACAATGTTGAAATCATCACCTCTCTGTCGCCCTGCGTTATGAGCATATTCATCATTGGGGGGCAGTGACTGTGAGGGTATACGTATTCTAAATGGGCCAGGGGTTGGTGGATTTCTAATAAAATGGGAATAAAAAAAACCCAGTGGACGTATGCAAATACTATTGGGAGTGTTGGCTAGTGCAGCAGCTCTAAGTAGAACTGTAGCAGCATGCTGAGGATGCCTAAAATTAATGATAATGCAGTCACCATTTGTTGTCTTGCTAGACGATCCAATCCAGCTGACCCTTCTTGTCGTTAATATTTGATCTGCATATTTAACGGGAAACCCACAATTCTTATTAAGCCAGAAAACCGTCCTATTCTTTAAAGAGTCGTGATTTTCTTCAGACACCTGATGTGCTTGGGGCTGAATGGGAGGGACATTCGTAAGCACAGCCACATAAGGAGCACAATCAGGAGGAAGATTTACATGACGGATTTGCTTTGTGTGGCTATTGGTCAAAGTTCCCTCAAGGGATCTCGTATTAATGGTATTCTGCATTGTTAATGTCGTGGGACCTGATAAGACAGGATCAACAACAACCACTTTATTCTGTGTGTTAATCTGCCTATTTGATGGGATATTGGATGCACTTCTTTTAGGTAATCCCGTGTCAACCACAATTGATCTATTATTTGCTGCAACCGAATTACCTGATACTCCAGCCAGGTGGGATTTTAACAGGCCACCTAATCTTTCTACTTCTAAGGCCATAGTATCTAATTTGGCTAGCAGTGGTTGCATCAGCTCTACAATTTTTGCCTCTAATTTTCCCTCCAGTGAGTGGAATAGGAGTGTTAATGGTTCAGGGGTGATATTAGAACTCAGTCCGCCCATGCCACTACCCTCCCCTAGATTCTTTTGCAGTCCCCCACTGTTAGAGACTCTATTGCCCCTTCCCGTTTTACTCTTGCAGTGATTGCCCATGCGCTTAGCTTGTACCTTCCTGCACAGCCTTATTGGTCTTTGCTGGGGCGATAGGGGTGATAAGGGTGATAGGGGTGATGAATCTTCCTCTGTTAATTCAAATGCGACTTCAGGGTCATCTGCAATCTGATCTATGTGTATTTGCGCTGCAGTAATTACAGCAGCCCCACTTCCTCCACTTCCCCCGTCCAGGCCATCTATGCAAGCTGTGACTATCAAAGGAGGCGGTAGTTCAGCACACACGGCAACATCATTACCTCGCCCTAGGGAAGCTCTACGGGTGTTGTTGATTTGGGTCACCTTTTGCACCAAATAGTTATCCATAGTGCCAACCCCCTTGGAGGGTTTATTCGTCTTGGCCTTATGCATGTTCGCAATAGTCGCAATAGTCCTTTGAACCAGGCGCTTTTTTACCAGGGACTATATCACCCACTAATTTCTCTAAAGCCCACGTTACACAACAATGTATAATGACTACACAGGGACTTTCTCATATACATACAATGTCCGTGGCCCAGTCCAGTCTCTTCCGTCCTCTGAGGGCCACAGAGGGCCCGCCCTTTGCCCGGGCTTAGCCCGGCGCCCGCCCGCGCGCGTCCCGCGTCGCGGGAGCTCTCTATGGCTTTATGCGCTTCAGGCGCGCTTCAGCTGACGTTGGCGGGCTCGTCCCGCAAGGGCCGCCGGGAACTGTAGATTCCCTGCACACAGCGGCCGTTTTGCTGGTAGTTACGGCGGCGGCAGGGAAACCAAGATGCGGTGAAGAACGCGTCCCGCTGGCGCTGGCGCTGGCTAGACTCCGTGACACAGGGAGCAGGTAACGAAGATACCGCTTCAAAAGCAAACAACCCCGCTCTGCCGAGGGCTCTCTATGGCTTTATGCGCTTCAGGCGCGCTTCAGCTGACGTTGGCGGGCTCGTCCCGCAAGGGCCGCCGGGAACTGTAGTTTCCCTGCACACAGCGGCCGTTTTGCTGGTAGTTACGGCGGCGGCAGGGAAACCAAGATGCGGTGAAGAACGCGTCCCGCTGGCGCTGGCGCTGGCTAGACTCCGTGACACAGGGAGCAGGTAACGAAGATACCGCTTCAAAAGCAAACAACCCCGCTCTGCCGAGGGCTCTCTATGGCTTTATGCGCTTCAGGCGCGCTTCAGCTGACGTTGGCGGGCTCGTCCCGCAAGGGCCGCCGGGAACTGTAGTTTCCCTGCACACAGCGGCCGTTTTGCTGGTAGTTACGGCGGCGGCAGGGAAACCAAGATGCGGTGAAGAACGCGTCCCGCTGGCGCTGGCGCTGGCTAGACTCCGTGACACAGGGAGCAGGTAACGAAGATACCGCTTCAAAAGCAAACAACCCCCACTCTAATGATGGCAGACGATTGCATTTTACATCTCAATGTATTTTTTTCGCTTCACTTAACGCAAATGTGCATATCTGGCCGAAAGAAATCAGTCCTACTAATGCCGTGAATGCATACTGCTTTACTTATTTACCGAACCGTTAACAAAGTTCCCTTTTGAGTGCCATCACTGGGGTTAGAAGGTGTGTGGGAGCAAGGTCAAATGGAGATACAATTGAATAAGGTAATAGCAGCTACTTATTGAATTGTAAGGTAGGACTTATTCCATCCACTATCATGCTAGGAAGAAAAAGAGAAGTAAATATTTAAGCAATTTGTAACAGTGCTTTAAATGGACAGGTACTGTCCTGTACTCAGTACTTGCACTTCCTTAATTTGAAAGGGAGAGTACCTACACCTCTCAGCACAGCTGCAATACCTTTAACGGGAGAGAACCGGCACTCCACAGGAGGAAACAGGTACTCTTAATAGTGAGTACCTGCCCCTCTATATTTCCATTTAAATCGCTGGTTCATAACAAAAAGCTGAATGGTGGTACTCCTACTTAAGAGGGTAGATTATAATTAAGAACAGATATATATGCCTCAATACACATTTCCCGCCTGAAAAATGACGTCATATATTGTTCTGCTTACCCCCCACTCCCAACACAAATGCTGCAGAATACAGGCGGGCTGTTGCTATTTCTACTCATCTCTCGGTCCCGATTACAGCATAAATATTTGCCCATTTTGTCTATGAACCTACGAGAAGCTGACCCACACGTTTGCCCTCTCATGGCAGAAAGAGTCAAGGAGCATGGCTTGAAGTCTGTCATTGTTTCACTGCAGGAGCTGGTGACTGAGTCATTAGCATGGTCTTAGTGTATGTGATTTCGCTTCCTCTGTTTCCTGTGCACTGTTGTGCATCATGGGGGGCATTTGTCAATGAACATTAAAAATCAGCCGGGCTCCTGGATGTGCTGCTCTTAGGTGACACCTAAGGAAAGACTCCCTTTTCCAGTCACAATGACCAGGGCAGAGTGAGTAGGGAGGAGCCGAGTCCCGGTGTCGCGCTCTTGTTTACGCACCCTTTGTCACGCCTCTCAGGTTTTGGTGGTAACGTGAGAGCAATTCATTATTTTTATGCCGATTTTAATGCAAGGCTCTTAAACACTTCCTCGGATGCTCGAGGACAAGAGTTAGAATGGTAAATCACCGTATTCTCCTATAGTTGGGAGTGTTTGTTTTTACCCCCCAGTTACAGGTGATGTGTAGAAATACGAGCCCTCCCGTGAGCATAGGATAATGAATGGGTGAACCGAAGTGAGCCCAGCTGCAGTTTGTTTGGTGGTTGTTGGTGGTATAGCAGGGTACATGTAATACCCCAAGCCAAATTTACTCCAATGCACAGTTTAAATGCTGGGATCCGGCGGCTGTTCTATTGTTATTTGAGCATTTTTATAACGTTGGGGTTATTCTGCCGCTGGCGAGAAGACATGCTGCGAGACATCACTGGTGGTAACAGAATACGTATAATAACACAAGTATAATAAAACAAGCATTTGCTATGCAATAGGACTCGCATTTATGCGTGACCTATTGCATTGCATCACGGACAATGGGAGTGCGGGAAGGGGGAGAACGGGGCGAGAAGGCACGGACAAAGTAGTGCTCACAGTCTAAATACCACGTACCATACTGTGTAACACTTGAAGTAAAGGGGCCAGTGGCCATGGGAGGGAACAAATGACGACATGGCCATAATAAGGAGGGACTAACAAGCCTCATAATCAATCAGAAGTCAGAATTTACGAAAGACAATGACACGAGCCAATTAAAAACATGGGCGGGGCTTCCACTCCATACTGCATGCCTCAGAGCGAGCAGCGCATGCGTGCTGCAGCTATTGGCTCGACCTAAATAGCTACACACTGGTATTATACCCCGGTCAGACTACATAGGATCAAACCCACACAAAGTGTAAACTGTTGTCGCAGCTGCGGGGGGAGGGGACTTTGACGCACATACTGTGGGATTGGCCACAACTTCAATAATATTGATCAAAGGTAATAGACAACATAGATAGACATTTGGACACCCAACTTCCGCGTTTTCCTGCCTACGTACTGCTCGGTCTTCCAAACCCACTCACATACATCCTAAAATCCAGACGCGTCGTCAGATAGGCATGGCACGGGGAGCTGCCATCCAAAACCTTCTTAGCCACTGGGGTTCTTCGCACATCTCTACCCATATGAACTGGCTACGTAGGCTTTGGCATATTTTAGGAATGGAGAAGATAACTATGTTTTTTGGCCAGGAAGGGTACTGAATTTATGGACTTGTGAAGCCCTTATATGTCATTACTATTGCAGGAATTCCGAGAACTGACATGTGCAAGATATCTTCGGCTGCTATGCCTACTTGAGGCGCCATCGCCAACAACAACCTCAGATCACTGAATGAATCTAAGAATAAACAATGTTTAAAGTCCTGTGTGCGGGGTGGGGCTATAAGGAGGGGCTGGGGTGAGTTTACTTCACGAAAATGGCGTTTTGTTAGGCTGCACCTAGGGTTGGCCGCCCTTGGTGGTTGTGAATCTGCTGCTGGTACTGTTTGTTTGCTAATAAAAAGATTTGAACCATAAAATATTCTCCCTGGTGTCTAGTGGTCCCTGCTCATGGATTGTGGTGCATCCATGATTTACGGGCAGGGATTAATTGAAAAAAAGGCATCACTGGAAAGGGGAAGTCCTCCGCCTCTCAATTTCTGCGGTGTGCTGATGTCACTGATAGTGGGGAAGGAGTAGGGTCTGACGAGGAAGCAATTCTGCCTCAGCCCCTACAAAAGACATCATGTGGGGAAGCCAACGGCCGAAGCATCTGCGCTTCCCCTGTGGCCACTCAGGATGACGACCCGTTGGCGTCCGCCATACTATAGAGTTAGTGCAGAGGACATCAATGGGCCGTCCTCTGCATGATAAGGGTTAAGGGAGATGTTTCTTCTCACTTACATCAGCCCATACTTCTCAAACTAGTTTAATTTGAAGGCTTCTATTTTAGAGGGAGTGAGTGGCTTGTGCTAACTGAGTGTTTTTCTTCTACAGTCTATTTCTTTGTGCTTGATTTATTTCATCGTCTGCTTGTTTTTGGAATGTTGTGGTTAGAGTGCTCAGTTTCCAGAATGCAGTGGAGATGAGGCAAGGCATCTTGACCGCAGACAAAGGCTGTAGGCAGGATATGTGTAACCTGAGCTCAACCAATCAGAGATGCTGTGCTGTTTTTCAAAATAGTCGGATGTGTTTGATATCCTTGCAGCCTGCTGGTCCATTTTCAACTTCTTTTCAGATGGTATTTTGACTTTCTCTCTTTCTCTGGTTAAGTGTGTGGAGAACATGTTGTTTCTTTGCTTTGTAACTTTGGGGTTGAAGGGATTGTGCCACAGTAGTGCTTGTTACATTGGGAGCTTGTGATTCCTTTGTGGAGGTGACTAATTTACATGTTGGCCATGCAGGCATTTGTTGTTCGGTTCATTGTCCTGTTTGTTTTCCTGCAATGTGTGCTTTTCTAATGCTTGCTTTACTTACTCTTCGTTAATAGTTTTCTTGTGGAATTTTGTTACAATTTATCGGTTACTATTTGTAGTGTTTGTCATCTTGAATCATGTTTGTGTTTACCATGTCTCAGTGCATCATCGGAAATGCGGTAGATCTGAATCTACGGTTTCTTTTAAACGTACCTTCTATTTCATGGTGTTTAATTTGCACCCCATTTTCACAATCATTGACTGAAGTGGTAACTTCGCATGCATTCATCTTTTGTTCTGGGTGCTGGTGTTTGCTGAATGATTGGTTTGTGTAATATCGTGGTCATGTAATGTTGTTTTCCAAGTTGCTGCATTACTATGCATTGTTTTTGTTACTGCACTGAAAGTAGAAAGTGGCTGCTATTTTGAGATTGCTATGGATTATGTGGGATGGGAGAGGACATGTCATCATTTGTTTTTTCGCGTTTGTAATTTCTTGAGTTTTTATTTTATTTTCATCTTTTTGCTTTGCAATATTATTAGTTCTATGTGACTATGTTGAGTTTTTCAGTGTTTTTTTAAAAAAATGTCCTTGCTTAGTTAGCAATTGTTTGTAACACTAATACTTTTTTCCTTTTATGTTGGAGCAAAGCTTTTGACTTCCCTTTGGTTTCAGCATTGATAAACCTAGTTTTAGTGTAGTTGGTTGTGTCTGGGAAGGATTTTTTTTTTTTAATGTATTAGAACATTGGAATGTTGGGAGCTCCATTGGAAAAAAATGGAGTGCTCCAGGCTTCTAATGGGTGGTAGAACCCCGGAGCTCCAATAATCCAATGTTTGTTCACAGCTGTTGCTTTGAACAAAAGTCCTCACGGAGCCTGAGGGGATTTCAATCTCCCCCAGATGTCTAGTTTTCAGAAATGTTTGGGTTTGATGTTTTGGGCCATTTCCTGTCACAGGGACTATGTCTACCCACAGAAGTGAGGTAGGCCAAGGCAGAATGCTGGGTGGTTGGAATTTTTGGGCTCCCTGCAGATTCCAGAACTTTCCATCACAAACATTTGAGGAAAATGTTTGGTTTTACAAAGTTTGAGGTTTGAAAGGGATTCTGGGTAACCGAACCTGGGGAGAGACCCACAAGTCACCTCATCCTGGATTCTAGTTTTTAACAATTTACAGGTCTTTTTACAACTTTTGTTTTATTTTATTTTTATTTGGTGGTCCAGTACATGTTAGACGAAAAACAGTTCTTGACGCATCAGACATAAAAAATTACATTGATAACAGCATGATACATCCTGAAACAGTGGCTGAGACACAATTGTGTTTAAACAGTTCCGGAGTTAGGAAGGACTCATATCTTTTCGTACCCAGTGTATACATTCAACATAGCTAGTTTGGGCATCACATTGCTCAAGTGATCTGTTAATGATTTATGTGACTGACTGTTATTCCCCAGGATCAGCTCGCAAATACTGCACAAATGGGTCCCAGAACTCTCTTGGACGAGAGGATCTGGGTAGTTTTTCCTCATATGTTGCAAGTTGTTCCCTGAAATATGTCATGTCCGCCAACCAATGTTTCTTAAGTGGTGAGCGTTTGCTTCCCCATCTCATGGCAACTCACCTCCTAGCCAAAAACAGGGCTATGGCCATTATTTTGCATCAGGGTGTGTGTTTCACCTTGTAAAAAACGAGGAGACATACTTACGGGGTATTGGGGACCGGTTCCCCTAACATTTCACCTATGGTTGTAGTTACTTCTTAACATAATAGAATCACAGAGAGAGAAAGGGAATTATAGTGGAGCCACTCTTGGTTCCCTTTATAATCTATAAATAAACAATGAAAGAGTGATTCCAAATGATTGGTTAAATAAAACAGAAGGAGTCACAACTGTGTTTTAAAAGAACCCTCACTCACCAACCTAGTTGGTGACATGCTTCATCATAGGGTTCCACCCGAGGGGCCAAGTGCCTCCCAGGTGTGCTGTGACGCCTGTTTACAGCGGAGCATTTTGTTTTGGGAATGTGCAGTGAGTGAGCAATAACACCATGAGTATTAAAATTGCTTTTACTTATCCTAAACAATTTAAATAATGGAGAAGTAAGGCAAGATTAAAAAGTAATAGTGGATGCTTTAACTGGTTAAATTGACCAGTAACATCCTTGCGTGAATACGTGATGGCTGGTCTAAATGTTTCAGCCTCAGAACGCAAAACTTTGAGGCTTTGATCAGGACCAGGTTTGTCACGGGGCTATGCACTGGCTAAGGTGCACCCTCACCTGTGACAATTGTTACTGTAGACTTACGGTTTAAAGACATTCATCGTAGTCTGAACTGAAATGGATTATGGGCTGTAGAAAGCTCCTACCCCATGGATCCTAGCGGGGGTGTTGGTCTGTAGTCACACATACATACGCCAAGACCAAACGCCCACTCGGCACCTGGTTCTGTTCCGATCCCGTCCAGTACGGGAGGCCATGTAGTCTATTATATGCATGTGCCATCATCATACTAATTACTAATCTACGCCGTTCTATTCTGAATAACAACTAGATTCAAACCCTTCAACTGCCCCGCCTTAAGTAGAGTCTCTGAATAATATTGTTCTTATAATTCAGCAATTGATGACATTATATAAACAGTCTATGTTTGGACTTATCTGACACTGCCCTCCTTAATTACATTATCAGACAGTGTCAAGTTCCAATGTTTGTTCCGATTCATCCGCTGCTCCTCTAGGCGATTTCCTGCGTGTAGACGGCTACTCCCGCCGCTTCAAGTACTGCTGCAGCGTCCCAGGGTCTCCAAAGATTTTTAGTTTGCCATCCACCGTGATTTTAAGACGAGCTGGGTACAACATTGCATACAGAATGTTAAGATCTCGGAGCTTTCGTTTTGCCAGCACAAATTATTTCCGCACTTCCTGAACTTGGGTCATGAAGTCCGGGTTTATGGAGACCTCAGCGCCATCCAACTTTAATGTCTGCAGTTCTCTGGAGCAACGCAGTGCAGTGTCCCGGTCCCTGTAATTGAGCAGCCTAGCTATTATAGGCCGTGGTCTAGGTTCCTGGGGGCGGCGGTGGAGGGGCCAAGGATCTATGCGCTTGTTCTACTATGAACACTTCCGAGAAGGTCTCTCTTCCTAGCAGATCGATGAGAAGCTTTTCCACATATTTCTCCATGTTTCCTGTGTTTGTCGATTCTGCCATTCCTGTGATTTCAGGTCCTCCGCCTTATTTTGAAGCAATGTCAATGTTTTTTCCATTTTGCCATGTATGTTGGCTGACGTGTGTTGTGTATCCTCAACGTACGATACTCTGCGTTCGACCATGTCTATGCCTTCAGCGTGTTTATCTATTCTTTCTGACAAGCGGTCTACTTGATATACTAGTGCGTCTATCTCCCCATCTATGGCAGTGAGCGCTGTTTGGATGGCGGCTAGGATCTGGCGCAGCTCCTCTCCTACCTCTGGATTTTGAGATGGGCCCGCTGCTCCAGAAGGTTTTCGGTCTTCAGGGCGCGTTCTCGCCCCTCCTCTTTGGTGAAAATGCAATGTGGATTGCAGCTTGTCTGTTTTGCCCATATTGAGTGCAACTGTGTCCAATGCTAAAAATAGTCCGGGGGGGGTAGGTGGAACAGCAGGTCCCAAAGATGTGACTTGGTGTCAGTCCGAGACCGCTGCCCTGCTCGCTTTCTAGGTTACACCAGCTCTATTGATCGTATCTCTGGGCCTTCCCACGTTTCCCTCATTATCTGGTAAGGCCCACTTCACAGTGCAGGGTGCAGTCTGCTCCTCACGTTGTCGGTGTTAAATACTTATCCGACTAGCCTATCTAATGCGAGCAGATGAGATCTCCGAACACTCTCTCAGGGCACAAGCAATATGCAGTGTCCCCGGTGAGTAGCGTGCATATGTAGACTGTGGTCTGTTCCCGTCGCACTCCTCACCTTGTATAAGCGCTGTCAGTTCGGTTCAAGACAGGACAACAATACAGTTCTGTGATGGTCCCGGGCCCTCAACACCAGAGAGTCCGGGCCTCAGTGATGTGCAGCTATGTCCATGGGCCTTGATCCTCTCTAACCACCTGGTGCTCTGCGCGGTCGCCAGAAACAATTTAGCCCACTGCTTCTTGGGGGCGTAAAGGCCGCACCTGTGTCAGCCACTCAGTTCAGTGTTGGGCCAGCCCCAGCATGCTTTTTCGGTGTGCTTTCTCCTTATTCTGCAGCGCTAGCAGCCACCCAAAGCTGGTAATGTGTCGCTCGGGCCAGGCCCCCCACTGTGATTTTTCGGCCCAGTATCAGCACTCAGCGCGAGCCTCCTGGTCGACCCCAGCGTGGGCCATTCTGGCTTCTATCTGTGCCACACTGTTGTTGGGTGCCACACAGTTATCGCCAGGGGGTACTTTGGGTGTCTAGTGGCCCGGTCCTCACTTCGGGAGCCTTCGTCCCCTCCACAGGCCGCGTTGTGTCCCGGGGACCACCTTAGGCCGCACCCTGCAGCTGCAAGCATTGGCACCATTCACTGCTCCTCAGCTGCTTGATGTTCAGTTTTCGGGGCCAGGTTCATCTTATTCCCTCAGTAAGGTCCTCAGACCAATCTCACAGCTTATTTTTATGTGGATTTGGCACAGGATACTAGAGGATTGCTAACACGGCCGAAGGAGTTAGCTCAAGCAGTAGCCATCTTCGGGCTTGGCAAGCTCCGCCCCCTAACAATTGACAGGTTTGCTAGGTTTTCCTATGTGCTGGCTGAGCTAGGGGCCAAAATCCACAGCTAGGCACATTGCGAAACAAGGGTCAGTTTTCACTGGAAAAATTATGTGTCCACATTGCGTTTTGGGCTATTTCCTGCTACGGGAACCAGGCCTTCCCACACAAGTGAGGTACAATTATTTATCGGGAGACTTGGGTGGGGAATTCTAGATGGGTGGAAGTTTGTAGCTTCCCTTAGATTCCAGAACTTTCCCTCACAGAAATGTGAGGAAAATGTGTCTTTGGACAAAGTTTGAGGATTGCAAGGGATTCTGGGTAACAGAACCTGGTCAGAGCTACACAAGTAACCCCATCCTGGATTCTCCTGAATGTTGAGTTTTCAAAAATGTACAGGTTAGCTAGGGACCAAAATCCACACCTGGCCACATTGCAAAACAAGCATTGAAAATGCAATAGGTCTCGCCTTTGATTAAGTTAAAGCCATTTGCTTTGCTAATGGTATTGTATAGCAAAGCAAATGGCTTTAAGTTAATGAAAGGCGAGACCTATTGCATTTTTAATGCTTGTTTAACAATTACGCCTGTGACAGTTCCACAAAGCAATTTGAGTTTTCAATTTTCCCTCACAACTGATAAAAAACTTTGGAAAATTCATAAAAACTGTGAAGTTTCTTAAAGAATCTAACAGATGTGAATTAATGCAATTTGGCACACCCCTAGCAAAATCCCAGAGTCTGGTACCGAGCGGCTGTTGCAGCCTGTACACCGTACACATAACGGGCAGGTGTGGTGGGGCACCGCTCTGGACTCAGTGCTCTGAGGGTGGGGCAGGAGAAGGAAGCATTTAGAAAACACAGTTACCTACAATTCGGAAGATTGCTAAAGCCGAGAACGCTTCTCTCCCACCCTTGTTTCTCACCTTTAGGGATCAGAGAAGCCATTTGTCGGACGCTCTCCGCCTGCTGCTCAGAATGTGACACAAACAGGTAATCAAGGTAATATGGCGCTTTATCACGCTTGCGTTTATCTACTCTGCTGTGGTAATAATTAGCTAGAAATAAAATAGCATTGATCGCACAGCTGGGAAGCTCTGTTTACAGCCTTCAATTGGCACCATTATACCCAGAGTGCATCCAGCATTTCAAATCACACCCTAACTAATGCCCGCTCTTGGCACATCTGACCAACGACGGCCCTCAGCCCTCACACCCCCACCAGCCCTCGGCCTGGATCCGACACCATGAACCTCCCATCACAAGGCCTAGTTCAGACGCACTGCAACCTGCATAGCGTTCAAGAGAGCTGAGAGCACAAGGACGCACTGATGGGGACCGGTGCGTCAAAACTGAAAACAACCTGCGTAAGGGCAGTAAGACACTAACAGGGCAAGAGCATGTACTGAGAGAGCAAGCATCCGTTCCCAGCATGCCCCGGGAGATACCCCCAAGATAGCACTTCACATAACTGCAGACAACCTGAGCATATGTACTGCTCTCTCCTTACCACACAGGGTGGGTCACTAAAAACAAGCTTTTCAAAACAGTCATTAATTGTCAGTTCTGCCACTCGCAAGCACTGGGCACCAGAGGTCTTGGCATCGACAGTTTTAAGAGTACTCCAGTAGCCTGGGGGCCGGGTCCGCCCTGCTGGACTGACACCCGTGACACACAAGGCTCCGCGATGCACAATGAACTCACCGCGCCAACTTGCAGCTCTCTAGATTCAAGCAGATGCCTGAAACTGTTTTACTCATTTAGAAACCATGTTAGTCCGACCTTTCGCTAGCATGAAGAAAAAACGAAACCAGTGCGGTCCCGATAGAACTGCGCTGCAGCCGGAGCATGGGGATCTCTTGTTTTTATGGGGCCATGTGTTTCTAATTAGAAACACATGGCCCCATAAAGATAAGAAAGTGCTTTGCGACAGTAGCAAAGCTGGCAACCCAGTCGGCTCGGAGGCGAAAGGGCGTCAACCAAAAACCCTGCATTTCCAATGGCAGGCCACCATTTAGCATAAACAGTGACGCCAGCCAATGAAAATGAGGGGCGGGGCTTCAAGCCCCCTTCTGAAACTCCTCAGTCACAATAAATCTCGCCAAGGCGAGCAGCGCTTTGCGCTGCAACGCCACGCGAGACCTAAAAAGGATCAGTTTTCTGTGGAAAAATGTGATGTGTCCTCATTGCGTTTTGAGCTGTTTCCTGATGCAGGCACTAGGCCTACCCACACAAGTGAGATACTATTTTTATCGGAAGACTTGGGAGATGTGAGAAAGTGCCCTCTTTCTTGCATGGTATGCCCCCACTTTTTGCTGAATTGATGATGTTCTTTGACTGAGTGCACCCTGGGCTCCTGATAATCAGGCACCCAGGGCCTATGTTCCTTCCCTAAAACTGCATTGAAACCTAAAACCCAATTGGCATCTCTGGCCATATGTCAGCCCCTGGTAAATGGTACCACAGGTACCCAGGGCACTGTGACCAGAGAAGACCTCCAAGGGCTGCAGCACTTATTGTTCCACCCTTAGAGGTCCTGTACCCTGACACTCACACACTTTGCAGGGTGCTTGTCTTGATGCAGAACAAAGTGAAGAGTCGACATGGCACACATCCCTGTATGCCATGCCCACAAACCACTGCCCTGGCATACACCAGTCACCCCTCTAGCTTGGTGCCCTATGCCAGTGGTGAGGGTACAGGTGCAGAAGCCCTGTACCCATCATGTGCCCAAGTCCATTCCTGGTCACTGTAAGGGTAGTGCTGCCATTAAGAGTATATGGTGCTGAGAGTTTGTCATTACGAACTCCACAACACTATAATGGCTACACTGAAGACTGGGAAGTTTGGTATCAAACTTCTCAGCACATTAAACCCACACTGATGCCAGTGTGGAATTTAATTTAAAATGCACAACAGAGGGTATCTTAGAGATGCCCCCTGAAACTCTATCAACTTCTAGTAACCTGACTGAGTGGCCGCTTAGGCTGCCACCAACAGACATGTTTCTGGACCCCTGGGTCGAGAGCCTGCTGCTCTTGGGGGCCTGAAACAATGCACATCCTGGGACGAGGTGCCAAGCCTCCTCCCCCAGGATGGGCAGGGTTCACGAAGGGGAAGCTTCAAAGGCATGCCGCCTTTGTGAGCCTCCCCAGACCATTTGCTGCTTTCAGCAACTGGTCCCCACTGTTTCTACCCCCCTCTTTAGGCAGCAGAACCGTCGGGAAAAACAAGTGAGGGAAAGAGGTGTGCCCACCTCTGCCAACTCCACCCCTCAGGTGGGGGAGGCGAGGTGAAGCACAACTCTGAGTCCCCGCCATCTTGAGGATGGGGGGACCTAGCCAACCAGGGACTGGCTCTTGCCCCCCTCCCACTGGAAGGTGGCACAATAGGGGGTGTACCCACCCCAGGGAAAGGACCCATTGGTCCCTGCCCTTTACCTACCTGTAACGCCCCTAAATCTAGTAGTTAGGAGGCACCCTGAACATTGCTTCTTCAGATCCAGCCTGAAAACAAGAAGAAGGTCCGAACAGCAGTGCAGCCACCAAACAAAAGGAAGACGCCCACTGACTTTGCCCCAGCCCTACCGGCCTGTCTCCCCTCGAACCTGCTCCTGTGAAATCCCGGTGTGTCCTGCAGCCAGCAACCTCAGAAATCCAGGAGGACCTGCCTGCCTTCACTCCCAAAGACTGCTTCACCGGATTTGTTCAACTGCAACCTCTAGCAGCAGCCGGAAACCACGAATCCAGCCCACTCTGCACCCGCCGAACCCAGCCCGAGTGGAAAAGCACCACGAGGAGGTCACTCCGGCAATCCTGACCCAAGTCCCGACGACCCCTGACCTGCCTCAAGCCGATGCCTGCAGTCTAAATCCAGAAGGCCCTCCTAACCGCGACTAGGAGCTGGTAAGAAGATCCGACCCCAAAAGACACCCCTGCACCCGACGCCCCACGGCCTTGTGTGCCCACCCTATGGTGTCTAACCAACCCTTAACTTCCCAACTTACCTCTCCAAGTGGTGGTCACACCCAGAAGTCTTTCGTCTCCCTGCCTGCAGGGCTTTTGCAAACCGGAGGTTCTCCATTGAAAACAACAGGGCACCCGACCTCGAAACAGCACTCTTTACCCGGCCGCCCCAGTGCTGCTGAGGGTGCACCTTTTGTGCTACTTTGTTTCCCCATTTTCCCTGACTTAAACCCTAGGAGCTTAGCTCCCACAACCCAGTGGCCTGCTTGCCAGCAGCCCCCAACCGGAGGCCCCCTATCCCCCATTGGATAACATTGGGTCTCAACACTCTGCACCCGGCCGCCCTAGTGCCGCTGTTGGTGCAACAACAGTGCATCACTGACCCTGGGGGACCCGTGAGTCTAACCCCAGAACCTTAACTCCCACAGTCGATTACTTACCTGTGAGCCGCTAACCTGTGTTTCCTCCATAGGTTACAAGAAATGTCCCAGTGCTGAATCCAGGGATCCAGCACTGAGCAAGAAAAGTAACATACAAAATAACTTACCTGTCATTTACTGAAAAAGCCTATTTATTTCAATGCACTGTTTTTCTTCCAAAAAAACAACTAAGTGTGGAGTTTTGAAATCTAAAATATTCTTTAAAAATCATGCGAATAACCAAAACGTAATAACTTACCTGTTTACAGGAAATATCCCAGTGCTGAATCTAGGTATCAACTGAGGTAGAAAAGTAACGTAAAAAGTAACTTACCTTTAATTTACTGAAAAAGCCTATTCATTCTAATGTACTGTATTTGCTAAGTGTTGCAACCAGCAGCATCCCCTGTAAATCAAACAAAGTACAAGTTATATTGCATTTTCAAACTGTTCTATATTCAGCAACCTATTACTGAAAAGTATTTTATGCATTACTGTGCCAGGCTTGCTTGGTTCTAAAAATAAACAGTCTAGTTATTTTTACTGTACATCAAATGCTTAACACTGTCCTCTGATACTGCCTTACCACTCGACCACTCTACCACAAATAGAGTACGGTTCTATCTAACTTTAACCTCTTCCTACCTCTGGGGTCACATGGACTCTATACACACTATACCTCATTTTGGTGTAGTATATATAGAGTCAGTTTCCTACAGGAGAATGCTAGGTGGGTGGAACTTTGTGGCTTCCCACAGATTCCAGAACGTTCCATCACCAAAATGTGATGAAATTGTGTATTATTTTAACAAATTTTGAGGCCTGCAAGAGATTCTGGGTAACAAAACCTGGTAAGAACCATACAAGTCACCACATCCTGAATTCGACTGCATGTCTAGTTTAAATTTTTTTACAGGGTTGCTATGTTTCTCTATGTGCCAGCTGAGCTATGGCTCAAAATCCACAGCTTAGCACATTTAAAAAAACAGGGTCAATTTTCAGTGGAAAAATGAGGTGTCCCTGTGGCGTTTTTACCCATTTCCTGCTGCTGGAACTAGGCCTACCTACACAAGTGAGGTACCATTTTTTTCAGGAGACTTAAGAAAACACAGAATAGTAGAACAGGTGTTATTACCAGTTGTGTTTCTATGCATTTCTGCCTTCCAAATGTAAGACGGTGTTTAAAAAAGAAGACATTTTGAAAAATGGCCACTAATTCACATGCTAGTATGATTACCCACAAATTCAGAGATGTGCAAATAACCACTGCTTCTAAACTCCATATCGTGTTCCCATTTCGAAAATACAGAGGTTTACTTGATACTTATTTTTCACTCTTTATATTTCACTAAATGAATTGCTGTATACCCGGTACACAATGAAAAACCATTGCAAGGTGCACCTCAGATAGCAGCTCTGGGTACCTTGGGTCCTTATTGAACCTACAAGACCTGTTAGATTTGAAATGTTATTTCTGTGAGGCACAGAATTGAAATGCTCCTTTTACTATGCTCAAACTCTGTTCCGTGTTAAGTTAGCATTCAGGGCGCCATCTTTATTGAATCCATCTTGTTCTGTAACTAAGATCGAGCTTCTGTCTCATAATGCTTGCCTCAATAGAAAGGCTGCCCCTGTGCCTCCAGCTTGTACTTCTCAATGTTGAAGTTTCGCTGCACTAATGAATGTACTATCTATTGTTGCATACCTTTACTGTTTGATAGACTCGTTCCTACCATCTTAGAATGGTAGACACCGGCCCAAGGGCGTTCGGGTAGAGATAGCATGTACTCAGCCCTGTGCCATGGCTCATCTTTGTTTGCCTTCTTTGTTCACCATGGCCTGAGCTGGAAAATTCCAGTTTGGGCGGGACTCTAGAGGTGTTGGAAATGTATATTTTGTGTTACCGTGTGGACAGGGGTCAGTCCCTCGGCAGTCATCTCAGGAGACTGGTCAGACTGGGATCCGCTGCAGCTTATTACCAATAAATGAACTGGTTTGTATTCTCTATTGTCTGACCGACTCTTCATTTATTGGGAAGGCATAGAGGTGGTCGTGGGTGACCCTAATCGGGCCACTTCCTTAATCTGGCACCTGAACAGGGACTCCATTGGGTGTCCCATCCTCGCCCTAAACCGGGTGTGGGGGACGGGGACGGGTCGGACAAGCGGATCGGGGATCCCCACACTCTGCGAGTTTAGTTCTCGCAGCTTCCCCGCCTCGTCTAGTGATCATCCCGGCTGGGGTCCTGAAAAGACAAAACCCTTGGAACTGGCCATTTGGTCAGAAGAGTCGGAAGTGGAGAATAACTTTATTCGACCTGTGTGCACCAGGTGAGTTTGTCTCGATTCTTGGTAAATATGGCACCGTCTTGAATAATTTGGTTATGGTCTAGGGACCATTTCTTGTTTTGTTTGCGAACTTGATAGGTCTGCGGACCATTTTGGAGATACAGGGTGTCTGTGAACCCCCTGCCAGGCGACTTGTTAATTCGGCCTGCTCTTGAAAACTCCTGGGGTTTGACTAGTGTTTGAGACTTGTGATGCGGAGTCTGATTTGTAGAATTGGTGCGGTCTAGGGACCGGTTTTTGGCCTATGAGCATTTAGTACAGTCCGAGGGCAGACCTGTGGGGAGAAACAGGTAAGTCACTTGTCGGGTACAAGTAGCGAATTTGTCTTTGTATTTTTAAAGATGCCCTGTTTTAGTAAGTTTTGCTGTTTGCGGAGCCGTTGTTGTTCTGCTGATGCTCGATTGGAAGAGAGGCAGCCTGCGCCTCTAGAAGGCACCCCAAACTTTGACATGTATGTGAAACATGGCCTTGACCCGAATATGTTTAGTACATTATGGCACCAATATACGAGGAACAGCGCTGAGTTACAGTGGCCTTTGACACGTACTTTTGATGAACAGAAACTGAACTTCCTGCAGGATAAATTGTTTGCAAAAAGAAGCAGGCAGTCCATGTTTGACTATCTTCAGGTATGGCAAAAGGAAGCTAAGCAAAGACGGATAAGAGTGGAGAAGGAGGCCCGGAGAGGGAAGACGCAGACAGTATCTCAAAAAGCTATAGCGTATATGAGACAAAAGATAGAGAAGGGTATAGAGTGTGCTGACTGCAAGTTTAGATTGCAATGCGATAAGTCTAATGTTGCATGAGAGGAAAGTGATCCCTTTATGGAGGATCTGTTCGTCACCACTTCCTTATGCCCCGCAGAGGATATATACAGCAGTCCCGCCGAACCAGCACCTCTCCTCCCATGCTCCTGCCTCTGGTTCCCCTGCCCCTGCCTTGGCCGCTTCAGATGGAGCACCCCTTGTTTCCTCTTCGGCTCCATCGGCCGTGACTGCAGCGATTACAGGCCGAGCTGCTGTGCCCTTTGCCCCAAGCTCTTCTCTACCTATCTCACTTACACCCACCAGGCAGACATTGGTGTCTCTAGTTCCCGCAACACCCACAATTGTGTCCTCCCCTCACTCCCTCTCCTCGCCCTTGTTGTGCGCTGGGACACCGGTGCAGGAACTGGATGATGGGAATTGGGCGGCTGCTAAGGAAACAATGGGGAGAGTGTTGATTCGGTCTGATGTGGGAGATGCAGAGAAGAAGATGGTGGCTGACCAGGCCTCCCAGTGGGCAAGTGTGAAGGATGTGTAGAGTGTACTGAAACATTATGAGCCGTTTGTACAGCAGCATGCCCTCAAGCATATGTTGGCTACTCTGATTGGGCTATGGGAGCAGTATTTCAATGGTGTTGCCCCCCAAATTATTTATGATTTTCGGGACAGTGTGTATGAAGCTGGCATGGCCACTAACGACATTTTTAGTAATGTTGCCACGTTGATTGGATACCAAGGAAGTTTGATCCAAAAGAACCCGATTGCAGTATCTCAGTTCCCGATGAGGGAAGTACATCTCATCTACCACCCCGAAATACCGGAGCTTCGAAATGGGCAGGACCAAGTCATCAGGCAGCAAGTAGAGGCCCGTTTCCAGGAACAGTGAGTTTATACTCCTTGGAAAAGGAGTGAGGTTCTATCTCTTAAGACCTAGTTGCCCGTCCCTAGGAGAAAATCCGACTGCCTATTACAAAGAGTTCACAGAGGCTGCGTCTTCGAAGGTCATGACGCTGCCCAACATTGAGATGTTTTTCGGTTTGCTGGTGCCTGTTGATATTTGGCGACAGGTGCACACGCAGCATCACGTAGTGTAGTTGGGTGGCACTTGGGATGAGATTAGGGCATGGGATAAAGAGAGGAAGCCTGGCGAGAAGCCTAAAGCTGAGATACTAGCTATGCCGGGTCGGATTATCACATATATGCACTCCTTTGTCCCACCTAGAAGAGTAGATTGGGATAAGTTAACAGCATGTCGTCAGAAGAAAGATGGAAGTGTATCCGACTTCTTCACTAGGTTTGAAGGGGTGTTTTGGGATTTCAGCAGACAGGACTTGTCGATGGAGGGAGGAATCCGATTGTTTGTTAACAGATTTGTTACGAACCTGCTTACTGAGATCGCGACTTGGTTGCAGGCTTCAGAGAGCACTTGGACTGCCTCCTCCCCATTGGTAATATTGAGTATGGTGCAGTATTACGAGCATAGAAAGAACGTAGGGAAGGAGAAGGTAGAGAAGAAAAATAAGGAGTTGAAGACAAAGGTGTTGATGCAGCAGGTGTCCCGGGGCAGCGGTAGAGGACGGGTAATTGGTCCGGCCCAGCAGCTACCCTTCACTAGCAGGAATACTACGCCTATGGGGCCGAAACAGTGCGCATATTTTAAGGAGGAGGGGCACTGGCATAGTGAGTGTCCGACACTGTTGCAAAGGGTTGAGGCTCCAAGGGGACGAGGGCCCAGAGGAAGAGGCCGGGAAGCAGGTGGCTCTGGCTGAGACCTGGGATGGTGAGGAACAGCCAGGTCGGTCTGAGCAGAACTATTTTGATGATCCGAGGGAGCGACAGTATCACTGATTATGATTTGGATGAAGTGACGGGACTTACCCATGGCTAGGACAGCCAAGGGCAGGGTGAGGGATCAGTACAGATCCTTGTGGATCAGTGGGGACCCTATGTTACTGCTGATCTGCAGGGCTCAGCGTAGAAATTCTTGGTGGACACAGGTGCAAAGAATAGCTCTGTTTCTCGTTCACTGGTCCCCGGGGCAGCCCTGGCTGTCCAAAATAATGAGCCCCATCTCTGGCCCTGACTATTGGTGCTTTTCCTGTAGATCCGCCTTACTTATTGACATCTAACTGTGGCGATAATTAAATGGGTTTGGACCTGTTGGAGAAGTTACATGCGACTATTTCGTGCTCTCCGGATGGCGTCTATATGACCCTAGGACCCAACGTAGGGAATTCTAAGCAATGTTTGTCAAAAGATGAGCCTCTTCCCGCTGAGTTTAGGGAGGTTCCGACGACATTATGGGCTACAGGTGACACAGACGTAGGTCTGTTAGAGATCCCTCCGGGTTCAATCAGAGTTAAGGACAATGCTGTGCTGTCCTGCCCCTTCTTCCACAGTATGAGTTACCAAAGGCAGGAGATCGGGTGCTGCTACAGATTATACAGGATTTGATTGCGTCTGGGGTTGTAGAGGAGATGAATGCTAATGTGTGCAATAGCCCTATTCTTCCCATCTTGAAAACGGCACCCTTGGGTTCCCCAGATGATCACCCCGACGTCTACTGTTTTGTGATTGATCTGCGTGAGGTCAATAAAATTGTAGTCCCTCAGTTCTCTGTTGTCCCCGACATCACTGCTCTCCTGACCATGATTCCTCCCTCTGCCACATACTTTTCTGTCATTGATCTGAAGAACGTGTTCTTTAACATCCCCATACACTCAGATAGCAGGTATCTGTTTGGGTTCTCTTTGGCCGGCAGAAGTTTTAGATTCTGTCTGGCTCCTCAGGGCTATACTGAAAGTCCCAGTATCTACAGCCAAGCTTTAAAATGTCAATTGGACTCCCTTGTCCTTCCCTCAGGTAATGTCCTATTGCAGTATGTGGACGACCTCTTGATAGCTTCAGATACTGAAAAAGGTTATCATAATGGTCCAAATGTAGCAATAATTTAACCGTTGCAACGGTTAAATTATTGCTAAATTTGGCCCATTATGGACATAAAGTGTCCCTTTCTAAATTTCAATATTATCGACACCTACTTAGGTCACCTACTGTCGAAGGAGGGAAGGAGACTAACACCTGAGTTCATTGCTGCTATAACTAAGATGCCCATCCCTAAGACTCAACAGGATGTGCGAACCTTTATAGGTATTACTTCGTATTGCCGCCACTGGATCCCTAACTTTGCTTTACTAACAAAGCCCTTGCTACGTCTAACCACTAAAGATGTGCTTGAACCCCTGCCCTGGACGCATGATTGTCAGCATGCTTTTGAGCAACTAAAAATAGCACTTTACTCTGCACCGGTGCCTTGCACTCCAGACTATCAGAAGCCGTTCGTGTTGTATGTACACGAAACGGCTGGCTGCACGCTCTCTGTCTTAACACAGGCATTTAGAGGTAAGCAAAGGCTGTGTGCCTACTTCTCTGCTCTGCTTGACAACGTCGCCAGAGCCCCCTTAGCTGTCTGAGAGTAGTCGCGGCAGTGGCCATTTCTATCCTACAATCGGCAGGGCTAGTCCTGGATACTGATCTCACATTCATGGTCCTGCATGCTGTGGTCACACTTTTGAACAAAACAAAGATGCAGCATCTTACCAGTGCACGTCTGACTGGCTATGAGCTGACCCTGTTTGCACCACATGTCACCATTAAAAGATGCGCCACCCTGAACCCGGCCGCGTTACTGACCCTGCCTTCTGAGAGTGAGGAGACGAATGTGCATGATTGCATCTTCTGTAGACGAAGAGACTGGTAGACCTGACTGATGTTCCCCTATCTGAACCCCAAGGGGAGCTATATGTCAATGGCTCTTGTTTTAAATTACCAGATGGCACAATAAGAGCAGCCTATGCTATCACCACCTTACGCACTGTAGTCGAGACATCATGAGTTCCCTACCAATCAGCACAAGCTGCAGAGTTAGTGGCCCCTCCTCGTCCCTGCAAGTTGAGTGAGGGACTGTCTGTCAATATATATACTGACAGCCAGTATGCATTCGGCATGACTCATAATTTTGGGTGGCTCTGGGCGGAGAGGTGGTTCCTAGCGTCCCATGGAATGAGAATATAGAACGGCCCACTAATACACAGACTTCTGTCAGCCCAGGCACTCCCTAAGAGACTAGCAATAGTGAAGTGCAGTGCTCATAAGGCAATAACTGATGATGTTGGGAGGGGGAATGCGTTTGCAGATCAGACGGCAAAGGAGACAGGACTGAATAAAATGAAGAGGATGTTTGTGGCAGGTCCAGCTAGATGGGTGCCCGAAAATGAGATGTTTGAGGATACCCTGGAGAACGTAAAGGAAATCCAGAGTGAGGCAACAATTGAGGAGTTAGCCATATGGCAGGAGAGCACAGCTAATTTGGATGAGGATGGGTGTTGTACGGGCAAATCCGGAAAGCAGAGATGGATGCTACCGGATGCATATGTCCTCCCTGTGGTTACCATGGCGCATGGGCCAGCACACATTAGTGCGAAGGAGATTTGCAAGCTGTTAACTCCCATATGGCGGAATGACAATATACCCAAAGTTGCAGCTCACCTGGTGAAGTACTGCATGTTCTGTTTGATGTACAATCCTGGGAAGAGTACCCCCACTCCTGTTGGCAGTTTTGCACCACCTTCCTTCCCTTTCGAGGTTCTCCAGATGGATTATATCGAAATGGAGTGAGTCAATAACTTGAAATATGTGTTGGTGGTTGTCTGTGCGTTCAGTAAATGGATTGAGGCTTACCCCACTAAAGGGAACACCGCCATGGCAACGGTGAAGGTACTCTTGAAAGAGTTCTTGCCGCATTTTGGTGTGCCCGGTTTGATTTGGTGGTACAATGGCAGCCACTTCAATGCCAAGGTCATCCAGTTGGTGTGTGACGGATTGCACATTAGGCAAAAGTTCCATGCAGCGAACCACCCCCATTCAGCAGGCCTGGTTGAGAATTACAATGGTACCCTAAATCTGAAAATGGCCAAGATCAAAGAGAGCACAGGATTGCAGTGGCCCGATGCTGTACTCCTAGCACTAAGGTCTACGAGAGTCACAGCTCACTGTAGAACAGAATTGTCCCCGTATGAGGTCGTGTTTGGACGCCCGGCGAATGACTGGGGCGTCTTGCGACCACGTAGATTCTCCCTTGTTTATAGATTATCTTTACGAGTTGACTAAAAATTTGCATTCTATTCACCAACAGATCGCTGAGACATTACAGCAACATCCAGAGGGTCCGGGCCATGAGATAGGGCCAGGTGATTGGATCTTAGTCTGAAATTTTCAACGGAAGAGCGGCTTGGAGCTACGTTTGAAGGGACCGCTCCAGGTCCTTCTGGCCACCAGGACAGTGGTGAAAGTCGATGGTCGGAGAAACTGGATACACAACACCCATTGCAAGAGGGTGCACCTTCCGCTGCCCTACGACCAGTGGGTCGCGGACGGGATTGGGGACTGTGAGATGGAACAGGTACCATGGTTTATTCCCTTCTTGGACGCCAGGCTCACGTGGGCACTGACAGAAGCAGAGAGTCACGCAGTGCTGAATGAGGCGGTGCCACCTGAAATTAAGGCTATCCAGGGGCTCCAGCCTGTTGGCACACCTGTGATTGAGTCACGTCTAGTTGAGCCCCAATCCACCAGCTTGCCTGAGTCCGACCCTTTGCCCCTTGGTCCCCTTGAGTCTGACCCCTTGTGCCTGGAGTGTTGAGGTACAACTTGCGCCCCCGTACGAGGAACAGTGCACCAAAGGGAAAGTCGGATTAGTAGGGATGGACTGCATTGCTGAAGAGTAGGGTGCATGTACCCTGCCCATGGTACCAACGATAGCTTAGGGAAAGGGAATTTGATGCGTTATTCGGACAGTCACCGTCGGGGCAAACAAACTGTGTTACCGAGGAGAAGATATTTTGCCCTGCAACGTGGGATTTGGGTCTGAGCTAGATGAGCAGCTCCAGCACCGGTGCTCCACAGCACCTATGTCTCATGAATATATATATATATATATATATATATATATATATATATATATATATATATATATATATATTCACTGAAAAAAAACATAGGTTTCAGGCATGTTATAGTTAGGAATTAGCATTTAAAAAACCTTAGAAATTCACTGAAAAAACCATAGGTTTCAGGGGCGTTATAGTTAGCTGGACTTTTCACTCGTACAAAACCATTGAAATTCCCCCGTTATAGTTAGTTCAGCTAACTATAACTCGCGCGCCCGCAATGCACTGCTGATGACGTCACATATGACATCACTCATGACATGGTCAGTGACATGACTCATGACATCACTGATGACATCTCAAATGACATCACTGATGACATCATCCAGTGAATGTGTGTTTTTCTGAAAATTACATATGTTTTATCTATGTATATCTCAAGGTCGATGGAAGAATAAATGGGTATATAAGTGTCTAAATGGATGATTTGTTTTTGAAAAATTGATTGTATAACTGACTGAGTAAGTGTATCTTAGTGAATACATGGCTTAGCGAGTAATGTTTAAATGTGTAAATATCTGTACCAGTCTCTCACTTTGTGTGTAAGTGGCTGCATGGGTTGGTGAGTAGCTACATGAGTGTCTATATAGGTTATTAGTTGTTTTTTTGAGTATCAGTATGAGTGTCTGAGTTACTGTATGGTTCGGTGGGGGTATTACGTAGTGCATAGGTGCATGAATGAGTGACTCACTGTTTGTATGTGTTGAAGACAGCATGTGTGCAGGACTGTATGGGTGGATGAGTGTGTGCATGGGTGTGTTAGTGAGTGAATGACTGTCTCAATAGTGTCTTTATGAGTATGTTTTAAACTAGTATATGTGACTGTTGGTGTATATAAGTGTGTATATGTGAGAGTGAGAGATTGAAAGAGTTCCTGTATGAATAAGTATGTGTTTCTATAAGTGATTGTTTAAAAGACTAAGTATGTGTAAGTTTCTGTAGAAGTAAGTGTGGTGGTGAGTGTATAACTGTATATGCAAGTAAATGGATGTTTGATTCTTTATTAGCATGAGTGACTATGTGTGTGAGTAACTCTATGGATGAGTGGCGTTGTGTAACAGGATGTATAGGTGTATGAGTACATATGATGAGTGAGTACATGTATGAGTGACTGTATAGGATTGTTGGTGAATGAGTGGATGTGTATGTGGATCTTAGAATTACTGAATAGGTTGTTGTAACTGATATTGGTATGTCCATTGTTTTGAAAATTTTAGTTTCTATTTTTGAATGTGTCTATCAAAGGTTATATTAGGGGGAGAGGAGGTCTGCCACTCTATCACAAGGATGATATCATCAGTGATGTCATTTGAGATGTCATCAGTGATGTCATGAGTGATGTCACTGACCATGTCATGAGTGATGTAATATGTGACGTCATCAGCAGTGCATTGCGGGCGCGCGAGTTATAGTTAGCTGAACTAACTATAACGGGGGAATTTCAATGGTTTTGTACGAGTGAAAAGTCCAGCTAACTATAACGCCCCTGAAACCTATGGTTTTTTCAGTGAATTTCTAAGGTTTTTTAAATGCTAATTCCTAACTATAACGTGCCTGAAACCTATGGTTTTTTCAGGGAATTTCAAATGTTTTTTAAATGCTAATTTCTAACTATGCCTACAGAGATAGGACATGTGAAGAAAGAAGAAAAACCGCACAGAAAGAAAAAAAAGAAATGCAGAAAGAAGCAACAGAAGTCCTCAAAGACGAACAAAAGTGCAGGAAGAAGGATAACGTGCAGAAAGAACAAACAGAAGAGCAGAAAGAAGCCTTGTTGCAAAATCATCATCTACCCTCAATTGTTTCAAACGGATACTGATGGTAACTGAGTCTGACTAACCAGTCCTAGAGCCAGTGCTATGTTAAAAGACACTCAGAATACAGTGAAAACACCTACATACACTAGGGAACACTATGCGTTGGGGTCCCCCTATGATCGGCATGACCTCCTCTGTAAGCCCCTAGTATTTAATAGGGCAGGGGATTAAAACTACCTCTTAAAATGCGCCACAGGGCGTGTTTGTACACGTCACCTCAGGCCCCGTCCCCTCACATCCCCACTGTGTAAACACGCCCTGTGGCCGTTTTAAGTTGGGAGATTAAGTCCCCTTGAATCCTGAGGGTCCCTAGGGTCCAACTAGACCACTAGGTACCTCCAGTAACCGCCACAGAGCTGCGTTGCAGAGAGATGTAAAAAGGGGCATGGCCTAGACCACCTCTCTGCAACGCAGCGCAGTGGCGCTTACTGGAAGCACCTGGTGGGCTAGTTGGGCTCCAGGGTCCCTCAGGATTGAAGGGGAATTATTTCCCCAACTTAAAACGCGCCACAGGGCTTGTTTGCACACGTTAACTCAGGCCCCGTCCCCTCCCTTCACCGCTGTGTACTTGGGAGATTAAGTTCATTTGAATCCTGAGGGTCCCTAGGGTCCAACTAGCCCACTAGGTACCTCCAGTAAGCGCCACAGAGCTGCGTTGCAGAGAGGTGTAAAAAGTGTCACAGTCTAGACCACCTCTGTGCAACGCAGCACAGTGGCGCTTACTGGAAGCACCTGGTGAGCTAGTTGGCCCCCAGGGTCCCTCAGGATTGAAAGGAATTATTTCCCCAACTTAAAACGCGCCACAGGGCGTGTTTGCACATGTTACCTCAGACCCCATCTCCTCCCTTCACTACTGTGTTAACGCGCCCTGTGACTGTTCTAAATTGAGAGATTAAGTCCCCTTGAATCCTAAGGGTCCCAAGGGTCAAACTAGCCCACTAGGTACCATCAGTAAGCGCCACAGAGCTGCGTTGCATAGAGGTGTAAAAAGAGGCATGGCCTCAGAACACCTGTCTGCAACGCAGCTCCCTGGCACATACCGGAGATACCTGTTGGGCTAGTTGGCCCTCAGGGACCCTCAGTATTGAAGGGGAATTAATTCCCCAACCTACAACTGGCCAGGGGGCGCGTTTGCAGAGTGCTGCAAGAAGGGGGCGTGGCCTCCGGCACGATGCCGGTCTTTTATTTATTTTATTTTTTTAAGAAGGAGGGCTGTGTGGCCCCCCCCCTTCTTTTTCTAATTTACTGGCCCTGGGGACCCCATCCCCAGGGCCTACACCCTAATTTTTTTTGTTGAAAAAAAATAATTTGGCCCTCCCAAGGCCTTAATCGGCCCCGGGGACCCCAACCCCCGGGTCATGGGCTTTTTATTTTTTAATTCTTTAGGAGGGGGCTGCGTTGCCCCCCTCCTCAGGCCACTTATGGCCCCGGGGACCCCAACCCCCGGGGCCGGCCTTCGTTTTTTAATATTTTAAAAAAATATATATTTATAGAAACACCTAGGACATGCTGGACAAACCGTACGTACCTATCACCATGACGATTTGTGTGATATTCATTAAAAGGCGACTATGCATAGAATGAATCCACATGGAATGTATTTACACCGCTAGTGAAGCTCTGACGTGTCTGACGCCCTACCGTGCCTAATCCCGGCGCCCCCGCCGGTGGGTACTCTCCAAGTAGACACCCTTGTCATTTATTTATACAAATATGTGTAGCTATTGACGGGCACATTTAATATACATGCACACCAAGCCATTCAAAGTGGATTCGACAAAAATTCGACCAAACTATGCAAGAAACCCCCCTCACGGTTAATAAAATACACATCCACCGCCGGATGTGTAATACTTTTTATTTTACTCTCTGGAAAGGAGACAAACCTCACTTGAGAGTCACAGCGTGCTCCTGGCTGAGCCCAATGCTGTGTTACACCCACCTGTGCCCGCCCAGTGCCTCACACCTCTGTGTTGTATTCCACCAGCTAGTGCGTATGCTATGACACTCTCTAGCCCATGTGCACTGTAACACCCCCCGTGAATATGTCATGCCACACTTGCCTTCGCACGGGTTATATTGCCCCATCTAACGTGCCTTCCTCGATGCCTATGTTATAAAGCACAGCGCTATGCCATACATATTACAATCTGGGATCCATATCTTTGTCACAGTGCATATGCAATGTTACACTACCCAGCACATATTTTATATTACAACTTTAGAGACTAGTTAGGTTACACAGCACTGCCCTGTGCATATTACACTCCAAGGCGCATATCGCATAGCACGCGCTAGTGCCTATGCTATCTCGCGCTTTCCAATGAATCTGTCATTGCTAACAATGTATTGCATATTATAATTCACGCCCCGGTTCATCTTATATCACACTTTTTGGTGCATAGTTTATACCATATACTATATCTAGTTTTCATTTTCAATCGTGCTCTCAGGACTATGTTCTATATAACACTGCGTCCACCTACCCTTTTCACGGGCATTACATTTTGCGATGGGGGGTGGAGGGTCAGGGGGTGTTTCTGCCAAGTGAGCCCGGAGTCACAGTCACAAACGTCCTCTTCTTCCTGAATAAAAGTGAGATTATGCTGCATACTTGTTCATATTTTAAGTAGTTCGCACAGACACACATTTTAAAAACAATAAAGTTCCTAATACCCACCTTCTCTGAACAGTTAGCTTGCTGCCCCATCCACCTCTTCCTTATCCTCTGTTGTCTGAATCCATGGACTAGCCTCCTCCCTCCTGCCATGCATGGTCTGATGTGCTGCCCCTGCCCTCCATTTAGCATGATGTACCAGTCCACTCCTCCTGCCCTCCATTGCCCAATTATATGGCCCATCATTGACCTCCTGCTTAGCCTCTGTGCTTAGCTTGCTGCCCCTATTCTCCTTCACCCTGCCCTCCGATGTCTTTGTGCATGCCCCTGCTCCATCCTTTTTGCCCACCATGTTCCATGAACCTGCCACTCCTATCTACTCTGAGTGTTCTGTTGAGCTGCCACTCCCCTCCCACCTGCCTAGCATTGTCAGATGACTGTAACCTGTCCCTGTCACCTCCACCCGCCTGTCCACATGCCATGCCCCTATCCTCTTCCTCCTGTCCTCCATGGTCCATTTTACTGCCACACCCTTCTGCCCTCCCTGGTCTGTTGTGCTGCAACTGCTCCTCCTGCCTGCCCCGCGCGGTTTGTTGTGAGGCCCCTTCCCCTGAACTCTCTTGTCTGCGCCCAGGTCCTGACCCTCCCTTCTATCCTCCATGGTCCTTTGTGCATGCCCCTGCACCCTCCTTCTTGCCCATCATAGCCATTGTGCTGCCACTAACCCTCCCGCTTGCCATGCATGGTCTTCTGTGCTGCCATGACCCCTCCCACCTTCCCTGTGTGGTCAGCTAGCTGCCCCTGACCCCCTCCCACCTTCCCTCCATGGTCTGTGTGTATGCCATCATAGTCTCATTGTTGCTCTCCATGGTGTGTCTTGTTTCTAGTCCCCATCCTGCCTGACCTCGATGGTCATCTTGCTGCTCCTGTCCTGCCCCCTTGCCCCCAGCTCTCTGTTTCCATGTGCAGACACCTATTCCCTCCCTCCTGGCTTGTCTGTTCCATTGTAATGCCGCTGATCCATCCCTCCTGCCCTTTATGGTCTGTTATGCTGCAGCTTTCTCTCCTGTCTGTCCATTATGGTCAGCTAGCTACCATTGCCTCTTTCCCCTCTGTTCTCTGTTGTCCATGTGCATGGTCCTGTCCCTTCCCTATTGCTTTCTATGGATTGTTGTGCTGTACTCCCGTCCCGCATGCGCTGTGTGGTGTATTGTGCTGCTGCAAACCCTGATGCCTGCCCTGTAGGGTCAGTTTGGTGCACCTCTCCATGTCCCTCCTTTCCTCTGTTATCCGAGTCCATGTCCCTACCCCAATTCCTCCCGCCTACCATGATCCAATGTACCATACTTGCGAACATTTTGAACTTGGTAAGAGGGAGATTTTGAAAACAAACTGGGGTATTGATATTCCCCTTTGAGTTACATTGAAAAAGAGGAGATTGTAGACAGGAGACAGATCAAATAAAGCCCATTTGAGCTTAAAAACATTGGACGTCTCCTGGCTGAAACGGGTCTGTTGGCATAAATGGTTGTACTACCACTGCCTCTTCCTTCTGCCCACAATGGTCTATTATATTGCCACAGCCTCTCTTGCCAGTCCTGTATTGTTGGTGTATTGCTCCTGCCCCCCTTTCCACTGCCCTCCATAGTCTGTTGTGCTGCCACTGCCCTTCCTGCCCGCCCAGTGTGGTCAAATTGTTGCCTCTGCACTCTCCTACCTGCCTTCAATTTTCAGAGTCCGTGCCCCTGGCCTCTGACTCTCAACAGTAACCAAATGAACAACTAGATTGCTAACATTCTATATTTATTACAAAAGTGTGGAACGCCTGACGTCATCTTGATGTAATCAAAACTGTAATACCTAGAGTATTTCCTTTAGAAATTACAGACATGAGAGGGTCTTATTTGCATCAAAATTATGGTTAGTGCTCTAACAAACTAAAATGAGGACATATTTTCTGAATTTTCAAATAGCGACAAAGAACTTTTAAATTATTTGTAATCTTTATGCTTTTTTATCCAGTTGACCACTTGATTAAATGTTGCACCTAGGGGAGAGGATGTGGTGTTACTTCCAGAGCTGCAGACTTTGCAACTGGGGAACCAGGTTGGAGTTTCTGCTTCAGCTCAACATTCTGTGATTCTGGTCAAATCACTTAATCTCCCCATGTCTACAACCAAAATGAATTTGATCTTGTGTGATGTAACCAATGCTCATGTAAAGCACTCCAATACCTGACAAGTCTGCACTATATAAAACTGCAAATACACAAAAAATAAGTGTTTTGCACACTTCTGTCATTGGGCTACATGTGGGCTACATCTGGGTGATATTTGGGCTGCATTTGGGCTCTTTTGTCTCTGGTGGCCATCTTGGGAGATTTATTTATTATGAAGTTTCCTAATTTCCTCATTTACTGCAGTCTCCTGGGAATACTTTCAGTTTTTTATTTTGGTTCCATCAAGAAGGCATTCAGATGTGTCACACATTTGCCATAAATTCTGAATGTTAGCACTCTAGTTGCTCATTAGATCACTGTAGTAAAACTACTGCTCACCAGGGAAGTCTGCTGCTGGTATTCAAAGTGCATGTTTCAGTCTGCATGTCAGAATTTGTTTATGAAATAGAAGAGGATTTGAGAAGTCAAAACGTGCCCTAATTTTTCTTTCTGCAGAACTAATCATAATTTCTATGGCAAAATGAAACCCCTCATTTTGTTCCTTTGTAAATTAAATGTTTTAAGTGTTACCACTTTATTCCAATCAAGATGGCTTCAGGTGTGCCATACTTTTGTCATAAGTAAGACTGTTAGCGCTCTAGTTGTTCGTTAGAACACTCTGGGACATTCTGTCATTGGGCTATACTTGGGCTACATCTGGGTGATATTTGGGCTACATTTGGGCTCTTTTGTCTCTGGTGGCCATCTTGGGAGATTTATTTGTTATGAAGTTTCCTAATTTCCTCATTTACTGCAGTCTCCTCAGTAGGAAATACTTTCAGTTTTTTACTTTGGTTCCATCAAGAAGGCATTCAGATGTGTCACACATTTGCCATAAATTCTGAATGTTAGCACTCTAGTTGCTCCTTAGATCACTGTAGTAAAGCTACTGCTCACCAGGGAAGTCTGCTGCTGGTATTCAAAGTGCATGTTTCAGTCTGCATGTCAGAATTTTTTTATGAAATAGAAGAGGATTTGAGAAGTCAAAATGTGCCCTAATTTTTCTTTCTGCAGCACTAATCGTAATTTCTATGGCAAAATGAACCCCCTCATTTTGATCCTTCGTAAATTAAATGTTTTAAGTGTTACCACTTTATTCCAATCAAGATGGCTTCAGGGGTGCCATACTTTTGTCATAAGTAAGACTGTTAGCGCTCTAGTTGTTCGTTAGAACACTCTGGGACATTCTGTCATTGGGCTATACTTGGGCTACATCTGGGTGATATTTGGGCTACATTTGGGCTCTTTTGTCTCTGGTGGCCATTTTGGGAGACTTATTTGTTATGATGTTTCCTAATTTCCTCATTTACTACAGTCTCCTCAGTAGGAAATACTTTCAGTTTTTTACTTTGATTCCATCAAGAAGGCATTCAGATGTGTCACACATTTGCCATAAATTCAGAATGTTAGCACTCTAGTTGCTTATTAGATCACTGTAGTAAAGCTACTGCTCACCAGGGAAGTCTGCTGCTGGTATTGAAAGTGCATGTTTCAGTCTCCATGTCAGAATTTTTTAATGAAATAGAAGAGAATTTGAGAAGTCACTCAAAATGTGCCCTAATTTTTCTTTCTGCAGCGTTAATCATACTTTCTATGGCAAAATGAACCCCCTCATTTTGTTCCTTTTTAAATTAAATGTTTTAATAGTTACCACTTTATTCCAACCAAGATGGCTTCAGGTGTGCCATACGTTTGTCATAAGTAGGACTGTTAGCGCTCTAGTTGTTCTTTGGAACACTCTGGGAAGCTGCAGTAGAACACAAAGGAATCAACTGACAGTCTCTGCCCTTGTTGGATGTACATGTTTTACTGAGAATGTCAGACTTCATTCTCACATGACTGAGAAAGATAATGTGAATTTACAGAAAATATGCTCTCAGTTTAGCTTATAGATCACCTTCCAAACCTCTGTGGGAAAAGCATGAGAAAATAGTTTTCTTTTAAACATGATTCATGATATCACAGCAGAAGGCTTTTTCACATGGTAAAATCACCTTAGAACACACCACAATTCCTAAAATGAGGATGGTACCATCAACAAATGATTTATAATGTAACTAAAGACAGTGACTGTATGGATGAGTGTGTGCTTTTGTCAATGATTCTAATAGAGCATAAAAATGTGATACTATTTTTGAGAGCAAGGGAACTTGAGTGTGTATAACTGCATAGGTGAGTAAATGGCAGTGTGATTATTTGTATGAATGACTAGGTGTGAGAGTACCTCTATGGATGATTGGTAGTGTGTGAGTGTCTATATAGGTGTGTGTATAAATTCATATGATACTTTTTTATGGAGTGACTGTAACTATGAGTGACTTTACAGGTGAGTGTGTGGAGATGTATGAAGACCTAAAAGTTAATATGTGGGTATGCAGTTATTGGTATTGCATTATTTATGGATATGAGAATGGAACTCTGTAATTTTGAGTTGGTATATCAAAGGTTTTATAAGGGTGTGAGAAGATGTTGTAATTTATCACATTGTTGACGTCATTAGTGATGTCATCAGTGATGTCATTTTAGATGTCATCAGTGATGTCATGAGTGATGTCACTGACCATGTCATGAGTGATGTAATATGTGACGTCATCAGCAGTGGATTGCGGGTGCGCGAGTTATAGTTAGCTGAACTAACTATAACGGGGGAATTTCAATGGTTTTTTACGAGAGAAATGTCCAGCTAACTATAACGAGTGTGAAACCTATGTTTTTTTCTGTGATTTTGCAAGGTTTTTTAAATGCTAATTCCTAACTATAACGTGTGTGAAACCTATGTTTTTTTCAGTGAATTTGCAAGGTTTTTTAAAAGCTAATTTCTAAATATAACGTGTGTGAAACCTATGTTTTTTTCTGTGTTTTTGCATGGTTTTTTGAATTCTAATTCCTAACTATAATGTGTGTGAAACCTATGGTTTTGTCATTGAATTTGTTTGTTTTTTTACATCATTTTTTTTCTTTTTCCCTTTAAACACTATCCTACCTATGTATATATTCATGGTTTTAATGCATTCTTCAATTTATAAAGATTCACCTTTTTTAAATAAATGGTTAGATATAGTTGTATAACATAGTTAATATCTTCAACAAACCGTTTTTTTTTTTAGATTTTTTTTTTACCGTGCGCGTACGGTAAGCTTACCGTAAGCGCACGCTTCGCTTTATGTACGGTGAGCGTACATAAAATTTATACTCCGTGTGCGCATGCTTATGCAATTTGCGTAGGCGTCCGTACTTCCTATGCGACGCGTAAGTGCATGCTTTACACGCGCACGCGCACGTTACGCGGTAGTGTACGAGCGTGCCTGTAATGCGCATGTGCGCGTGTCTTTCGTACGCGCATGCGTACTTTTACCGTACGCGCTTGGTAAGCTTAACGTGCGCGTACGGTTGGTCATGTGATCAAGAAACAACACTTTTGATTGGTTTAAACTACTTTCAGTTCCAGAATCTTCCTACACCACACCCATTCCCCTCATTACTGCTTGTGATTCTCTAGGAGAAGGAGCTGAATTGTCTTTGGGATACAATGGCAGAGCAGCAGACCTCTTCTGAGAGTGAGCAGGGCAGCAGCATCATCAGACAGAGAAGGAGGAAACAAAAGAATTCTTTTGTTTGGGAGTATTTCACTTTTCCAGAGGGGCAGAAAAAGGTAAATGCTCCATTAGTCACCTGCTTACTTTGTGAGCGTGTCTTATCTAGAGGTAACCCAAGGAAGACACATTAGGGATGTACATCCCAGGACTTTTGCTCGACATTCTGAAGCAAACCCTTCAGTAAGTCACCCGAGCACACCCGCAGAAGCTCAGCCGAGTACATCTTCGGCAGCTCAGCCGAGCCCTTCCTCTGCGGTGGGAGCATCACCCTCTTCTGCTTCTCTGGAAACGAACCCTCGATTTCAGAGGGTACAAATGAGGTGCACCAGATGTTATGGTCTAATTGTTCATGGGGAGACCAGTGTTTCCCTAATAAACAATAAGATAGACCAGCAGATCTGTGGTCCTTGTTAATATTCCCATTCTTTCTTTCCTCTGTCTCTGTATTAACACAACGGCTACAAGGTCCTTGAGGGAGTACAACGGAAATGAGAAAAGCAGAGAGAGGAGAAGTGAAAAAAAGGGAGCATGAAACTAAATGTGTGATAAATACAGAAATTTCACACTTACCTTACCAACAAAATAACGTATTTATTAATAAATGGTTTATTTAAATTGCTAGAAAAACTGTTTATTTTTTCCTAAATTTTCTTTCTCAATCTGAAAAAAAAGAAAAAAGTATTAATATTTAATAATACATTTTAGAATATAAAAGAAGAATCACAATTCTAATATTTTTATCAAAAATCACCACATACATCCTCTCTCAAACTCATATCTCACCTTTAAAATTAGTTAGTTGATAAAGAAATGTGGCACTCAAACAGCAGACTGTCAGAGTCAGAATATCAGAGCTCTACACCTCTCTCCTCTCTCCAGAACCAGTAAATGGCAATGTTTCCCTCTCTTTTTTCACACATAGACATGTTAATTACAAATCTCAGTGCTTCCAACATTTTTGCAAATGAAATCACACATTTCTATTGCTTGAAAACTTCAACCCTTTTCCAAATGAACCCTTCCCCCAACTTGACTTCTGCCTGCTACCATAGCAACAGCTCATGGAACACTGGTGTGAGCAGAGAGGTCAGAAGTTCAGCACACAATGTTTCTATTCCAAAGAGCAAGAGTGCTTCACCTGTCAAACCTAACAGCAAATCCAAATGAATCTTCTGTAGGAACACAATTTTCTGAACCAATACAAAACATGCTTCTAAAAATGTACACATACAGCCTAGTTTTAACTGTAAAATGATTTGAATCAGCCAATGAGTTCTTTTTATTTAAAAAAAATATGTATGCCTCCATTTTACAACTGTCTTTCATTTCATATTGCCATTCTACTGAAAGACACCTCCTGAGTGCATCCAGATCTCCTTGAAAGATGTTCAGAGTGTGGATTGTAGGTCACAGCTATGTCTTCTGGAGTGAAAAGTATGCAGAAAAAAGAGGTATGGTGAGAGACCTTGCTTTGCCAAATGTAGACATTAAATGGATTGGTCAGAGAGGGTTAAAGTGGCACCAATTAATGCCTTTGGTGAAAACCTTTCTACATCTCCCACAGCCTAACCTTATTATTGTGAACTGTGGTGGAAATGACCTAGGCACTTTAACTGGGGTAGGTCTGGAAATGCTTATTAAGGACACCTTTGTGCAATTGATGTCACTTTAATCCACAAACTGCCTTTGTATATTCTAATATATGCCAAAAAGGCAAAAGTGGAACTGGTCCAACCAATTTTGTCCGCAGATTGACAAAGCAAGAAAGCACGTCAACAAATCTATTTCTGCTTTCCTCAGAGACTATGGTATGGGTTCTATATACCACAACAACTTGCGTTACAACATGCAAGACATTTATAGAGGAGACGGTGTACATTTCACTGATGAAGGCAACAGAGTCTTCCTCTTGAACTTTAGACTCTGCATTGGTACTTACTTGTAGGTACCACAAAAAAAACACTTCATAAACACAACGGCTCTTTTTAGAGCCCCCTAATATCTAAACACTTAAATTTGATTTTTACTTCTATTTTTTTTGTTTTTTTCTGCCGTGCGCGTAACGGTAAGCTAACCGTACGCGCACCCCGCGATTTTTTAAAAATAATTTTAAATGTATTTTTCATACTTTTGGGACCTTCTTGGACCCCCTGACAAACGCTAGGGGGTCTGCAACTCTCTTCGTTACCCCCTTTTCACGTTTTCCACCTTTGTTTATCAGTGTGTGACACACAAAATGGCGGCCGACACTTCCTGATTTCGACCAATTCGAATGTTTACAGTCATGTAACCACCAATCAGAATTAATCTCGCGCACGGCAGCGTGCGCGTACGGTAAGCTTACCGTACGCGCTCGGAGCGCGCTTATAGATATATATATATATTGATTTAAATGCTATTTTCTCAGCAAATACTGAACACATTTACACCAGACCTACAAAAGGCACATCCCTGACCTGAGGATTACCTCTCTGCCAAATTTCAAGTAATTCTGTTCAGCCGTTCGGGCTGTAGCTTGGACTAAAGGTCCTATGGAAAAATGCATCGGGAAAACACGTTTTGGGACCCCCCCTTTTTCTCAGCCCCCGCTTGACGAATCCCCCCGAGACTTTCAGGATAGGAGCAGAGCGGAGCAGAGCGGAGCGCCCCACCTATTTTGAAAATTTTGCGAGGATTCGTCAATCGGCGCCAAAGTTATTCAAAATAGAATGTTGCGGATTTCCTATGGAAACACGGTCCTAACTATAACTATCTACTGGCGACCGCCAGTAGATAATATATATATATATATATATATATATATATATATATATATATATATATATTCACTTTAAAAACCATAGGTTTCACACATGTTATAGTTAGCTGGACATTTCACTCGTAAAAAACCATTGAAGTTCCCCCGTTATAGTTAGTTCAGAGAACTATAACTCGCGCGCCCGCAATCCACTGCTGATGACGTCACATATTACATCACTCATGACATGGTCAGTGGCATCACTCATGACATCATCCTTGTGATAGAGTGGCGGTCGCGCGAGTTATAGTTATCTGAACTAACTATAACGGGGGAATTTCAATGGTTTTTTACGAGTGAAATGTCCAACTAACTATAACATGTGTGAAACCTATGGTTTTTTAAGTGAATTTGCAAGGTTTTTTAAATGCTAATTCCTAACTATAACGTGTGTGAAACCTATGGTTTTTTAAGTGAATTTGTAAGGTTTTTTAAATGCTAAGTTATGTATGTTTTATTATATTTTTTATATATTTTTTTACAATAAGCTACCTATGTATATAGTTATAGATTGACTGTATCCTGTAATATGGAATGGCTCGTTTAAAATGTTTTTTTATTTTTTTTTAAGGTTTTTCACCGTGTGCGCACGGTGCGCGCACGGTGCGCTCACCCCGCGATTTTTTGAAAACAAAATACCATACCGAATTGCAAAGCCATGTCTTCCCTGGACCGGAATCAAGCATCCTAGGACCGGTTTCGGGGTTTCACCCCTCTTCAGCCAGGATAGCTTGACTCCAGTGGCGTAGTGAGCACGGGACCTGGGACACATGGCTTAGCTATTCGGTCTGGACTGTTCCCATGAGGCACAGGGTCAAGACTGATTTGCATATGGCTATGTCTGAACTGGGGTGGCGTGGTGAGCAAAATAACGATGGATTAAACCCAGATCTGTGACTGGGGGTGAATGTTTGACAACGTTCAACATTCCGTCCACCATCTTTTTGTGTTGCATTTTCACCCTAAGTGGGAAGGGTATGCCCAGACATGGGTCCCGTGCTCACTACACCACTGGAGTCAAGCTATCCTGGCTGATGAGGGCTGAATGCCCGAAACCGGTCCTAGGATGCTTGATTCCTGTCCAGGGAAGACATGGCTTGGCAGTTCGGTCTGGACTGTTCCCATGAGGCACAGGGTCAAGACTGATTTGCATATGGCTATGTCTGAACTGGGGTGGCGTGGTGAGCAAAATAACGATGGATTAAACCCAGATCTGTGACTGGGGGTGAATGTTTGACAATGTTCAACATTCCGTCCATCATCTTTTTGTGTTGCATTTCCACCCAAACATGAGCCTAGGCCGTCGCAGTGAGGACGTGAAGGCCAATAGAAAATGGGCACTATAATTTAAAACGTTCCTCCGAACGTTGTTTTTCTTCCTATTCTGGGAGTTGCGTGATTATGTCTGTGCTCTTTCTCACAGCCATCCCCAATCATCCAGCTCTTTTTAGAAAGGTGGGCTGTATCGTGAAGGTACAATAGGGGCATAGCGATTACATGTAACTCTGTACATTTACCGATATGCAAACGTCAATGGATGTAACCAATGCTTGTGCTGATCTCGAAATGATGTGATTGTGTAATACAAAACGTCAATAGAAAGATTTAAATGAAAAGAAAAACAATAGGGGGATGGCGAAGGCGTCAATTTCTTTATTAGGCACTGAGTAACTTTTGCCTACCGTCCTGCTGCCGGATATTTCTTTTTCTGTTCAGCACTGGAGGAAATAAGTTTGTTTGTTCTGATTCACCTTTCTTGACCCCTACAGCTGCTTATCAGATCAGACTGTGATACAAAGTTTGACTAACAAAGTCGGTAAAAGAATGTGTTACTATTTGTTTTTATTTTGTGAATGCTTCATTTAAATAGTTTTTATCATTATCATGGCCATGAATGCAAGATCACAACAAAAATGTCCAGATAACTGGTGATTAATGATCCTGCTAGAGAGCAATCCTTTGCCTGTAGGTAGTTTTGAAATGCAGTTAAGCTGTATTTTATGTGGATAGCTCAGTGGTTTACTGCCTTTGTCGCAGAGATTCTTGTGTTACTTTCAGTTCAGAATTTACAATCCTAATATAAGACAGTGATTTATGAGCTTTCATCAAAGAGGTGCATACAAACATGAATGGTATATTTAGAACTTTTTGTGTTACTATATAGTTAGAACTTCCTAAGTTTTTCTATATTTTAATGTTGCTAAAAAGAGTTTGGACCGATATACAACCACTGGTGGTATACTTCGAATTCTGAGTTGGTGCTTCCCCAGCTCAAACCCTCCTAAAATATACTGCCCACCAGTATGGATGAAATGTGATTCCTGCACCTTGTAATCCTCATTGGCTTATGTGACATTCCCTATCAACTAATTTACATACTTGTATGATTCATTGTCTCTGTATAATGTGTGCGTGATGTAAAGTACTGTGACACCCTACAACAAATGAAATGCATAAGAGAGAATGGCTACGGAGAGATGAAGGGCACTGTTTGAGGGTGGTAGTAATGGTATCTGCAGAGAAAGAGGTCATTGGTGGGATGCCAAAAAAGCATTTTGCATTAGCGCTAAATCCATCTCTGTCTTGGCCTTTCTGTTTTTATTTAATTTGCAGTCAGGTCATTAGGGCAACTGTGGAACATATTTTAAAGTGCGTGCTAATTATATTTACTGCTACATTCAATGTTTTAAGTTTGAAGGTGATTTTACTAATGTTTTTTATGGGAATAATGAAAGTGGAGCTGGATGGTGGCTGATATGGGGCTAGGGCCCAAGATCAGCTGTGAGAGAAGGTGCACAGGAGAGGGATGGTAGAAAAGTGGATAATCGGGCCTGGAAGTGCTTGTGTTGAAGCCTGGCCTATTGGAATTTGAGGGTTTTCACTTGCGTCCAGACATTGCTCTTACTTTCAAATAACTCTCCACATGCTCTGTATACGCACAGAATCATTCTGTTGTATTATGGCGACTGTTTGCAAGTCAATATGATGTAACCTAGGGCTTGTGGGCTACCACAAAAAGCAACAAATTGGGCCTGCAGGGCCCACCCAAATGCACCCTGGGCCCACCCAAATGAAAATCCCTGGAGCCGGGCCTGCCGTACGATAATGAAGGACTAAAGCCACTTTAAACTGGCAAATCAGACAGAAACTAACAGGCAGGGACAAGGCTGGAGCAAGTTGGGAAGGATGCTGCTGTTGGCATAACCTTAATGCCCACATATTACACCCCTCTGAAAATTGGCACCCTGGGCTTGGACCCTGCTCGCCCATGCTAAAGGCCGGCCATGCATTCACTAAGTGTGGGCACATCACTGAGCTCTTCCACTCAGGCCCGGTTCTAGCCGGTAGGCCGGGTGGGCCAGACCCACCCAAACATGAGCCTGGCCCACCCAAACATGAGGCTTGGCCCTCGCAGTGAGGGCTTGAAGGCAGGCGCGCAACGCCATAGCACTCTAAGGGCTTCAACCCCCCACTGTCATGTGTGTTAGCCCGGCTGAGACAGCTTCCCAGGCGCTCGCACACACACAGTTTTTGAGATTATCGCAGCCGCACCAGAGTACTTAACAGGTCTTTAAAAGACCATTTACATGTTAACAAGGCTTTGTTTATTTTTTCACCCCTTCATCTCCACTAGGGGCATGGCGAAAGGTGACAAATCCTTCCTTTGGCACCAGGTAAACTTTGCCTACTGTCCTGCTGCGTGGATATCTCTTTTTCTATGCAGTGCAGGAGAAAAGAAGTTTGTTTATACTGATTCACCTTTCCTAACCCCTGCAGCTGCTTATCACATCAGACTGTGACACAAAGTTTGACTAATGGAGTAGGTAAGAGAACATTTTACAATTTGTTTTTCATTTTAAAATCTGCACAGGCCCAGCAGGACACATACTTCGTGTGTGCTTCATTTAAACCGTTTTTCTCATTATCATGTCCAATGCAGGACAACAATAAGACAATAAGAAATGCCCAGATAACGCTGGTGATTAATGATCCTGCTGGAGAGCAATCATTTGTCTGTAAGTAGTTTTGAAATGCAGATGAACTGTATTTTATGTGGAAGCTCAGTGGGTTACTGCTTTTTTCACAGATATCCTTGTGTTACTTGCAGTTCAGAAGTTACAATCCTAACATAGGACAGTGACCAATGAACTGTAATCAAAGAGCTGCATACAAACCGGAAAGGTATAGTTAGAACTTCGCTTTTTTGTTTTGTGATCTAGTTTAGTCTTTAATTATTCTAATGTTGCTAAAATTAGCATTTTTGGGCAGATATACATTTTTATCAGTAAAGCCAACCCCCAACCACTGGAGTACTCTTTAAATCCTGAGTTTGTGCTTCTCCAGACCAAACCCTCTTAACCCGTTAACCGCGGCGTAAATTCCGCCGCGGTGCGGGTGATTGATTGCGCGGGCGGGGCCGCGCCGGCCAACGTACGGGCGCAGCACTACCAAGGTAGTGCTTGTGACAGCCGTTGGCCGACGCGCGCGCGCACGTGGGGGGTTCAAATATACTGCCCACCGGTATGGATGACATGTGATTCATACACCTTGTAATCCTCATTGGCTTATGTGACATTCCCTGCAGACTGATTTACATACTTGTATGATTCGTTGTCTCTGTATAATGTGTGCGTTGTGTAAAGTACTGACACACACTACACTGATATGAGTAGCCCTATACAACAAATGAAATGCATATGAGAGAGGGGCTACGTAAAGATGAGGGGAACTGTTGGAGGGTGGTAGTGAGGGAGTCTGAGGAGGAGGTCATGAGGGGGAGGGGCTACGGAGAGATGAGGGGCACTGGTGGAGGGTGGTAGTGAGGGAATACGAGGAGGAGGTCATGAGGAGGAGGCGCTACTGGGAGATGAGGGGCACTTGTGGCGTGTGGCAGTGAGGGAATCCGAGGAGGTGGTCAATAGGGGGGGCCATGGAGGGATGTGGGGCACTGGTGGAAGGTGATAGTAAAGGTATATACGGAGAAAGAGGTTAGTGGTGCGGCACCAAAAAAGACTTTCGCATCAACACTAAAGCCGGCCCTGTCATGGCCTTTCTGTTTTTGTTTATTTAATTAGTAGTCGGGTCATAAGGGCTACTGTGGAACATACTTTAAAGTGCGTGCTAATTATATTTACTGCTATATTCAATGTTTTAAGTTTGAAGGTGATTTTACTAATGTTTTTACTGGGAAAAATGAAAGTGGAGCCCGATGGTGTCTGATATGGGGCTGGGGACCAAGGTCAGCTGTGAGATAAGGTGCACTGGAGAGGAGTAGTGGATCATCAAGCCTGTAACGGAGTGCGTTGCAGAGTCCGGGGTCAGGTGGAGGTAGTAATGAAGAGGGATTCTCCCTGAAGGCTCACACAGAGGGAGCCCGAGAAGTGTCACTTGCCTGATACTCCCACCTCAGAAACCTCCTCTTCCCATCAAAGGAACATTACATGGAAAAAACACTTTTTGAGAGTGATAATATTTAGAAAGAGATTTGGAAAAGAGTGCGTTTTACTGGGCCTTGTAAGACTAAAAAGAGATGAAGGAGGGCCCTAAAGCAGGCCTGCCTAGACATATATGCGATAAATCGAGCCCGCAGTGGGCCACCCAAATGCTCCCTTGGCCCACCCAAATAAAAATTCCTGGAGCCGGGCCTGCTTCCACCACTAGCTCATTTGTCATCCATGCTCTTGCAACAGACGCAGAGTTTACATCTCACAAAACAGACCACGCTAAAACTGAAACTAGTGGCTGCTCTAGAGGGATATGATTGGAATTGCCACTCTAGGGGATGTCGGGTCCGGCACAGTGCTGAAATCCTATCAAGACCTCCAAACTGAAGATAAGCTGCATAAGAGTAAGTTCTTTCGGTACTTGTAGTTAAGACATAAATGAACGCTGTATATCTGACATCGCCAACCTTCCAGAACACAATCACTGAAAGCTCCTCCAGGGAGACGTAGGGACCCACAAGGTGACAAAGACCTATCACTCCCTATAATTAATATGGCAGACTGTTTTGCTGCTTGGCTTGCTGCCCGGGAAGGGACCTGGGCACATTTACAGCTGAAGAGTGGGTGACGCTAGAGCCTCCCCATTAACTCAGCTATAGCGCCTCAATATCATCCTATTCAACTGAAATACCTGCATAGAGTATACCTTACAAGACGCAAACTGTAGAAAATGGGCGTCATACCTTCCCCTAATTGCCTGCATTGTTTCTGCTGGGAGGGAGATTGCTACAAACAATATGGGGATGTAGAGTCTTTTATATCTTATTGGGAGGCTATTTTTTCCTGCCTAGGAATTGTATTGGGAATAGTGATAAGGCCGGAACCAAAACTTGCAGTTTTACATATAACCACCAAAGTACATCCAGACAGATACTAAATTGTGTTGCTCCGATTTTTTATTTTTTTGTGTGTGCAGTTTTATATAGTGCGAACTTGACCCAAATGTATTGGAGTACTTTACATGAGCACCAGTTACTTTAGACAAGGAAACACTCATCTTTCTTGGTGGGCATGGGGAGATTAAGTGATTTGCCCAGAATCACAGTATGTTGAGCCCATGCCGAGACTCAAACCTGATTCCACAGTTCCAAAGTCAGCAGCTCGGACCATTAGGCCACATCCGACTGGAGCTGGGAGCGGCAAAAAGGGACATAGCAGACAGATGGAAGGATGAGCAACCCTCCCCCCCCCCACTCAGTGAAGGAATGGCGGAAGGGGCTGGACCACTGTACGGCAATGGAAAGACGATCATACATTGCTAGAGGGTGCCCTCACAGAGCCAATAAAATATAGTAGGCTTGGTTCGGTATCGGGGATTCAACATTGCTCTGATAAGGTCAGCAAAATGTGTATTAAATGAAGAAATCTGGGCTATAAGTGTTGAGATTTATGCACTGGGCATTGAACACTCCTGTAAAGTGAATAAACGCTTATGTACCCGCTATGGAATAGTGATAGACTGTAGAAGAATAGGGGCTGTAAATATGGGCCCCTTTCACGCATTACTCTGCATGAAAGGAGCGTTCTATGGGTTTTGCTGTGGGTGTTCCCATGCAACATCCATGGAACCAGTGCTTTAAAAGGACCGGTACTCACAGGTACTGAGTACGGGTATATCTTATTTTTATCACTGGCACTTCTCAACTGTAGAGGAGAGTACTAGTACTCATGAAATGGTAGTAGGTGCATTGGCTGCTAGTGCTGGTGACCTGTCTCTGACACATCTGTAGAGCCGAGCTGAGCCCTAGCTGAACTAGTCAGTGTGGGCTCATTTGCATAATGTCCACCATCATGCTGTGTTGCAAACATAGGAATGGAGGCAGCCCAGTGACAGCAAATTAAGAAAGCCGTGGGAGGTAACAAGGTTAAAATGAATCCCACCTGATTCTTTCATGTGGTTGTCTGCTTATGTTTGTCTGTTTGCCTGCTTGCCTGTTCATGTTTTTGTGTGAGAGAAAAGCAAGAGAAAGAAGGAGAGAATCAAGACTCTTGAGAGGTGTATTAAAGGAAATGTGTGGAATGCTTTGTGTGATCAAATTAATGTGGTTTTCTCAATGCACTCCGTAATCAAACTTTCAAACGTTCAACAAAAAGTAATTGTGTGCTACTTCATCCTTTACACTGTGTATTGCAGTGCCTTTTGAAAATAAGAGAATGTCAGGTCTGGCAAACCAATCCCTAATGGATGTGTGCACTTTCACACTGAAACTCAAAGAGTTTCTCCTCCACCATTCAAAAAACGATAGTTCTTATTTAAAGATATAGTTCATTTGTTTTCTCTGCAATTAAATCATCACTTTTTAATGAAATCTTCTGTATATTATATGTTGAGTATTTTCAATAGTTCATCCCAAATCAAATTGCCATGATTTTTTACAAAGTCCAATGCATTTCGGGTCTGTATTGACCCTTCATCTGGGGTCTACAATGATAAAAAACAATAACCATGTCAGTCCATTAACATATCTTACAAAGATACATAGAAAGAAATTAATTAAACATTAATGATTTGCCAAACGAGTGATGGTGTAATATCATGCCTATTTCTTAATCGGTCTACTTTGCCGATATCAATATCTCTGTTCTATAGTCTATAAATACAAGAACTAGAAATCTATCCTTTTGGTGTATGCTGCCCAACATTAATGTATACACGCTAACTTATTCGTTAAGTCAAATTTTGGATTAGATCTGCATCCATAAGTTCCAGGCGCCGCGCGCGCTCTCACTTCCTTGTGTACGTGAGACGTAGTGAAGTCTGCATGAGTGCTTCTCAAGAGAATCCCGGTTTAAAGGGACCTCGCCTAATGAAGTGCGTATGCTCGTACGTTCCAAGCGATGTTTAGACGCTGCGCTGCGTGTGGCTGCGTCATGGGAATTTGAAAGCGTGATGACGACAAGGAATCTCAAAGTTACACAATGTGGCATAAAAAGACACGGATCAAAAATGTACCATGTGTATAAGTGGATGTGATTTGTGTATATTACGCTTGTGTAAAATGAGTGAAATTAACGAAGAAATGTTCCTACCAACCAAAATAATTGGTTCCAATGTCAAGATAACTCACTACCCTACATTAATGTTAACCCTTAAAAAATCTGATTTTTAAATGACACTCCATATATCATGTCTAAGCATGTCCTGTGCTTCCACGTTAACAACCTTACCACATAATTCCTAAACTCTCATTGCAATCACACTCTTAAGGTATGAAAAGGGCCTTCAAAAAAGATTTAAAAAAATTACAGAAGTCATGACAGTTCGATGCGATCATTCATCCCATTTGGATGCATGGAGTTCAGTTCTTTTATCCAAACAAATTCAGATCTAAGTAATTGTTTATGTGGGTCCTTATCCATTCTGATCTTTAAAGCTTCCAAAATCGTAAATATCAATTGTGAGATATTGTGACCAGCTTCCAGGCAATGCATGTCTATAGTTGATTTCACATTCTTAAGTCAAATATTGCTTTTATGTTCAGTGATCCTTACTTTAATTTTCCGTTCCGTGATACCAAAATACATTTTCCCACAAGGGCATTTTATAGTGTAAACTACATTCATGGTGTCACATGTGCTTGAGTGTTGGAGTGCAATCTTCGTGCCTTGCTTTGGATGGGTGAATTGATTTCCTACGATGACATTATTGCAGTGTATGCAGTTTTCACATTTTTGTATGCCTTTAAAAGTTTTCTTTGCCTTATCTAGGTTTTTTGGATAATAACTCTTTTAAATTGTTGGATCGTTGAAAAGCAAAAACTACTTTCTTTTCAGATATACACCGTAAATCAGGTTCCGTTTGAATCATCATCCAATGTTTTTTGATAATGATTTAGATTTTCATAGCTTGGGTGGAATATTTTAAAACACATACAGTTGGTGTCTCTTTTTTTGATTCTTTCGGTGTCAACAAGGTCTGTCTGTCAATGGTGTTAATTTGGTTAATAGATTCCTCAATCAGAGTTTTAGGGTATCCCCTTTTCAGATACCTAGTAGTGTATTTTTTGATAGTTTCTTCAGCTTCTTGAGGATTACTTGTTATTCTCTTTAATCTGATGAATTGTGAGAGTGGAAGATGTCTTTTTAATGATTGCTGATGAAAACGTTTATAATGCAAACAATTATTGCGATCAATTATTTTGGTGTGTACGTTGGTCTTAATCTCCTTCTCATCAATCTGTACCAAAACGTCTAAAAATGCAATTTAATTTTTTTTAATCTGGTACGTAAATTTTATCTGCTCATGACATCCATTTAGTCTGTCTGTTTTCTTGTAATGATCTCAAATTTCCCTTCTAAATGATGAAAATGTCATCTATGTATCGCTTAAAAATGACTAGATTCTCATTCCATGTGGGATCTTTCAAAATGTGATCATTCTCATATTTTGACATGAACATATTCACATATGACGGGGCTCCAGAAAAACCCATTGATGTTCCATTACATTGAGAGTAGAATACTTCATGCCACTGAAAATGACTATGGTATAATGCAAAATGCATTAATTCCAATAAAACGATTTTATTGGCTCCTTCACAAACAAGAAAAACCATTCAATCGCTTCCAATCCTTCATTGTGTGGTATGGAAGTATAAAGGGCGGTGACATCCACTGTAGACAACCACCATCTTGTCATGTCCTGTTGTGGGATAGATATCAAAATGTTCAAAAATGATGTAGTATCCTTGATGTAAGTGTCCCATTTTTGTACCATAGGTTGAAAAAATAATCCAAATATTGACCTATTGGTTCTGATATTGATCCACAAGCAGATACAATTGGTCTGAATGGCGGTGTTTCAAGATTTTAGTGTACCTTTGGTAACATATAAAATTGTGGATGGCGAGGATATTCATTGTCTATAAACTGATACGTTCTCTCAGTGATCCATTTCATGTTGAGAGCTTTATCCAAAATGAGTCTTAATGTCTTTTGAAAGTCAATAGTAGGGTCCTTGTCTAGTTGCAAATACACATGTTTATCATGGACATGTGCTTCCACACTGGTCTCGTAAAACTCAGAGTTCATGACCACTAACGCTCCTCCCTTATCTGCTTTTTGGATTGTTATCTGTTGGTCTTCAACTAAACTTTGTAGAGCGCTCCATTCTTTTTTGGAAAAGTTTCGATAAGTGGTGTTGGTGAATGCTTTGTGTGTGCATGTCTGCTTGTTTCTTTCTGTATGTGCACGCTCGAGAATATATAGTATTGTGCCAAGCAACAGCAAATAACAGTTTTGAAGCTTCAAATTTTACAAAACCAGCAAATGTTAAAATATCACTGCATTTGGCTCTCATTTTGTGTAACGAGCTAACCTGTTTTGTTTATAGAAATGCATTTCTCATGTGTTTTGCTAATAGAAGTCAATAAGTATCAGCATGTCTTACCCTTAGCACTGCCTCTAGCCCCACCCGCTTCCAATATTTATATGAGTACCTGCACTATTTTGTCGCATTTAAAGCACTGCATGGAACCTGACACATTCCCAGATTTAAGGTTTGTAAAGCTGGGAATGTGTCTAAATCCAGAGGCACAGGAGCGGTGCAATGAGGAAAAATACTTTTATTTCTCCTTGTTTTTTCTAATTTTGAAAGAGGTAATTGCCATCAATGAGGTTTTGCAGCACACTAAACACATTTTAAAATAACAAGCATTAAAAAACTAAATGCAGAAGTTATGTTTTTAAATTGAAGACTCTCGGGTAGAGGCTGTCTTCCCTTTAAGGATACCCGTTTAGCTGCACCCATCTATAATGCTCTGCAACACCCAGTCAATAAGTTCACTTTTCTTTTTGAACTGCAAGCACCCCTGAACATAGAGGCTGTTTATTGAGTGGTATTTGTATTAACTCTAATTGTTCATTCACTGCCAATAACCAATGAGTTGTTTTTGTCAGTTCTTTCCAACTGACCACCTTTCCGCCCTGTTTAGAAGTTGTTCAATACATGGTAGGAAGATACTCATTCCTAAATAAAAAGTCTCCCTCTGCCTTATACACATGAAGATAATATAAGATGGTGCCTTGCTGGACAGCGAAGGAAGGTGAAGTCCTGCACCACAAGATTGGACTAGAAAGAGGCTTCTTCAGAAGCTCTCTTTTAGATCCTGTATGAGAAGTGCAAACAGAAAGAAAGGTAAGGAGAGCTTATAAATCATGCCTTACTTGGGTTTCTGCTCACTCACCCCCACCGATGGCAGCTGTTAGCCCTTCTTTTTCATTGTTGTGTTCTTGCTCATCATCAAGGCATACTTTGCAGACTGAGCAGTATGTGGAATAAGGTGTTTAGACACTCAGGGCCTCATTTACAAGCTCATTGCAACTCCGGAGCGTCACTTTCTTTTGCCGCACTAGCAGCGCAGCGTGTCTGCCCCTATTTACAAGCCACGTAAAGTTACCCTGTGTGACTTTGCATGGCCTTTCACGCATTGCTCTGTGTGAAAGTGGCATTCCATGGGTGTTGCTGTGGGTGTTCCCACACAACATACATGGAACGTGACACATTCCCAGGTTTTGTAAAGCTGGAAATGCTTCGAATCCTATGCCTCCCCAGGGAAGGCGTAGGAGTGGTGCAACGAGTAGAAATACTTTTATTTCTCCTCATTCTTTCCTCGTTCTATGCGTGCTGTATCATGCAGCATGCAGCATGCATAGAAAGGGGCAAATGACATCACTGAATGTTTTTGTGCAGGATGTATCCCTTCCTGCAAAATAACAATCATCCCTGCAACGGAGGAATCCTTGCAATGTGACACAAGGGTGCCTGCGCTGGCACATGGCAGCCAATTGTGCGCCAGCGCAGGGGAAAGTACACGGATGCGTCATATTGTTGTTAATACGACGCATCCCTGTGCTTTTAAAATGAAGCAGCTCGGCGCAGAAAAATGGCTTGAAGCACCTTGCTGCGTCATTGTTATTTGTATATGAGGCCCTAAATATTGACAACTGACATTCTGGAACCAATTATTACCCCACCAGTTCCAGTGCCTCCAAAAACATCTGAACAGGGCCATTTGAGATCTAGGCTCTCTAGGTCTCACTGGGTCACCAGGATAATACTCACTTTGGAATATATATATCTCTGAAAACAGTCACTAAGCACATTCAAATACCAGCCCTATATCTTGTTTAAGCGGGCATTTAAACTATCCCTATTTAGAAATACTACACTGTCCACATTTGTATGGATCACAAGTCTCACAGGGGTCTTGAGGCCAAAGATCTGGTCCCTTGTTCATGGCAACTGAGCTTCCTCTGTAGAGATTGGTCAGAAAGAAGCTGGAGTTTTAAATATTCAGATTATCTTCTACTCTTAAGCAAATGTTGCTAATTCTTTTACTCCACTGGAGATCCAGAAAAAGTCTTTACGCCAGAATTATTCCAATTTGTAATTTGGATCTTTCTAAGTCGGCTTCGAACGAGTCATGACTCAAAAAAACCTGGATGCGAACTACAAGGCTCTTCCAGAGAACCCTTCATTTACTTGAATCAGCCTCTAGAAGAATGCCTGTTCTGCTCTGAAGCAAGATTAAAGCCATCCTATCCCCTAAACTGTTTCTCCTCTAGGCCTCCAGCTAAGGACAGCAAGTGGATGTATTTGATTGCAAGAGAGTCTATTGCCAGTTGAACTCGGGGGCAATGAGGCAACCATGAGACCAGTATTACCACTGTCCCGCAAAACCTAGGAACCAGATCCTGCTGCAAGCTCCCCGAATTCTAATGACCCCCTCTTTAGTTTTAGCCCCACAGGGTAACGAAGGCTCACTCTCGGAGGCTGGTTTGGGGTCGAGTGTCTAGCATCACTCGCAATGTATACTGTCCTAGTAGCGTTATTGTTTTAAGTATACGATGAAAGGTTAGTCTTGTAAAGCTGCTAGTACAATAATGCAAACAACTGAAATAAGGTCTATGGAACAGTTATTTTTCTGGGAGTATCATGTTATACTGTAACTCATATATGCTCTTTGTAGGTGTATTGTAGTGTTCATACAATTCATCATAACTCTGATGGGGTCACAAAGTGCTCCGATTATGATGTGATTGATAGGGAGCTCTGTAAGAATGCATGTTTGAAGCGATGTAGTTAGACCTATAGGGGAGTTGTAAGATAAGGTGCATGAGATGTGGAGACCTGGTGCGGCAGCCTCATTGTGCATAAGCATGAGCGTTGAATACAAGTATGTGATAGGATGCACTTGTGCATATGGGTACCTACCCTTTATTATGGGGGCATCTCACCATTTTGGTGTGTGTGATGTAATCAGATTTGTGGTGCTGTCTGGAATTCGAGATAGTTGTGAAATGTTTTTCTTCTAGCTGGGAATGAGTTTCATATCTTACCCATTTGAACTGAAAAGGAGTTCCCAACAGTGCTAGATTTTTTGAAAGAAAGAATGATGAGGAGTGGTGCAGCCAAGATCTAATAGCTCCAGTTTGGTGGCAGGTATAGATTTTGTGCTGCAGTAAGAAAGGACCAGAGCTTTGAATAGCATGATTAGCTTTGCACATTGCTATTAAAATTATATGTCCGACCACAGGCAGCCCGTTAACACACCGAAGATTGGGGGCATTGTATGATGGTGCAGAAATCAATGTCAAATGAGTTCTCAAATATTAGAATAACTGGGAAGTCACTGGCATAATTAAAGGAGTTGAAGTAGGTGAGCTCTGGTAGTGGACCATAGTAGATGTTAAAGAGGATGCGGAAGGAGGTGGATTCTTGAGTAACTTGGCCATTGAGGGAAACGGATCAAGGCAGAAAGGGAGCAGTGATAGTATGAGGGATTGTTAGAGAAAAAGAAGCTAGTCCTTTGTAGTACAGTGCATTGTTTTCCTATTATACTTAAGCCTCTGCAGCAACGTAGGGCGTTGGACCAAATAAAAGGCAGAGGAAAGACCAAATAGCAAAACGCTGAACATCTGTTTAAATCATTGTAGTTTCGATATCATTCCAAGTTTTAATTTGTGCAGATTCTATGTTCTCACCAAGGCAGGATCCCTCAGAGAGGAGATCATTTCTTTAATTCTTCAATGAAGACACAATTATCATATGTTGCCATTTTTTCTATCCGTTTTCCTATGAATGGCTATTTTAAACTAGGGGTTAATAGTTCAAAGGAACCATTTAGTTTGTGCTTGTTTTTGTAGAATGGGTTTAAGATGGACAATTTAAAGATCATCCAGAGATAGATCAGATCTGGCCAAAGTGGTTGCTGAGCAATTGTTGAGGATGTCCTTGAGTATGTGTGCTATATAAAATATGGCCATGCTATTTTTGTTCAAATATGTTGCATTTATACAGAAAGGTGGGACACTTTAAATGGACTTAGGCGGTAAGAGGCTCTTTGAGCATATGGTCATAGCTAGAGTCACATGCTCACTATACAATATAATTCAAGCTACACCTCACTAAATAAGCACATTTGGGCTGAAAACAGTCTATTGCTTCTGTTTCGCTTCAGAGGGAACGCGTCCTGGGTGTTTCAGATGAACTGTTCCCATTGGAATAGCCAGCCATAGGTATGTTAGAGTTTCATTCAAATTTTAATTCCACCTACCAAAGCACACAGCATAGTGCAATGGGTCAGACCACTTTATCCTTTATCAATTGGTCCCTTAACTTCGAGTGACTACACAAGGCCTGTGTATACTGTTCACATCCACCTCAAATAGTTATTTTCTCTTCAGTGGTGATGGAGCGCAAAAACCCTAGCAACGGGAAACAACTCGTACCGATAATAAGCAATTTACAAGCAATAATCACCAAACCAAAACAATAAAAACCATAATCTTGCTACCAGAAAAACTGATGGAGCGCAAAAACCCTAGCAACGGTAAACAACTCGTACCGGTATCCTTCCTGCGTCACAGATCCAAAGTCAAACTAAACTCATTCACACATGCAGTCATTGGTGGGGCCCATAACACCAACACTCATACGTCACTTCCACACCGGTCAGCACACAACAGGAGGGATGAACGGTTCAAGCGCTCGACATGTGAGGGGAACACCTTATAACCTATAGAGAAAGAAAAGTTATTTTACAACAATGTACATCAATACCCCTTCCACCTACAGATCTCAATCCTAATCATCAAGGCACTCCTCCCACAATGATCGATGAATCATTTAGTTGGATTGGTTGATGGTGATTTAGAACCAGCTAAAACACATTCAAGATTTAGATCTTACCTTTCTCAATAAACCACAAACTCATTATTTCTGTTAATCAATATCTGTTTATCTAATTTTCTGGAAGAGTTATATTCGCATTAGGAAATTTATATCAAATTTCAAATATAGCACAGAACATCATATTTACCTAGTCTGGCTATTTGGAGTCCTCTAAGTCATTGGTTCATATTGTAGTCTGTTGTCAAAGTTCAAAGTTCTTTGCTCAGCACGCTACAGTCTCAATGGATCGGCAAAGACCAGAGACGTGCAAGCATCTGTCAGTGCCCATAGAATTAGGAAAAGTTTGCAGTCATCAAATAATTGGGCAGCATCTGGACCATCTAGGATTCAGGAAAACGCAGCAGTCACCCTAAGTAGTAGAGTTCGCGTAGTGTCACCGTCATCGTCGTTGTCATCAGAAAAAGCGGTTGCAATAAGGACGTTTAGCGATTAGCCATTAGCGAAAAGCGAGCCTCTCTATTCAATCATTTATTTTTATAATGAAATCAAAGCAAGAAGATACATTTTGTTATTTTAATACATCGTGGTTGGTTGGTTGAGATCGTCCGATGCTAAAGTTTGGGTTTCTGGTACAGTTCAAGGGGTGATGTCACAAGTTCATTTAAAGTCAGTCCGTTCCGGTTTACTGTGAAAGTCTATTGTCTTTCGTCTTGGCCGTCATCCCACAGTGTCCTTGCTTGGGTACACAGAGATCAGGGTTCACGATGAGGTCTGACAGACTTTGTCGCTTCTGCGCACTTCACTCCATGCCTCGTGGGACATTGGCCACTTCGTCGTGTCGCGTCCGCGGCCATTTTGAGTTTTAGGCCCAAACCCCAAACCCCAACTTAAGCAAAACAAACACAGAGTAATTAATGCATAGAAATAATAAATCTAATGTTAACTCCTTACTAATCCCGCTATGTGCTTGTATTTATGTAGCGTATAGCGACATTTAAAGCAATTATATTCACCCTTTTGGTCCTCTTCTCGGGCAACATTACAAGACATCACAAAAGCAACATATATCATGCAGTATTCTAATTACTACATATACTACTTGTTAGTATGCGTACAGTTTTTAGTCATAATAGTTATTTTAGCCATGCAATATGCAAATCCCACGTGTAATTCGAATATTAATAATGTTGATTAATAAACATGCAAACTCATTTAATAATATTATAGTTAATGGATTATTTAATTAATGATTTTCATGCAAAATGGGGGAGGTATACAAAAGTTTGTACTACCCGCTCCATCAGTGGCAAAGCTGGTTCGAATTGTGTGCTTTATATTTGTTTATTTTGACTTTAAATATAGGTTAATCATTTTGCCTACTCCTGAAGTGCACAGTTTATAGTGATTTATTGTCCCATCTCTTTTTTTTGTAGCTGCTTCTATAAAGTGTTTAAGTTACATTGCTTGTTGAGGTCATGAATTAATGTTGAATCATTCATAAACAATAATAATAAAGTGTGTGGCACAACTGAAAGGCTTTTTAGTTAAAAACACCACTAGTTAAAGAGTCACAGAAGTTATATTTTTTTATTGCAAGCATTTAGCAGCCACATATAGTTAGTGGCATATTTTCGTGTTTTTCTTTTCGTGGTAAAGGTCTTGTGTTTTTTCTTTGTTTCGTGGCTGTATGTCTATCAGGTTGTCTGTCCTTGCTCTTCATCTAAAAGCTTGCATTTAGTTTTCCATCTTGCATGTATATATATTTATGTATGTATGTGTTCTTTGTGTAGCGCAATTTTAGACACAAGGCAGCAGTGTGCTTGATTGGAGGGATAGGAGGGCTGTAAATTTTCCTTGTATCTTCATCATCACCTTTGAAGGATGGATCTCTTGATGTGTGAGAGAGGGAAGGAACGAGGGGGAAAGGGCCTTCTTGGATTGCACCCTCCCAACCATGCTATGAACACTACAAACAAGCAATCCAGATCAAATGACTCGTGTACGATGGTAAATTGTCCACTGTAATCTGTACACTTAATATACTGTGTTTGTGTTTGGTCTTAGTTAAAAAGTTATAGGTAAGCCCTCACACGCCTACTTGAGTCATGCTTTAGCCTCAGGCTTCCTCATTCACCAAAAATGCTTATAATGATAAATGGGCCTTCTACTTTGTAGGAAGGACTTTCAGGATTTGACTAAAGAAATTGAATCCAGAGACTACAGCTAAAAATCTCCAAGGTGTCTCAAGTATGCTTTTACTAGCTGAGGACCAAGGAGGTAATTGAAACCTATTATGGATGCCTACGAAATTCATCAGTCCTGCATCGCTGTAGTCAATATATTCCTAGGTGGTGTCGAAAAACTACCCTGCAAGTTCTTAGACTTCATACTAGACTCCTAGCTCCATTTAAATTTGCACATGGATAATCTAGCAAGCAGTTCCTGATACCTACATAGACAGATGAGACACAGAGCCTTCATTCAAAGTTTTGTTCAAAACTTTGCTGTCATGTCAATGGCAGGCCTCTTGGATTGCCTATGGACACACCATGCTAACAGGTCTTCCGAACGCTCACCAAGCGCTCCTCAAGGAAGTGTTAAACTGAGCAGCTCACCTTATATCTAGTTCTAAAACATTCGACCACATCACTCGAGTTCTTGGCTTGGTAAACTGACACACTTTGGAATGGCAGTAATAACTACTAGATTTGTGCAGTACACTTAAAGCACTTCACGTCACCATCCTAGGGAACCTCACACAAACAGTTAAAGTCTCTGGGGACATTAAAGTTCTCAGAAGCTAATTCCTCCCATGTTTTAAAGTTCCATTTTTCAAGAATCCCACTTTCAAACAATCTTCCTCAGGAAATACACCTGAGATCAGGAAAGCAGTACCTATCCCATCAAGCTTGCAGCATTGTAAGTCATTTTCAAAAGATGCAGAACAGATATCTTCTTTTTCTGGAATAGTTGCTTGTGATCCACCGTGTTTTGCCAAAGTGATCATATTTTTTTTAAACTAACTCTCTGATGTAACTTTCTGTATTCTTGCTAGGCTGATCAACTCTGGGTCTATACTTTGCACTTCTCTTTGTCTACCTTCTTGTCAAGCGCTCTATAACCATTGCTTGAGGATCCAGATTTTGATTAGTAAAAATCAAGAAAATAAATTTGATGGTTCGCTGGAGTAGGGAAGATTCCATTCAGATTTTTGGGTGATCAGTTGAGTATAAAACGTAGTGAAGTGGACACGTTCTTGAGTATTTTGGTGTGCAATGGGATCACATTGGCCGAGTCCATTGTCTTATCTGCCAAAATGTAGGATCAGTAATTTTTGACAGATGGGGCCCAATTCGCATAAAGAACCGTAAACGTATTGGTAAAGAGTTTCATCTTTGCCTTAATGCACTTTTACATCTATTTTCAATTCACAAACATTCAGAACAGCACTCTTGGAAACCTGTTCCCGGCGCAGGTTTCCAAGCAAGACTAGAGGTAAGGCCTTTTGACCTCTACTGCATGGTCTTCATAGTATGATTTAAGCATAGGGAGAACGGAACCTACTGTATAAATGCAATGTAATTCTTTTTTTGTTTCCCCATGTGGAAAAAATGGTTACTTTGAAGATAGCCATTTGCCTTCACCTCTAACAAATGTTGGAAATCCGTCCTTTTCTCATCACAGAAGGGGAATTATTTTAGCCATTCCGTGGAGTAAATTTCTGACCATGTCCACCCAGAGAAAGGGTCAGGTAGGAATTAGTGAATGCCCAAAGAGATATTTGTGGAAGTTGCCCAAACCTCCAGGGCAGACCATCCCATGTAATGACCACTTCCCACACCTTGAATAGTATTACTGCATATTTCTCCACACTTATGGAGAAAGCCAATCCAATAAATCCATTTACACCAACCAGGAATCCTTTTATGTATTCCTGGCAAGTATAAATGAAGGCATTTTCAGCTGTAAATGTGCGTTTATCTCAACGCACTCTTGAAACCAAGTGTGGAGTACATGTGATTTGATGAGAGGCAGGTGTTTTTCGACTCTAAAAAATTTAATTCAGTCAATTACAGTTGATGTGAACCGATATGTTCCTGATTCCATTCCTTAACAAATCCTAGGTACCTGGGCCAGTATACTGCTTTCTAAGTTGCACATATTGTGCTATTAAGAAGAAGATGCTGCAGTACATCTTGTGCAAAAGAAGATTAGATATTTTTCATGGGGGATGCAATTTGTTCTCTGCAAGGGTCACCAGGTTTGTGCATTCTGACAAGATCACAACTCTATGTATATCATTGAATGTTACTTGTTATGTAACCACTTCACTGGGATATAGGTAATTCTTTCAAGTCTTTATGTAGGAAATAGTAGCTTCACCTTTCCAATGGGGCATCCCTGATATCCACTCTCTTTAGTTATTTCATAGTACTTCTCTCTTACCTTTTAGTTTTTCTGTGAAGTTTTTGACCCTGGTGTTATCTCATATTGAGTGTGCATTCTTTGTATTGGACTATGACCGCTACATATACATCACTTACCTTGCCATGTACACTTTAGCATAACACTACATTCTCATTACACACTTTTTATGTAGTTTAACATCCCATCAAGCCCATTATACTGTACCTTGGCAATGCCTTTGCATTGTTATTTTCTCTAAACTCATATGAACCCAATCCCCAACTTAAAACTCATTGCCCACCTGGAATTTCTAATGATGGTTTTGGGGGCTGTGGGCAGAAGGCCCTACCCTCCTGGAATTTTCAGGCAGATGGTAGGGTCCGAGGGGCTCAGTGATTGGTCCAGGGGCCATGGGGGTGGGGTTTTGCATAGGTTTTGAGCTTCAGTTATTAGGAATAGGTGCAATGTTTAGTGGGTACACACCGTTTGGCAGGGTTAGCAGTAGCTTTTCACAGTAGCTTGTTGCACTGTGTCATAAAGTGATCAGTTTTGCGATGAAGGTTTTAGACTGTGTGAAGCAGGCACTGCTTGAGCTGCAGCAGGCAGGCAGGGTCGACCTGCTGTCTGGAGCTGCGTTGACAGCGAAGGTGGAGGAGACAGTAAAAGGCTGCATTATCCGTGATGTAGCAGGGCCATCTGTGAGACGGGGCAGCAGGGGAGGTGCGTAACATGGCAGTGCACGCCACTGATTTCGGCCCTTACCTGTGGGGGAACATGGCAGGAAAAAGGGGGGGGCCTGGTCCTCGGTGCAGCAGTTACTCAGGGCCCGAGCCTGTCTGTGAGCATGCACCAGAGGGTTAGGTGATGCCTCTGGCTCATGCGGGAGCAGCCTTCATTGATGTCACAAGAGGCGGAGCCACAGCGTCACAGGTCCTGCCCCTGGACCTCCTGAGTCAGCGCATGCAGGCCCTGTCGGCACAGCCAGATAAGGAGTATGGGGCAGGAAGTGGTGCCGGGCAGCCTACAGAGACTGTGCCTGCCTCCTCTAGTTTTTAGGTCGAGCCTAGCGATGCAGCGCATGCGCTGCTCGCTTTGCAAGGCATGCAGTATTCAGTATAGTGTGGAAGCTTTGTGGAAGCTTCGTAGAAGCTTTGCCCACTCTCCGCCCAATCTTTTTTATTGGTTTAGGTCCAAAATGCTGCCTTCCGATTGGTTTTAGGCTTGTTAGTCCCACCTCATGACGAGCATGTCATCATTTGTATCCTTCCATGTCTACTGGTACCTTTACTCCAAATACTATTTTCTTCCCTGTCTCCCCCCGCCCCCTCCCGCAGTCCGTGACATCCCGGCCCCCCACTCCCGTTTGTGCCTTCTCGCCCGCAGTCTTGTTTCCAATGTAATAGGTCTCGCGTAAATGCAAGTCCTATTGCATTGCAAATGCTTTTTTTCATAGACACGCCCCTGGGTAGGCCGCCAGGCAATACGCGGCTGCCACATTTCTTGGGGATGGGCGCCCACTCTTGGTTGTGTAGCATTAGCATCGCTTAGTACTTGCCGCACTACCCCCCCACCCTTCGGGCCTACTCTTTGTCCGTCCGTGCCCCCAGCAACCCGCCATACTGCCCCCACCCCGGAGGATGGGGATGCGGGAGACGGTGTGGAAAAGACTGTAGAGGTGAGTTGCTTTGTTTAATCCTTCCGGTTTGAAGCTATGCGCTTTTTCGTATGATTATAGAGGAGTCCTGGCCCCTATCAGTCTGGCTCTTGGGTCATTCCAGATGGAGGTTTTGCGGTGGGTCACTGTGTATCACAGTGTTTCTCTGTTTACAGGAGGACTGAACTCGCCGGGTCGATTCCAATGCATCTCACCAAATGACATGAACTGAATTTTTCCCTAAATATCCATCATGTGTAGCAAGTCTCCTCCTGTTGATGTACCCCACTTGTTCTAAGTTAGTTTCATTAAGTTTAAGCGCGATGCAGCAGCAGCACTCGCTTCCACTGTCCCGCCGACATGTCTCACGGGTGAATTGTACACCGCTGGCCGTACCGCCCACATACGCCATGGCAGTTTTTTAGATCGCGCCCACCTATTCATATTGCCAGCAGCTGCACCCACATGTAAAACTTCAGTAACTCTGTATAAATACGCATCCGCAACAGTGAGGCATTAACATTTACTTTTGTTGTGTATCACCTATTCCGTTCAGGTTCAATAGTTGTCTGTGAGCTTTAGTACACAGCAGTTAACGCAGAGATGTTCTATTAACTAATGTTTTATTTATTTTAACTTATAGGTGTATTTAACCGTGTTTTGGCATGCCTTATTCATAAGTTAGCACATCAGAGTACGTCCGAAGCATTCGGGTTTAACTCACATGTTATTCATATTAATAATGTTGGGACTGGAAATCATCCATGCTCTCTGGCTCGTAGCCTGTCTTATTAAAACTTGTGGTTCTATGTAGTCGGCTTATCAATTTAAAAGTATTCAATAGACGTAACGGGTGCCTAAATACAGGGGGGGCTTTTTTACAAGCACCTTGCACCTCTTTTGTGTCATTTCTAACATGGGAAGAGTAACATACGGGTGGCGCAAGGGGGCTTGTAAATAAGCCCCAGGGTGTTTCTGTGGCTAGTCTGAATCCTGAAGACATTATTGCTAACATAATGAAAACTGAAATTTCAAAAAATTATATTTGTTTGCGGGAGCTTGGTTTTAATGATTTACAATCAAAGATGGCTGTGAGCTTTGCTGCAGCTGCTGATTGACCTGCTGATTCACTTCTGCTTTGACTCTGTCAGCCGACCGGTGGAGTGGGCTTTCCCCGCGCCACCAGCAAGGGGCATATTTAGGAGGCAGTGTGTTTTTCTTCTGTGCCCGGGAATCAGAGTTGCCCATATGCTACGGGAAGGGAGAACTGGGGGTTCTAGCAGGGACTGGTGTATGCAGGAGGCTTGGGTACAAAGCAGAGGCATTGCAGCACCAGAGCTACAAGAAAGCAGTCGAGACAACGGGGACCTATGCTGTTCTTCATATGGCATGACAGTACCTGGAAGGTAGCTCTTGAGCACGAAGTATGGGTTTCTGTGGGAGTAAACCCATTGGCATTTTTTTTTCTTCTCAAAATTGAACCTCATGGTCCTATCCATTACTATTTCCTTAACCCGGGGTGCATTGGAGCTTGTGGCTTTCTCTAATCTCTAGTCACTCTATTCCATGTCAGGCTGCTGTATTGTTTCAGACTCCCTGCACCTCCCAACCACAGCCCATACTCTCTATTGTTCCTTGTCATAACCCAGGCACTCCTTATTCCCCATTTCGCTGCAATTCCCTTGCTCCTCTATTATCGAAGCACCTCGTTAGGCCACCTTGTGGTTTCTAAGCACCTTAATTCGCACTTGGTTCAGCTATTACCTCCCTCTGTGACCCATTGAGTACCCATTTTTCTTTTCGAGTTTATCGCTGTATATCCAAGTAGACATTCGGGTTATTGTACTTTTGATTCTACCTTTCCAGCCGACACGTTCCTTTTGTTTTTCAGATATCTGGGTTGGGTTGGTCAACCACCTGTGTTCTTTTTTTTTTTTAAACAAATTTTGTTAACAGATTTTCATTTTTCGCAATATGACTACTGCAGTACAATGAGCATGCGGATCGGCACGATCAGTATCTTTACATTTGTGAGCTCTGCTGCATAAAAAGAAATTAAGGCCGACAAAGCCAGTACCTGCTTTTGCTCACACTAAACATAGTCCGCTCAGTCACAAATATTTCCACTTACACATTTTACCAATATTCATTCATAGAGTCAAAGCCAGATATATGGCCGTATCCCAACATGCCCTTGTCTTCTATAATAATAAGAATATACCCCAACTTGTCCCCCTCCCTCCAGTCCTCCTAACCTCATATAATGGCGGCCGATGACACCATGGTGCCTCAGGCTTGATACATCACATCATTTATCAACATAAGTATTTCTTGGGTTAGGTTGACGACATTCATTCATCAGTACTCATGCTTGCCATTGTAAGTATCTCTAAGAGGTGGGTTTGGAATTATGACACACTGTTTACTGTGAGCCAGTTTGGGCCTCTGTAGCATCTAATTCTTGTGCTTTAAGGGTTTCCAGCATAACATCCCACTCCAGTGCTGTCGGGGTTTTTCGTAAGCCCCTGGTCTCCTCCCGTCTGATGGCCGCGCTTTCTGCACTACCCCACCGGATTTCCACCGCATGGTGATAGCCCTCATTGCCAAGATGAGCGATAAGTTCACAAGCCTATATTGCACTTTGTGTTTAGTAGAGGACTTGTGGAGGCCCAGGATACATGCTTCTAGGGTATCGGGTATGTCCCATTGTGTGGCTGCCTGTGTATAGCGCCTGACCAAGTCCCAAAATTCTCGTATACGTGGGCAGGTTCTCACCATATGAACTAACTCTGCTCCCTCCCAGTGACATCTAGGGCAGCAGTTTGGATATATCTGAATTTTGCGTTCCTCTGTATTTTCCTGGGATGTTCCAGAATTCTCTCCTATTCTTTCTCTTCTAGGGCTCGCCCTATTTCATCTGACCATGCGTTGCGTAGAGTAGTGAGGGCCGTCCCCGCTTATAACCATTTAATTAAGTGTTTGCCCCGTCCCATATAGTAAAGTGCATTTACCAGTGCATGCGTGGAGGGTTCCTGCCGGTGTGTAGCCCAATGTGCCTTTACATATTGTACTAGCGCTGCATGTAATATATACAAATGATCTGGCACCCCTGTCTCTCTAACAAAGTTACCATGGTCCAGTAGCTGTCCGTTATGGAACAAGTCCGATATCGTGCTAGCCCCTGCTTCAAGCCAGGGAGCGAGAGTGAGCGTTGTTATTCGTCCAGTCGCCAATGGTATGTCCAATAACGGGATGTTGCCAGCATAAGCAGGGTGAGGGCCTGTATATTGGAGTGCCGCCTTCCAGCACTGCAGCGCCGTGTGTAGCAGGCGAGGAAGATGCTGGGGGAGTTTGCAGCGTGGTAACAATAGTGTATGCAAAGCTCCTCTTGCAATATCGCGCTCGGTGTAACCTATTTCCTGCAAATTACGCCCGGCCGTCCAAAAGGACAACCACTGCAACTGGCAAGCATAGTAGTATGCTCTGAGGTCCGGTTCTCCCAACCCTCCTTTGTTCGTATCGAGCTGTAACTTTTTGAGGCTTCTCTTCCTCCTCCTGCCAGGCCCCCATATAAGGTCAATAAGCACGGTGTTTAGAAGTTTAAAAGTGGACTGTGGGAGCAACACCGGTAGGTTCGTAAAATAATAAAGTAGGCGCGGGAGGACCACCATTTTGGCAAGGGCTACTCTTCCCATTACCGATAGTGGTAATGTGGTCCAAAAGGCAATACTAGAGCGCAGAACTCTAAGTGCCACCTGTAAAGTCGTGGGCCCAAATAGGATACTTGTGGGCATGGCCTGCTCCTGAAAGAAAAAGGCATGCGACTTCGAGGGGTTAATGGCCAGGCCCGATATGTGTTCAAATACGGCAAATATCCCGGGCAGAGGGGCTAAATCCGACGCAAGGTCTTTAATATACAGAATAATGTCGTCTGCATAGGCAGAGAAGAGGTGTGTGTTGGGCCAGGTCGGAATGACCACCCCTTGGGCATCTGTGCGCAGTTTTAGTGCCAAGGGTTCCAGTGCCAATATAAACAGAAGCGGTGAGAGTGGCCATCCTTGTCTCGTCCCCCTAAATATAGAATATTCAGCTGATATATGCCCCCCAGTGCCAACCCTATCAGTAGGGGCATCATATAAGAGCCGGAGTCACTTAAGAAAATCATCCGGCAGCACAAATTTCGCTGGTGCCTTGAACATGTACTCCCAATTTAGCGTATCAAACACCTGGCGTAGGTCTAGTGTTATGTAGCCTGCATGAGCGTAGCGTGTGGAGGCAGCCGACATTAAATAGTGCAGTCTCCTGGTATTCAGGGACGTGCTCCGAGCCGGCAAGAAGCCAGTCTGATCAATATGTATCAACTTATTCAGGAGAGGCAGGAGCCTATTTGCCAGTACCTTACTAAGTATTTTATATTCCGCGGCTAATGACGATAATGGGCGGTAGCTTGCCATATCAGTGGGGTCCTGTCCCGGTTTTGAAAGAGAGACCACCTGTGCCGTGGTAAGGGGCAGTGTCCCCTCCGCCAGCGACGTGTTATATAGGGTCTCCAGTTGTGACAGGCGAGAGTCCATGTAGATGTCATAAAATTCTGCAGGTAACCCGTCTAGCCCAGGGGTTTTATTACAGGGAAGCCCTTTAATTGCTATCTTAATTTCTGATTTTGTAATGGGGGCTGATAGGTCTTTCAGGGCTGCTGCAGTCAGTTGTGGATATGGTAGTGCATGGAGAAAGTCGTCGATTCCAGTGTCCCCACTCTATGTAGGTCTGCTATTCAAAGTAGCGTAATATTGGCAGAAGGCCGCATTAATGTAATTTTGGGTATGCGCCCTGTCATGGTAGTAATTTCATTGATCACAGCGGTCGGGGGATCATCACGCAGTAATTTGGCTAGTAGTGTCCCTGATTTGTCTGCCTCAGAGAGGCACCTCTGCATGTAGCGTTGGTGGTCTATGACACGTAGGGATTCTAACAATTCCGTGTGTTTGATGCGGGCTTCCTGGAGTGGTGCCTGTTTCTCCCTGTCATGTGCGGCCTCCTGTTCTAACCTATCCATCTGTCGTTCTGTTTCTGTAAGGGCCTTATGCACTTCCTGCCTAGCTCCCACTGTCGCGCTTATGGCCCTCCCACGTATGACCGCCTTAAAAACGACCCACTCAATTAAACCATTCGAAGCTGTATTGCTATTTTCGGCAAAATACTATGTGATAGTGTCAGCCATGGCAGTACGGAACACTTTGTCCTCCAGCAGCTGTGGCCAGAGCCTCCACGTAGGGACCGGAGTGGGTATCCTACCCCATGTGACAGTTATCTCCAGTGGGTTATGATCCGAGAAGGTTTTTGCTAGCATATGTGACCTGCATCGCAATCGTGTTTGAGCAGTAGATTCTATCTATCCTAGTGTGTAGCATATGGACCGGGGAGTAAAACGAGTATTCCCTATGTGTTGGGTGTCGCAGTCTCCACACATTGCACAATGCCCAACCCTCCGCCCAGTTACAGAGTTCCTTCGCCTGCTTAATCACGCCTGCGCCATTCAAAGGGGGATGGGACCTGTCTAGAGCAACATCCATAATTGTGTTACAATCCCCGCCGATAATCCAGGGGTGCATCTCCTACCCAGTCAGTGCTAGGTTCAAGGTAGTTAGAAAACCCTCTTGCTCAGTATTCGGCGCATATGTGCTGCCCAACACAACTTGTTGACCATCCAGGGACCCCCTTAGGAGAACATATCGTCCCTGTTTGTCCACTCGCTGTTCCAAGGCTGTAAAGGGTACACTATGTCTGATCCATACAGTGACCCCACGGGCATATCCAGAGTAATTAGTAGAGAAAACCTGCCCCCTCCAGTTTTTGCGGAGCCGCACTGCCTCCTGCTCTAATAGATGAGTTTCTTGCAAATATACTATGTGTGCTTTACGCCTTTGTAGTTGGGCATGTATTCTATAGCGTTTCTGTATCAAACCCATACGTCTCACGTTCCACGTGATTATGTTATATTGACTGAGTGTATGCATTGGATTTGTAAAGAGAGCCTGTGGTCAGGTCATGTCTTATATGTGTGAGTAGTGGGCCGCTTCATAATAAACCAGTCAATAGGACTGTACCCCTCCCCAAAAATCCCAATACTCGGTCCGGTCGAGAAACTATACCAGACCATGCAGCCAAACATGGCAAACAAAACTTTGCCCTGTACAACAACAGCATTTGCATGTCGGGGGACATCGCTAACGCCAAACCATGGGGTGCAAGTCGCACTCCGGTGCTCTGTAAAGCCCAGTCCGAGCAAGAACCTGGGCTCAAAGAAACATGTATGCACACAACGCCGCAGTATGGTTCAGCAAAAAGGATATTGCGCCACAGGTAGGCTCAAGTTAAGTTCAACAGGAGTGTCACCCCTTATACCACGTTGTAATATGGGTTTATATGAGAGAATAAACAACAATATCACAACTCGTATAAATACGAGAGACGGTTTAGAGTATGCATGTCAAAGAACATTGCAGAACAGAAAAAGGAAGACTCTTGGTCAGCGATTTTTTTGGAAAGTGCACAAGGCATCATATATTTGAACACAATCAAGTACAGTTGTATCAGCACTGTAGGCAAGGAAATGCATAAAAACAACCCGACATTGAACTTGGTGCTAGAATGTGCAAGTGACAAGGCAAGTGGCGACGCAAGTGACAATGTGTATACAGAGAAAAAGGGTGCAAGGTGGGATAATATATACAGTGAAGGATGGTTCGGACATTGCTTTCAACAAATTTTGCAATTATTTGATGGAGCCATAGTGAATAATGCGCTGTAATGTTGCGCTGAATGGTCAATGGCGTTTCGATCCTTTAGATCAGGATCATCTTCAGGACCGGGTTGTTGGTTTAAAGCGGTGCTGTACAGGGGGGAGAAAGAAGGATGTCAGGGTAGTAAAGGGAAGGTGTATCATGCGTGGCGATCAAGACTGGTGTAAGAGGAGGAAAGAGGTGGAAAAAGGGGGGGGGGGATGGGCATAAGTGCCCAGAGAAGGCAAGTCTGGTTTGAAGGGGGGAACTAACGGAATTGAATCGGACTCTAGAGGGGATGTCCGGAGGGTGAAAGGGTGAGGGCAGGAGAGGAGTCGCCACTTGCCTTGTCACTTGCACATTCTAGCACCAAGTTCAATGTCGGGTTGTTTTTATGCATTTCCTTGCCTACAGTGCTGATACAACTGTACTTGATTGTGTTCAAATATATGATGCCTTGTGCACTTTCCCAAAAAATTGCTGACCAAGAGTCTTCATTTTTCTGTTCTGCAATGTTCTTTGACATGCATACTCTAAACCGTCTCTCGTATTTATACCAGTTGTGATATTGTTGTTTATTCTCACAGGTAGGATCAAGTCATTATATACGAGTGTCCTCACGGCGGTCAGCCAAACAATCCATCCGCCGTCTGCGGGGTCACGGTGGGAAACAGGGCCACACATCTCTCGGAGTCTGACCTGTGCAGTTCATCCGCTGAAGAGGCTGAGTCCTCAATTAATGCTCGAAACGTAGCAGCTGTTAGAAGTGCCTGTTTCTTGCCCTGTTGTTGCTGCTGTGACGTCGGATTGTTTCGTCTAGAGTTCCCACGTATCCGCCTGCTTCGACGTGTACCGGTTAGTTCCTTTCAGCTGGCGCTATGTTGCGTGCCTTGGGAGGCGCTGTCTCCAGCCACTGTAGGGTCCGTCACCTCCATCCATTCCTCAGCATCTTCCAGGCTCTCAAAAAAGTGTGTTTTGCGGTTATAGATAATTTTCAGGCGGGCCGGAAAGAGAAGCGCATATTTAAGGTTCAGGTCTCTCAACGTCCTTTTGACTGCCATGAAGGAGGAGCGCTGCCTCTGCACTATAAGCGTGTAATCCGGATAGAGCGATCTTCTGCTATTCTCTAAATGTATCTGCTTCAGTTCTCTTGCTTTTTGCAATAGCATATCACGGTCCCTATAATTTTGTAGGCGGACAATAAGAGGCCGTGGCGGGGCTCCCGGTTTTGGTTGACCTGTAGGTTTCCTATGCGCTCGTTCCACGCAGTATTGGGCGGATAGGCCCTCTGATGTGACATGGTCACGGAACCATTGCTACATGTAGCGGGCTGAATCCATCCTTTCACAACGTTCTGGCAGGCCAATTACACGTACGTTATTCTGTCTCGTCCTCCCTTCCGCATCTTGGACTCGGTCCATCAGGGTATTGACTTGTTTCTGGAGCTTCTGTATAGGAGTCGTGTTCTGGACCTGTTGTGGAGACAGTTTAGTCAGTGTTATGGTGTGATCCTTCACTTTATCAGCTAGTTTGGCATGGTCCACTTTGAGCAACGTAAAACCAGTTGTCAGGGCACCAATTTGCTGCTCGATGGCCTCCTGGAGTCCCGTACATCCTGAAGGATAAGATCCAGTTTGTCCATGGGCACTGCCTCTGCTGTAGGTGGTATTCAACTGGGAGATGGTGACGCTTCACTAGAGTCTGCACGCTCCATCCCGTAGTCCACACTGGGCCCCGCGTCCTGTTGCTTTCCTTTAACGCGGCCCATCACCGTCGTCTCAGCCTTGTCAGCAAAGCAATGGGCCTCCTTGTCGTGCCCCGGGAGGGTGGGGCACTCCGGCAACAGGCCACCAACCGCGATCCCACCAAGGAGACGCACAGTCGGTCACAGCTGCGCATACAAGGTAAGCAGTTGGCGTTCACACCGGTACAGGCTATGGCCCTCTGCGAATATGGGCACTGTGGGACCGGTTAGCCGCCTAGGTATCTCGCACAGGAACGCGACCCGTCCCGACCCACCACAGGTTATGTAGGTGTGCCCAGTGTTCCAGTGCAAGCATCCAGGGTGAATTCTGTGCTCCTCGCCCTTCCGACGACTCCTGGTGGCCTCCCGCCCTGGGCTCCGCACCCAAACCAACAGACCACGCGCGCAACCTGGGCTTCATCCTGGACTCCTCCCTCTCCATGACCAGGCAAGTCAACGCCGTATCCTCGGCGTGCTTCAACATCCTACGCATGCTACGGAAGATCTTCTGGTGGATCCCCACCGAGACCAGGAAGACCGTCACCCAGGCCCTCGTCACCAGTCGACTGGACTACGGCAACGCCCTCTACGCCGGTACCACCGCCAAGCTCCAGAAGAGACTCCAGCGGATCCAGAACGCCTCAGCCAGACTCATCCTCGACATCCCACGATCCAGCCACATCTCTGGACATCTAAGAGACCTGCATTGGCTCCCCGTCAACAAAAGGATCACCTTCCGCCTCCTCACCCACGCACACAAAGCCCTACACGACCAAGGCTCGAGCTACCTCAACAACCGAATCAACTTCTACGCTCCCAAACGCCACCTCCGATCAGCCAACCACGCCCTCGCCGCCGTCCCCCGCATACGAAGAGCAACAACAGGAGGAAGGTCCTTCTCCTACCTGGCCGCCAAGACCTGGAACTCCCTCCCGACCGACCTGCGCCGGACCCAAGACCACCTCTCCTTCAGGAATCAGCTGAAGACCTGGCTGTTCGAGCAGTAACGGCACCCCCCTCCCCCCAGCGCCTTGAGACCCTACGGGTGAGTAGTGCGCTCTATAAATGTCATTGATTGATTGATTGATTCCTCACCACCGTAGCGGGGTCATCCAACTCTCCACACAGCCAGGCCGCCGCCTTTCCATTGAGTAGGCCCTCCGCCAGTGCGATGATGCAGCAATTACACTGACCTCTCCTGTCTGAAATACGGCCCCAGGTTTGCAATCGCCGTCAGTTTTCCCTAATGTCCCTCTCACAACACTGCACATTGTCATATGAGCAGGCCCAGCCGCCGCACAAGTCCGGCCTCAGGGCATCAACCACAGGCCTCAATACATCCCCGGGCCTCGCGTAGCTGCCGCCCCGAGGCCCGCTCCCAGGACGCGGGCACGCTCACCGCCTCGCCTCGGGCCATTCCTCAGGGCACACAGCAATCAGGTCCGTCTCCCCACAACCCGTCGGCAAGTTCCTCCGGTCTGTCTCCTTAATAGAGCCGCAGGCAGCGCCAGCCGTAGAGCGGCTCAGCGCGTCCCCGAGCTCCTCGCCTTTTTCCAGCCAACTCACAGGCTCTGGGCAGCGGGGCTTGCACTGTATGGGCGGTAGCGGGCCAGGACACAGGTCCGATCATCTGTGCTGCCCAGCTGCTCCAGGCCACCTCGCTATGAGCCCCTCCGTGCGGCGTGTGATAGTGTAATTTCAAGTTGCTAGAGCCCGGGCACGGAGCTCAGTTAAATGGCAGCCGCCATGTTCCGCAGTCAGCCACGCCCCCCCAACCACCTGTGGTTTGACAGTTGATTTTCCCCTGCAGGCACAAACATTTTGTCGTTTCGGCCTTGCATTTTATAATGGCCTGGTAAATTGAACCTGGTTTTGTCCTTTCTTTATTTGGCTTTTAACAACAAACAGCATGGCTGTTTTAGAGCACTGTTTCCCTTCCCCACATCCCGGTGGAACCGCTACTGCCCCTCACCTGCAGACCATGTGCTGCATGGCTAAATACTTACAAAGTCCCAAAGGCGAGACCGATTGCATTGTAAATTCTTGTTCATTTACTTGCCAGGAGGTTGCCTCTAGGGCTGGGGAAACGGCCCACGATGGTAGTGTGTGTACCTCAAATCAAGAGAAGTTTCCTGAGCACGGGGAAATGGGAGTTTCTCAGCCCACGCTAGGGGGTGGTTCTGGGGGCAGGACATTTTTCTCTTCTAGAGATGAGCAAGAAGTATTAGTGACTGGTGAACAGAGGTCTTTTAGGAGCCATGGTGTTAAGAAAGCGCTAACACTTGAATGAAGCAGAAAGTTCCTTTAATTAGCATAAACCAACACATGCTCCAGAAGGGAGGAGCGAATGACGACTTGCGTTGTCGGCGATCAGCTGTCAACTGTCAATGCTACAGTTGGACAGCTGATGACCTCACAAGTATGGTGTCCGCGCAGGGACACACAGTGGCAAACTGGAACGGTGTCCCAAGTAGGACATAAGAGGAACGTAACACATGGTGATGGGGTTTGAGGCTCCTGCCCCCGCCTTACCCCATAGTCTGATTAGGAGGGGAAGTTTTCCAGGATGGCAGTCTAGGCAGGTGGGTGTGGTGTCTCATGAGCCCCCCAGGCCCCAGGGTTTGCTGGTCAAGCAAGCCAGGGCCAGTTAAGTGCCAACAAGGCGCTTGAGGCAGGTGCAGCGGAGTGTTGGTGTTTTACAGGATGTAGCACAAGACCAGCAGCAACTCAAACTGTGCATGAGGACGGACGGCTTTGACGCAGACCCCGATCTTGAAGCCAGGTAAGGTATGGAACAAGGGCAGAGTGGGAGGGGTTGTGGAAGTGAGGGTACAGGTCGTGGGGAGGGAGACGCAAGTGAGGTGCAGTCCCAGGTTACGAAAGGGTAAGTATGTATAGGTATGGAAGTAGTGGGGGAGTAGGAGGCAGGGACAGGGGGGTTGCTTACAAAGTCGCAGCAACATAGACCATTGAAGGTGGGGGGGTAGGGGATAGCAAACAAGGAGAGAAAAGAGGGGAAGAGAAGAGGAAGGTGGTGTACATGGGGATTACTAAGTCCTTAGAGGCACATTTAATGGCTACCACTGAGGAGCGCATTTGGAAAGGGGAATATGTGGAACTCTTTAAATTACTATATCACCAGATAAGGGCGAAAAAGGATTCCAAGGAGGAGGAATGTGAGCTGTCCCGTAGGCCAGGGTGCTGGTCAACAAAGAGAATTGGACAGTGGATTTTCTGATCTACACAAGTGTTTACTTTAAAAAGTACCCTAAGAGATGCGTCTCCTTATTTAAATATCGTGCTGTAGTGCGTAAAGAACAGCTGACTTTTGGGTGGTGGGCCTGGGTGCGTTATGATGATGAATTCCAGGCTGGCCTTGCAGAGGAAGAGGACGGGGTGTGGGGACAGCTGGATTATGAGTTGTTCTTGCAAACTAGGACACTGGAGAGGCCATCCCCATCGACTTATATGGCGAGCGGTTGGCGGGTCATTTACAATCCCTTTTGGGGGCGTCTCACCCAGTCAGGGATTGGTGCAGCAGGACAAGGACAGACAGGGACAGCAGGCACATGTTGGTCATTTAATAGGGGCAGTGCTTGCGGGAGTATTGTAAATACCATCGCAGGTGCTCAAAATTTGTTGGCAAGCACATGCTTACCCAATGTGGCATGCAGGGTGAGGTTTCTGGGAAGCATGGCAGCACCGGTGGACAGTGGACTGGTTACAGTGACCGAGGGTGAGGGAGAGGAGGTCAAAATTCCATGGTAAAAAACATGTACGCCGGTTAGGTTGGACTGTGTGGAACAATGGATTGCTATATTGGGGTCCAACAGGAAGAAAGAGTTAATATTGGCAGGTTTCCGTTTTGGGTTTCGTTTGTGTTACAAGCAGTAGCGGCCAGTGTTATGGATGAGTGGAGGGGTGGGCAGGGGTACATAGGGGTCATGGGACGGCACTATAAAACAATATTACATTTTTAAAAACTTGTCTGCAATTTGTCGTGTTGCGCTTTTCTGGTCCTCTTTTCGCAGGCACAGGCTCCCAGACTGCCCTGCGGCCAATCCTGAAGCTGCTCACATGCATGAAAGCAGCTTTAGCATTGGCCTGAGCGCCGCAAATTTGCATTCCCAGACAGACTGGGAGCCTGTGCCTGCTCTCTCCAACCCGGCACCTCAGCTTGGGTTGGAAAGAGCTTCAATGTGCACGACGGTTCAGACGGCCTGAGACGGCCAGCCAAACAGTAATGCGCACAGCGAGTAGTGCGACCACTCCTCCTTTCATCCCCCATGGCCCGCTGGCAGAGACTCTGCAGGAAAGGAAAAATAAAACAATAATAAAAGGTTATCGTTTTAATTTTCCGTACCTGTCGTTTTTGAGGCAGCTGGCGCAGTGGGGGAGCTGGGGGGGGGGGGGTTGACGCTCCTCCGACATAGGGGAGGAGCTGTCCCTGGTTACGAGGGTCCCAAGTTAAGGCAATGGGCAGTAATTTTTAGGTCAGTGCAAGGGCATGAAGAGTTGGTTTGGAAAAAAGTGACGTAAGGAAGAATGGAAGGGCCGTTTCAAGACTGGTTGATGGAGAACTTGCAGATTTCACCAATTGGGGTGGTGCCAAAGGAGCAGCAGGGTGAGTTTCGTCTCGTTCATCACCTGTCATGGCCAGAAGGGGTGTCTGTCAATGATTCCTGAAGGGCGCATTATAGTGCATTATGCATCTGTTGACAAGGCGGTCCAGCCCAGCAATAAAGTGGGTAGGGGCACCAGGTTATCGAAGTGTGATGTCAAATCAGCTTTTCGATTGCTTCCTTTTCACCCTGCGAACCATGAGTTGTTAGGCATTCAGTTTGGGGGACAGTTCCTTGTGAATAAGGCCTTGTCTATGGGTTGTTCAGTTTCTTGTTACTTGTTTGAAGCTTTCAGTCCTCTTTTGAAAACAATAGTTGTATGTGTCAGAGAAAGATGTTATGACCCACTACTTAAATGATTTTTTAATTGTGAGGGCCCCATGTTCAGGTGAATTTTTTTAGGATTTGATGCAGGACTTGGGTGTCCCTTGGTGCCAGAAAAGACACTAGGGCCTGTCCAGGTGCTTACCTTTTTGGGCATTGAGTTAGATTCTGGCAAGATGGAGAAGCAAATGCCTGAGGAGAAGCAGTGGCATTGCCTGGAATTTTTGGAAGCAATTTTGGCCAGATCTAAAGTGCAGGAGAAACACATCCAGATCTTGCTGGGTCACCATAAATTTGCCTGTAGGGCAGTCAGGTCTGGTAGGACTTGCTGTAGGAGTTTGGGCTGGGCACTGACCTCATAACCATATCACAGGGTGCGACTGAAGGCGGGGGTGCGAGAGGACTTGAGGCTTTGTCATAACTTTTTGAATAAATGCAGTGGAATTCCAATGGCAAGAATTGGGGAGCAGATGGAGTCGTCTATTGAAATGTTTTCTGACGCCGCTGGTCGGCACAGCTTTGCCCTGTTCTGGCAAGGGGAGGGCGCAGCATCGCTTTCTTGTAATTTTTTCCTTTGGTGGTGGCTGTTTGTTTTTGGGGGTGACTCTTTGCGAACAAGACAGTTCTGTTCAATGTTGATAACATGGCTGTAGTCAACAGCCAGTCAGCAAAAGAACCCAGAGTATGGCGGTTGTTGAGAGTTTTTGTGTTGGAGTGTTTGCGTGCAAATGTTAGTTACACTGGGCGCCTTTTTCTTGCAATTCACAATGGAATTGCTGATGATCTTTCTCGCTTTCAGTGGACGAGGTTCCGTGGGTTGGCCCCAGGGGCGGACGAGAGGAAGACTGCAATGCTAGCCACTTGTGGGCGGTAGGCGAGAGTGGGTGTTGCAGCTAATCCTTGGTTAGCTATCAGGACCGATGCGCAAGCCATATGGTCTGGCGTGGGAAGAGCTTTTGCAGTCAAAGGCAGCTGCGCCGTGGAAGTATGGATGGAGGTCAAGCTTGCCGGGATGATGTAGTAAATTTTATAATGTCTTTGATTGAGAAGGGTTTGTCGACTGTCACCATAGCCAGCAAAGTGGCGTGTGTGACCTTTTTTGGGAAGTTGAGGTGAGGCTACGAGCTATCTGTGGGGGAAGTGCATCCTGGAAGGGTGGTCAAGGGAGAGGGGTGCAGTGGAAACACTACTTATTCTGAAGCAAATGGTTGGCACTCTCCCAAAGGCATGTCGAGATGCATGGGAGACGCTCTGTTTTTCTGTCATCATGGTGTGGTTGTTTTTTGGGGGCATTTCGAGTTACAGAAATTTTTGGGTCTGCGGCGCACGAGGGGATCAGCTGGTGTGATGTCAGGATGCTTTTGGAGGTGGTTCAGGTGTGTATAATAAAGACTAAGACAGATCAGTCGGGGAAAGTGGTGTGCGTCACTTTGCGAGCTTAACTTGATGTGTCGATTTGCCCCTGTGCTTGGTGGCTGGCTTTTAGTCGGCAAGGAGGCGGAAGCACAGAGGTGTTTCAGCATGAAAATGGGGCGTGTTTTTCGACCTCACAGGTATTGGGGGGTTTGCGTAAAGCATTGGGTTTGTTTTGCTATGAGTCACAGGAGTTTGGGACACATTAAGTTCGAATTGGGATGGCGATGGAGGCTGAGGGCAGTGGTTGGATAGTGGGGGAGTGTTGGACCTACGTCCTAGGGGTAGCTTGGCTCAGGTCAACAGGCTTACATCTCCACTTGGCCTCTCATGCTTGCATCCTACCCAGCTCGCAATCTTGTGCAGCATCACACAAAAAGGACACTACACCGATTAGATTCAAGGTTTACTAGAATTCTCCAACTGTACTTTTTCTTTTTTTTTAACGGGGATACTCAGTTTCACATAGCAGAGTAAAACATTACATTTGCATTTAAAAGGACAATTTCATTCCAACGTTACATCTTAAAAAAAACGGTTACGTAAACACCCTCTGAGCTTCTCCTCCCACCCGGATTCAGAAGACCCAGGATAAATTCCTACTGGGAGGGCTCCAAACCACCGCTATAATTTCTGCAATTTCAAAAGAGAACTTGGTCGCACCTCAATCTCCTCCTTTTAAGCGCTACGTTGGATATTCCCTGTTGCTGGCAATAAATGGGTTACCTCTAACAATCTACATGTAGTCTATTTACTATCTAGCCAATAAATCATTACATTTCAACATTGTACATGAACCCAGGCGGTTACCAGTGTGGAGACTGCTTTTCTCAACTCTTATGTTGGATAACTGTATTTTCGCCCCTTCCCACCTTCTTGGTGGACCGTGTCTCGTGTACAACCAAGTCAGTCTACCCGCTTTACCAGTCTTGAACCTGGGTCTCTCAGAGACTGTCGCTAGGGTACCACAAGGCAACGCCTGGCCGCCGCTGCGCACTCTCTGGTGCCCTCCGGGGCTCTCTCCCCCCACCTTCTTAAGCCCCTCTTACTGTGTCACCACGGAGGTCTTCTGACGAACGGTTCAGTGGGAACCGGAGCTGAATGACTTGGGGTGGGCCGGAACTCACAGCGCCAGACGGGAAATCCTGACACCAGGTATGAGGTGAAAAGCTAGACACCCTCTGCCAAAGCGCTTTCCCACAGCCCCGGGCCTCACTTCCCCGCGGACTTGACCAGCCGGGTAGACTCGGACTCGATTGCAGGATACGGCCGCCGCCTCAGGATTCAGCGTGTCTTGTGGGGGCGCGGCCTACCTCGGCTTCCGGCAACAGAGAGGGGCGGCCCTTCGACCCCTCTCACGTGATACGAGGAGGACGGCCTCCAAGCCTGTCGCGTCCCTCGCCTCCCTCAGACGACTCTCCTCACCCGGATCGCGGCGTCGCTTGCTCACCAGCCTCCTCTCCCCAAGCCTCTCCACACCGCTCTTGCCAGCAGTGAGCCACCACCAGCGGACAACAGGAGCCCTCCGATCTCTTCAGGGACGGCAGTAATCACTTCAGGTAGGGACTCGGGTAGGGAGGTTGAGGGGGGGCCCAAATTAAGGGTGCCCAGAATTCTCCGGTGCAGCTTGTTTGGATTTCATAGTTCTCTTTATCTCCTGGGGGGGAACATCGCCTCTACAGCTCGAGATGAGAGGTAATCGCCACCGCCAGTCGAACTCCACCCAAGAAGGGATGAGGGTGGGGCTGGTCACAGACCGGGATCCTGGACCTCCTTCAAGGGTTCTGGCCACTTTTGAAAATCCTAGAATTACGCTGTTCCACCAGTTCACTGCCTGCATTCAGGGACCGGTCACAAGGGTAGGGGTGGCGTTACTAGGATTAGGACTCAGAGGGGAACGGACAGGACCACGGGTCTGCACTGAGTACAACCACCTCCTCACACAGGCGCCTTACTCCTGAATGACTCCACAGCCCAACTGGATTCTAAAATGGCCGCCCTCCTGCCACCTCTATTTATCACCTTGGGCTGGACTTGCCAGAGGGGTCCAGAAGGTTCTGGAACCTCCCATGGCAGTCATGGCCCGGGTGCTGAGGTGACAGTTGGAGCCACCATTTTGTGAATCCTACCTTCCTCATCTATCCACCTCAGTGGAGCACCTTGCGCCTTTCCCTCATGTGATGAGGAAGAGGCGCCCAGAACCTCTACATCAGTACCCCAAAAAGCTTGGTAGACAGAAAAAATGAGAAGGTGAAAAGGGACAAGAAAAATAATAAAAATGAGGAGGGAACCGCCAAAGGGCTGGCAGGTCTAACACGCGTCCCCCCCAGCTGAAAGTGGGGAGAGCTACCCAACCCCTTGGGAGTCCTCTTCACTAAGGCGGAAATACCTGGAGAGACCGTCAGCATTGGCGTGGTCCACTCCTGGGCGATGTTCCACCCTAAAGTCCATCCCCTGTAGGGAAATAGACCACCTCAACAGCTTGGGATTCTCGCCCCTCATTTGCATCAGCCACCTGAGGGGCCGGTGGTCGGTCTGAACCAGGAAGTGCGAGCCAAACAGGTATGGCCGCAGCTTCTTCAGAGCCCACACCACCGCAAAAGCCTCCCTCTCAATTGCACTCCACCTCTGCTCCCGGGGGAGTAGTCTCCTGGATAGGAAAACCACCGGTTGGTCTAGACCCTCGTCATTGAGTTGCGACAGCACTGCCCCAATACCGTGCTCCGACGCGTCTGTCTGGACAATGAACTCCTTGGCAAAGTCAGGGGCCCTGAGAACAGGTGCCGCACACATGGCCTTTTTCAAGGTGTCAAAAGCGTGTTGACATCCCTCGGTCCAGATTACCCGTCGAGGGTGCTTTTTGGAAGTGAGCTCAGTCAAGGGGGCTACGATTGTACCGTATCCCTTGACGAAGCGTCGGTAGTAGCCAGTGAGGCCCAAGAAGGCCCGGACCTCTGTCTGAGTCTTGGGGGGTTCCCAGGCCATGATGGTTTCGATCTTGGCCTGGAGGGGTTGCACCTGGCCCTGACCCACCAAGTGACCGAGGTACACTACCGACCCCTGCCCGATCTGGCACTTACTGGCTTTGATCGTCAGACCTGCCTGCTGCAAAGCCTGAAGAACAGCCTGAAGGTGACACAAATGGTCCTCCCAGCTGCGGCTGAAGACAGCGATATCATCCAGGTACGCAACTGAAAAGGCTTCCATTCCAGAGAGGACCTAGTTCACCAATCGCTGGAACGTAGCAGGGGCGTTCTTGAGCCCGAAGGGCATCACACAGAACTGGTAGTGACCCTCGGGTGTGGAGAAGGCTGACCTTTCCTTGGCTCCATCCGTCAGGGAAATCTGCCAGTACCCGGATGTGAGGTCAAAGGTACTGAGATATTGGGCAGCTCCCAACCGGTCAATGAGCTCATCCGCCCTCGGGATAGGATGAGCATCCGTCTTTGTCACTGAATTCAGTCCCCTATAATCCACACAGAACCGGAGCTCTGGGGTAGTGCCCGGTGGGGCAGCTTTGGGTACCAGTACCACCGGACTGGACCAGGGACTACTTGAAGGCTCAATTACTCCTACCTCTAGCATCTTGGTAACTTCCTCATGGATGCTAGCCTTCACCTTATCCGACAGTCGGTAGGACTTGGACTTCACAGGTGGGCTGTCCCCTGTGTCCACGTCATGGGTACACAGATGAGTCCTTCCCGGGATAAGGGAGAACAAGGAAGCAAACTGCTCCAGTACCTGGCGACAGTCCTTCCGTTGTTCAGGAGTTAGTGACGGTGAAAGGATCACTCCCTCCACCGATCCATCCTTCTCTTGGGACGCAAACAGATCGGGAAGAGGTTCACTTTCCTCTTCCTCTGACCCATCATTCACCATCATTAACGTGACCTCGGGTCTCTCTTGGTGAGGCTTGAGGCGATTAACATGGAGCACCCGATGGGGCTGCCAGGGGGTCTTAAGATCTACCACGTAGGTAACCTTGCCCTTTTTCCCAACCACCTCAAAGGGGCCTGACCAGCGATCCTGGAGGGCGCTAAGCTCTCCAGGTTCCATCACCCACACCTTCTGGCCAGGCTCCAGCTCCACCGGGTGAGCGTTTCGGTCATACCATACCTTCATGACCGTCTGGCTGGCTTCTAGGTTTTCAGAAGCTTGCTTCCACAACCTAGCCATCTGGCTACGAAAGGCCAGCATGTAGCTCACCACATCCGGGGAAGTTTTCTGGGAGTCTTTTCCCATCCATCCTTCACCAGACTGAGGGGTCCACGCACGGGGTGCCCGTACAACAGCTCGAAGGGGCTGAAGCCCACTCCCTTCTGTGGTACCTCCCTGTACGAAAACAGCAAACAAGGTAGGAGGACGTCCCATTTCCTCCACAGGCTCTCGGGCAGACTCCGGATCATGCCTTTTAAGGTTTTGTTAAACCTTTCCACCAGACCATTAGTCTGGGGGTGATAAGGAGTGGAGAACCGGTAGGTAACTCCACACTCTTTCCAAATGGCCCGCATGTAGGCCGACATGAAGTTGGTACCTCTGTCCGACACCACTTCCTTGGGGAATCCCATCCGGGTAAAAATTCCCATAAGGGCCCGTGCCACTGCAGGTGCAGGGATGGTCCTCAGAGGGATAGCCTCTGGGTACCGTGTGGCATGATCCACCAGAACCAGGATAAACCTGTGACCGGCAGACGTTGGTGGATCCAATGACCCGACAATGTCGATGCCCACCCTTTCAAAGGGGGTACCAACGACAGGCAGTGGTTCCAGGGGAGCCTTCAGCTTCACCCCTGTTTTCCCACTAGCTTGGCAGGTTACACACGTCCTACAAAAAGTATCGGACGTAATCCTCATCTGAGGCCAGTAAAAATGAGGGACAAGTCGAGCAAAGGTCTTGTCTTGTCCCAAGTGTCCTGCCAAGGGTATTTCGTGAGCCAGTCCTAATAGGAAGGCTCGGTAACGCTGGGGAACTACCAAGGCCCGGGATGAACCATGCACCGGAGCCTTGGGTTCGCTATACAGGAGTCCATCTTCCCAGTATATGTGGAAGTTCCCCGAATCGTTACCCGCTGCCTGGGCTTCGGCCTGCCGCCGTAAACCCTCAAGGGTAGGGCACTCCTTCTGGGCCCGACAAAACTCTTCCCTAGTAGGTCCTCCCTCCACCTGCCAGTCTGCAGGGGTAGGTAAGCCCTCCAGGGACGTTACATCCCCCTCCGTACACTCCGGGACCACTTCGGTTGCCCCATCCACCTTTGGAGGGTCAGATGCCGGGGCAGGCTTCCCCTGTCCCCGTCTACCCTTTCCGGCAGCTGGTTGGGCCTTTGTCCCAGGCTCCAACCTCTGTGAATCCCCTCTTCGGGTAGTCACGGACCGAGTGTGGGCACACGTCCACTCAGGGGTCCCCAACATTTCCATGTGGGCCCTGAACTCAACCTCCTTCCATGCCGAGTGTTCAAGGTCGTTTCCCAACAGGCAGTCGACCGGCATGGCAGGGCTGATCGCAACTCGTAGAGGACCCGCCACCCCTCCCCACTCAAAGGGAACCTGGGCCACCGGATAGTGACCCTCTCGGTTGTCAGCCATCACAACCGGGTGGACTACATTGGGGACCACCTGCTCCGGGGACACCAGCTGACTCCTTACCATAGTCATGCTGGCTCCTGTGTCCCTCAGAGCCTCCACCCTCTGGGCATTGATGGTGACCCATTGCCTGTACTTAGTAGTATTCGAGGGCATCTGGGTCTTAGGAACCATCTCACAATCCCCTAAGGACACTAAGGTTAGCCCTGCCCACTCACCTCCCTTATCTAGGGGCAACTCCTCCCCGAGCACTACACTCGCCACCCCAGGGGTCTTTCCTCCAATGGGAGGGTGTGGTCTCTTTGGACACTTGGCATCCCCCTTATAGTGCCCAACCTCACCACACTCAAAACAACGGACAACCCTAGGCTGCTGACCATGGTCAGGATAAGGGGGTTTGTGGGGGCCAACCTTAGGAGGGAATCCTACTCCCTTCCCTGGTGAACTCTTTTGGGGGCCTTTAGAGAACTCCCTCTTTTTGTCTCCCCCCTCTTTCTTCTGGGGGGCGCCCTGTCCAGCCCCTTGGAAATTCCCTCCAGTCCCTTTTGAGGATACCCGGGTACTCGCCCAGATATCCGCCTCCTCTGCAAGCTTCCTGGGATTAGTTAGCTTGCTGTCTACCAGGTGCTGACGCAGCTCCGGAAAACTTTTCTCGAGGAGGTGCTCCTTTAAAATTAAATTGTACAATCCCTCATAGTCCTTGACATCACTGCCCTGCACCCAGCCCTCTAAGGCCTTCCTAGCATAGTCCAAGAAGTCCACCCAATTCTGGGTGGACAACTTCTGACTGCCCCGAAACCTCTGCCTGAATTTTTCAGGGGTCAGCCCAAATTTCCTCACTAGGGCTACCTTCATAACGGGGTGCCTGGTCTGGTCTGGCTGTTCTAGCGCTAACAAGGCATCCCTCCCCACCGGAGGCATATACCTATACAGGCCACCCCCCCACTGAGCTTCAGGGACCCCATGGGCCCTTAGAGAAACCTCATAGGCAGCCAGCCATTTTACAATGTCATCCCCTATACCATAGCTAGCAACTACATCTTTGGGCAGGTAGGGCCTGGACTCTCTCGGGATCTCTCTCGGTATGCTGCCACCATTAGGACTGCTGGGGATTCCAAGTTGAAGGGCTTTGAGCTCTAACTCTTTTAAGTGAAGCTCATGGAGGAACCTCCTCTCCTCACTCTCCTTTTCCAACCGGGCCAGATCCATTCTAAGCTGCCTCTCTTCCCTTCGGTCTGCTAGGTCAGCAGAGGACAAGCTCCCCCCTGAGGCGCTACTTCCCACCCTTGATGGGGCCCTGGACCCAACGTCCATATTATCGCTCCCAGGGGGAAGAAGGACTTCCGGTTCTTCTAGGAGATCTAGTCCCGGTTCTTCCTCCCGTTTCCCGCTAGGGTGGGCCATAACACAGGCTCTTAAGCTTGCTTGGAGCTCTGTTTTCTTCGCCCCCTGCTTAAAGAATACCTCCCGTCCCTGGCAGAATTCCTTCAATTGGGCCACGGTCTACTCCTCCAGCCTACCCAATTCGAATTCCATCCTACCAGATGGGACCCCACACAGTCAACAAGAACTTTACTCTGGAAGACTTTCCCAAGAAAGGAAATATACACAGGACAATTTTAAAAACCTCCAATTAGGAAAACAATCTGGAGAAAACTCCAGCCAAAACAATCCAGTGTAGGTGGTGATGCGCGCAAAACTACTACCAAGCGGATGCAAGCACTGAATAAGGATCCCACCGCTGAGCACCAATTTGTTGGACCTACGTCCTAGGGGTAGCTTGGCTCAGGTCAACAGGCTTACATCTCCACTTGGCCTCTCATGCTTGCATCCTACCCAGCTCGCAATCTTGCGCAGCATCACACAAAAAGGACACTACACCGATTAGATTCAAGGTTTACTAGAATTCTCCAACTTCACTTTTTCTTTTTTTTTAACGGGGATACTCAGTTTCACATAGCAGAGTAAAACATTACATTTGCATTTAAAAGGACAATTTCATTCCAACGTTACATCTTAAAAAAAACGGTTACGTAAACCCCCTCTGAGCTTCTCCTCCCACCCGGATTCAGAAGACCCAGTATAAATTCCTACTGGGAGGGCTCCAAACCACCGCTATAATTTCTGCAATTTCAAAAGAGAACTTGGTCGCACCTCAATCTCCTCCTTTTAAGTGCTACGTTGGATATTCCCTGTTGCTGGCAATAAATGGGTTACCTCTAACAATCTACATGTAGTCTATTTACTATCTAGCCAATAAATCATTACATTTCAACATTGTACATGAACCCAGGCGGTTACCAGTGTGGAGACTGCTTTTCTCAACTCTTATGTTGGATAACTGTATTTTCACCCCTTCCCACCTTCTTGGTGGACCGTGTCTCGTGTACAACCAAGTCAGTCTACCCGCTTTACCAGTCTTGAACCTGGGTCTCTCAGAGACTGTCGCTAGGGTACCACAAGGCAACGCCTGACCGCCGCTGCGCACTCTCTGGTGCCCTCCGGGGCTCTCTCCCCCCACCTTCTTAAGCCCCTCTTACTGTGTCACCACGGAGGTCTTCTGACGAACGGTTCAGTGGGAACCGGAGCTGAATGACTTGGGGTGGGCCGGAACTCACAGCGCCAGACGCCAGACGGGAAATCCTGACACCAGGTATGAGGTGAAAAGCTAGACACCCTCTGCCAAAGCGCTTTCCCACAGCCCCGGGCCTCACTTCCCCGCGGACTTGACCAGCCGGGTAGACTCGGATTCGATTGCAGGATACGGCCGCCGCCTCAGGATTCAGCGTGTCTTGTGGGGGCGCGGCCTACCTCGGCTTCCGGCAACAGAGAGGGGCGGCCCTTCGGCCCCTCTCACGTGATACGAGGAGGACGGCCTCCAAGCCTGTCGTGTCCCTCGCCTCCCTCAGACGACTCTCCTCACCCAGATCGCGGCGTCGCTTGCTCACCAGCCTCCTCTCCCCAAGCCTCTCCACACCGCTCTTGCCAGCAGTGAGCCACCACCAGCGGACAACAGGAGCCCTCCGATCTCTTCAGGGACGGCAGTAATCACTTCAGGTAGGGACTCGGGTAGGGAGGTTGAGGGGGGGCCCAAATTAAGGGTGCCCAGAATTCTCCGGTGCAGCTCGTTTGGATTTCATAGTTCTCTTTATCTCCTGGGGGGGGACATCGCCTCTACAGCTCAAGATGAGAGGTAATCGCCACCGCCAGTCGAACTCCACCCAAGAAGGGATGAGGGTGGGGCTGGTCACAGACCGGGATCCTGGACCTCCTTCAAGGGTTCTGGCCACTTTTGAAAATCCTAGAATTACGCTGTTCCACCAGTTCACTGCCTGCATTCAGGGACCGGTCACAAGGGTAGGGGTGGCGTTACTAGGATTAGGGCTCAGTGCAGACCCGTGGTCCTGTCCGTTCCCCTCTGAGTACAACCACCTCCTCACACAGGCGCCTTACTCCTGAATGACTCCACAGCCCAACTTGATTCTAAAATGGCCGCCCTCCTGCCACCTCTATTTATCACCTTGGGCTGGACTTGCCAGAGGGGTCCAGAAGGTTCTGGAACCTCCCATGGCAGTCATGGCCCGGGTGCTGAGGTGACAGTTGGAGCCACCATTTTGTGAATCCTACCTTCCTCATCTATCCACCTCAGTGGAGCACCTTGCGCCTTTCCCTCATGTGATGAGGAAGAGGCGCCCAGAACCTCTACATCAGTACCCCAAAAAGCTTGGTAGACAGAAAAAATGAGAAGGTGAAAAGGGACAAGAAAAATAATAAAAATGAGGAGGGAACCGCCAAAGGGCTGGCAGGTCTAACAGGGAGATTAAGCATTTGGGTCGTTGGTGCTCACATTGCGATCAGCGCTATTTGCGTTTGGGATGGAATACACAAGATCATCAATAACATGTTTGTTTTCTCCCAGGTTGCATTGCGGGCCCACAAAGAGGCCATATTGAGATTTGGATCTGTTGGCACCCTTTAGTGAAGTGAGCGGTGATGCATGCTGCGTCCAGGCGATGAGGAAGACAGCTGGGACTGCTTGATACGGTAGTACTGTTAAAACTGTTTGGCAAAGCAGGCATGCGATGGCATGAGCTGTTGCCAAAATTGAATGCTTTGATAAAGGGCTCCCCTTGCCCGGATGTTTAACTGGTGCACCTAGGAGAAACTTACTTGGAACATACAATGGGTCTGGCCCTAGTTAAAGCTGTCAAGCAGGATTTATTGGAGATTAAGGCAGCATGGTCAGGCATGACGGTGGTATTCAATGAGTTTATGCCAAGGAGAGTATGGAGGGGCGCCAACAAGCCATGGGCCATCGACAAAGCTCGGGGAGGCATTGGAATTTTGTTCGAGATGACGGGGTCCATTTATCTATTTCTGGAGTGGAATTGTACTTGATACAAATCAGGAATGTATTAGCAGAGATACTACATTTACCAGTGGAGACGTAGGTGGGGGGACAGAAAAACGTGTTGGTTTTTCTGGTGGCGGCTCTGACACGAGTTTAAAAGTAAAGAAAGCATTGGTCATGTTGAGACCCAGTTGCATTTTCGGGGGAGAGGGGAGGGGGAGTTTATGGAATGAGAGGACAACAGTGGTGTCTGCAAGACGGATGGATGCGGGGATTTATGGGTGATGAGGGTGTGATTGGATTTAGTTGGTTTGGAAAGGTTGTTTAGGGGATGGGGAAGGTTTTTTTTGTGGAAAAGTAATAAAATGTATAGTGAGGCCCATGTTTATTATTAGTATGTATGGTGTAGCGCAGGTTTTGGGGTTATTCCCATTCTGTGCACCTGTTTCATTAAAGCGGCCTTTTACACACTACAATGAAGTCAGTCGTTCTTGGAGACACCATCCCGCCCGATCCCCAAATAGAAGCTTCCTTGCTTGACTTAGGAAGCTCCTAAATATATTGCTATTTAACTAGGAACCTGATTAGCCTGGTGGTTTTCTTCTTTTGTCAAAAGGTAAATTCTCTGAGGTTTTTTCTTCAGTTTATTGATTCATGTCCTGGAAATCTCATTTAGTTCTCTCATTCAGCTGATACATTTTGTTATCTGTTGCTTCTCTAGCCCCAAGAAGCTTTGTAAAGATGCGCTCCACAAATAAAACCATAATACAAAATAACATAAGATAAGTGGCAATGTAAATGTATTTAAGTAAAGGTCTAACAACATAATTGTGCAAATGTAAAGTGAGCACCACCTGGAGGTCTTCACATGTCTTCTGCAAGGATCTAATCTGCTTCACTAGGTCAGCTAGCTAACTGTAGTTCTGAGTGTCTTTGCCACCTCATTTGTTGAGAACTCAAACTGCAAGCAGGGCCTGCTGGATTGGCCAGGCCGTTAATCCCAGTCATCTAAACACCTTCAATTATTGGTTGCTTCATGTTCTTTTTAGCAACAAGGCCACAGGGACTGGTGGCATGTTCTCCCTGCTTATGTGCCAGATTTTGGATATACATTTTGAGAATAAAGCTCAATTAATTTGCATGTCACACTCTTACTAGAAATTCTAGAAACATTAGGTAAAACTGTTCCTATTCAAATATGCTGTGGCAAGTATAATTGATGCATTGAACTGGAATACAAGGAATGTTTAAAAATCCATCAATGAAATCCATCAATGCATAGCCAATTATTTATCGAATGACTGGCGCAAACAAATATTTTAATCTGAAATCGACTCTTGATTCTAAATCTATGGTTTTTAACGTGATTTGTTTTTTAATGCTGCCAGTAACTGTGCCTCATTTAGAGGATGGTAAAAATGCAAATTCCTCCAATATCTGGAGGAAACTTTAAATACGGATTGCAAACCATTACCTGAATTTCCACCGCAATATTACCCCTATAGTGAAGGAAATTCATCTGGTAGCTCTACCACATATTTATAGTTTCCTTCAGAAACTAGAAGGACTTCAGTTCCCTCCAAATTCTATAAAAGGCCCATTGTGTAAGGTGCTGTATGAGAGCCGAAGGGTGGGGGACATTAATGATTGTGGGGAGTGGATTTCTAACTACTCGTAATAGCAATATCATGGGTGGTGTTTTGGTTTTATATATAAACAGGATGATGATGTTTTATAAAATATATGGCATTATTTGCAATGCTTGATGGACTTGCTGTTATTCCGAATAAACAAATGATGATGATATTGAAGATATAGCACGCTAAGGTTCAAGGAGCAGTATGGCGCGTTACAGAGAATATTAATGTTGTAACTGGTCCTGCTTGAACAGGAGATGCTGCACACTGAACAGTAGGATGCGAAGGATGTGAATGGATTACATGAACCACATAGGATTGGGCAGAACTAGACATCATATTGCACAAATATTTTTTGCATATTTACGGATAATGTCTATGGGAATTCCATCATATTGTTTTACGTATGGTGGCAGCGGGGAAGAAACAGATCAGCTACATATTGTAGTCCAGCTGACCTGCACTGAGGTGTTTGATGGTATTTCACTGATCCATTATATTCCCATAAGTTTTCTTTTTATTTGTATATTGGGGAAGAGCATATTTCTTAACCGAATGTGCTCCAAGAGGTCTGTGATCAGCAGATGCTAATGTTTATATTGACATGTTGATTCAAGCCTGTCAGTGTTAGGGTGGTCTTTTCAGCATTCACTGATTACCCACTTTCCTCTTTCCCTAGTCTACAATAACCCATGCAACTTCAAATGAGTACGTAATAAGACAAAAATGTTATTTATATTTTCCTTACTCCTTCATTTTGCTTTCCTTCCTCATTACTTCCTATTTGATCTTTCTCTTCTCGCAAAAGCACATGTGTCAGCTTGGCCATAGTCCAGACTTTAAATGAAGCTGAACGGGGTACCAATATGACGGATCTCCATGCTGGACAATAACATCAGCAGGATTAAGCACCCATCTAAGGCCGTGCCACAACTTTAGACCACAACTTAATTCCTACCTAAAATAGTCTCTCCCAAGCCTGCTCCATTCTAGCTGTTCCATGACATCACTGGCATCAGAAAGTGAGCAGGTGTGAGCCAAAATTCTATAGTGACTACACAAACTTTGAGTACTGAGGATGTCACAAACATATTTATGGCATCAAATATACATTTTGTTAACCTTTTTCTATGACAAGATGATGACAGCTATGATCCCTGTGCATCATTTTCATTGTACAGCACTATTATTAGCATATTACTGGTTGTGCAAACAATACATTGACAGGAATAAGAACGCAATATACGTAAATATTCGGTAATAATGCGTTGAGTGTCACAATTATCAGTAACCTTAACCACCCTCCCATCTAATACCCACCCCCAACAAAAACTAACTCTAAACAAAGAAAACTGTTGCCGCTACGGTGACATTACACCTTGCCAGATGTTTCGTATCGTGTGGTAGTCATGTCCGAGATCACAGTGGAAGAGAAGGGAAAGCATGGGAAAAGGGGGGGGAGAAAGCGGAAGGGGAACGGGAAAAGGAAGGGGAGGGGGAAAAAGCCGAGTCATCCCCAAGAAATCTAGCCAACGCATAGGTAGTAATCAAGTGTCATCGCCACATTCTACTCCTGCAGCCTGTGAGTCCTCCAAATCACTTCTTGGAGTTTTATAATACCATGTGAGCCATATTTAGGCGGCCTGACCCTGCCGGTGCACCCTCTGGCCCTGCAGGTTCGGATGACAGAGGAGCCCTTATGGGTTCCGCACCTTCGGCTCTGTTTCCACGGCCTCCTACTGGACCCGTTCCCAGGCCTGGACCGGCACCAGTTGCACCTCCACAACAACCTGCCCCAGCGTCATGTCTGCCGCCGAGGTCCTCGCCGCCGCTGCCTCCTCAATCCTCATTCCCAATGACACTGAGCCGGTTGGGCGTCCGTCGAGACTGATGCGGACAGAGCCGTTCGGCTCCATGCCATTCAACCTGGCCTATTCTGAAGGGTTAGGAATGGATGAGGATTGGGAGAGGGAGGAGGACCCCTTAGAAATCCTGCAACCTCAAGACATGGACTGGTATGAGGAACTGGGTGATGCCAGTGGCCTTACACCTCCCCAGATTCTGGCATGCTGTCTCCCCCTAACGTGGTTACGGAGGAGGGGGGCATCATTCGCTATGGTAGTGCATAGAGCTATAGAGGTCTTGGACTTGCAGCTTCCTATGGTGGCAGTCAAGACTAACGTCTTGACAGAGGTCCTGCAGCCTGGTGTCTCCAGCTTGGAACCCTTGCTGCCTTTCAATGAGGCCTTGACGGACGTTCTTCCGGGCACCTGGTCCAAGCACAGCACGGGCGCTCCTGTAAATAGAATGATTGCCCGATGCCATCGCCCTGCACCGAGCCACCCATTTTTCCTAACCGCCCACAGCTTGGTGGTTCAAGCTTCTACTCCCCGGGGTGCCCTTCCTCCTGCACCCGTGGACAGTATATCCAAGAGACTGGAAAGCTTTGGGAAGAAAGTTTTCTCTTCTGCCAGCCTAGCATTGCGGTCAGTGAACACCTCATGCCTTTTGGGCCAGAAATCCCATTTGATATTGGACACTGTTGCACAGGTGCTGCCCAGAGTCTCGGAGGGGGACTGGATTCTAATCTCCCAAGCCATTTCAGACAGGAGAGATGCAGTGAAGTTCGCCTTCCGATGTGGCTTGGACACAACAGACTCGCTGGGCGGAGCGATTTCAACAATGGTGAGCGTATGTTGCCACACTTGGCTGAGAATGTCTTGTTTTTTGGAGGATGTCCAAGCTAATCTTATAGACATGCCCTAGAAAGGCTCCTGTCTCTTCGGAAACCAAGCAGATACCGCACTTAAGCATTTCAAGGACTTGTGGGCTACACCAAGTCCTTGGGCCTCATGACTACATCCCGGCCTGTGTCTGCTTTTCACTCCTTTTGTGGCTACGGAAGGAGCTACCAACTGCGCCAACCCTATTCCGGCCAGAGGATCCCACATGTTCAGCAACCTCTGTGGGGTCGTGGACGCAGTTCACCCTGACCCCGAGTGTCAGGAGGCCAGAAGTCGAGCCAAGCCACGATTCTCTACTCCACTGCAAAAACCCTCCTAGTCCGATCCGCCAGGATCATTCGGGACCAGTTGGTGGCAGAATATGCCATCATCTCCACCACTGGCGAGACATCACCTCAGATAGGTGGGTGTTGCAAGTAGTCCAAAGGGGCTACTCCCTCCCCTTCAAGACTACCCCTCCATCAATGCCTCCAGTGTCCGATCGGCTGATGAAGGATAACCTTGCCGTACTCCACGAGGAAGTCAAATCGCTCTTGGCCAAGGGAGCTATAGAGAGGGTTCCCGGGCCAGAAATAGGCTGTGGTTATTATTCCCACTATTGTCTGGTCCCAAAGAAGGACGGAGGTCTTCATCTTATCCTTGACCTCAGAGCCCTCAATTACATCCCCAAAAAGGAGAAGTTCAAGATGGGTCCTGTCTGCCCTGGACCCGGGAGACTGAATGGTAGTGCTGGAATTGCAGGATGTCTATTTTCATATCCCCGTCCTGCCTGCCCATTGTCACTACCTTAGGTTTACAGTGGGCCACAAGATGGTGGCAGTCGCAGCCCATCTGCGGCGATCAGGGGTTCCAGCCTTCCCCTATTTCGATGACTGGTTGTTGAAGGTGGGCTTGTTCTAAGCAGTGATCTCCCACCTCCAGACTACGGCGATCCTACTGCATTTGATAGGGTTCATTATCAACGTGCCGAAGTCGCACCAGACTCCCACTCAGATGCTCCTTTTTATTGGGGTGGTTCTGGACACAGTGCAGTTGTGCGCCTATCCTCCCGAACGGCAGGTCCAGGATATTCAGGCTATGATACCGATGTTTCAGCCTCTATCCTGGATTTCGGTGAGAATGAGTCTGAGGCTATTGGGCCTCTTGGCCTCCTGCCTCCTGCTGGTGGACCATGCAAGGTGGCGCATGCGGGCTCTGCAGTGAGACCTGAAGTTCCAATGGGCACAGCATCGAGGACATCTCACCGACTTGGTTCAGATATCAAAGGGGACTGCGAAAGACCTGCAGTGGTGGCTGACAAACTGCGATTGGGTCAGAGGCAGACCCCTCTCCCTTCCCCACCCTGATCTCACAGTAGTGACGAACGCGTCTCTTATGGGATGGGGTGGCCATCATGGGGAGGTGGAAATTAGAGGACTCTGGTCTCCTGCGGAAGTCAAGCTCCATGTCAACCTATTGGAGCTTCATGTGATCCGATTGGCACTGAAAGCCTTTTCACCATCCATCAAGGGAAGGCTAGTTCAGGTGTTCACAGACAACACTAACGCCATGTGGTACTGCAACAAACAGGGCAGAGTGGGGTCAAGGACTCTCTGCCAAGAAGCCCTGCGCTTTTGGACTTGGCAGGAACAACAGGGCCTTTCCCTGGTGGTTCAACATCTGTCCGGTTCTCTGAACACCAAAGCAGACAAATTCAGCCGATGGTGCCTTGAAGATCACGGAGGTGGTAGAAGGTCTCTTTCAGCGGTGGGGAGAGACTTGGTTAGATCTGTTCGCCTCTGAAGAGAATGCGCAATGTCAGCAGTCATCACAGCCTCCTTACCTGACAGTCTTTCCAGACAAAGTGGTGCTAAGAACTAGGGCTTCATTTTTGCCCATGGTTGTAACTCCCTTCTATCTGGGTCAGTCCGTTACTCTGCCTACTTTCTATGCACTTCCGCACCCTTCCAAAGAAGAGGAGCGTCTCCACCATCGGACCCAAAAAGAGTGTTATTGTTCTACCTTGATCGCACTAAAAAGTTCCGGGTGGATAACCAACTCTTTGCAGGGTACGTGGGCGCAAAGAAGGGGCGTGCTGTCCAAAAGAAGACCTTATTGTGCTAGGTTATCTTCTGTATCAAAATATGTTATGGCTTAGCAAACAGCCAGCCCCATGAAGGTCTTAGGGCCCATTCCACCAGAGCAAAAGCAGCCACCACGGCCCTCCAGCGGGAGGTTCCGATTGTTATCTGCTAAGCGGCCATGTTGGCGTCTCTGCACACGTTTGCCAGACACTATAGCCTGGATCTCAGGTTCTGGCCTATTTGGCTGCTCTGTCTTGCAGGATTTCCTGTTTTAAAGCTTTTCCGCCGTCCCCCCTCCGGGTAAAGTATTGCTTGGTATCTGTTCAAAGGTAAGGAATCTGCGGCTAGATGTCTCTATCAGATGGACAAGTTACCTACCTTCGGTAATGCCTTATCTGGTAGAGACATGATCTAGCCGCAGGTTCCTTACTGACCCACCCATCCTGCCCGCACTGTGAAATTGTTTTTAGTGTCAGAGCTGGTCCCCTTCAGGGCCTTAGCTTCTTTTTTAACAGACCATGGTCAGTCACTTCATGACTCTGCGCTTCTGGCGTGGAAAGTCATGAAAAGTACTGACGTAAGCGTCGGTCGATTCCACGACACCAGCAACGTCTCGGGGAGTCGACCGATGCCACCTACCGGCACGCAGGGGGACTGCTAAGGAAAATCTTCCGGATCCAGCCTGATGACTGGAAGTTCAAAGGTAAGGAATCTGCAGCTAAATCATGTCTCTACCAGACAAGGCGTTACTGAAGGTAAGTAACCTGTCCATAAATGCTACATCACAATTAAATTACATTTGAATTACTGAAAGAATATAAATAAAAATATTTTTTGAAGTTTAAAAAATAAATTCTGCCCTAAAGTTTTTATTGTCTTTTTAATGTGCATTAATAATGAGTCAATGTGTGGTGTGTACACTCAATTAAAAGCATTAAAAACATTTATAGTTACATACTTTTTAATTCAAAAAGGATATACAAATATTTTATAATTAATACATATGTACTATTTTTAAACATTATTTTTAACAGTAATTTATAATTATTTATTCCTTTTAACTATTTAAAGTAATTTCATTAAAAATTATTTCCTATGGAGTTGTGCTGTAAGTCCCTATGTCCATTATTTTAAATCTGAGTATGTTGCTTGATTTACTACTATTTTGTTTTTTATTAGTAACTTACGCTTGGATTTTGTGAGTACCAAAAAGTAATAGATTTACTCAAAAGTGCAAGTTACCTTTATGAATTCAGGCCCTTAATGTTTGTTTTTGTGTCCTACAGCACACTACAGGGATTTTATTGTTCAACAGGAGATGAAGTATCGTGTTTCCTGACAGTGGAGCAGCAAGATCAACATTATTGGGAGCAAATCTCTATAGCCCGGATCCTGATGAATGCACCACATATTTTGTACCTATAAATGTGCTAAAACATGATGACCCCATGAAAGGGTAAGAAATGTGGTCATTTGTTAACCATGTTTGAGAAATGTGACTTCTTTAAAAAACTTGCTTAATCTGTCTGAACACAATCTCGGTTCACTCCTTTATAATAAGACTGTGACACCCTGCAAGACCTATTGCTATGTATAAGCAGGCATCAATGGGCTCAAGCAGCTTGAGAGAACAGCAGTGTAAATTCTGTTAAATATTGATGAGGGAGTCTGTAGCTCTTTTATATCATACTCAATCACAGTGGCGGTGCGTCTTTTGGGGCGCTGGGGCGTTGCCCCACTAACTGCATTTGCGCCACCATTTGTTTCCAAAATGTGCGTCTAATTCAATAACTGCACTCACACTAATTCCTGCCCGGTCACTGGGCCACGCCCGTGGCATCAGGAAGCTGAAGGGGGTCGGGCCCGGCAGCACTCAGTAGTGCGCATTTTCGGTTTTGGGCTGGTCATTTTTACGGCCAGCCCAAACATGCGCATTAGCCTTCCGCTGAGGAGACCGAGGGTTGCTTCATGCAGCAGCCCCCGGTCTCCTAATGGGCGGGGAGTATGCCTGCTCTAGCCAATCCTGGCGCTGCTCCAGCAGCACCAGGATTGGCTGAGAGGCACCGCACAAGTTCACACTTCATTGCGCAGGAGGCTGGCTGGCATAATAAATGGGCATTGGGTGCCATGCGTGGGTGGCACTTGCAGAACTTATGTGGCCAATCACTGTGGCTTATCAGCCATGCAAAGACAGTGATTGGCCATTTTGTTCATGATGACGTCGTTGTCACACACAGACCACACGGCGCCACACACATTGATCGGACACACACGACTCGAGTAGTGCCTGCTGCAGCCTGCCTAAGTCAGTCTACTGCTTGTCGTGGCTGGTCACTGGTGCTCGGGTCACCAGATTGATAGACGTCGTCGTCATGTAAGGTAAGTCAAGTCACACACACAATGCATTTTATATCCCGTGAAAAAATGGGGTGGGTTTACTTCTAAGTTCTATGTATGCCGAAGTGCAAACCTGTTTTCAGTTTGGCTCTGATTCTGTAATCCTAAGCGCCTCTGATGGCACCGAATGAATCGCTTGTCCAGGGAGCGCGCGGGAAGACGAATATCTCGGGGCCTTTGCTGCGAGCAGAATAGAGTTTTAGAGCATCATTTCTTCACCTAATGAGCAAACCCCCTTCCCGACATGCTTTCTGCTGCATGACCTTGGGGGATGCCGACCCCTGCATGAGGAGCTGCCTGGGTGAGAGGTAGGGGGGTGGGCTGGGCAGGTGCTGGTGTACCCCACAGCTCTGCCAGGAACCTGGAAAGGTAACGTTAAGCAGCCCCCCTTCCAAACAGCTCCTGCAATCCACCTCAATCCTGGCCTCTGTCAAAGTAGCTCATTTGTGACCTGTAGCAGCGCCATTTTCTATTCCAGCGCTGACCTACATACCTCTGCGGATGCGCCTCAGTGAGTCTTTAAACAGCACAGGCACTGGGAAAAAGGAGTTGAGTTGAGTGGAGGGGAGTCACAGCACAGGCTCACAGCTCACACCCCGGACAATTGGGGCTGTTTAGGGTCTCTTAAAAGCTGAACGAGGATGCTTTAGAGCTCTTCGGGGCAACTATATGATGCAGACTCGTAAGCAAGTGAATATTTACAGAAGTTGGTGATGGGACTGTACTACTTCTATAATAAAAGTGGTAAACGTAGAAAGTTTCCCATGCACAATGTGTGCACAGCAGTTCCTTTCGTGTATATAATAATGCAACGGGACAAACCATTTGGCGGCTTGGACCGTCCGTTTGGTGTAATTTACATATACGTGCGGTACTATTATATGGTTTTAGGTAGCACCGGCGGCTCTCGTTCGCCTGCGCGGCCTCGATATTTAGTATACTATTACTATAGTTATATGGACCGTCCGTTTGGTGTAATCTACATATCATACGTGTGGTGTTATATGGTTTTAGGCGGCGCCGGCGGCTCTAGTTCGCCTGCGCAGCCTCGATATCTAGTATACAGCACTTGGAAACAGATTAAAAAATGTAATCTGTTTCCAAGTGCTGTATACTAAGTTCTCGAGGCCGCGCAAGATGGTCGCCATGTTATGTTACCACTAACTCCTCTCGGAAAGATGGCCGCCGCCTCCCCCAAAACACAAGATGGTGGCCATGTTATGTTACCAGCCACCAGGCAACTCCTCTAGGAAAGATAGCCTCCCCCAAACCAATGTCCGAATTTGGTTGCAAGCCATTGATTCAGCAGATAATTAGGAAGAGGTCTGAGCTTTACCTCAGTGAGCACAGCCTCCAATAGTTCAAGTGTGGCACGTGTGACTCGAGTACCCAATCCCACCGGAGTACCGGACAGACTGCCGTTTCTACTCCTGCCCTGAAGACATCTCTTTTTCTCCCCTCCCATGTCAGAGTGAACTACCTGCAGACTGCAGTGGTGCCTTCAGAATATGACATGCTTGGGTAGGCTATCACCAGAATTATGCTGTAATGTAGATATCAATTAACCAGGTTTTTGACTCTATCAGCCCAGTTGTTCTTGAGCTCATTAATCTTTCATTGTCTACCGGGATTGTCCCTTCTTCATGGAAACGGGCCATGGTCCGAGCCCTTTTTAAGAAACCTACTCTGGATCCGGATATCTTGGCCAACTATCGGCCAATCTCACTGCTGCCAGGATTTGCAAAGATTTGTGAAAAACATGTTAATCTGATCCTCTCTACCTTCTTGGAAGAAAACGATTGTCTGCATTCTTCCCAAACCGGCTTCCGACCGAGGCAGGGCACTGAAACTGCCCTCTTAGTAGTGACCGAGGAATCAAGGAAAATTCTTGATGTCGGAAGGTCCGCAGCTATAATATTACTCGATCTTAGCGCGGCCTTCGACACAGTTAATCACCAGCTTCTGATCGATAGACACAGGGAGGCCGGGGTTTCGGGAGCTCTACTTTAAATGGCTTGAGTCATTCCTTAAAGACAGATCTTTTCAAGTCTTTGAGGAAAACTTTATATCGGTCAGAATGCCGGCGCATTGTGGGGTTCCTCAGGGTTCCTCCTGTAACGCCCTGAACGTCTCAGGATCGTTTAACAGACACGACAATGAGGACGCAACCACTTGTGAAGGGTTAGTTCTTTTAATGAAGGCAAATAAAATACAAAGAACAAACAAAAGTTATAGTCACTGGAATCCTCCAGGCTAAGTACGTTACCAGCCCACAGCACGGATGGTCCTAACCGTCCTCTGCATATACGCCGATCCCGGCGTATGCCAACAGAGGGCAGAAATGAAATGGCCGACAATGCCAATCGGTAGGCTGTGAGGGGCACGAAGAGTGTTGGGGAGAATCGAGGAGTCAGGGAAACACCCAGCCGGGGTCTCTACCTGAAGGGAGCAGCCGCTCAACCTCTTCCTCAGGCTGCACCGGGACGCGGAGTCACCTCCTGGTGATGCGTCACCGATACCCCAATCACAAGCAAGAAGACTGAACCGAGAGCAGCCGCTCGATCGATCCTGTGGACTTCCGAGTCTGTAACGCGGCAAACACCTCCTGGTGTGCGTTACAGCTGGCAGTCCCTGTGTCTCTGGTCGGGCTGGGAGTTACGACTCCAACCAGCAAAAGCGCCACTGCGCTTGGACTCAGCCGAGTCAAAAAGCGAAGCTCAATGGTTGACCGGTAGAGCTTCCGGGTCCTTCACAGGTGACGATGGGGCAAGACACGGCCCAGGGAGTAACGACTCGACCTACCTCCGTTCTTGCCTTACTGGAGCACCACTCCGGAACACTGCTCTTCACGAAGCAGGTACGTCGGTGTAAACACAATATCCGACAGCCTTGTACCTCCCGGTTCCTCCCTTTATAGGGCGTGTTTTCCTTGAGTTATGTAACAGCTCTCCTGTTTACATAAGGGCGTGTTTCCCTTGAGTTATGTAACAGCTCTCCTGTTTACATAAGGGCGTGTTTCCCTTGAGTTATGTAACAGCTCTCCTGTTTACATAAGGGCGTGTTTCCCTTGAGTTATGTAACAGCTCTCCTGTTTACATAAGGGCGTGTTTCCCTTGTATGACAGGAATTCTTGACAGTACATCCTCCCTCTCAGCGGCTCCCCACGGGTCCAGCGCTGGCAGGAAAACGCCGATGGAACAAGGAGACCAAGCGCGGAGCATGAACCCCTTCAGCCGGTTCCCATGAATGCTCCTCCGGGCCATAGCCTTTCCACGCAACCAGGTACCACAGCTTCCCCCTGCGCCATTTGGATGCCCGTATGCCCGACACTTCATACTCCACCTCCGACTCCACGCATACCGGCCTAGGTGTCCCAGACGGCTTGGAGGGTGCTGGTTTGAGCAATGATACATGAAAGACAGGGTGTATCCGCAATGACTGGGGCAAGCACACCTTCACGTTCACGGGACCCATACACTTGGTAATTCGATAGGGGCCCATGTACTTGGGATGGAACACACTGTTCTTTCGAAACCTCATGTTTCTTGTGGATATCCAGACGTAGTCTCCAGTGCGGTACAGTGGCCCGGGCCTTCTCTTCCTATCTGCCGCAGCCTTGTATCTTCTCTTGGCCTCTATTAGGACAGCCCTTGACCGCATCAACGTGTCTTTTATGTGTGCCACCCTGTCCGCTGTGGCGGGAATCCTGTCCTCTCTGAACGGATGTAGAAATGGCAAGAACCTGGGATGTTGGCCATAGTTGCTATAGAACGGAGATGACTGTGTGGAGCTGTGAGTGGCGTTGTTATAGGCTATCTCTGCAACCCATAGCAAGTCGACCCATTCTTCCCTGCCCTGGTCCACAAAACATCGCAGATACTGTTTGAGCGTTTGGTTCAGGCGCTCGGTTTGGCCGTCCGTTTGAGGGTGGTAGCTGGTGGACAGGGCGGTCTTAACATGCAGCGCAGTGCACCAAGTCTTCCAGAATTGCGCAGTAAACTGCGACCCCCGGTCCGACACGATCACCCCAGGTAATCCATGCAGTCGTACCACATTCTTTAGGAGTAGTGACGCCAATTCCCCGGCCGTAGGGACTCTCTTGCAGGGGATGAAGTGCCCCATTTTCGTCAAGTAATCCACCACCACCAGTATTGCCGTCATCCCCTGGTCTACCGGTAGGCCCACCACGAAGTCCAGTGAAATGCTATCCCATGGTCTATCCGGGGTCGGAAGTGGATGTAAGAGCCCTTGGGTTCGGCCATGGTCGGCCTTCATGGTAGCACACGTAGGACACTCCTGTCCCCACCTCCTGACATCCACTCTCATGGTTGGCCACCAGAAATGCCGTCCCATGCTAGCCACCGTTTTTTCAAAGCCCAAATGACCTGCGCATGGAGAGTCATGGCACCAGATGAATGCTTGTTTCCTTAGCCTAGGCGTGGGTATCAATAGGCACCTGCCCTTCAGGGGTATCCCGTCCTTCAGCTGCCATTCTCTGTGACTGAGGAGCCACCTCCGCCATGCGAATGACCTGATCCCTCTCTTTATTCCCCTCAGGAAAGTATCCGGTTGGATAACCCCCAATACCATCCTCGGGGAAATGATGGAACGCTCGGTTGCAGGCAATGGTTCCTTAACTGCAGATTGACGGGACAGGGCGTCCGCCTTCCGGTTTTCCGTCCCCGGCCGATATGTGATGCGGAAGTTGAACCCCGCAAAGAAGATCATCCACCGCAGCTGCCTGGGAGAAAGGTGTCTAGTGGCCGTCATGAACTGTAGGTTCCGATGGTCCGTGTACACCGATACCACATGTCTTGCCCCCATCAACCAATGCCTCCATTCGGTGAAGGCGTCCTTGATTGCGAGAAGCTCCTTCTCCGCAATATGGTAGTTGCGTTCGGCGTCGTTGAGTTTGCGGGACATGTACGCAACGGGATGAAGCACCCCTGTGTCGTGGTTGCGTTGGGACAAGATAGCCCCCAGCGCCACATCCGACGCGTCCGCTTCCACCACGTAGGGGAGATCCGGATCGGGGTGAGCCAACACCGGCGCCTTACCAAAGGCGCTTTTCAGGGCCTCAAAGGCTTGGTTCGCTTCAGGGGACCAGACAAACTCCTTGGACTTCCTCAGTAGCTGTGTGATTGGGGCCACCACTCCTGAAAATCCATCTATAAACCGCCTGTAAAAGTTGGCGAAGCCAATGAAACTTTGGACGTCCTTCACGCTTTGGGGCACCGGCCATTCTTTCACCGCCTTGATCTTTCGTTCTGCCATCTCCTGTCCCTCTGGACTCAGCATCACTCCGAGGAATTCCACGGATGTGACGTGGAAGTCACACTTGCTGAGTTTACAAAACAGCATGTTTTCCCTCAGCTTTTGGAGCACAGCTTTGACGTGGTGTACGTGCTCCTCCACACTGGACGAATAGATGAGGATGTCGTCGATATATACGACCACGTAGATATCCAACTCCTCTCTGAATACCTCATTCAAAAAGTACTGAAAGGCTGCCGGGGCGTTGCACAGACCGAACGGCATGACGAGGTACTCAAAAAGGCCGAACCTGGTCTTAAAGGCGGTCTTCCACTCGTCTCCGTCCCTCATGCGCACCAGATGGTATGCCCCTTTCAAATCCAACTTGGTGTAGATACGAGCTTTCTTGACCTGTTCCAGAAGTACACAGATGAGAGGCAAGGGGTACCGATTTTTTATGGTTATCGCATTCAATGCCCTAAAGTCCACACAGGCTCTCAGCTCCCCATTAGCCTTCGGGATGAAGAAGAGCGGCGAGGCGGCCGGAGACTTGGACGGGCGGATGAATCCTAGCTTGAGGAGTTTATCCAGGTACCCCCGGAGATGCACGTTTTCAGGCTCCGTCAGGGCATACAGCCTGCCGCTGGGAACGCTGGCCCCTGGCACCAGGTCGATCTGGCAGTCAAACTGTCTATGTGGTGGTAGCACTTCCGCCTTCACCTCATCAAATACATCCTCAAAACTGTGATAAGCCTGGGGGAGAGCCACATCTTTTTCTGCCGCTGTAGCCACCGTCTGACTCCCGCTCTCATCTGCGTCAAGGGATTCCGTTCTTATTCCACAATGCAGTATGCAATACGGTGACGTCATTTCGATGCGATGTGTTGGCCAATCCACAAAGGGGTTGTGTTTCTGTAGCCACGGCAATCCCAATATGACGCCATATTGGGGCGCTCGGATGATGTTAAAATCGATTTGTTCCAAATGGTTCCTCCCATATCTCATCGGAAGGACCCCCGTGTGCTGTCCGATGGGCCCCGTCACCAATCGCCTTCCGTCTACCGCATAGACGTCTTCGGGTACTGCTTTGGGAAGAAGCACTAGCCCTAGCCTGCATGCCTCGTTGTGGTCCATAAACATGCCAGTGGCCCCTGAATCCACCATGGCCACAACGGGTATCCACTGGTCATGCACTCCCACGTGCACCGTGATAAACAGGTGTCGTTGTCCCTTAGTGACCGAGTTGGAAAGTGAAGGGATGGATGAGTGACTCCGAGATGCCCCTTCTCTGGTCTTGGAGTCCTCTAGTTTTCCGCCGGTATGTCCACCACGGCTGTTACCGACCGGTTGGCCCGATAACGTGACGTCTTCGGTTTGGCAGGGCATTCACGTACGTAGTGGCCTTTTTTGCCACAATATAGGCACAATCCTTGTTTACGGCGTGACTCTTTCTCCGTGGCTGTGAGGCTCGCTCGTATTGCGCTGATGTCCATGGGTTCTCCCTTGGATGCGGTGGAAGTTTCAGGACTTCCCACCGTCACATAGGATGGAAGGGATTTTCCTTTTCTCCCATGATCCCCCTTTCTTTCACTTAGCCTATGTTCCAGCCGTAATACCAGGTTGATAAGGCCCTCACATGTCTTGGGTTGAGGGTCAATATGAGCCACGGCGTCCTTGAGCTCCTCGCACAGCCCTTGATGGAAGAGCGCCGTCTGTTTAGCAACAGGCCACTTGGTTTCCGCAACCAGCCTTCGGAACGCGTTGAGATACTGCACCAGGTCGTTGGATCCCTGTCTCAACTCAAGCATTTCACGGTCCGCCGTGTACGAGTCAGCCCTTCTGTCGAATACCTTCAGGAATTCCTCGCGAAAAGCACCCCAATCACATAAGAGGGGGTCGTCCCTGCTCACCAGAGGTACGGCCCATTGTGCCGCGTTTCCAGCCAAATAGGATATAAGGAAAGCCACACGAGCCTGACTCGTGGGGAACGCCTTTGGTTTGCACGCTAAATGTAGCGCCACTTGTGTGAGGAATACCTGCACTGTGTTAGGATCCCCACTGTACCTCTCTGGTGTTGCCAAGGGGATGGCTACCGGCATTTCCACTACTACCGCAGGGGTCTGGTTCGTGAGGGAGGTGCTGGGCGTGAGCGGGTCCAATTGGATAGCATCCAGTCTGGCTTTTACATCGGCTGTTTCTTGCCTAGAGGCAGCCACTTCAACTTGCATGGCCGCTAAAGCAGCCAGCACATCATCAAGTGTTGCCATGTCTGTTATCGACCGGGAGACAGTTAGTGTTATTAAGGTCGGATATTTTGTAACGCCCTGAACGTCTCAGGATCGTTTAACAGACACGACAATGAGGACGCAACCACTTGTGAAGGGTTAGTTCTTTTAATGAAGGCAAATAAAATACAAAGAACAAACAAAAGTTATAGTCACTGGAATCCTCCAGGCTAAGTACGTTACCAGCCCACAGCACGGATGGTCCTAACCGTCCTCTGCATATACGCCGATCCCGGCGTATGCCAACAGAGGGCAGAAATGAAATGGCCGACAATGCCAATCGGTAGGCTGTGAGGGGCACGAAGAGTGTTGGGGAGAATCGAGGAGTCAGGGAAACACCCAGCCGGGGTCTCTACCTGAAGGGAGCAGCCGCTCAACCTCTTCCTCAGGCTGCACCGGGACGCGGAGTCACCTCCTGGTGATGCGTCACCGATACCCCAATCACAAGCAAGAAGACTGAACCGAGAGCAGCCGCTCGATCGATCCTGTGGACTTCCGAGTCTGTAACGCGGCAAACACCTCCTGGTGTGCGTTACAGCTGGCAGTCCCTGTGTCTCTGGTCGGGCTGGGAGTTACGACTCCAACCAGCAAAAGCGCCACTGCGCTTGGACTCAGCCGAGTCAAAAAGCGAAGCTCAATGGTTGACCGGTAGAGCTTCCGGGTCCTTCACAGGTGACGATGGGGCAAGACACGGCCCAGGGAGTAACGACTCGACCTACCTCCGTTCTTGCCTTACTGGAGCACCACTCCGGAACACTGCTCTTCACGAAGCAGGTACGTCGGTGTAAACACAATATCCGACAGCCTTGTACCTCCCGGTTCCTCCCTTTATAGGGCGTGTTTTCCTTGAGTTATGTAACAGCTCTCCTGTTTACATAAGGGCGTGTTTCCCTTGAGTTATGTAACAGCTCTCCTGTTTACATAAGGGCGTGTTTCCCTTGAGTTATGTAACAGCTCTCCTGTTTACATAAGGGCGTGTTTCCCTTGAGTTATGTAACAGCTCTCCTGTTTACATAAGGGCGTGTTTCCCTTGTATGACAGGAATTCTTGACACCTCCCTAAGCCCTACGCTTTTCAATGTGTATATGCGACCTTTGGCAGAAGTGGTTAAGCCTTTCGGGGTCAAGATCGTCTCATACGCAGACGATACACAGCTAATTGTGTTCCTTAATCAGCTACATGATAATCAGTTTTGCCTGGCCAGCTGTCTGGAGAAAGTGTCCGTTTGGATGGATAACTCCTTTCTAAAATTAAACGCTGCTAAAACTGAATTGATGTTTCTGGGTAAGCCCACGAACATAAACCCTGATGTTTTTTGGCCTAAATGCCTAGGTATTATGCCCACACCCAAGGAACACATAAAGAGCCTTGGGGTCTGGCTTGACCGCAAACTAGAGTTCAAGGAGCAGGCATGTAAGGTAGCTGCTGCCTGCTTCGGAATTCTCAAAATGATCAGGAAAATCCTACCCCTGCTCCCCTTTAGTGCAGGGAAACTGCTGGTGCAGGCCCTGATTTTATCCCGGCTCGACTACGCCAATGTGCTCTACCTTGGCTCGGCGGGAGCCACTATTAAAAAGCTTCAAGTGGTACAAAATTGTGCCGCTCGCGCCCTCATGCAAACCCCCTATCAATCTTCGGCAAAGCCTTTGCTCATCTCGCTGCACTGGTTACCAGTGTCAGAGAGAACCCAGTTCAAGGCCCTGTGCATCGCTCACAGGGTTCTGTCCTTCTCTGCACCTCCCATTCTGAGGGCTATCATTACCCCCTATGTTCCGAATAGATCTCTATGCTCAGGAAAGAAATGCCTGGCTACAGTTCGTAGAGTTAATCGACTGCGGAGTGGTGGTAGAATGTTCTCTATTATATCTTCGAAAATCTGGAATCAGCTTTCAGACCATGTTCGCCTCTAGACGAATCATCTTTCCTCCCGTAAATTGCTGAAGACCCTACTGTTTCCCTGATGCTCCTCATGGTGGGTGATTGGTTTTGTCATTAGCGCTGGGAGGCCTTTGGTAGCCATGCGCTTTATAAATGCCTATTCATTCATTCATTCAATTATTTCGCAGGGCGGACTAAATTATGCATCAGAGGCAAATTATGTGGCGTAATGCTACATTTTTGACTATTTGACTATTTTGTCATATCAGCATCACACATTAATCCTGTGGAATATAGGTAAAACATTTACATCAGTGTCAATTAACTCCGGAATACAGCAATCAGCAAGGAAAAAGTGACCAATGAAACCTTTACAAATTGTCTAGCACCGCGCTGCGCCACGTGTGGCACTTTCCTGGTATTTTTTTTCTTCAGTTACAAATGTTTTCATATATACAATTTGGCAAAAGGTGAATTATGTGCATAGTGCGCAAAATTCTGCTTCAGTGTTCTTGCCCATATGAACTTTCAAATGTCACCAGTCGCCACTCACTGGTCAAGTAAGGCTCAAACTATGAAAAATAAATAAAGCAAGTCAGAGTGTTCGCAAAGTGGCTACATTGATTTTATTCACAGCCAAACATATTAGCGCTACTTTACAGAGTTTGCCAGTGAAGCAGTACTTTTGTTTTCTTGTCTTTTTTTTAACAACGTTGTTTTCCCTGGTGGGGAAGTGCACCAATCGTGGGGTACTACAATGACTGATTGATGGGTGGATTGGTAACCCTAAACCATGTTCTTACTGCTTACATTTCACATGCTTTAGTTTGCTCTTTCCAGGATGTTGGTACTTTTTATTTAGGCAGCATATTGCTCTCTTGTCTAGTGCGTAATTTGAATGGAGTTGCAAGTATATTATGGTTCTAAAAGCACTCGCTACCACCTTCCTGGCCTCTAGCAATTTTCAGAAACAATTCACAAATGTCATGATAACGCTGATGGTTAATGTTTTTCCTGAAGAGAGATCAGAGTTTTGTCCAGTGGAAGTTTTGACTCAAGGAAAGGTTGCGCAGAAGGTTAATGTGTCAGCTGCAAAGACCATGTACCTGATGCGGACCACAAAATGCACATGATGTAAATAGGTCAGTGAGCTACTGCTTTTGTCAGAGAGATCCTTTTGTTACTTGCAGTTTGTAAGTTAAAATCCTAACATACAACAGTGAGCTATTAACTGTCATCTAAGAGCTGCATGCAAACTGCAAGGTAAAAATTAGAGCGTTGTGTTTTGTTCCCCCACTCCTTGTTTGATTATCCTAATGTTTCAGCAATAAATTGTTATATTTTTATTTTCAGCACCTGGTAAAGCCAGACAACCATTACCTAATTTTTGGGCGAAGAACAAGAGGCCTCAACCTCCTTTGCTGCTCTTTCACCCCGGCTACAACCCAGCAAACACCAGTATTAAAGGTAAGGAAACTGATGCTATATTTTTTTTGATTGGAGTTAGGGCAATGTATGTGGTCACTCTACATGGTGGTTGGGGTGGGTGCACATTTTGAACATTGTTGCCTCAGTGGATGGAATTTACTAATAGCCTTAGCCATGTGCTTTGGGCAATAATGGTTGTTAAAGGCACTATCTATTCAGTGCCTTGAGCAACCAGTATGGCACACAGAGGCAGCAGGCAGTAAGGCTGTTGTTTTAGCAGTCATGTTGTGCAAACCAGGGGAGCTGTTGGAGACATATTGCGATAATGCACAAGATATATGTATTTATACTGAAATTTGATATTATTTGCACCAAACCTTATACACTGTACTTTGATTATTGACAGGTTTCTTTAATATTGGTAAGGCCAGCATCGGCATGATGAATACAGTAGAACAGCTAATTGCAAGGCCATTCTTTGGACGGAAACTTGAAGAGAAACTACATATAAAGCAATTAGGGCCTGGTCAGCCTGACCTAAAACTACAACAAGTTACCCAGGACAGAGGAAAAACTTAAAAACGTACATTCTCAAACACCTATTACACAAAAGCTGATTGGCTTACAGGGTGCGCATCAAAAAACTCTCTGTTCTGCTTCCCTTGCTTGCTGTTCAGTGGTGGTGACATGTCTTGGACAAAACAAGGAGTGATAGACTTGAAGCATTTGTCTAACAAAATAAAGAAGCATGCACACACAAGAAGCCATTTGGAATGCCTGACGGGACTGGGAATGTTAGGAGACACACTGATTGAGCACCACATAAGCGATGCATACCGCCAAACAATACAGAAACACAATGAAGCAGTTGATAGGAATAGACACTATCAAAAATAATTGATTCCATTAGTTTCTGTGGTGCTTTCGAACTGGCATTGTGAGGCCATGATGAATCTGAAAGTTCCTCAAATCCTGGAATATTCAGAGGCCTCATGGATTTAATAGCAAGCTTAGACAAGGAAATAGAAGCACATTTAGCAAGTACTACATTCTTTAAGGGCACCTCTAAAACAATACAAAATGAACTCCTTGAGTGAATTCTAGGAATTCTGAGAAGCCATATTGTCCAAGAGGTGCAAAACACAGACTTTGTGGCTATTCAGGCTGATGACACCACTGATGTGGCCACACAAACACAGTCCGTATTAGTCTTTCGGTACCTTGACAAAGAGAGTAAAGTTGTGGAGAGGTTCTATGGCTTTGCACATTTAAGAGACTCTAGTGCAGAAACCATTACTTCAACTATACTACGTGACCTGAACTACCTCAAAGAAAAAAACTTATCTCACAAAGCTATGATGGTGCTTCCATAATGAGTGGAAACCTGCAGGAAAAACAACAGCAGTCTGGTCCGAATTGCAAAGGAGATATGTGACATTATAATTATGCATGCACAAGAACGTTTTTCTTTCACAAAACATTTGTTGAGTGCCACATTATTGCAAAGTGAACACTTTGCAAAATATGATCAATCCTTCCCTGAGCAAGCTCTGAATGATGCTGTGGAAGCGTATCCTATGCTCAACAAAGAGGACCTGAGAACCGAGTTGACTGTACTGTACGGAATGAGTGTATACCGGAAGGCCACTGGTGCCATTTCTTTGCTGGCTTTAATTCAGAAACTTAACATGGAAAGGTCACTTACAGTGACAGTGGCTTTACTAAAAATTGTCATTACCACTCCTATGACAACAGCAGAGTCGGAACGATGTTTTTCCACCTTAAACCAAATTAAGACATTCCTGAGGAACACAATGATTCAGGAAATACAGAATGCGTTAGCAATGCTCTCTATAGAGAGCGACCTAGTTAAAAGAATCCCAGACTTTAACGTTCAAGTTATTGAAAAGTTTGCTGCTCTTAAAGACGGATGTGCTGATTTTATCTACAAAAAGTGAACAATATGTTGAATGCTGCTAGTTTGCGACCTGTTTAGTTGTTTGTTAAATAAAAAACATCTGTGAGGTACTCAGAAATGCATTGTATCTCGAAGTCTGTTATGAAGCTCTGTGGTTATACTGAATAAGCAACTACCTATGTTATATGACATCTCTTTATTAATGTAATAACGGCACTTTCGCAATTGCTTTATTAACCTTCCTGCTTTCTCAAATTTGCTTGAAAATGCACCATTTGTCCACTCTTTTTTCGAAATTTTCTCGGGGGAAGAACCCCCCCAAACGCCCCTTAGGTTGTACCACCTCGCTCGCTACGCTCGGTCGCAAAGGTGCAGTATGACAAATATTTTACGGCGCACCACTTTCAAACGTCACCGGCCGCCACTGCTCAATCATTACATTTACATCGGAGCCTGATGATGATCACAGAGGAAGTTGGATACACAGCATCCTATGTGCTGCCTCATGCTACCTCAAGATGCACAATATATTTTTAAACCGACTAGATGTTACCTTTCAGAAGCCTATAAAGGTCCAAGCATATCTAGGCTCATTTAATATTCCCAATCAGGTACCTATTTCAAATCATCTCTTTACAGGTACTTTTTTTTGTACAACTGCCCGTTTTTCAGCAGAGTTCTGCTAATTAAAACGAGGACAAAAGTCACAAAGATTTTAGAGGGATGGATTGTCCTCCGTCCTGAATAATCACAATGTTAAGGAAAGATGTTGGGGTGATTTTACCAGGTGGGGCGTTACTACAGTGAAATGTAACACTTCCTCTTTAGGTCAAGCCTACGAGAGCATGCGCTACATGTGTTAGCATCTGGTGTGTTATCCCACAGAGCTCGGTTATTTTACAAGACATTATAGTGTTTGCACTATCCTTGTGGTGTAAGTTTGCTTGCTTCACATTTTCATCATCATCATCATCAGGTTTTCAGCATCTTTTTACAGCGGAGGCCGGCATGGATCGGAGGTAAGGGGCTGGTGGCCAGAGGGTGGGTGGATGCGGGAGAAGCGGGTTTAAAAAATAAACTAAAAAATAAAACTTATCTTTTGCCGCGTCTTTCATCCGCAGTCCTCCCTCGCTCGGGCTCAACAAGAAGCATACCAAGACTTCCAGTCAGTCAATCACAATGCAGCCTTAGGAGCATTGTGATTGGTCTGAGCGTCGTGACTACACAAACTTTATTGAGTACTGAGGATGTCACAAACATATTTATGGCATCAAATATACATTTTGTTAACCTTTTTCTATGACAAGATGATGACAGCTATGATCCCTGTGCATCATTTTCATTGTACAGCACTATTATTATCATATTACTGGTTGTGCAAACAATACATTGACAGGAATATGAACGCAATATACGTAAATATTCGGTAAAAATGCGTTGAGTGTGACAATTATCAGTACCCTTAACCACCCTCCCATCTAATACCCACCCCCAAAATAAACTAACTCTAAACAAAGAAAACTGTTGCCGCTACGGTGACATTACACCTTCCCAGATGTTTCGCATCGTGTGGTAGTCATGTCCGAGATCACAGGGGAAGAGAAGGGAAAGCATGGGAAAAGGGGGGGGAGAAAGCGGAAGGGGAACGGGAAAAGAAAGGGGAGGGGGAAAAAGCCGAGACATCCCCAAGAAATCTAGCCAACGCATATGTAGTAATCAAGTGTCATCGCCACATTCTACTCCTGCAGCCTGTGAGTCCTCCAAATCACTTCTTAGAGTTTTATAATACCATGTGAGCCATATTTAGACGGCCTGACCCTGCCGGTGCACCCTCTGGCCCTGCAGGTTCGGATGACCGAGGAGCCCTTATGTGTTCCGCACCTTCGGATCTGTTGCTACGGCCTCCTACTGGACCCGTTCCCAGGCCTGGACCGGCACCAGTTGCACCTCCACAACAACCTGCCCCAGCATCATGTCTGCCGCCGAGGTCCTCGCCGCCTCTGCCTCCTCAATCCTCATTCCCAATGACACTGAGCCGGTTGGGCGTCCGTCGAGACTGATGCGGACAGAGCCGTTCGGCTCCATGCCATTCAACCTGGCCTATTCTGAAGGGTTAGGAATGGATGAGGATTGGGAGAGGGAGGAGGACCCCTTAGAAATCCTGCAACCTCAAGACATGGACTGGTATGAGGAACTGGGTGATGCCAGTGGCCTTACACCTCCCCAGATTCTGGCATGCTGTCTCCCCCTAACGTGGTTACGGAGGAGGGGGGCATCATTCGCTATGGTAGTGCATAGAGCTATAGAGGTCTTGGACTTGCAGCTTCCTATGGTGGCAGTCAAGACTAATGTCTTGACAGAGGTCCTGCAGCCTGGTGTCTCCAGCTCGGAACCCTTGCTGCCTTTCAATGAGGCCTTGACGGACGTTCTTCCGGGCACCTGGTCCAAGCACAGCACGGGGGCTCCTGTAAATAGAATGATTGCCCGATGCCATCCCCCTGCACCGAGCCACCCAGTTTTCCTAACCGCCCACCGCACAAAGCTTGGTGGTTCAAGCTTCTACTTCCTGGGGTGCCCTTCCTCCTGCACCCGTGGACAGTATATCCAAGAGACTGGAAAGCTTTGGGAAGAAAGTTTTCTCTTCTGCCAGCCTAGCATTGCGGTCAGTGAACACCTCATGCCTTTTGGGCCAGAAATCCCATTTGATATTGGACACTGTTGCACAGGTGCTGCCCAGAGTCTCGGAGGGGGACTGGATTCTACTCTCCCAAGCCATTTCAGACAGGAGAGATGCAGTGAAGTTCGCCTTCCGATGTGGCTTGGACACAACAGACTCGCTGGGCGGAGCGATTTCAACAATGGTGAGCGTATGTTGCCACACTTGGCTGAGAATGTCTTGTTTTTTGGAGGATGTCCAAGCTAATCTTATAGACATTCCCTAGAAAGGCTCCCGTCTCTTCGGAAACCAAGCAGATACCGCACTTAAGCATTTCAAGGACTTGTGGGCTACACCAAGTCCTCGAGCCTCATGACTACATTCCGGCCTGTGTCTGCTTTTCACTCCTTTTGTGGCTACGGAAGGGGCTACCAACTGCGCCAACCCTATTCCGGCCAGAGGATCCCACATGTTCAGCAACCTCTATGGGGTCGTGGACGCAGTTCACCCTGACCCCGAGTGTCAGGAGGCCAGAAGTCGAGCCAAGCCACGATTCTCTCCTCAACTGCAAAAACCCTCCTAGTCCGATCCGCCAGGATCATTCAGGACCAGTTGGTGGCAGAATATGCCATCATCTCCACCACTGGCGAGACATCACCTCAGATAGGTGGGTGTTGCAAGTAGTCCAAAGGGGCTACTCCCTCCCCTTCAAGACTACCCCTCCATCAATGCCTTCAGTGTCCGATCGGCTGATGAAGGATAACCTTGCCGTACTCCACGAGGAAGTCAAATCGCTCTTGGCCAAGGGAGCTATAGAGAGGGTTCCCGGGCCAGAAATAGGCTGTGGTTGTTATTCCCACTATTGTCTGGTCCCAAAGAAGGACGGAGGTCTTCATCTTATCGTTGGTGGTAGCAGGGGAGGCGGGTGTATCATGCGGGGTGGGCCGGGAGTTGTTGGGCGCCGTGAGCGAGGTGGGCGGTGCGGCGTTTGGTTTTCCGCGTTCTTCTTCCTCCCCCGCTGCGAGTGTCAAGCGCGGGGGGGGCGGGGAGTTAAGCGGCGCTCGGCTTCACTGCCGGGGGCGCCGGGAGCGTCGTATGTGGCGTCGCGGAATGAGGGAGAGCTGGTTATGGGAGCAGCGGGGGCCGGAGGCCGTTTGCGAGCGGGCGCTGAGGCGGTGGACGAGTATAACTTTGAGCGCGATGTCGGGGTGGGTGGAGCCAGCGTGGAGTGCGTTGTAGGCCCCAGTGTATTGGTGAGGGGTTATGAGGGAGATTTTGCTGGCGACAGGGTGGGCAGAAGGCAGGCATTTGGAAGCGAGTTTGATTTCGAGATGGCAGGGGGCACTGCGGAGGGTGGGCCTGTTAGCCCTTTACTGTTTTCCCCCCTTCTTCGTTTAAGGGAGGGAGAGGGTCTGTTGGGGGGAGTTTGTGCGGGGAGGGGGAATGGGCGCAGGTGGGGGGGCTGGCATCCTCATCCGGATTTGCTTTCAGTTGGAGATCGTGGGAGTGTGAGGGTGTCGGTTTCTCCACCTGGGGTGGGTCTGCTGCCTTCGGTCACTGGAAAGGTACGTCAGGGGCGGGGGGGAGTTGGTTTGGGTGCGGAAGGTGTAGCATTTGGGGATATGGAGCCAGCTGAGGAGGGTCGGGATTGGGAGGGGCTTGACATTTTTCCTTCATGGGCAGAAGGGGTTAGGGGCCTCGCTGATGGGGACTCTTTGGAGTGGTCCCGGTTGAAAGGGCGCGAGAGGGGCGCCGGTAAAGGGTTAGGAGCTAGGTTTGGTGACAGGGGTGGGGAGTGGGCGGGGTTGGGTGGTTCGCTGGGTTCGGGGGCCGGTAAGGGAGCTGGTTCTGCATCTGCGTTGGTTCAGGCAATGTTAGAATGAAGTGGGGATGAGGAAGGGGTGGTGTCTCCTTACCCGGTTGGTGTTGGTCGGTCAGGTTTTTCTGGAGGTATTGGGCAGAGAGAGATGTTTCAGAGTGGTGCGGGGGCAGGTGTAGCAAGTAGTTTTCAGGGACCCAGCACACCAGTCCAACATTTTTCTTCACAGGTTAGGAAGTGTGGCAGCGCAGCGGACTCGGTAGGGCAAGGTGCGGCCCAGCGGCGCCGAGGAGAAGGGAGGATGAGGCCTGGCGCGGCACATTCCGTACCATCGGGGGATCCCATCGCGGCCAGCATACGAAAGTCCGGCACGACTTCGCTGGCCCCAACGTTCGGCAGGTCACGGTGGTCAGCATTTACGCAGGATTTTGATGGTCAAGCCAGTCAACGGTTGGGGAGGACCGGCGGGTACAGTCGGCTCCCCCGCAGAGCAGATATTCAGGGGCCACTGGGGCCAGTGTGAGTCAAAAGGCAGGGTCTGGTAAGGCCCGTGTGGTGAAATTTGCTAAAGAGGTATTCCAGGCAGAGGAGCCAATTCTGCTGGACTATGAGGAGGATTGTCCTGAAGAAGGGGAATTGCTGGATGATGAGGGAGGGGTCTTCTCATGTGTCTCGTAGTCTTTTGCAGATCCCGGGTGCGGTACCACGTAAGCAGTCGGCGATGGTTCGAGCTAAAGGAGAGTGCGGCCCATCGGTGAGGGCGCTTCCTACAAGGGTTTCTCATGAGAGGTCGGCGCGGTGGTCTGAGTCCGTCCGAGTACCCTCCTTAGAGCAAGGTGAGAGCGTAACAACACAGGCCAAACCTAAAATGGTGTCTGTGGGGACGGGAGGAGGGGGGTGTGGGGAGGTGTTGGACGGGAGATTGTTTAAGGGGAAGTATGTAAAAGATACAGGGGTAGGCACAGGGGATGGTGGAGTTGGTTTGGATACTAAAGTCGAGAGTGGGACCAACACGGACGTAGGGGGTTTTAAGGAGCCCTTGGTAAGTAAAGAATTAAAAAAAAAGAAGCTCCCTTACATGGGGGTGACAAAGCCGCTAGGTGCACATTTGATGCTGGCAACTAAGTAGCGCATATGGAAAGGGGAATATGTAGAGATTTTGAAACTTCTTCATAGGGAAGTGAGGTCCAAAGAGGGTTTGAAGGAGGAGGAGTATGAGTTAGCCAAGCGCCCTAAGGTGCCGTTGACAATTGAGAATTGGACAGCGGCATTTTTAATTTACGCCAGTGTTTACTGCGAGAAGTTTCCTGAGTGCTGCGTGGCTATTTTCAAGTATATGGATGTAATTCGGAAAGCACAAATTACAGGTAGTGGTTTCGCATGGGCACAGTATGACGAAGAGTTCAGGGCTCGAATGGCTTGGGACTCGGAGGCAAGATGGGGAGAGTTGGATAATGATTTGTGGCAACATACAATGGGGGCGGCGCCAGGTGGTAAGACCATCTTCACAGCTAGGGGTTTGCCTCTAGTTTATCGGCCCTTTCAGGGAAAGCCCACCCGGGGTGGGGTGGGAGGCTCAGCCGCGACACAAACTGTATTTGGGGCATGTTGGGATTTCAGCAAGGGTTTATGCACACGGGAATTTTGCAAATACCGACATGAGTGCTCTAAGTGTGGGAAAAGACATCCTCTCGTTAACTGTTGGGGCATCAGACCGTCAGGCGGACAGCAAGGGCAGCATGCAGGCGCAGGGATGTCTGGCAATGCGAAGCAACCTCAGGGTGGACGGGGGGGAAGGGGAGCACAGGGTTCTGGGCCAAAGGGCTCCTACGCCAATTAAATTGGCGCAGCTTGAGGAAGCATTGAGGGGTTATGAGAAGGTGGAGGCAAGACAGACACTTTTGGATGGTTTTCGGTGGGGTTTTCATTTCGGGTACCACGGGCCTCGACTCAGGAGGTGGGTGGATAATTTGAAATCCGCATCAGAGCATAAATTGGTGGTGCGCGAAAAACTGAGCAAGGAAGTGCGTGAGGGGAGGATGGCAGGCCCTTTTGATGAGTGGCCAATTCACAATTTGATCATTTCCCCTATTGGGGTGGTACCTAAAAAAGAGGAAGGGCAGTTTCGGCTGATTCAACATTTGTCATGGCCAGAAGGGTCATCAGTCAATGATTTTATTGATGAAGACGCTGCATCGGTGTCATATTCCTCAGTTGACGTAGCCATGTCACTTGTAGTGACCGCGGGCGCAACTGCAGGCATGGCAAAGTGTGATATCAAGTCGGCTTTTAGGCTGCTCCCGGTTCATCCGGATGATTGGCCTTTGCTGGGGATACATTTTGAAGGCAAATGGTACGTGGACAAGGCTTTACCAATGGGCTGCTCTGTGTCATGTGCTCTGTTCGAACTTTTTAGCACTTTCCTCCAGTGGTGTTTCACGCAACGCACAGGTCACAATTTGGTCACACACTACTTGGATGATTTCTTTTTTGTGGGTTCCCCGGGCTCCACGGAGTGCCAGCATGCTCTGGACACCTTCCACGAGCTTATGGAGGAGCTGGGGGTGCCGCTAGCACCGGAAAAGACAATGGGGCCTGATACTGTTATATCCTTTTTGGGTATTGAGCTTGACTCAGTGGCAATGCAGGCCCGTCTGCCTGCCGATAAAAAATTCAAAATGTTGGCTTTGTTAGATAGGATGTTGTCTAAACGGAAAGTGACAGTTAAAGACATTCAAGTGTTGTTAGGTCATCTGAATTTTGCCTGCAGGGTCGTCAGGGCAGGTAGGACTTTCTGCAGGGGCCTGGGCCGGGCTTTGGCGGGTCAGCATTTACCTCACCATCACGTGCGCTTGTCAGCAGGAGTGAAGGAGGATCTGCGTATGTGGTCTGTTTTCTTGCACTCCTTTAATGGAGTACCACTGGCTAGGGACGAGGACTTACAGTGGGATGTGCAAATGTTTTCGGATGCGGCAGGCAGTGATGGTTTTGGTATTTACTGGCAAGGACGGTGGTGTGCAGAGAAGTGGCTGCAGAATTGGAAGAATGGAGGGCGGAGCATTACTTCTTTTGAGCTTTTCCCGCTCCTGGTGGCATTGACCATTTGGGGCAAGGAGCTGGAGCATAAGAAGGTGCTTTTCCGTGTAGACAACATGGCAGTAGTGCAAATAGTCAATAGGCAGTCAGCAAGGGATGAGCAGATTTTGAAATTGTTGAGAGTGTTTGTGCTGGGCTGTTTGCGCTACGACATTTCATTCAGGGCTTTGCACGTGCCGGGTGTGGACAAAGTCATTGCGGATGCTTTGTCTTGTTCGCAGTGGGGGCGATTCCATGGGCTGGCCAAGGAGGCGGACAAGACACTTACCCCGATGCCGGAGCACCTCTGGTATGTCGGCAACGTAGGGTATTTCAACTGGTGGTAGGTTCTCTGTCCGTTTCCACGCGTGCATCTTATGCTTTCGCGTGGAGGGAATTTTTGGCATCAGGAGCTTGTAGGAGGGAGGAGTCTTGGCGCAGTTCAGAGGATGTTGTGCAGTTTATCTTGGACCTCATTGAGAAAGGTTTGTCTAGAGTTACTATTGCTGGGAAGTTGGCGGGTATTTCCTTCATGGGTAAGCTTTTTTGGGGTTATTCCCCTTCTGCTGGGGAAATAGGAAGAAGGATGCTTGAGGGCTGGGCTAGGGAGCGGGGAGGGGCTCTTGTGTCTCGTTCACCTATTTCTTGGCAGACGTTAGCACGTTTGTTGGAAGTTTTGCCTGTAGTTTGCAGGGACGATTTTGAGGCATCGTTGTTTGCTACCCTTATGGCGTTCATGTTTTTTGGGGCTTTTCGGGTTTCTGAGCTCCTTGGGACCAAAGTAAAGCGGGGCATTTGCTGGCAGGAGGTGTTCTTTACGGACACAGGTTTGAACATTTGGCTGTCCAGTTCAAAAACGGATCAGAGGGGTGTTGGGAAGGGGGTGTGGTTAGAGGCAGGAACCCCCAGTTGTACTTGTCCGCTGCGTTTGGCAAAGCAATGGAAAATCCTATCGGGGGGAGATGGGAGCGATTTTGTTTTTAAACATATGAATGGCTCCCGTGTCACAGATTATCAGCTGCGTATGGTTTTGCGCAAAGGGTTGCAGCGGATTGGTTTGGACGGGGCTCAGTTTGGGACTCCTTCTTCTAGGATCGGGGCGGCAACTGAAGCGCATAAACGGGGTTGGTCTCAGGGTGACATCATGCGGCTAGGGCGTTGGTCATCGGACTGTTTTCATAAATATGTGAGGGTTAATGCAGTGGAGGAGCATGCGTCAACCCCCTGTTTGTGAGTCTCATTCTTTTTTCTCTTTTCAGGTTCGGTGGCTGGGCCCCACGCAAAGGAATTGACGGTGTGGATTGTGGGGCATTCATTCATCAAGTGGGCACATGTACAAGCGTGCAAAAGTTATTTCGGGGGAATGTTGGGGTTCAATGAACGTCTTTTTCGGATTATCTGGAAAGGAAAAGGGGGAATGCTTTGGAGGGAGCTTATTCCGTGTTTTAATAATGCCATGGTGAGGGGCCAATGCCCTGATATTCTGTTGATACATTTGGGCGAGAATGATCTTTGTGGCGCCAAAGGGGTGGTCTTATTGCGGGCAATGAAGAGGGATTTGACCTTGTTGAAGGAGCGTTGGTTGGGTTGCCATGTGCTTTGGACGGAATTGGTCCCGCGGAGGGTGTGGAGAGGGGCTTTGAACCCCAGAGCTATTGACAGGGCACGGAAGGTGAATGCAGAGATTTCTAGATTTTGCCGCAATTTGGGTTTCGGGAGAGTGACTCACAAGGAAATCCATTTTGAGGCGGTGGAGTTTTTTCGAGGTGATGGTGTGCATTTGTCAAGGATGGGCATGGATCTATATTTGCTTGAAATTAGGGAAGTTCTGTCCCGATGTGTGAACGTGCAGAGTCATGGTCAAGGGTCTAAAGGTTTTTCTCTGTTGGGGGGCAGAAAGAGGGGTGGTTAGTGGTTACACCACCCCTTTCTTTCTGGGTGGCGGGGGTTATGTGAATTTTGACAGTTTTGCCGTAGGTTGGTTGATTTATTTGTTGAGTTGGGTTATCGGCAGGGAAAGGATAGGTTGGTTAAGTTTAGCTCGGTTCCACAGTTTGGGTGATCGATAGCTGTAAAGGGGCAGGCAGGGGAGTTTGGTTAACGAAAGGTTTGTATTTAGAGATTTTTGATGGGGTTATACAGGAATGTAATGTTTGATATTGTTGTAATGTTGTAATGTACGGGCGGGGGCGGGTTCGAAGAAATTTAGGGGAGGGGGCGGGGTGTGGGGTTAGGTATATGTTTTATTTAGTGAGGTTTAGTTTTGGAAGGCTGTTTGCCAAGGTTTTTAAAATTGTAATGTGCACCTGTTCCAATAAAGCGGCCTTTTTCACACAAAGTCTTTGTCAGTGGCCTGCTTCCCCCCCCACCCCTCCCTCCCAAGGGGGTCCTGGGGGGGGCAGACGACCGCAGGGAGGTCCCCCCCCCCGGGCAGTTTGGGAGGGGGTGTGGGGGGGGGCGTGGCTGGCCTTGCGCCGGCCATTTTGAACTTGGGCTACATTTTTTGTAGCCCAAAAGTAGCTCAATTATAAAGGGCTTGGGCGCCTGCTGCCAGCCACCATTTTAGGTTTGGTGACCTGGTGGCTGGGAGTCTGGCTATTGGTGTTTTTTGTACCCCCCCCCCTTTCCCACCCACAAAAAACACTTTTTTCCATTCGGTTCCCCCCTTTTTTGTAGTTTTTTCCTATTTTTCTTTTTTGCTTTCTCTTCTTTCGGAATTTTTCAGGTGTTTTTTTCTGGGACAGGTGCGCAGGGGTTTTGTACTATTTATTTGTCGCTTGGAGCAGGTGCAGTGCGGGGGTCATGTGAATTTTGACAGTTTTGCCGGAGGTTGGTTGATTGATTTATTTGTTGAGTTGGGTTATCGGGAGGGAAAGGATAGGTTGGTTAAGTTTAGCTCGGTTCCACAGTTGGGTGATCGATAGCTGTAAAGGGGCAGGCAGGGGAGTTTAGTTAACAGAAGGTTTGTATTTAGAGATTTTTGATGGGGTTATACAGGAATGTAATGTTTGATATTGTTGTAATGTTGTAATGTACGGGCGGGGGCGGGTTCGAAGAAATTTAGGGGAGGGGGAGGGGTGTGGGGTTAGGTATATGTTTTATTTAGTGAGGTTTAGTTTTGGAAGGCTGTTTGCCAAGGTTTTTAAAATTGTAATGTGCACCTGTTCCAATAAAGCGGCCTTTTTCACACAAAGTCTTTGTCAGTGGCCTGCTTCCCCCCCACCCCTCCCTCCCAATTTTCTGTTCTAGCGCTGACCTACAAACCTCTGCGGATGCGCCTCAGTGAGTCTTTAAACAGCACAGGCACTGGGAAAAAGGAGTTGAGTTGAGTGCAGGGGAGTCGCAGCACAGGCTCACAACCCGGACAATTGGGGCTGTTTAGGGTCTCTTAAAAGCTGAACGAGGATGCTTTAGAGCTCTTCGGGGCAACTATACGATGCAGACTCGTAAGCGAGTGAATATTTACAGAAGTTGGTGATGGGACTGTACTACTTCTATAATAAAAGTGGTAAACGTAAAAAGTTTCCCATGCACAATGTGCGCACAGCAGTTCCTTTCGTGTATATAATAATGCAACGGGACAAACCATTTGGTGGCTTGGACCGTCCGTTTGATGTAATTTACATATACGTGCGGTACTGTTATATGGTTTTAGATAGCGCCGGCGGTTCTCGTTCGCCTGCGTGGCCTCGATATCTAGTATACTATTACTATAGTAATATGGATCGTCTGTTTGGTGTAATTTACATATCATACGTGCGGTGTTATATGGTTTTTAGGTGGCGCCGGCGGCTCTAGCTTGCCTGCGCAGCCTCAATATCTAGTATACAGCACTTGGAAACAGATTAAAAAATGTAATCTGTTTCCAAGTGCTGTATACTAAGATCGCGAGGCCGCGCAAGATGGTCGCCATGTTATGTTACCACCAACTCCTCTCGGAAAGATGGCCGCCACCTCCCCCAAAACACAAGATGGTGGCCATGTTATGTTACCAGCCACCAGGCAACTCCTCTAGGAAAGATAGCCTCCCCCAAACCGCTGTCCCAACCTGGTTGCAAGCCATTGATTCAGCAGATCCTTAGAAAGAGGTCTGAGCTTTACCTCAGTGAGCACAGCCTCCAATAGTTCAAGTGTGGCACGTGTGACTCGAGTACCCAATCCCACCGGAGTACCGGACAGACTGCTGTTTCTACTCCTGCCCTGAAGACATCTCTTTTTCTCCCCTCCCATGTCAGAGTGAACTACCTGCAGGCTGCAGTGGTGCCTTCAGAATATGACATGCTTGGGTAGGCTATCACCAGAATTATGCTGTAATGTAGATATCAATTATTTCGCAGGGAGGACTAAATTATGCATCAGAGGCAAATTATGTGGCGTAATGCTACATTTTTAACTATTTGACTATTTTGTCATATCAGCATCACACATTAATCCTGTGGAATATAGGTAAAACATTTACATCAGTGTCAATTAACTCCGGAATACAGCAATCAGCAAGGAAAAAGTGACCAATGAAACCTTTACAAATTGTCTGGCACCGCGCTGCGCCACGTGTGGCACTTTTCTGGTATTTATTTTCTTCAGTTACAAATGTTTTCATATATACAATTTGGCAAAAGGTGAATTATGTGCATAGTGCGCAAAATTCTGCTTCAGTGTTCTTGCCCATATGAACTTTCAAATGTCACCAGTGGCCACTCACTGGTCAAGTAAGGTTCAAACTATGAAAAATAAATAAAGCAATTCAGAGTGTTCGCAAAGTGGCTACATAGATTTTATTCACACCCAAACATATTAGCGCTACTTTACAGAGTTTGCCAGTGAAGCAGTACTTTTGTTTTCTTGTCTTTTTTTTAACAACATTGTTTTCCCTGGTGGGGAAGTGCACCAATCGTGGGGTACTACAATGACTGATTGATGGGTGGATTGGTAACCCTAAACCATGTTCTTACTGCTTACATTTCACATGCTTTAGTTTGCTCTTTCCAGGATGTTGGTACTTTTTATTTAGGCAGCATATTGCTCTCTTGTCTAGTACGTAATTTGAATGGAGTTGCAAGTATATTATGGTTCTAAAAGCACTCGAAACCCCCTTCCTGGCCTCTAGCAATTTTCAGAAACAATACACAAATGTAATGATAACGCTGATGGTTAATGTTTTTCGTGGAGAGAGATCAGAGTTTTGTCTAGTGGAAGTTTTGACTCAAGGAAAGGTCGCGCAGAAGGTTAATGTGCCAGCTGCAAAGAACATGTACCTGATGCGGACCACAAAATACACATGATGTAAATAGGTCAGTGAGTCACTGCTTTTGTCAGAGAGATCCTTTTGTTACTTGCAGTTTGTAAGTTAAAATCCTAACATACAACAGTGAGCTATTAACTGTCATCTAAGAGCTGCATGCAAACTGCAAGGTAAAAATTAGAGCGTTATGTTTTGTTCCCCCACTCTTTGTTTGATTATCCTAATGTTTCAGCAATAAATTGTTATATTTTTATTTTCAGCACCTGGTAAAGCCAGACAACCATTACCTAATTTTTGGCCGAAGAACAAGAGGCCTCAACCTCCTTTGCTGCTCTTTCACCCCGGCTACAACCCAGCAAACACCAGTATTAAAGGTAAGGAAACTGATGCTATATTTTTTTTGATTGGAGTTAGGGCAATGTATGTGGTCACTCTACATGGTGGTTGGGGTGGGTGCACATTTTGAACATTGTTGCCTCAGTGGATGGAATTTACTAATAGCCTTAGCCATGTGCTTTGGGCAATAATGGTTGTTAAAGGCACTATCTATTCAGTGCCTTCAGCAACCAGTATGGCACACAGAGGCAGCAGGCAGTAAGGCTGTAGTTTTAGCAGTCATGTTGTGCAAACCAGGGGAGCTGTTGGAGACATATTGCGATAATGCACAAGATATATGTATTTATACTGAAATTTGATATTATTTGCACCAAACCTTATACACTGTACTTTGATTATTGACAGGTTTCTTTAATATTGGTAAGGCCAGCATCGGCATGATGAATACAGTAGAACAGCTAATTGCAAGGCCATTCTTTGGACGGAAACTTGAAGAGAAACTACATATAAAGCAATTAGGGCCTGGTCAGCCTGACCTAAAACTACAACAAGTTACCCAGGACAGAGGAAAAACTTAAAAACGTACATTCTCAAACACCTGGTACACAAAAGCTGATTGGCTTACAGGGTGCGCGTCAAAAAACTCTCTGTTCTGCTTCCCTTGCTTGCTGTTCAGTGGTGGTGACATGTCTTGGACAAAACAAGGAGTGATAGACTTGAAGCATTTGTCTAACAAAATAAAGAAGCATGCACACACAAGAAGCCATTTGGAATGCCTGACGGGACTGGGAATGTTGGGAGACACACTGATTGAGCACCACATAAGCGATGCATACCGCCAAACAATACAGAAACACAATGAAGCAGTTGATAGGAATAGACACTATCAAAAATAATTGATTCCATTAGTTTCTGTGGTGCTTTCGAACTGGCATTGTGAGGCCATGATGAATCTGAAAGTTCCTCAAATCCTGGAATATTCAGAGGCCTCATGGATTTAATAGCAAGCTTAGACAAGGAAATAGAAGCACATTTAGCAAGTGCTACATTCTTTAAGGGCACCTCTAAAACGATACAAAATGAACTCCTTGAGTGAATGCTAGGAATTCTGAGAAGCCATATTGTCCAAGAGGTGCAAAACACAGACTTTGTGGCTATTCAGGCTGATGACACCACTGATGTGGCCACACAAACACAGTCCGTATTAGTCTTTCGGTACCTTGACAAAGAGAGTAAAGTTGTGGAGAGGTTCAATGGCTTTGCACATTTAAGAGACTCTAGTGCAGAAACCATTACTTCAACTATACTACGTGAACTGAACTACCTCAAAGAAAAAAACTTATCTCACAAAGCTATGATGGTGCTTCCATAATGAGTGGAAACCTGCAGGAAAAACAACAGCAGTCTGGTTCGAATTGCAAAGGAGATATGTGACATTATAATTATGCATGCACAAGAACGTTTTTCTTTCACAAAACATTTGTTGAGTGCCACATTATTGCAAAGTGAACACTTTGCAAAATATGATCAATCCTTCCCTGAGCAAGCTCTGAATGATGCTGTGGAAGCGTATCCTATGCTCAACAAAGAGGACCTGAGAACCGAGTTGACTGTACTGTACGGAATGAGTGTATACCGGAAGGCCACTGGTGCCATTTCTTTGCTGGCTTTAATTCAGAAACTTAACATGGAAAGGTCACTTACAGTGACAGTGGCTTTACTAAAAATTGTCATTACCACTCCTATGACAACAGCAGAGTCGGAACGATGTTTTTCCACCTTAAACCAAATTAAGACATTCCTGAGGAACACAATGATTCAGGAAAGACAGAATGCGTTAGCAATGCTCTCTATAGAGAGCGACCTAGTTAAAAGAATCCCAGACTTTAACGTTCAAGTTATTGAAAAGTTTGCTGCTCTTAAAGACGGATGTGCTGATTTTATCTACAAAAAGTGAACAATATGTTGAATGCTGCTAGTTTGCGACCTGTTTAGTTGTTTGTTAAATAAAAAACATCTGTGAGGTACTCAGAAATGCATTGTATCTCGAAGTCTGTTATGAAGCTCTGTGGTTATACTGAATAAGCAACTACCTATGTTATATGACATCTCTTTATTAATGTAATAACGGCACTTTCGCAATTGCTTTATTAACCTTCCTGCTTTCTCAAATTTGCTTGAAAATGCACCATTTGTCCACTCTTTTTTCGAAATTTTCTCGGGGGAAGAACCCCCCCAAACGCCCCTTAGGTTGTACCACCTCGCTCGCTACGCTCGGTCGCAAAGGTGCAGTATGACAAATATTTTACGGCGCACCACTTTCAAATGTCACCGGCCGCCACTGCTCAATCATTACATTTACATCGGAGCCTGATGATGATCACAGAGGAAGTTGGATACACAGCATCCTATGTGCTGCCTCATGCTACCTCAAGATGCACAATATATTTTTAAACCGACTAGATGTTACCTTTCAGAAGCCTATAAAGGTCCAAGCATATCTAGGCTCATTTAATATTCCCAATCAGGTACCTATTTCAAATCATCTCTTTACAGGTACTTTTTTTTGTACAACTGCCCGTTTTTCAGCAGAGTTCTGCTAATTAAAACGAGGACAAAAGTCACAAAGATTTTAGAGGGATGGATTGTCCTCCGTCCTGAATAATCACAATGTTAAGGAAAGATGTTGGGGTGATTTTACCAGGTGGGGCGTTACTACAGTGAAATGTAACACTTCCTCTTTAGGTCAAGCCTACGAGAGCATGCGCTACATGTGTTAGCATCTGGTGTGTTATCCCACAGAGCTCGGTTATTTTACAAGACATTATAGTGTTTGCACTATCCTTGTGGTGTAAGTTTGCTTGCTTCACATTTTCATCATCATCATCATCAGGTTTTCAGCATCTTTTTACAGCGGAGGCCGGCATGGATCGGAGGTAAGGGGCTGGTGGCCAGAGGGTGGGTGGATGCGGGAGAAGTGGGTTTAAAAAATAAACTAAAAAATAAAACTTATCTTTTGCCGCGTCTTTCATCCGCAGTCCTCCCTCGCTCGGGCTCAACAAGAAGCATACCAAGACTTCCAGTCAGTCAATCACAATGCAGCCTTGGGAGCATTGTGATTGGTCTGAGCGTCGTGTTTGGGTGCTCAGACACTGACTGGGAGCCTGGGCATGTTCTCCATGCAGGCTGTAATGCGCCTGTATGGAGAACATGCAAAGTGTGCAAGACTGTTTTGGACGGCCCGAGAGGGCCGGCCACGCAGTCATTGCACACTTAGGAGGGTGTTAGCACTACTCCCCTGCCCTCGCCCCTCAAGCAAAGCTGTCGAAGAAGGAGAAAATAAAATGATAATAACGTGAGCTATTACCATTTTATTTTCCTTTTGTGTCACTGCAAAAAAGCAGTGGGGCGACGCTCCTCCGCCTTAGCGAAGGAACCGCCACTATCTTTTTCACTTCACTGTTGACATGCAATTTATGTGGCAAGTGCATCTAATTATGCATTCATCTGTTCTTCAGCATTGGATCTTTCCAAGGTTCACATGCTTGAATCCTTCCACGTCGTCAGACTGGGAAGTTTTCAACCATGTGAATCTATGAAAGATACCTATGCTGGAGAATTGGAGTTAAATGTAAGTAACTTACTTCCAGGCTACCCTCTCACCCCATCAGTGCTTAGCGGGAGTCCTTATATATAGACCCCCGGGTCACGCATGGGCCTTCCTGAAGTCCATCAGTGACGCTATCGCGCCAATGGCCTCCAGATTTAAACATTTTCTTGTTTTGGGTGATTTTAACATACATATGAACATACAGGATATCCCGGAGACTGTCTCTCTGTTGAAATCCTTGGATGCGCCTAATCTTGTTCCTTATGTCTTCACCCCTACGCATACTAAAGCACATACCCTTCACCAAGTATTTGCCAACTGTAATATTCAGGCAGAGACTCCTTTACCTCTACTATGGTCAGACCACTATCTGGTGGGATTTAAGTCACCTAAACTAACGCAGCCGTCACTGACCCAGGTGAAACGGCCGTCTTTTACATCTAGGCCTTTTCATAAGATTACCCCAGCTGCCCTCAAAGATGAACTCGATAAACACCCTCTTAGGCCGAGCGGCAACATAGAGCAGGATGCGGAGGCCCTTGTTAAATGGATCACGCAAGGTACCCTGTCCATTGCCACTTTAACCCCGTGCTCTATTAAAACTGCCAGATGCTCAGCCCCATGGTTCAACGATATCCTGCGACAGTGCAGAAAGGACTGTAAACGTCAGCAAAGAGTATGGAGGAAAGATTTTAATGTGGAAAATAAAAGGAACTACAAAGAGGCCTTAAGAGAATATAACAAAAGTATACAGGAAGCTAAGAAGAGTTTCTGTGCATCCAAAATTAAGTCCGCTGGAAATAAAAGCAGAGAAATCTTCAGGATTGTTAAAAGCTTCTTTTCTCCTAACGCTGGGACTAGGCTCTCCCTTCCTTCAGCTGACTGGACTGAAAAGTTAGCTAACTTCTTCTATACGAAGATTAGCACAATTCAATCATCTTTTGATGGGTTGGATGGGAAAGATGTGATCGCTTCCTCATTTACCACCCCGCAGAATAAGGATGGTAGGGTTTCCCTCTCCAGCTTCCCTCCCTTGTCCCCTGAGATGTCTTTATCAATAATGAAGGGCCTTAAATTCGGCTCTCCTGTGGATCCATGCCCTGACAAATTTCTGGCTTCAAAGGCGGAGGTTGTGAATCCCCAAGTGAACAGCATTTTGATCGTGTCTCTTCTTAGCGGTCAGGTCCCAGTTAGCTGGAAGAGCGCGAAAATTATCCCATTACTGAAAAAACCTACGGCTGATCCCACAGTCTTAACCAACTATAGACCGATCTCTTTGCTATCTTTCTTCGCAAAGACAATAGAGAAGTATGTTCACTCAGTGATCAGTGATTTCGCTGAAGCCAATAATCTTCTCCACCCGAGTCAGTCCGGTTTTAGGCAGAACTTAGCACAGAGACAGCTTTGCTGGAGGTCTCCGATTCCATCAAGGAGACCCTGGATAAAGGGGGCAAAGCTGTCCTAGTACTCTTCGACCTATCTGCGGCTTTCGACACCGTGCCCCACAGTCTCCTCCTGCAGAGGTTAAGGGAATATGGACTCTAGGGCATGGTGTTGAAGTGGTTCTCCTCGTTTTTGGCGGATAGAAATCAGGAGGTCTGGTTACCCCCACTTTCGGCCAGTGTTCCGCCCTTGAAGGCGGGCGCGCCCCAGGGATCTATCTTGAGCTCTGTACTTTTTAATCTGTACATGGCTACCCTGGCAGAAGCGGGTGAGGCTATGATTATATCCTATGCCGATGACACTCAACTGCTCTTCACTTGCAAGAAGGGGGAAAGATTAACAAATGCTTGAGAGAAATCTTTGCCTGGTTCAGACATAACCATCTTAAATGCAACCCGGACATGTCTGAAAAAATTTCTTTCGGTACAACTCCCACCCCCCACCCCTCCGGACGCCTGGAAACAATGGTGGCCCATGGACATGTCCCCCCCCAATCAGCAGTTAAGATTGTAAAAAAACCTGGGAGTGAAAATTGATGATGCCTTATCTATGGCGCCCCAAGTTCAGTCAGTTGTGGGCATGTGCTTAGGCATCTTGAAAATGCTACGTAGGTTTCTCTTCCTATTACCAACCTCGCACAGACAGGCCCTTATCACCTCCAGATTGGACTATGCCAACGTCCTCTAGCTGGGCCTTCCGGAGTTTATGCTCAATAGACTGCAAGACGTGCAGGATGATGCAGCCAGGGCAGTCCTGAGACTCTCACCCAGAGACCGGATCTCTCACCACCTGAAGATGCTGCACTGGCTGCCTGTCCGATGCAGAATACTTTTCAAAGCACTTGTCCTTGCCTTTAAAGCTCTACATGGCATAGGGCCAATTTACATCCGTAGAAGAGTTTCACATTACGTACCTGGCAGATCCCTTAGGTCAGCACACCAACACTTAATCGTTATCCCTAAGGGCCATATGTAGGTAGCCTAATACCGGTCGGTAACGGCCGATTTTCGGTAAAAATCCCGTTACCGACCGGTATTCAGGCTTTTGGTATGTAGGGGGGACATTTCAGGATTCGGTAATTTACCGAATCGGTAAAATTACCGAATCGGTAATTTTACCGATTCGGTAAATACCGAATCCTGAAATGAGATGTAGGGGGAGTGTGTGGGTGTTGTGTGGATTCGTTATTTACCACCAACTAAAAGTTGGTGGTAAATGACGAATGGCTTAGAAAAAGCATTTTTTGGCACTTAGAAGTGTGCAATGTGGCAGACATACATGCCCTTAGGGCATGTATGTGTGCCACATGTGCACACATGCAGGAATCAGGGGTGCAACAGGGTGTCACTGTGACACCCTGCCACCCTTGATTGTGCTCCCCCCATTACCGAATCGGTATTTACCGATTCGGTAATGGTAACTGGCTTCCCATTGATTCCTATGGGCCTCCTGGCCCATAGCAATCAATGGGAAGCCAGTTACCATTATCGAATCGGTAAATACCGATTCTAAATTACCGACCAATTCCGATTCGGTAATTTTTACCGACTGATTACCTACATAGCATTTACCACTTCATAAATACCGAATCGGTAAAATTCGGTATTTATGAAGTGGTAAATGTTAGGCTACCTACATAAGGCCCTAAGTGTCTTACAGCCCGCCACTGCGGACGTTCTTTTCAAGTGCTAGTGGCTAGATTCTGGAACATACTGCCTCTTTCGATGAGGCAGGCCACGAGCAGAAAGGTTTTCAGGAAACAATTGAGAGCCTAGCTGTTCCAACAAGCTGTATAATGGCCGACCGCCCGAGACTGATGTCCCATCCCTGGCCTCTGCATCTTTTCGTCTTAGCGCCGGGATACTCTCCTGAGTAGCTGTGCGCTCTACAAATCCAGTTTAACATAACATAACATTTCCTTCATCAGTGCATTGCTAAACTTGATCGGGGCTCTGCAGTGGCCACAAGATTGAATGCAGCCTCCAGGCCTCCGCTGCGCAGTGCAGGAGGGCCATGGCTTTGAGTGTGTTATACAGGCATCACCTGACATCACAAATGACCTTTATCTTCATGAACTTGTTAACCCCCTTCCATTCTTGCTTTTCTTCTCTCTCCTTTTCTGTCCCTCGCGATCTGTCAATGTCACTCTCCATGTTTTTCTCTCTCTCCCTTTCCTTTCCCACTTGCACTCCAGTTGGCTCTATTTCTCGTTCTCTCTTCCTCTTCACCTTGTCTTCTAGCTTTTCCAGTCTCTCACCTAACATCCTGCTGTCTCGTTCTTCCACCATCACCCCTTTTCTCCTCTCTCTTGCTTTCTCCCACCTTCCCACAGTCTTGTTTCCTATTTCCTTCTCTTTTAATCTCCTTCTGCCCACTTCCTCTTCAACGTCCAGCCGCCCCGTCTCTGCACTCTCGCTATAAAATCATCCGGCTATCCACTACCACCCTATTGTCAAAGCACAATAGCTCGCCCATGGGCAAGACCTATTAGCTTTGCTAATGGATGTTGTATTTAAAGTTTTTCCTCTCCTATCACCTATTCCTTTTTTCCAAGATCCAGAGAAGTGACTCTCAAAATGGTGAATACAAATATTTTTTGCAACTGACATTAAAAAAAGATTCTGTTGAACTACAGTAGACTACAATTTAGAAAACAGAAAAGGACAATACTCTTTCCAGTGCTTTAACCTTTTATTAGTGGAAGTGGCTTAAGCACAATCAAAGTGCATAGAAAACAGTGTCAATATTTTCAATTCTTTCTCTTTTAAACAAAAAAATCTTCAATTTTTAGTACAAGTGTATAAAGAAGGCACTTTGATGATGCTAATGTGCACTGTGCATCAGAGGGATAGTTACCAGAAATAAAAATAAAAATAACAATCAAGAGTGATTACATACTGGGGCAAATGGGGACAAAGTAACGGAATAGCAAACAATGACTTTGGCAACATCATCTTTTGCAAAATGTTTCGTCCACACAGAACATACTTAACCAACCAATGACCCCTTGGAAAGCTGTTTGTTTTCCACTACTGGAATTCACAAAAGAGAATACACCAAACGGAAAATTAAAACACGGAGCTTTTCAAAGGATTTTCTTTGCAAGATTTCAAAATGTGCATCCTACAGCCATATCTGTTTGTTCCCATTTCTGGTAGTAAGATGTGCATTTGTGGTTGGACGGCAGAAGTAGTGTTTCAGTGTAACGTAGGAACCCTAACATCAATTTAGACAATTCAGAAAATTGTCCTTGTTTGCGGTGATATATGTATGCATTGATAGTCTTATTCGCTGGCTTTTGTTCCATTAAAATCAGCATCTCGCGAGTCCCCGTCCTCTTCTGACCCATCTGCTGCATTATCTACTGTTCGTCTTCCTCCTCCAGATCGGCGAGGGGGGGCAAAAGATGGTTCATTCCCCCGTCTGAAGAAAAGAGAAGAAAGACTTAAAAGGAGCCAACATGTACGTTCTACTGGAATATTCAACTGTTATTTGCCACCACAGTTGGTTAAAGATAAAGAACCAAGATTATTTCATCAAGCACAGGCATGACCGGTCAAAAGAAAATTCATGATCGCTGAATGAATGAAACCTTGATGTAATGGCTAATAATGTCACATGAAACCTCTGTACATGGTACAGCTCTATAATGTTTCTCAAACTTTTTGTGAAGGTTTCTATCATACAGCAATCCGGATGGAGAGCTTTATTTTCAAAAGAGTTGTCCCAGATAATAATGAATTTGGAGGGAAAATACAAGTTTCTTATGAAAATGAAGCCCAAAATATTTAAAAAGGCATTGAGCTTTTCTGCAGCAGTCTCAAATGCTTCTTCCACTGATTCCAATTCCTTCTAAGTTTTCCATCTACCATCTGGTATGTCATGTGCATGTAATAAGTTCACACGTGTCAAATGGACATAGATAAACAGCTTGAAAAGTATTGTAGCACTCTCCCAGACTGGGGAACCCAACCGCCCTAAGGGAATCTGCTTATTAATCAATTTGTGCTATAATTGCTTTCATGAAACCATGTTTAAAATTCACCCCTCGCTTTTGTCAAATACCTGTCTGTATTTTTTCAATTGTTATTGGCCACAAGACTGAGTTTGTGATAAATGTTGTGACTGAATTTAATAATATACCCATCTTTGTTAGTTAATGACTTTTGTTTTATTGTCTGCAGTCCTTAATCAATCTTGTTTTCTTGCTTTATGCTGAATAACTTTGACTATATGATATCCCAACACCACTGATGTTTTTAGACAAAGGACTGACTGGTATTTGGACTCTAGTTTATACGCATGTCTGGTCAATGTGGTGGTCATTAGGCACTGTTAATGACATATGAAGAACTACAAGTGCTGACAAATCATGTTATCATCTACAGATGTCAACTCTTCTAGTTACGGACCTCTGCACTCCTTGTACACAAATATAGAGTATAATTCTACTTAATCTTACAGTACACGATCCCGGTCCTATGCTTCCCCAGTTTCTAGCTAAAGTATGTAAATAAGTAATGGTGTGTGCCAAAAAAAAGTTAGTACAGATGGTTTGGAAACATTCAATGAAAACCTTAAGAGACTGCTGCTAAGACAAGGCTTCCTTAAATATTTGTGTCAAAATAGATTAGCATAGGTGAACAAAAGAGGAATAATTGCAAATATGGAAACCCATTTTGGGAACATGGGGACTACTGAGCAAGTATGCCAATTGAAAGTAGATTGTTTAGTTCAGAATGAGTGCTTTCATTCAAATTACCTTTTCAGATAATCAAATTATGGAGAGTCTTCTTGGTGCAGCAGTGTATATGGTCATTGGTATTGTTGGCATTTGTAGTACATATTCATGCCCTTCTTTCTTATTCAGTAGAAACCTCCACTGCTTTTGTTCATCTCTCATAATGCTAAGCTGGGATATGTGCATTATACAGACAGTGAAGTCTGTACGATGCATGGCTTTAGCATAGGCGGCTCCATAGTAAAGGCAGCATTATGTGATGGATTATTATAGATGTAGTGCACAAAAAAATGGTGGATGGAATGCGTGAAATATTCTCAGCCACTGGTAATTACTTGGGGCTGCATCCCAATCCATTGTTATTTTGCACACCATGTCACCTCAGTTTAGACGCAGCTAAATGCACCCTGCTCTAATCTGAACAGTCAGGCCCAAACTGCCAATCCAGGTCCTCCCTTAACCGGAACACAAACAACCAAGGACCGGTTTTGCCCTAGTTATGGCCTCATCAGATGGGTACAGCTTGGTTCCAGTGACACAGCGTGCAAGGGATCCATGTACGGGTGACACCGCTTCTGGGTTGCTTGAGTTCTGGTCCAGGGAGGACCTGGCTTGGCAGTTCGAGGTAGACTGTTCCTATTGGAGCAGGGTCAAGTCTGATTTGCATCTAGTTGAGTCCAATTGGAGGTGGAATGGTGTGCAGAATAATGATGGATTGGGATGCGGCCCGAATGTTTACCAGTGGCAGAGATTAATTCAAGCATTCCATTCATCACTGTTTTGTATACTTATTGTGTCGTCTAAGGTGGGACAGGTATGCCCAGACAGACGTGGGTTCCGTGCACACTGTGTCACTACTGTATCCAGCTAATGAGCCACTAACTAGGGCGAAACCGGTTCTGGGTTGCTTGTGTTACGATTCAGGGAGGATCTGGCTTGGCAGTTCGGGCTGCTAGGGTCCTATTGGAGCAGGGTCAAGACTAATTTGCATATAGCTTGGTCCAAACTGAGGAGGCATAGTGTGCAGAATAACGATGGATTGGGATGAGGCTAGTGGCAGATATTAATTTAAGAATTTCATCCATCACTGTTTTGTATACGTATTAATACAGATGGCACAAGAAATTCCTTGATCACACGTTTATCAAAATGCGTAGATTTAAAATAGCTGCTTACATCAATCAAGCGAGATTCGCAAATGAAAATGGAGGCTGTCGACAAGATGTCTGATTCATGGAACTTAGTAATCAGTACAACATTCCATAATGTTTAGAAATGTTTTTAGCACTTTTACATGGTCTGTGATGGGCTAAATATACTAGTCTGACGTTGTGTTGCAGCATGGGCAAGCGTCGAGATTTTCCACTCCTGCTTATTTTGGGTTAGCTGGCATTATGGAGGCTGAAGGCTCGAGAAAGGCATGCCTTAATGAGAACACTGTTAAGCTAACTGGGCTGTCTTAACAAATTTGCTTATAATTCTAGATTCTTCAACAAGTGTTTGGGAAAATTCAACACCAATGTAAGTTTAATAATATGAGAAGATGTTATTTCCTTCCTCAAGTTGCTTGGTGCATTCAGACTATCCCAAAAGGGATCTGTGACTGTGAAGATGTCACAGTTGGTGTTGTATCTGTGCTGAATTAAAATTCATTGTGCGCATTCACCATGAACAAGTGGTTACTGTATGTGGTGAAAATATGCATTTCTGTGATGAAGATTGCAATACAATATATTAGTTATTTGTTTTAGAATGAGTATTATGCTGGTAAGTTATTGCATCATTCTGGAAAAAGGTGTGCAAGAGACAGCTCTAGCATGCAAAGGAGACAAGGCAATCCAATCGGCATTCCGGTCAGACCGTCCTACACAGAGTGTGAGAATGCACAAATCTCAGTATGTGCCATCAGGCAGAGGAGAAACATGAATTTTAGAAGGACTGGGGGGGATGCAGGTGTCATTGGTACATTGGTTTCCCTTCATGTGAAACTCATATTGCAAAGATATCCAGGTCTTGAAGTTTTGTTAAAAAGTATATATCTGATTCGAAAAAATGGATATCTGTGCAACAATTACTAGTCAGAAAGATGGAGGCAGGGTACCTGCTTAGTCATTTTGTGGAGGTTCCTGTGTCCCTCTGAAACAAAGATGTCAGCATAAATCAATGCATCACATTACATGTTAAGGTGTTACACTTAAATATCCAGTGTCAATATTTTAAAATAGACAACAAAAAAAGACATAATTAAATAGAATCATTATGTATTCCCAGAGTTATTTCCATCATTTGATTTGCATCACATTTCAAAATCAAATCCTAGTGGTGCCATGTGAAATTGATAAAATCATAGATTTCAAAACTTTGGATTTCAAGGTCTCCATCGAGGAACTGGAATTATTTGTAGCCATCCAATCTGCATAAGCATTTGTTCAACCCAAAAGTCTTGAGTACCATTTAAGAGGGCTGTCGCACAGTTCCAACATTTTAATAAGGTTTTCTTGTTAACTAAACCTGAACGTGGCACCATATCTCCCTCATGGTGCATTAGAGAGAACTTGCTTCAAACTTCGGACAGAAGAAAATTCTTCCCTCATCTGTCTTTACTGTTCCTTCGCTATTGACGACAAACCACATTATTCAGATTTTTTTTTAAACTTTTGTTTTAATGAAAACACCCAAAGTGGTGGTATGGTCTCTAAATATATGTATGATTGCCCTCTCCTTTAAACCTACACCCATAATTTCTGTAAATGCCTATGTTTACCTTTCTCTTTTCAACATATATTTCAGACACTTCCACTGTCTAATCAGCAGCTTCAGCGCCAAATTCAACCCGTATGCTTATGCTACAAAGACCTACATTAGCCTCAAATGATAGCCAGAAACTCCAGATATCTTTTCTCACTATCAGTTTGAAAATAATTCAGTGAATTAATCAGACCTTGCCATTATTTCAAGTCACTCCTTTATAATCACTCCTTACTGTCTTGCTGTCGACCAAGTACAAGATATACAATGAACTGCTCATGTCCCCTTGTATGCATTTTTGACCTGTTATTGGTGATGCGCACTATGCAAAAAATTATTAGTTGTGATTTTAGTTAAAAGGCCCATGACACAATGCATTGTATTCTCCATTGCTGAGTGGCTGCCCACCTATATTAATGTGAATAATGTAAAGTCTTGTCTAGTGGTATATTTAGCTCCAAATATATTCCTCTACATAAAGCTGATACTGGGGTAAACCAGATTATACTCCCAAAAAGGAAATTCAAAAGTGTTGCTGGATGAAAAGAACAAGTATTTAAGAATTGGGCAGTTATGGACTGTCAAAATCAAGAGCGTAAGGATTTTTTAGTCCAGGACAGAGAGGCACATACTTAAAAAATACAACCCACTCAAAAATGAAGATAGGCAGTTGCTGAAAAGTCACCATGAGAACCATGTATTCTCAACAGTGGAAGAGAAAATACATATTTGGAGGTGTGACCCTGAGATTTCCTGAAACACAAACTAGAGCTGGGAAGGTCTCGTTCTATGAGTCAGTAATCTTCAGAAAGGCGTGCAGTAAGATTTCATAATCAACAGAGATTGTCCGACATCTAAACAAGAAGATTGGGCCTTGTGACGTAGAAAACAAATCTCATCAAGTCATGATTTGAGTTACTTGAGTATAAGTCACTTGGTCCCATTTATCCTGAATTACTAGTGTAATGACTGTGTCCTAATATTTCTCATTATTATACCTCTTGTTGCTTTATGCTGCAACTTACGAGTGTTGCAGTGCTGGTCGACCACTGTACCTGATGCCCTAATGATATGTGTATAAACAATGACAAATGTTTCACTTGTTGCAACGGAGGACTGCCTAAGTCCACCACTGGGTCCATCACAAAGGTTTGCGGTGACACCGACTGTCTATCTCCCAAGAGTATATTCCCAACAGCATCAGCTTTGAAAAAACATTACGTGTCAAAAGCAGTCCAAAGCAGCCAGTCCAACTATTGGTTGTTTGTTAGAATATTGAGCACAAAAGTATTTTTCTTTTTTTTTTTTTTTAATTAAATTTTTTATTCAATTCAGTGAAGCAATAATATTACATAAATTTCATAATATACAAAAGAAAGAAGAAAAAAAAACCAGCCTTAAATTAAGCACATATACAAACATACAATCAGATACAACAAACATAATCCTTGACTTTACAAACAGACCCAAAACACATCATCAGAGATGCCTTTCTAAAGCCAATTTGCAATCGGCTCCCATATTGCTACCCCTAGCTTCTTTCTTACCCTGCCTTTTAACTTATACAGGGCCATTTCCAAATTATACAATGAAATAAGCTTAGCCCTCCAGATATCGAATGAGGGGGGTTCTGAATCCAACCACTGAGATGTTATACATAACCTCAACACCGACATACATATGAACTTAAATCCTCTGTATGACACCGTTTTACTCCCCACCTCCGTACCATGTTCCATCCCAAACAGAACCAAATGTGCAGTCACCGTAATCAGGATAACCAAAGATCCTGAGATAAAACGTTCGATATCCAATAATAGTTGGGAGAGTAATGGGCAGGAAAAGAACATATGTATTGAGTCTGCAGCGTGCAACCCACACCTAGCACAGCTCGTCCCCCTACCCGCCTTCCACTTTGAAATCTTTGCCGGCGTATAATATAAATTAAACGCGGCCATATATGCTTGGCTTCTTAGACTGCCCGAGAGCAAGATTGCATTCGCAGTCCTCCAAGCCAGCTGAATATCAATATTCGTCAAAGTTAATTTCCCCTCCCACATTGCCTCAAATTTGTGGATATCATCAAACTCCTTTAGCATAAATTCTTCATATATTTGTCCGATTTTAGATTTACACTTTATCAACTCCAAGATCCGAATCTGGGACACTTGACAATTCCCCCTCGCAATTTCAGCTTGAAGATAGCTTCTAAGTTGCAGATATTTAAAAAAAATCCACCCTGCCAACCCCAAATTTCTCTTGTAGCGATAAGAAAGTAAGAATATTGCCAGTATCAAAAAGATCCCCAATTATTCTTATACCTTGCTGTGACCACCTCCTCATAACTGAATCTTGACATATAGTAGAAGACAACACATACGAATCAAAAGGTGTACACCATAAAATAGTAGGCATATCCCATTGCTTCCTGACCCTCCTCCATACTGCATATGCTGCCTGTAAAATCTTAAACTTAGTCTTTTTATAGTAGCTAGGCTCTAATACTTTGACCAACAATCCTCGAGCTGATTTGCCAAGACACCATTCGTATATTGAGGGAGAAAAGGCAGCCTCCAATACCTCAGTATTTCCATATAATAAAACCCCCATATATTGAAACAATGAAACACAATAATAAGCATAAAAATTAGGAATAGCGAGACCTCCCCGCTCTACCGGCAAATAAAGCCATTTCATCGCTCTTCTAGAGCGCCTATACCCCCAAACAAACCGTGAACACATACGCTCCATTCTCTTAAAAAGGATGTTAGAAAACATAATTGGGATCGCCCGAAACAGATATAAAAACTTCGGGAAGATTGACATCTTTAATACATTCCCCCTTCCATATATAGATAAATGGAGCCTATTTATACGCTCCAAGATATTAGTAACTGATGTGATCAGTGGATCAACATTGATCCTTGGTATCTCTTGGATCTTAACAGAGATAAGCACCCCTAAGTACATTGCCTCCTTAGATATATCGATCCCTATTGGTAGCCCAACCTCATCATCAAGCCACATACATGTTGAGGTAAGTATAATACATTTATACTTAGCTATAAATACTTAGCTTCACGATATTTATTTAGTTGATATTCTGGCTATATTTTTGTGGCATATTTAAAACTCAATATTCTGATAGTGGAGGTCAGCTAATATTCTACCATTATGGCTATTCATATGGCACTTTTATATTGGATCTTAACCATTTTTGCCTTGGTAAAAGTGATTGCCTTTGTACTAATTCTACTACTACTATAACGCATGTTTCCACACTTGCTAAATACTGGTGCTAGGAATTGTCACAGCATGAAATTAACTAAAGCAGGTGCTTTCCTATGGTAAAATCCCCATCCAAGTCTTTTCCCTACTCCCTCATCCCAAATACCATTTAGTAAATGCTGCTCTTCGGCAGAACTATTTTGATTTCTTCAGGGAAGATTGGCCTTGTTAGCTGGCTGAATGGGGGTAGGCCACAATTTTGAAATTAAGCTATGACTGGCTTCGGCAACCTACCCTCATGATTGTCCACCTCCCTTTTATTTCTTTTTTTTGTACGGTGGAAGCTCTCATAATTTAATTCCTCTTTTTGGTTTGTATGGTTCTCTTCCCTGTGTTTTTGTTTTCCCTACCTGTCTGTAGTACAGCACAGTATCCCACAGTGTGGTAAGGTTTTGATATGTCTGGCAGGCAATTTGTCAGAGTAAGAGAGGAGAGTCTACATAGCATCATTATCGCTGATATAAGTTGATAGAGACAGATCCTAAATTATGACAGAAAGAGTATTAAATTAAAGTGTGTATTTGAGTATGAGGTAGGCCAGTCATGGTCAATCAGCCCCTGTATGTCAAAGCAAAGACAAATGCATACACTAACATTTATACCACTCAGTCTTCACTTGCCCCTCCTAGTCCACCTCCATCCTTGCAACTCTTCCTGGAGTTCCCACCGTGTCTGCAAAAAACATGTTTCTAATCCCGGGAATTCATAGGACAACTTTGTGTTCTGGACATGTAATCATTGGTTGTTTCAAGTAACCAATTTTACTAACACAACTGATAATAATGTGTAGCAGAAAAGCTCAGGACTGGCAATAAGGTGTTCTGACGACTTGGAGTTCGATGACAACTCAATTCTGGTGATTGGCAGACAGGTTGGGCTGCATGAAAGACTTTGGAACAGGTCCATTACATATTTAGTGCCAGTCCCATGCTGGTTAACAGAGGAATCTCTTTAGATGTTTACATTAGTCATTAATACCAGCTCTGAAGGTAAAGTGTTCCTAAAGTTGTATTGTGCAAGACACCGTCTGGGCAGCAGCTGTGCTCTCACCTCCCACTTATGCTGTAAACAATCCCTTGTTCCTCAGTCATGTCTGCACAGCTCGTGTTCAGAGGGTGCACGAATCTGCTGCACAGGCCGCTCAAGGGATAGCCATCCCAAGCAGCTCGAGGCTTCTCAGTCCACCCATGGACCCGTCACCCAAGGAGAAAAGATGGAGTCCTACCTGAGCTTGGTCTTCAGAGCATTGACTTCTCGGGTAATGGCGTCGTTGCTCTCAGTGGCCTCATCCAGCTCCCGCTGCAGTTTTCGGCGAGAAGCGTTGATGCGCTGGGACTCTTCTTCTGCCTCCTCTAGCTGCCTCTTGAGCTGCTTCAGCCTTGTGTTCCCCTTCTCTGCCTAAATGGGGGCATTAAAATAGGTTAGAGAAATTATTCTTTTAGAGTGGGATTGAATCAGTGTGTCTGTGGACATGGCATTATGCGTATGCAAAACAAAACATTTTCACCACATCATTACATTTTATGTTGAAATTAGACTTCATGATAGCCTACTTACGTGTGCGGATATCTGAAGCTTCCACAAGGTTATTTATACCCTGGTGTAACTAGTGAGTACAACACACCCAGTGCAAATAGTACTCGTATCTGCTATTGTGTGTTTTTACACCTGATTTACACCTGTGCTGTAATTAAAGGCAAGTGATGTGCATGTGGAATAGTTCCACTCTATCCTACTACTCCTAGTTTGCACAAACACTTACTACCAGATAGAACATGATGATACTTGCCCATGTAAACTGAGGCATGGAAAACATTTGTAGCCCGCCAACCACAAATATGTAGTAGTATAAAAATGGGTGCAAATACATCTTACACCTAATTTTGCAGTAGCACGTGGGTAAGCACAGGGTTGGACTTTGGCATGGGTGAGCTGGGCCCACTCCCAGTGTGCCAATCCTTCGAGGGGCACACAGAGCTGCCTGCATTAAGATCATGCATGTAAGCATCTGTGTTTATTACTCCATTAAACTCCCTCCACCCATGTCCCTCTCATCCCTCCTCCTCATCCTCTAACCTCCCCCTCGCCTCACCAACAACTCGCCACAAGTGTGGAGCAGGTAGTGATTCAGGTGAGGTCGGGGAGGAGTGAAGGTGTTTGTGTTCAGGGGCCAGTCACTGTCTGAGATAACCAACCAGAGGCTGACCTGTGATCACTAAAGGTGCCCCTGTTGACTCTTTTTATGTGTTATCTGGAGCTAGGACTCAAAAATGGTTCTGCCAATGGCTCTTTCACAGTTAACACTAGCATTAGTTTTACTTCCATTAAATCCATGTACTGAGTCCTTAAACAGGTGACGGTGTCGTATTAAAATAAAGGCTTTTCACCTTCCTACAATGAATGATGGTTGAGCTCGATCCCAATATTGTCTCACAGAGAATTTAGGGTTACTGTACAAGGCTTGCTGTTATTACACATCGCTAGGGATTTGTTCACTCATCTTTTTAACCAACAATGCTCCACTAAACAGTTGCAACTGTACGCTGTAGTTCGTGAAAGACACATCATACATCAAATAAGCTTGAGTTGTGTCAGATGAATATCGACATTACCTGATCTTTGTATTGCTCCGCCTGCTTTCTCTCATCCTCAACTTGTAACAAAACTTCTTTTAGTTTCTTATCCTTCTGGCGCAAGGTCTTAGTAGTTGTCTGTTTCTCCCTGTACGGAAAGGAATTTAGGTATGTGTTAATATTCATAATTAACTATCTCCCTTTCAAGTATCATATGGTATACTATTCAGATTGGTTTCCTTCTTAAAAAGAGACTTTTAAGGTGACAATATCAATAGGAAGTTGCACAAGCAGATCAAATATTCCATAAACAAACAAAAATATAAGGCTATCACCGCCAGCAACAAGCAGGGATACTAGTGAGAGCAAAAGCACTCAATACTATACCAGTGGAAAAGGTGTTGTACTTGGTTAGTTCCTGTGATCTACTATACTGAGCTGTTCTTTCAGACTAGAGTTCCAGCGGTGAGATTACTGGGTAATGGATGTGTGGCTACCCATACACATGTATTGTGTTTGTAGCATCCAGTTAAGAGGCATTCACTCATTCTTCCACATTGGTCATTATACTGACATTTATTTATCATGTATGTTGTGCATCCATATTGACTTCTTCTAGTAAGATAATTTCTTACAGTGTTCTGTGGCTCCACAACCCATAACCTGCTTGATCCCGATGAATGAACCCCTGTAGGAGGAGAGGGACGTGCTACTGGGTGCCGGTAGGGAGTGTGAGCTGTACACCGGTGGGTCGCTGCGCCACATGCCTGAACACACATTACAGCATGCGACCAACCGGAGTCGTCATACCTCTTCCTGTAGTCTGGGGAGGCTGCACAAGAAGGACTCTATCCGCACCTCCATTACCCCAGGCCTCCCCCTTTCCAGAATTCCCTAAGAGGAATTCTAAACTCAAATAAAGCCCAATCCAAAATGGCCACCCATGCATTAATGTCCATTATTTTTACCCAATCAATACGGATTCCTTGTAACTTCCTGTTTGTGGCCCTATATAAGGAAGTTTGTCCAGCCTTTTGCATTGCAACACCTTCTGCTCCTTGACCTATTGTTCATCGCTCCTGAATCTACTCGCTTTTCTTTCCCTGTGATTCAAATCACTTTTCCTGGAGTCCTGCTATTTTCTCCTTTATCCTTTTCTCTGTGAATCCTTCTGGATCTTCGTCCTGTTTTCTTGCACTGGAATTCCACCACATTCTTGGAGGTTTTTTGCCCTCAGGCTTTTTCCTCCGATTCCTTATGGAGGGCACTTTCCTGCTTGAACGCTTCCTCTGTCAACAGCAACCTGACTACTAGAATGGGTCAACCATACCTCTGGCAGACCAAAAAGTCAAGACCTGGAGTTCTCAATCAGTCCGCTTTCAGAGATCATCGACTAGGCATCAGATCTTTGACAGTAGCGTAGCAAAACTCTACATGTAAGCGAGACAATCTATATTGCTCAATGCATAGTTTTTAAAAATATGTTTTTATGGAATTTAGATAGTGACCTATACAACTTAGTAATTCATGTAAAACCTACAGTTTGCTGTCAACTACTCTTCCATCCACAATTTGTTGTTTACAAACAGTGTAAAAACAGGATGTCCTTTGTGGAATACTAAAAGAAACTCAAATATGGGTTAGATGCATGTAATGATCGTGTCTACAAATCGCATACCATAGGATCTCCTGTAAGTATAAGCCTATGCATTCCCTCCAACCATCATATCACTTATGAATTTGAGTGCGGTGTTTGCTGTGCTCTCAAGAATATGTTTGTGCTGTGTGCAGCATTTGACTTAGAGAGTTGGCTAATGGGAAAGTGGGAAGCCGGGAGGAATTATAACTAAATAAACTAAGTAACCAATTAAACAGTATATTAATTATGTCTGTGGTGGGGGCGAGGGGGAGCAGCAGAAGGGGGGGGGTGAGGTGGTCCTATTCCGGTCAACAGGGTTATATGTAATGTGTGGTGTAACCGATTAACAATTGTCAAGCTATTTGCATCAAGTGGAGTTCAAGTCCGGCTGCTAAATGCATAGCTAAGACCTATAAATAGTCCTTCTCAATTAATGAACATCATGACATATTCCAATATAATAATTACACCCATGTTCTTTTCTGTTGTTGCAGGACATAAATTATGTTAACCACTTGTAGCCTGCAAAAAGCATTATCCACTGGTATCACTGTTCATATCCACTGGTATCACTGTGTACCCCAATCTCATGCATTGGGCAAAGCAGTTGATAAAGTGGAGTTATGTGAAATTAGAGAAAACGGCTAAAAAGAACCCCATACCTCGACCCTTTTGTCAGGAAACCTTTAGCATTATTATATTATTTGCTTACAATCATTACCCTTTTCATGGTGGGGATGTGGAAAACCCTTGGAAAAGCACACTCTCACCCCAAACCCACATACTCGTGTAAATCATGACTACCCATTTCACCTCCCCACAATTTGTGGTGAATACTTGGCAATGCATTCCAAGATTATTGGTTTTTGTTAAGGGTAGGGATTTTGAAGTAAGGTAATCCTGACATCTGGCTGCGTCTGAATGATGTATGATTGAAGCATGAGTATTGAGTGCTGATGTCCTTGATGGGATTTGAGCGAACATAGAGAAGATAATTGATGTATCAATTTATTGAGGGTTCTGAACATACCTGACTTCCTGTTCTAACTGCTCTTCCAGCTGGGCAATCTTTGCCTCCAAAGCGGTGATGGTGGCCTTGAATTTAGATTTCACTGTGCCCTCCATCTCTTGCAGCTTGGACTTCAACTCCTTATTCTGTCTCTCCAGTTGCTGTCGGGCGCTCTCGTTCTTTTGGGCCGCACTGCGCTCGGTTGCTAATTCATTGTTAATCTGTTCTGTCTGGAAAACAATGAGACTCCAAAGCATGAACTCACTAAGTCATGTTTGTAAACCAGATGTTGTCAACTGCAAGGTGGTTTTGCACATAAACATTTGAAGCAGTGATCATACCTGCTGCACTGCTTTTCTGAAGCGATCGCTCATGTTTTCCATGTTGCTCTGTTCCTCATCTAGTTCTTCCTCCAGTTGCGAGATTCTGGCCTCAAGCCGACGCTTGTCATCCTGAAGAGCAGACCTATGGAATTCACAAAACAACGCATTGCCATATGAAGAGATGCCAAAACGCATACATACCCATAAAATGTTAAGGGATCAACTCAGCTGCAAATTACTTGTATGGGTGCATGTCACCTCCACCCTCTGTAAAAACATTATACACTGTTTAGACGGGTGAAAGTAAAAAATGTATACTTTTATTATTGGGAAACAGAATTAAATAAAAATCTAAAAAGTGGATTTCTGTTTTTTGTCCTTTGGACAGCACCTAATATTCAGGGACTGGAGTTAGTCAGTAAGGCACCTGAACTATTTTAGGGAAAGTTGAACTATCACCAAATGTTCTTGGACTGGATTAATGTAATAATGTAGCTTACCCAGCGCCCCCAAAACCCTCTGCTGTCCTGATGGTGCAAATGCAAACGACAAATTTAAGTCTGCTAAAAAGAGATCATTCAACTATATCTCTTTGCTGATTCTTGGTAGTGTCAAACAATTATTATCTGCAACCTGGTGAACTTAAATGTACTAGGAGCCATTGCCAAATACAGCATGGTGCAAGGTTAAAATAAACCATTGTGAGCACATGGTGAGGAGCTCAGACGCAGAAGCAAAATGCTAGATGATGATTATTAATTATGTCTGTCCTTTAATATTTCATTACGTTGTTTCAGTCAGTCTTACAATGGGTGGGTACAATTAAAAACTATCCAAAGAAAAGGGGGAGGAAGAGGATTGTCCCAGGTTCGTACTCCTTACTCAAACGTATTATATCAAAAACAGAGAACCCACTAATTATACACTCTCGGTGTATCACCATCTACGGTCTCTTGGGGGCTAAGTCTACAATAGGCGACACAGCGAGGGTTTGCCTTGATTCGAGTTAAGACAACAGGCCACCCTTTCCCCGAAGGTACCATAATGCACCATTAAGGCATTGTATAAAAAATAAAGAACACCAATTAGATGGTATATGGATGTATTTTTTTGCAATGTGGCATAGCATGCAAGTAGCGTGTTTTCTGTGATTAAACATACAAGAGTAGTACCAAGAAACTAGGTTCCCATGGTCCTGAAGAAGAGCCATAGGGGCACAGCTCGAAAAATGTTGACCTATAGGATTGCAGGCACATTGCCAACCTCACCTACCTAACTACCCCCTTAATTTTTTGTCAGACTGACTAGAGGCAGGAATAAAACACATATACCTACTAGCCAGGTATTTTTAAATTATACTGCAACTCAGCACCTTCCTTCACTTCCTCTCCCTTTTATATAAACACCCTCTTTATCATCATATAAAGACCAACAAGTCCTCACATGTCAGTCGCAGCACGCCCCGATTCACAGCGGATCGGGATGGACCCAATGATGAAGCATGCCACAAAGGGGTAACCCTGGTGGGTGAGGGATTTACAAGAAAAACATTGTTTTTTCTGGCACTGGAGAGTTATCAAGAGTACAATTACTGGGTTCTCGGTTTTTTATATGATGCAATTAAAAAGCCCATTGGATAAAGAGGTATGTGAGGTTACAGCAAATATACAGGCACACGTCAAATGTGTATCCTGCAATCACAAACACAGTCCTGTTAGATTTCCCCAGAAATCTCTTAAAATATTTTTTTTACTTCAGTCACCAAATATCAAACTTTAATGTGTGTTTGTCTTCGTACTGCTCAAACTGGTCTGTGAGAAATTGTTTAGACTTCAGCGCATTATGGAGCCCATCAATTTAATCAAAATATGAACATTTCTTTATGATTTTATTTTCACCTATTTGGAAAATAATGGATAGAGGAAGAGATTGGTCTTAAATTAAGATTACAGTAAAGTATTATTGCCCACTGCTTAGGACATTATGCGCTATTTGTCCAACCCTGCAATGTATGCGTTTGAACCAAATGGGAGGGTACATAATGTAGGTACTGGGCAACCAAGTTAGGCGCTGCAGCAATTGGGCAATAGGCCAGCCCCACACATCCCCCAAACTCAAATCCCTGAGCCAGACAAAATGTGTCAATACCCACTTCATGATCCAATCTCATACTCTCATGGAATGCAAAATGCTGGTAAACAACCGTATTTACTGCAGCACCATAGACCTTCTCTGGCCCAACTTTTGGATTCAAATAGGATGCTAATTTCAATGGCTGTCATTCTCTGGTAATACTTTCACCTATATTTTCATAGAGCTACAGATATTGCTTACTTTCCAGAAGAACTGCCTGAAAGTTCTTCAGCCAACTCTTCCTTTTCTTGCTCAGCTTGTTTACGAGCTCTTTCTGCAGCTGCAAGATCCTGGAGAAAAGAATGAGATCAATACTATTTAAGGACTGACATTTTATTTTTCCCAAAAAGTATACATGCATTAAATGCAATTCAGTTCACATATTTAAGACATAGAAAGATATAGAGTGAGAACGTGTGGGTGTGCATGTGAGTGTCTCTGCATGGAAATGAGGACAGCGGCCAAAAAAACTGATCTGCTTTGTTGTCCCAAATAATTTTAAGATATGCTCGACATTCCAATTTACTTTTTTTGCTTTACCTCCTGAAGCTGGATCAGTTCAGCCTCCAAGGACTTGGCTTTCTTTTCATTTTCTCTTGCAGTCGCAAATATTTCTTCTCTTGAGGCACGCGCATCATCAAGTTCTCGCTGGTAGTCCTTCATCTGAGCCTTGAAGAAGGAACAAAGTAGACAAATATTAGCATACTGGACACAAGTACATTTTCCTTCACCTGCCTTCAGAGTGTGCTATATAAGGACACTGTAACTTCTGTTTGTGGGATATTTTCTTCTATTGTTCCATTCAGCCAAATTCCTCACACAGTAATGTAGCGAAAGTAAACTGAATAAGAATGCATAACAGTCAAGCGGTCTCCACTGCAGGTGACTCATTCCCAATTGTTTTATTTCCAAGCATCGGTTGTTTTGGAATGCAAGATAGTATGTATGTGTGTGTGTATATATATATATATATATATCACCCACAAGGTTTCCCACCTTCAAGGACGACACTTGAGTGAACAAGCGGATTCTGCGTGTTCAAGCAGCATTCCTTTATTCTTATTCAACCGGAACATCAAGGTGCTCGTTTCAAATAACATGGCCCCGCGTTTCGGAGCTCCTGCTCCTTGATCACGGGCTCCCGGCAATGTTCGAAGATGGATTAGCGTGTGACAAGAGCCCTCCATTCACAGTCCTTATAATAGGTGCAGCCCTCTAGTGGGCGTAATCCATGAGAAAGATTTCTGGGACTCGTAGTTGTCACCACGCTGCTGTTTAAGTTCCCAAATGGATTCCATCTTTAAACATAATTTATTGCACAATTTTAAGCTCTCCAGTGAGCTGCAAGTACCTGATTCCGGGAATTTTAAAGATACGAGTTCAAACCTGCACAAGCATCACAGCCAGTCCGTGTGCAGCAGCCCACCTGGGTTGTGGTAGGTCGTCCTCACGGCTGGGACAGGCCGTTACATATCACCCACAAGGTTTCCCACCTTCAAGGACGACACTTGAGTGAACAAGCGGATTCTGCGTGTTCAAGCAGCATTCCTTTATTCTTATTCAACCGGAACATCAAGGTGCTCGTTTAAAATAACATGGGTGATATATATATATATATATATATACACACACACACACACACACACACACACACACATTTATTAAAATCAAAAGATCTTGGCTATTGCAAACCTTAAAAATTACTGTGAGTTGGGCTACAGGTCACTAGCATGAAAAATATTGTGGAGTTGATTTGCAATTAATTGGGTAAATTTGCGGCATCCAGATGTGTATAACTGAATGCAGCTCACATATTTGTAATAATGGACAGTATATCAGTTCTGAATCTACTATCCAAACTGAAGTTGGCTAGGTCTTTTAACTGTGCAATGTATCTTCAATACACACAGCTTTACAAGTCTCATTACGGTACAATGCTTTCACTTTGGTGCAGCCTAGTCACAATGTCAGTTTTGTATAAGGTAGCTGCAGACCACTGACGGTGTTGGTAAGCACATTTGAGACGGAATCCAAGGTCTCCCTAATGTCATCCAGTGACGGCTGGCACAGCTAGTCAAAGTGGGACGGGGCGGGGTGGGATGGGGTGGGGTGGGGGGGCGGGGGTCGACAGACGATGGAATAGGTAAAATTAAATAAATAATACCTATTCTGTCAACTTCTCCCCCCACTGCTCTCCGCCCCACTGCGCTTACCTGCACCGGCCGCGACTGATGGCATCTATGTTGGTAGTGTTTCCATACTGTGCCTGGGAAACTCGGTTGTGCTCACTTCATGTTTTGTCCCTACACATTTGCTTTCAGTAAGGAGCAAGGAGTGAAAGACAGTACACATAAGGCTGTAGTGTACGAATGCAGAAAACTGTGTGAATGCAGCATTCTACAGCCATATTATGCGAATTTGCTGTGTATCCGCTACAGCCTATTCATGTCATGTTATACTATTATGTAATCACTGCCATGTTATCAGTGTCATATTATTTATCCCTGTTATATAACACTGCTAGGCTGAACACCACATTGCATTAGAATGGCATGATAAGAAATCACAATCCCAAACCTGCAGTTTCTTCAGTTGCTTGATGGCTTCATCCCGACTCTTGTTGGACGAGTCCAATTGCCCTTCCAGATCCTTCAAGTCGACCTCGAGCTTCTTCTTGGCCGCAGCAGCGATGGTGCGTTGCTTTCGCTCATCATCCAGTTCAGTCTCATACTCATGAACCTAAACCAACAGAGCCGTTTTAATTTCTCTATATTCCATTCAAAACACCAGGTTGTGCGCTTCGGACCATTATTTAACAGCAATGCAGAGATCAGTTAAAACAAATTTCAGGGGTCAAAATGAAGAAAGATCAATGGAAATTGTCAGATGATTCACACAAAAGTGTTTCCTATAAAGGGAGTTCACTTCCCTCGAATAAATTGGACAATGTACGTAAAACTTTGAATTCTCCCAATGCTTTCCTCAAGCGCTCCATCCCTTTCCATTTATGAACTGCTTTGAGCAGGTGGTAAATAGAAGCAGGGGAGGCCTGTGTGGAGCAGGGAGCAGAAGTGGAAAGGGCATCAGGAGTAGGAAGCTTCGGCCAGCAGGGGAGCATTCAGTGGCAAAGGGAGGGGTCGGGTGTGTGGGCCAGGATAAACTTGCATTGTGCGTCTCATGCGATCTCATTGCTACCTGTCAAAGCAGGTCGGGTGTTCCTGCACCATGGAAATCCTGTTATTGGAAACCTGGACCAGTCATAAGCAGGTGGAGCACTATCCTACAGGGGTACACGCTCTGCCCAACTTGTAATTGTTGCTACCGAGCTAGAGTTTCCAACCATCTGTCCACCTGCTCTTGACTCTCCCATCTATGACAATCCATATGCTTACAGACTTTGTGGTGGTAATGCACATACTACTGAAAGAAGAAACTAAAAATGATTCCTGCGACACATCTCAGAGTACACCAATTTATGAACTTACCTGTTTCACCAGCTGCCTCCTCTTCTCCTCATTCTGCTCATCTCTGCCTTGCAAATCACGCTCAAACTGGGCTTTCAGCGCCTGCATGTTGACCTCAAGCCGCAGCTTGGCGTCTTCTGTGGCCTGGAGCTCGTCCTCCAGCTCTTCCAACTGCGTCTTCATCTCCTCCACCTGTTGCTCCAGGCCTCGCTTTGACTTCTCCAGATCATGAACCTTGAGCACATGACAAGTGAAATCATAATTATAAGAGGACTGTCACTTCCTTAAGGGAAATATATGATAGACTATATTTTCCTTGCTAAAAGGAGAAAAAGAATAATTAGACCTGGATTCTGTGCAAGTGGGACTACAGGGTGGTATTTACAGCACTCCTATTCTGAATTTTGCTAGTTAAAATGACATTTAACATACCGATTCAGTATTTATCACACCCAAATCTGCATGCTTTGTCTTATCATTGCACACCCCTCCCCAATAAATTGTGGTAGGTTTGACAACAAAGTTGACACTAAAAATAGAGTTCATAGAAAAGCCTTGAGGAGGTCATTTAAGCAGCCCACCAGCCTTCCAGGTTAACGTAGACTATGGCTGCTATACTCAAGAGGAAGGACTGTCTACCATATTTTAAAAAAAAAACACTAGGCGGGTAGAGATCTCTGGGACTTCACCGCAGTCCTGGCTGTGCTAAAGGTACTAACACTTATACAAGTGGGTTACCTGTTTGATGCTCTGCTAGTCAAAGTTTTTATGTACTCAAGAAACAAATTCTAAAAGTAGAAGTTTTGTCTTAAAAAACCAAAAACAATAATCCTGGCAAAAATTGACCTTTCTTCTTTCACATGGGGGGCACTGTGGGATTTCCCTACCTAGCACCGCCTGGTCTAGGTAGTGAAAATGATTGGGGTCTCACCCTAACAGGGAAGTGTGACCGACAGTCTGACTAATGTACCATCTGGCATTGGGAGTGCCATATCAAAGGATTATGGCTGTGGAGCCACTGGGGCTACACTAGTATAAACACAGCACTACTCCGAGTTCTAATTAAAGACTGTCAATGAGACCCTTAGTTAAGCCGAAATTCCTCAGCTGTTATTTAAAAAGCTAAGATCTGTTCAAATGCATTCTTAGCTCATCACTCCAGAGAATCTGCCGACCACTAGTGTTTTTGTACGAATTGTAAAACTACAAGTCTTTTTCAGAGGAGTAGGATGGTATCCTCTTGACGTATACGTGAAGAACATATACTAAAATGATGCGGCCCATGCCCATGGAGAGACTCTGCAAACAGTGAGCTATATTTTGTGGGAGATTAACACTAATCTGTACGAGAGTGTAGTGAAGGATTCATGTGTTAAATTCTCGTTGGCTTTTAATTTATTTCATTCTCTTCAAAGTATAAATGTAAAATTAAATATGCCTTTGCATTATATAGTTTCATTTATTTAGAGTTTTTACATTCTTCTTAAAATCTTAGAGCCTTTTTTAGAGTTCGAAGGGCAGGAGACTCCATCGCAAAAGTGCAGATACGCCATATTGAAAATGCCATACACAATAATGCTCTTGTAAGGAAGCGGACGGGATATCCGTTATGTTTGAGACAGAGTACCTGTCCACCAACCTTTAAATAAGGCCTTTATTCTTTATCTAATGCTCTCAGTACCAAAGGGGGCTACTACTCACACCCCATTCTTGTCACCCGATACTCCTAACCCTGCCTCGACTCATTCTGCATGTCCGAAACCCGTCTGCTTGTCTTCAGGTTGCAGTGCTTAGACAGTGTCTATCTGAGAACGACCAGGCACCGTAAAAAAGGCGTTACAGGTAGCTTTTCAGTTTCTCCTAAATAAAACATACCATTTGTCTGATTCAAGCCAAAAGCTGAGCTATTTGACAGTGTCTAGTTGCTGCTATGCTAGACACTGAAAATACTCTTCATACATCTGAAAAGCAGCTAAGTAGAAGCTGAGATCAGACCGTTTTTACTGTATCTAGCACAGGTTAACAAATGGCCTATAATAATCACTTATTTCCAGTTCACAATATGGCATTTGCCATATTGTAACAGTCTCTAGTGCTAAACATACTCATAAAACTCAGGAAGAGCTCCCACCAAGTAACATGGTAAAGGGTTTCTAACTACCTCGCTGTGTAGCAAAGTAAAGCCAATTATCTCTAACAGCAAATATAGACATAGGAAATAAATTAACATCATAATTATTCAATTGAAACCATCACGTATAATGGCAATGACTATCTTGCCAGTAGTTTCAAAAGGGAGACATGTTTTTTAAAGCTGTGAAAGGGCAAGACAGAAAACATCCGGGCACATACTGATATACAATCCAATAAGGACCTGGTAAACTACCAATTTGCATCTGGGTTAGCCAGATGCACAGGGACATGGTTGTTGATTGACCAAAATGGTAAGTGACCACATGTACCCTTTGACCTTTGTTGGCATGCTCTATTGTCTCACTATCACCCATGAAGAGGCTCCTGTTTGTGCTGAAGGGCAAGCGGAAGTGCATGAAGTGTTAACTACTCAAATGAAAATGAGTTTTTTTAAGCCCTGTTTATTTAATGTGCTTTCCACTGTTTTCATGACTCCAAGGCCAGGCGTGGGAAGGGCTTGCTAGTGGTTACAGGGGTAGCAGCTGCTACCTCTGACTGTGCTGAAGTGACAGTCTTACTTTCTGTAAAAACCATGTACTCCAATAAGTCAAAAAAGCAAAATAAACCCACATTCTCTTGCTTCCCTTCTTAGATGGCTTGCATTCCAGGAATCATGTCATTCTCCTGAGCTGTTGCTTTGATTATATGCAGTATGGGATATGGCAAGAGTCTGGCTCCAAATCCATACACTTTAGCATAATATTTCTTTGATATTGGAAAGCTGTAGACAGAGGGCATGTTGCATTATGTGCAATTCAGTTTGTTATAGGTTAATTTAATTCACTATCTAAAGTGTTCATTTAGTTCTAGAATTTGACCGTCTTTATGTACTCCTGGTGAACAATCGAAGGAGGTAGCTGAGAGTAGAAAGGTAAGATAGGGTAGAAAAGGCAGAGATGAAAAAGGGAGTTCTTAAATCTATGCATAGGAGAAGGAGCATAGATTGAAGTTGCGTTAGATCCTCAAATTGATCATCATAATTAGCAGCCAGCTATGTCTCTGTTTAGTGTATAAATGTTCCATTGAGTTAGGTTATTATATAGTTATGAGGAATGGACTTCAGTGCTGGGACAGTGTACAGATGGGTATTCCTGCCCCAAGTGTCTCATTTATGTGTGACACTGGCATCCTGACTTTGTGTTGGACTAGCTAACATGTCAATCTAACGTGCCCTGAGTAATAGGCATGTTCATGGCAAAAGCCCTGGTGCAGAACCTGTTCTGCGATCTGGAGGGGCACACCAAGCGTGCCCTCTTGTGTTGACATAGAACTCTTGTCCATGTCCTGGATTGTTGACATAAAAGGACGTGGTGACAGTGCACTGATTTCTAAGGATTAATAGCCCTTGTAAAATTTCCACTCTAAGGTAACTCTTGCACTGACATCCTATCTGCCTGTCAAATGCATGCTTACCTGTGAATGTCTGGCGCAAAGCGTTGAGTGCATGTAGACCATCCATGACCAGTGGGAGGCATTATGGGTAGCCCCTAGTTTAGCAGCTTCCCCATACAGTGGAAGTGCATTGACAGCATTTTTAGGCCTGAGGGTGGAGACCCAGACAATTTAGTGAGAGGATGAATACAGGACCACCCATGGAAATTATATGAGGACCTTTTAGCAAGGGATTGCTGATTAGATTTTCCTGGGCGTTGGTGGATGGTAGAGGTGCCAGAGGTGGAGACGTTTCTAGGAAGGATCCGCTCTTTTGACTCTCCAAGGTAGCTACTTCAGGAAGGCTGGAGACAGCCAGGCATAGAGTCTTCACATGTGATTGCGCTCATGTTCCAGATACTGCTGCTTGGAGTCGGCATTATCACTACCTGCTTTGACAGCCGTCACCTTGCACATAGACTGTGCCTGTACCAAAGCCAGAAAATTACATTTGAAAACACACCTCCAAACCCTTGTGCAGTGGATTAATGTCCCTTGTCTTGAAAATGAGTATAAAAGTGGGACCCAAACCATCCCAGTTCTAGGATGCTTCACTGAACAGGGAAAGGAGTGTTCACAGAGTACTTGAAGTGCTGCTGTGTGACCAGGGCATTTGTCTGCATGACAGCCAGTTTTCCAGAGGTGAAGGGATGTCACTTGAAGTTTAAACAAATGTGCTGGAGAAGCTAAGGGTCTGCTTAGCCCCTAGAAGCTTGCCTGGCCAAAAATGAAAGGAGTGTGCATGGCCCTGCAGGAGGAGAGACTGTTCAGGCATAAAAGCCTAGGCATGTTCCAGGTGTGTGGAACACCAATAACAAGCGTATTGTTACTGTTAGTGCAACCGGCACCGATCAAGACAGGAGAGATCACCCAGTCTCTCTACCCGGTTATATGATGAATTGTTTGATAAAAATCCCAAACCCCTTCATGCAGTCTGGCATATCGGCAGTGTATCCTGTGAGATGAGTGCTGCCTCTTCTCACTTTGTGATGTTGCGAAGCGCATTGCCATCATCAATCTGGCACAGAGCATAGCCCCTTAGCCTTGAGGCTGTAACTGCCTAGGACACAGCACCTGACAACCAGGCTAGCCATACTGTACACCCGAGAGGCTCCAGAAAGGAGTGAGGCTGTCCGTGGTCCAGTGTCACTTTTGAGGATGCAGGTGATGTGAAACAGGCATGTGCACTGCCTGGAGCTACTATAGCTGTGTCCTCTGTGAAGAGGTAACACAGACCTGAAAAAAGAGATGGAATCTGTATATCTTGATCAGTAAAGTCAGGTCTGCTGTAGAGGCATAACAATAACAAAGTGAATCATTTTAGTTGAAGATCACACAACTGACTTATGGGATGGCAATGTATGGCAATTGCTCGATCGCTTAGTGAACTCACGCCTGTGCTGTTGTCACAGAGACACTGCTATTCCCTTGAAGTGGTCTAGACCAATGGGATACCTATAGGCACAGGGAAGGGGACCCTAGATGTTGCATGGGACCTAGCACAAACCCATAGTTGGGAGTTCTGAACCCTGGTTGGCGCATTAAATGTGTAGTATTTTGTTTTGCCGTAACACTACAGTGCTTACCTTTTCTCAACACAAGCATTGAGCTGGACACTGAATTATTGTGCTAGAAAGGGTGTACTTGGCACAGTTTGCAGAGTCATAGTAGAAAAGACCCCTGAACACTAAAGTTAAATGATCCAAATCACCACGATTATGGCGCAGTAGATCATGTCGACCATCTGACCATCTGACCCACTGAACAATGTCTGAAATTCAGTCTTCATTTTCACTGCCTTTGTCGAGTTTCGATTGGATAGAAAATGCTCAGTGCCTATTCCTTCAAATAAGGATTCAGGGTCATTGGTGTAGCATGGTTTCTCTTGCACTATCCTTATCATTATTGGCTGAAGGTAGTCAAAGGCTTCCTTGACAGTTCAGTTTTCCGAATTTGCCCGAGCCACAAATGGTTTGGTTCAGCTCCCAGTTTGGGGAATAAAACCTTCCATAGCCTTTGGCCTTTTATGTCATGGGATCTACACCTGCTTCTAATAATTACATTTTGACTGGTGAACTTACTTGGTGCTTGCTGAACTGATGCCTCTCAAGGGTATAATGTGAGATGTTAGTTTCTGAAGATAGCCTTAGGTTTACATCTAGTATGCCTTGAGTTTGGTGTACATCATTTTGAATTTAACCCAAACTATGCTTCTGGGTCAGATTTACCATGATCTGAATATTTAGATTGTGGCCTTTTTGCCAATTGCATCGAAAAAAACACAACACAATCAATATCTACTGCATATGCACAACTACAGCTAGCCCTATCAATGCAAAGACAACAGCAGTTCACCACAGAACATAATCACTCGGGGGCAGATTTACAAGCCCCCTGCGCCACCGGTGCGTCACTTTTTCTGACGTACTGGTGGCGTATTTCTCTGCCCCATATTTACAAGGACAGGAAAGCCACCCTACGTGGCTTTTCCTGTCCTTGTAAATATGGCCCCTTTACACACAGCACTTTGAGTGAAAGGGGCGTTCCATGGGTGTTGCTGTGGGTGTTCTCACGCAACACCCATGGAACAAGACACATTTCTAGATTTACGGGGAATCGTAAATCTGGAAATGCATGTGAATGCTACGCCTCCCCAGGGGAAGCATAGTGAGGCGCAACGAGGAGAAATGTTTTCCTTTCTCCTCGTTTTTTCCTCTTTCAATGTGTGCTGCATTCTACAGCACACATTGATGGAGGAAAATGCCTGTAGTGATTGTTTTTGTGCAGGAAGGAGCACCTTCCTGCACAAAAACAATCTCCCCATGACGCAGGCATGCTTGCACCATGGTGCAAGGGTGCCTGCGCCGGCGCATGGCAGCTGATTGTGTGCCAGTGCAGGGGAGAGCACATGAATGTGACATATTATTGTAAATATGTCGCATTCCTGTGCTTTAAAAGTGCCGCAGAGTGGCGCATCTAAAGGGCTTGAGATGCCGCGCTGCGGCACTTCCTCGTTAATCTGCCCCTCAAATACTAGAGATACAATTTTAAGAGACAATGATTCTTCAACCTGAGCCGAGATATATAACAAACTATTCATGACCATGAGAGGGAAACACAACTCTACACCTTTAGAAAAAAATTAAAAACTCACTTATTATAGAAGCCCATACCTGTTCACAGACATATGCGATTAAAACAACACTTGGACACCTAGCCGTTTTAACACTAAACACATGCATGAAGCATATTATATTCTAGGGAATCATACTCCTTCTGTTTTGTTCCATTAGAGTGCTTTCTCAATTTACACATATAGGATATAGAGATTTTTGTGTGCTTTGTGTTAGCTTTAAATGTGATATTCTATACAGAGCCACACAACAAGGAGGAAGAAAGAAACGCGAATAACCAAATTAAAATGAAATGCCAGGTTTCATATTTTAGGGGACTTACATTCTTGCCCACATCATCTTTGGAGCTGACCAGGTCCTCCATCTCAGCCTTCAGCAGTTTGTTGACTCTTTCCAGTTCTTCCTTAGATGCCATTGCCTCCTCCAGTGTTCTGGCTAGGGACAAGGCTTTGGTATCTTTCTCTCGTGCTTCAGCTTCTGCTCTGTCCCTTTCCTCTGCATACTTGGAAGAAATATTTTTCTCCTCTGCCAGCATCTAGAAAAAATGCAGACAAGATTTTTCTTAGGAACAATCCAAGGAATATGTATTGGTTACCATTGTACTGCTCTATCGGTATTATGTTATCAGAAAGCTCATGCTATTATAAAAACCGTTATTGTATGATACTATATCAAGTATTCCACCTGTGCCTATTTTAGGGGCAAGAGGAAGTGTATCTGGAGAATTAAGAATATAAATTATACACTTACCCTGCAACATAGTAGTAGGTCCATGATGTACATATGACGTTACTGTCATGCAATATATCGCTAGCGGTAAAGTTACCCTCAATGAAGCTCAGAATTGCAAATTGCTGCAAAGTTAATACGACTGAACTTTAAATGTAGTTTTTATCTGTTTACTGTAGGAAAGGGGTAGTTATTGTTATAATATTATAAACAATTCTGCTCAACTACTATAGTGTTTTGGTATATATGGAAATTTGACTACTGTCTAAGTTCCGTTTTTAATTAGATTTTATGCACATGTATGTAACACCATAAGTTACTCCGTAAGGTTTTAAATATACCAAGCTCGGTTAGAATGAAAGCCCTGCGTCTCAAATATGAACAGAATTCTTTAGATAACTAAACAGAAGTGGACACAATAAAAACTTACTTCTGCCTTTTCAAATATAGGGTTTCAATCCCTTGCTATAGATTGTTTTTTATGATTTTTGTAAAAGTGAGTTATTATTTGCATGAAAGGCAAAAGCTAGTGTGCTCGCGTTGTGCTTTGAGTATGGAGTCTCAATCAAATGTAAGCACATTTTAAATGGGAAGCCAATAATAGTTACGTAAGGGCTGCTCAACTTGTAAGCAAAACCATTGTCTTTCAACCCAGAGTTATCACAAATTAATAATAAAAAGGCTCTTCAATACTAGTAAAAAGTAAAGCTCACTTTTGGGACTTCACCATATTTAACATTTTGTGCCCAGTCCCAGCTTGTGAAGTAAAGTTATTTTCTTTAGAGTCCTACCAAATTGAAATTCTGAGGCTGGGGCGAAATTTGCTCCAAAGTTCTTTTAATGTTATGTTATCTGTGTTTTTGTAGCGTGCTAATCACTCATGAGGTTATCCAGAGTCTCTGTAGCAGGTGTGAGGGGTCTGTCCTGGAGGGCTTACTTGAAAAGACAGTGTCAGTGATCTTTACAGAGACCAAATGTTTTTGTGCATATTTTGTTGTTATGTCGTGCCTTTAAAACCTAGAAGCTAACATATCTGAAACCTCTTTTCTCTGAGTACAATCTCTGTACAATTGTGGTGCGTGTAGATTTTTAATTGGAATGCAGAAGAAACTGCGACTGCGATTTTCTTATACATTTATTCTTGCAAGAAGGCTTCGGCTTGATTTGTACCTTTTATATTTATCTTTGGTCTTAATAATTGGTTACAGATCTGTATATGTTTTCAAGTATTATTTTGATTTTTTATTGTGTTTTAAATTACTGCTTAATACCCATTAAATGTATTATATTTGTTTTATGAAGAAATAAACTTTGAAAACAAATTACATAATATTATTGCTAGAGGGAATCAGATTGTAAAAAAAGAGGTACTGGGGATACCTGATCAAATTTCTTCTGTTTTTTCTCCAGGTTGGACACCAATTGGCGCTGATTATCTAAGTCTACAACCAGATCATCCAGCTCCTGCTGTAATCTGTTCTTGGTCTTTTCCAGTTTGTCATAAGCAGCAGCTTTTTCTTCAAACTGCTGGGTGATACCCTCAATATCTTTATGAAGCTTCTTCTTGCCTTCTTCCAAAATTTCCAGTGTGCTGGTGAATTCTTGCAATTTCTTCTTTGAATCTGAGAGCTGAAATTGGAAATCGATTTGTTTATTATGCTTGATATTGTAGCACCGTTCACTGTATCTTACATCGACACTGCATTCACTAAGGTTTTCTTCAGGGACCGATTTAGCAAAATGAACAAAGACAGTAACATTTCCACTTGAAAATAGGTTTGTTTATACAATGAAATAGCTACATTTAATAATTTCAGTAAAACATGTGCCTACTTATTCATCTAAAGAGCACTAATTTAAAGCTCACTTAATTTATAATGACAGAGAATAGTGTTAAATGATGCTGGCTTTCAGCCCTAGGTATCCCTATTTTCAAGGCACAATTTTTTATTAATTATTAAAAACTGTTAGAAGAACATTTGTTTACAGGTTTTGGTTAAACTCCCAAATAAAACTATCTTACTTTTGCCAGAAATACAGAGCTATGCATAAATTGATGAAATATTATAATTAAAAACCCATGAACGTCTTACTGTTGAACACGCCATGCTAAGATGCATATTAATACTACTGGAAAAAGAGCCAATGATGTGCTGTTTGGACCAAGCAAAGCCAATGTAAAGCATGGCATCAGTAAATATGGAGAAAGTGAAACTGCAACTAGTCAGAGACAGCACATATGAGAAATCTTACACAATTACACAGAAGCACGAAAAGGCGCACAATCTCCACATAAAACCTACACAAACTTACAAATATTTCTTTATCACAAAAATATATCATGTCTCATTTAACGAGTATGGATTAACACTGTCCTTTTATGACAGGAGGTGATGGCCCACTGTATGAATTAATCTTCCAGGATTTATTGACATTTTGCTAATTATTTGTGCAAATGTAATTAAACACCTTCTGTATTTGTTTAGGGCTTGTGTTTCCATCAAACGAGTCTTTATTGTTGAAAACAGAAATGCACACCATAGCCCATGACCAGTCTCTGCCCTTTCATAATATTGATAAAGAAACTAAACCCTCAATGGTATTTTCAGTGAATAACACTGTGATAGAGTAAATAGATGCTGTGCTGTTTTTAAATCCTATGTTGGTAAACTAACCTCAAAGCTTTTCCCAACTGTATGTCAATTTCCAATTTGAAAAGTGTAACGAGGAAAGATGAGTAAAGTGTGCTGTATGGTAATCAGCAGGAGAACATCCATTGTTATAACACTATAATATTTTATTATTATTATAATGAAAAAAGAGAACTTCCTGAGAACCTGACCATTATTGTATTGTCAAAGGTGATATAGTTATACGACTGAAACAAGTCATACATTTTGACAGTGATTGTAAAATACTACAGTACTGGGCATTGTTGTGTCTGACAATTTGTTAGACTTTTCTACAATCTAGATTTAAGAAACTCTAATAAAACTAAAAAAAGCTTCAGTACCTGAATGTTCAAGGTTGAGATGTGTCTCTCCAAGTTCTGTTTGGCTTCGACTTCTTCATCTAACTGATCTTGCAAGCTGTTCTTCTCATCTTCCACCTGACGCAGCTTAGTTGCAACATTCAACTTTTGCCTGGTCTCTTCCTGAAGCAACTCCTGAAAATAGATAGATTTGGCATCAGCATTTTTATATTTATGATTTGATGCAGTCTGAAGATTTATCGATGAGGGAAGTGATTTGGGGACAGCCTACTTGAGTGTCCTGAAGCTGAGATCCTAAGCTGGAGACATCCTTTGCCAGTTTAATCGCCTTGCTTTCCGACTCGTTGAGCAGCACAGTCACAGATTCAACCTCCACCTGACGACAAATGACAGGAAATAAGTTAAAACATTTAGTTTGTTGTGTTTAACTTTTGCTCACATATTACAATGAACATTAATTCTAGCTAGAACATAAGTTTGCATTCTTCTCAGTCTAATTTTTAAAATAGGCACAGTTAAGGGCCTAAGGTATGTAAGACTGGAAACTTTCTGCACAGATAATAACCAGTGGTTGGATATGATTCCAGAGGCACAGAAAACTGGTCTATCTTAGTTTTACTAAAGGGCCACATATCTGTACTGAATAGCAGACACTCTTATGAACAATAAAGTAAATCTTCAAAAATCAAAATAATAAACCAAAGAGAGGGTCCTCATGGGACCGGCATTCTGACCACGGTATCTGTTCTCGGTTCAATAATTATATTTTGAACTCCCAGACTTATAAAAGTATTTTCAACATTGTAACTACTTGAGTATATGGCAATAAACCATAACAATGTTTTATTTAAAAAAGTGCTATTCAGTTTCTCGTTTGTAAATAAATTAATGGGTCAGTGAATCGCATCTGGATTACAGTCATTAATTCACTTTAATTTACAATATTTGCTGTTGGCAGATGTTATCTAACTCAATCTTACAAGTGCTCACTACCTTAAAATAGGGATCTTTACTTATTTTGTAAAGGTCAAACCATAAAATTTATTTTTACCTGCAGCTTGTGTGTTTTCTCAGTCAGTTCATTTCGCACTCGCTCTCCTTCTGTGTATTTGGATTGGAGTTCCTGCAGCTGGACTTCAAGTTTCTTCTTCTTGTGCTCTACCTCCTGCTTTATCTGATTGAGGGACCTGACCTCATTGGTTAGATCTGAGTTATCTTTTTCCAAGGTCTGTTTGCTTTTTTCTAAGTTTACACGGACCTAGACAAGAGAAAGAGAATATGTGTAATGAGCAAAGTATTGCACACACATAATAGCAAATGGCAGCATTTGTGTCTTGTTTTCCCTGTCAAAACAATAGAGGCATTACATCCGATCATCAAAGACTAAACTCTGATTACAGAAATGTGCCTATTTTTCCTTTGTGTATGGATGATGTCTGCAAACTAACATAGAGCAGGTTTCTTGGTAAGCATGACTAGTGAATTCTAAAAATAGAACTTTTGAGCTGCTGTAATATGTATGTTCCCTGGGCCCAATTCACTAAGAAAAGCGAACTACCACAGGCACAGGTCTATGACTTCACTTGAAAGAGCTTTCACACTTTGTGCCATTCACAAAACAGGTGTAATAGTAAGCCGGGAAAGCTATGTCTATTCCCCGTGCAGAAATATATAGTGTGCACTTCCACACAGTGGGGATTTTCACTGTATGTGGGGAAAACAATTTTCCCTGTGAAGAAAGCCCTACACCATCACTAAATATGAGCGTGCTCCTTTACCCTTCCCTTGCAGGAAGGAGAATTACTCCAGTGGTTGGGTGGAGTAAAATTCGGACAATTTCCAAGTAGTGAAGGGGCTGGATCAGGTTTGTGAATTCCCGCAAATGTACATATACACACACACAAGGTAAACTACACGATGTGACAACCACATCCTACACCTTCTGCTTTGGATTCCCTAAATCAATTTATGCCTTCCAAGAATCCTTTTGAAAATTTGTAGCAGGCTGAAATGGAAGCCTTTTCAAGTGTAAAAGTATGCTCATGTGCAAAATAATCTTTGTGAATGGAGCCCATTGCTTTGTCAGTATTTTTCTTCACTTGTACCTATGTCTGATTGCCAATATTTTCATTATGCTTATCTGTAATATGTATAAAAAGTAAACACAAATACTTAATAGGAAAATAAGTAATGCACTTCCCTGGAAACTCAAGGTTACGAGCAATTCTTGAACATGAATTCTTATACACAGCGATAGGAAAAGCCAGACAACTGTGCCATCCAAGAACTTCAATAGGAAGAAGGATCTAGAACCAGCTCGTGCATAAGAAGCAGGCAGCAAAGAGACACTAGCTGCTAGAATGGGGACAATATAGAGCACAGTAGAGCCAGGGGCCAAGAGGTGGGTAGTGAGTGTTCAAGACATGTCTTGACTTGTTGGAAGTTACCCGTTTAACTTGCTCTAGCTGCTCAGACAACTCCTCCACAGCCTGGGTATGTTTCTGTCTCATCTCCTGGACCTGAGCTTCATGGACCCGGGTTTCCTCCTCCAATGCCCTCTTCAGCACAGTGACTTCTTGTTCCCTCTTGGTCCTGAAATGAAAAGTAAATAAAATGGAAGCAGCACTCCTAAAAGATTTGCCAGACAGTGTACTTTTGAAAGCAGAATTAGGTCAATAAGATTTTACCCCATCCTTCCCCTGAAGGGGAACCTGCAAATGATTATTTGTTGGCAGTGTTTCTCGTATGATCTACCCACGGCAGTAGGAAGGGATACATTGCTTGTGTTTCGCTAAAGATTATCGCTGGGATTGATGTAAATCATGTCTGAATAATGGGCAAACGCAAACAACTTAACTTGCTGTAACTTCTGTTAGTTGAACAGTTACACTATTACAGATAGTTTGGCAGGAAAACATGAGTAGCAACTCTCTGAATATTTCACCATTTGTTGTATTACCACAGATCCATCTTAATTCACAGCTCTGGCTTTGACCTGTTGCTGGTATTCCTCCACTCCCTAATTTGCTACATGTATTTTAAGTTCTCTTTCTGAAGGTGATATTCACCCCTGCTGATAAACAGTTCCATTTAGAGAAGAACTTTCTTGAATTACTTCTGAGTCTTCATACACAATATCTCTCAATGAGTTGTTCAAGAAAGATGAATCATCTGTTCTTATTTACAAGCATTCTTGACATTCATGTCCAACCTGTTCATAATCTCCGACTTTAAATGTGTGAGCCAGAAATAAAACACAAAACCAATACTTCGATAATGGCTGCAGTAGTCATGATATACCACTACCTCCTGCCATCATTAGCTGAATTTTTCAACTAGGGAAGTGGCAGGAAGGAGAACCTCAGTAGGTGATTTGGTAACAAGATCTAGGTGAAAGCTACATTGCAAAGCGCACAGATTCACGGCTAAGCCATTTATCTTTAACAGTAACTGTATAGGTTAAGTAATTTCAGCATCTCTCCTGCTGTTCCACCTATAAGATATGAACTTGTTTCCACCATATCTCCTCCATCCCTCCTCCTGTCCTTCAGAGGACATCACTTTAATTTGATATATTTCTTCTTAGGATTGATGATGGAAACTTTTCACCATATTGGTACCTCCCTCTGGATGGTTTATGTACTATTTTCATTTTTCTGAATATGTGGACTGTAGGGCTGGAAATACTCCAGATAAGGCCTCAGCAATGAGTTGTACTACAATAACATCCTTGTGGACTTGAGCAAGGGTTTCTATTGTAGGTCCATGGGGGCTGGATCCATGCCAGATTTTCAGGATATTCGTGAAACAGAAATGCGCATACAATAAGTCTAAATGGGAAGATTATACACAATTCATATCCTCAAAATCTGGTATGGCTCTGGACCTCCTAGACCTATGCTGGCCAACTTTGGACTAGAACGTTCACGTGCCTGCCCCTCCTTGTTTTTTTTTTTTTGTTTTTTTTTTTTGTTTTTTTTGTTTTTAAAGGTTTTTATTGAACAATAATTCGATTACAAGCACGGGCCTACAACCACCAGGGCCGGCCGCTAAGGACAGAATGAAATATACATTTATCAAAGCTGCAGTCGGTTCCCGGGGCTCGGCCCCGTAATGACTCCGGATAGTTCTAAAGGAACAGGAGACTTAAATCCAACAAACACAAAAAACGAAAAGAAAAAACAAAAGGCGAGGCATAAAGACAAACAGTGCAGGTCAGGCTTTCTCCGGGGAACTCCAGTTCAGACCATTAAGCAGCACGCGAAAGGAAGGAGTACCGGGAGGCTGGGGACGGGGGGGGGGGGCCAAGGGAAATGAACGTCCATATGTAAACATTCCAAAAGGTGCCCGGAACCGTCAAGGGTCAGGGGGACATGGCGATATCGGTGTCCACCAGGGGGGGCGTACAGATACCCCCGCGATATGCATTCCATTGCCCCCAGATTCTGCCCCATGCCCCCGGCTTACCACGGGCAACATACACAGTCTTCTCCCGGAACATACACCAGTCCATATTCTCCTTCCATACTGACACGGTGGGCGGCCGCTGGGCACCCCAAAGCTGCGCTATATCTCTCTTGGCAATCATGTTCCCCAGGGCCGCCCACCGAGTCTGAGCCGCGCTATAATCATTGGGCTCCCACACATTCAGGACACAGCGACGCACCTCCGGCAGCAGCACAACCCCAGTGACCTGTCCCATAACCGTATGTACCCGGCGCCAGTAGTCCGCCACCTCGCGGCACTCCCACAGGATATGGAGAAAGGTGGCGCTGAGCCCACAACCTCGCTTACAGAGCCCATCGTCGGAATATCCCATCGAGACCAAGCGAGGACCCGTCACATACACCCGGTGAAGAATCTTAAGCTGTACCAACCGGAGACGGGCTGGAATGGCGACCTCCTTGGGGGACGACAGTGCAGACTGCCAGTCCTCGTCGTCCAATTCCACCCCATCCCCCGTCCAAGCCTCCCGAAGGCGCACCAAGAGGTCAGCCCGATGATTAATCAGTTTCTTATAAATTAAAGAAATAGTACTGTCAGGGACATGACCGTCAAGTATGCGGTCCTCGAGGGGCGAGGAAACCGGGATATTGGTCCCCTCTCCAAAGACCGAGCGCAGGGCGTGTCGAACCTGGGCATAGCGGAAGAACTCCCTGTCCGTAAGCTCATATTCGGCCTGAAGAGCCGCGAAAGTCTTAACCGCGCCCTTATGCCACAGGTCTCCCACTTTGCTGATACCGATCGTGTCCCACTGGTCAAACCCCTTCGTAGTCCAGAGGCTCCCCAGACGATCGGAGGCAAACAAAGGAGTAGCACATGTCAGTCGCTCACTCCAGCCCGTGGCCGCAGTGGCAGCCCTCCAGGTCCTCACCGCAATCTTAGTAGGACCCGTAAGGGTCCGGCCAGCCGAGCGGGAGTAAAGCGCCCTGTTATAGTCCCCGCCGGGAAGCAGGAACTTGTCCATCTCATACGCCGGATTCAGGCCAGGCGCATACGTGGCATGGTTGATGGCCGACAGCTGCGCGGCCCAATAATACCTGCGAATGTCGGGAAGCGCGATGCCCCCGTCGTACCAGGGGAGAGTAAGCTTCGCCAGAGCAATACGCGCCCGCCCGTCCCACACCAGTCCCCTCTGCAGGCTCTCTACCTCCCGAAAGTAGGCCACTGGGATGACGTCGAAGGAATTCTGGAGTGCATAGAGGAACCTGGGAAGGGACATCATTTTGAACAGCGCGGCCCGACCCAGCGGGGACAGGGGCAGCCTGCACCACCGGGCCGTGTCCTCTCGCAATCGCCGAAGCGGACGCAGGAGATTCTGCTCATAGCGAGCCACCGGGTCCAGCGAAACGTATATCCCCAGGTACTTAAAGCCGCTCAGAGATACCTGGATCGGAAGCGGCAGGAGAGGAGGACCACCGGAGATCGGATAGACGCAGGATTTAGACCAATTGATCGTGAGACCCGAATTATTCCCAAAGGAAGTCAGAACGTCAAAGAGGACGTTGAGCGACTGCCGCGGTGAGGTGAGATATAGGAGAATATCGTCCGCATACAGCGAAACCCGATCTTCAAAGCCCGGGGCCCACCGGATCCCTCTAAGCGAGGGCTCCCAGCGGAGCCAAGCCGCGAGTGGCTCCAGGGCGAGAGCAAAGAGCAAAGGGGACAACGGGCATCCCTGCCTCGTGCCCCTGCCGAGGGCAAAGGGCCGAGAGACCCGCCCATTCACCACCACCTGGGCCATGGGTCCCGTGTAAAGAAGCTTCACCCAGCCAATAAATCCTTCCCCAAAGCCAAATTTAGCCAAGACAGCCCAGAGGAATGGCCACTCGATGGTGTCAAAAGCCATCGTGGCATCCAGAGAAACCAGCACGGCCGGTTCGGAGAGGAGCTCCGCCCTGGCAAGGGCGCCGTGAAGACGCCGCAAGTTAAGAGCGGTGTTACGATGCGGGATAAATCCGCATTGGTCCGGATGAATAAGATCGCACACGACGCTCAACAGACGAGTGGCAAGGACTTTCGCCAGGATCTTAGGCTCCGCATTTAGCAGTGAAATAGGCCGGTAAGAAGTACAGCGGTCTCGCGGCTTGTCCTCCTTGGGGATAACGACTATCGTGGCCAAACGCTGGTCGGCCGGGAGGGAACCCGCCGCCAGAGACTCACGGAACATGCGACTGAGGAAGGGCGCAAGCTTGTCAGGGCGCAATTTATATAGCTCAATGGGCAGACCGTTGGGACCCATAGCCTTGCCCGAGCGAAGGGAGCGGATCGCGGTCGCTATTTCATCCGCCGACAAGGGGGCGTCCAGCCGCTCACGGTCCTCAACGGACAGGCCGGGCAAGGCGATATCCCTCAGAAGAAGGCGAGAGTCGTCCTCATCCCTGTCAGTCACTGGGGAGTACACAGCCCGGAGGTGGTCGGCAAAACATTCCACAATCTCGTCAGGCTCCGTCACACACACACCATCCGCAGCACGCAACTCCGGGACCACACGATTCACTCTCTCCTTCCTGTCCAGCCACGCGATCAACTTTCCCGACTTGTCCCCGGCATCGTACAGTCGACCCTGCTGCTCCCTATACATAGTTTTGGCCGCGTCAGTGACCAGGGACCTATATTCAAACTGTTTCAGGCTGAGGGCATGGAGCCCGTCCGGAGTGACATTCGCCTCCAAGGCCGACTCCAGCCCCAAGATGTCAGTCTCCAGTCTCACCACTGCCTCACTCTTGACCCTCTTAGCCACCACTATCTGGGAAAGGGCGTGTCCGCGGATCACGGTTTTAAAGGCCTCCCACAGGGACATTGCAGACGACACCGACCCCTCGTTATCCAGGAAGTATTGGTCCATAGCCTTAACCAGGCTGTCACGAGTCGTAGGGTCTCGCAGGTACCATGGGTTAATGGGAGCGATCCGCCCTGCAGACCGCGGCCCGGTGTCAAAAAGAAGCCACAGCGGAGAATGGTCGGAGATACCCCGCGCCAGGTGCCTGACCTCTCGAATCCGACCAGTCTGCGCCGCGGGCATCAGGAAGTAGTCTAACCTAGAGAGACTCCCATGCGCCCCCGAGTGAAAGGTGAATTGACATTGGGTCGGATGCATTAATCTCCAACTATCCACCAGGCCGAAGGTGTCCAGCATCCCACCCAGCCATGCCTGGGCAGCGGGGAGGGTCCTTGGTGGGTGACGATCCAGTTCCCCCGAAACCACAGAATTAAAGTCCCCGCCCATGAGCAGGAGGCTGTCCGGAAGGTCAAGCAGCATTCGACCCAAGTCAGTGAAGGTGGAGTTCTGGAGGCCCGGGGGGACGTAAACTGAAACCAGGGCAAGGGGCTGCCCCTCCCACCTCCCAATCAAGCACACATAGCGCCCTCTGTCATCCGAGACTATCTTAGTGATCTCCACCGGAAGTGAGGTTCGCAGGAGAATGCCCACCCCCCTGGAACCAGTTGTGAAACCAGAATGGGCCACGAGGCGGTATCCCCCCCTGTTCATTGCATGACAAACATTGCCAACCAGATGCGTCTCCTGGAGAAACACCACGTCAGGAGTCAAACGACGCAAATATTGCAGTACTACACCCCGCTTGATACGGTCCCCCAACCCATTGACGTTCCATGACATAAGCCTCAACCCGTCCCCCCCCATCCCCCCCAATAGATCAAGGGTCCCCCAGCCTGCAGCACAGTTCCCAAATGTGGACAAAAATCAGTACCTCGCCCTGTAAACAAAAAACACACAACAAAACAACCCCTCCTCCCCCCCAACCCCACCCCAGGACCAACTCCCCCCACCCTGCACCCCTGCGGGCCAAAAAAACCCCCCAACTTGCAGTGTGCCTGTCGCCCCTCTAACCCCATTCTACGAAAAGACCCCAGAGGAGGTAAGGGACCCGTCCCCGCCCGCCCCCCTCACTGGTCCTGGTAAAACACAATATGCAAATGAAATAAGACCCGACTGTACAGTGCAAAACGGCAAAATCAAGGACCAAAAGTCATTCTAAAGGGGACCCGTCACCCGCGGTGCCCGCAGAGGGTCCGGGACGGCCACCTCCGTCCGGCAGAGAGTCCAGCCAGTCACTTGCAGCCACAGGAGAGTCAAAAAAGGCTGTCCGATCCCCATGTTCCACTCGGAGTTTTGCAGGGTAGAGCATCGAATATTTTAGGCCCAGCTCGCGGAGACGACGCTTCACCCCCTGGAATCCCATCCGTTGTTTCTGGACCAGTTGCGTGAAGTCCGGATAAAAATTGATGGTCGAGTTCTCATGACGAACCGGGCCGTGGGCCCGTGAGGCCTGCAGAATAGCGTCGCGGTCCCTGTAGTAGAACAGTTTGGCCACGATAGGCCGCGGGGGGGCCCCCGGCCGCGGCCGACCGCCCGGAACTCGATGGGCCCGCTCCACGGCAAAGAACTTACTTAGGCCGGCCGGGGACAACTGGTTCAGGATAAGTTCCTCGACCACGAGGTCAACCGGGCGGCCGTCGGAGGACTCCGGTACACCTGTGACGCGGATGTTGTTGCGTCGGGCCCGTCCCTCGAAGTCCTCAAGCCGCCGGGCCATATGATCGTTCACCACCCTGATGTCTCCAAGCGCGGCCCGCAGATCCGACACCTCCGCACCGAGGGTGGAGGTCCGTGCGTCGAGAGCCTGGACCCTCTCGTTAGTTTTGGAGAGGTCGGCCCGGATCAGGGTGACATCAATCGCGACAGTGTCAATCTTACGGGCCAGGGCCTCATATTGCGTCGCGATGGTTTCCCTAATGCCATCAATGGCGCCCATAATGTCCTGCAGGGATAGTTCCGTAGAGACGGTCGCGCCTCCCTCCGCAGTATCCGAGGGGAGGCCAGCAGCGCCAGAGGGCCCCCTGCCCTGGGTGTAGCGGTCCATGTTATTGCTCTGGACTGTTCCCCCGCGGAGGGAAGCCTTGGTCTTGCGGCCCTCGGGACCCCCTTTGCCCCCCATGTGAACACGGTCACTCAAGGGGACCTCCAATCAAGAGGTGTAAGGGCACCAGCAAGAAGACCACAAAATGTCGGTATAGGGGGTCCGAGGCGATAGGCACTCTAGTGGCAGTTGAAAGAGAGCCTCATGCAGAGGCCCAGGAAGCACCTCGCCACCCCGAGCGCACCCCCCTGCCGGTCTCCTGAAGTGTAAAACCGAAACCGAAAGTGGTGGATCGGCAGCTGGCACCGCGCTGAGGCCGCTGTTGTTCAATTGCAGCCCGGCCCCTCGGGTCACCTTCACCCCGGTCACCTCCGTCGGGTGGGTCCCAAAAGTTCCGACGACGACAACTCAGGATTCCCAGGTCCGATTTGAGTTTTGAAAAGAGATATATGCTCAGCTGGTCTTTATCTCCCAGATTCCATAAGCCACGTCAGGATATTCTCAGGATAGATTCCGAGGAGCAGAGAGGGTCCGGGGAGCCCTGTGCTCACGCGACCATCTTGGATGCGCGCTAGGCTCCTCCCCCCTGCCCCTCCTTGTTGTCTCCTCATGCACAGTGTTTGGGATCTTCGAGTTGTTTGGATACGGAATCCCAGAACCATTTTCTTTCTTGATGGCTTCAAATATCCACTACTCTCCATCCTGTGCAACTTCCAAAAGGATTCCCAACTCCAAAGGAATGACTTTCCCTCTACATGAAATGAAGCTAAATAGTCATGTATTTATAGTACACTTAGTTTTATTAAATCTCATATAATTTGGAGCACACCTTCGGGGGCATAATTAAATTTTTAGATCTTAGCTCCAAGAAGCAAAGCATAATATTCAACAACTCTGATAGCAACACCAAAAAGTATATGGAGAAAGGGGGTAGGAGACAGTGTCAATGTAAGGAATCAGAGGAAAGATTTTTGTAGCTCAATATCAGTATCAGATCCAGCTACACTTACCTGAGTTCTTGTTGAGTAGCTGTGCTGTCTAATGTGTCTTCGAGTTCTGTTTTCAGGGCCTCCAGCTCTTCTCCCAGGTCTCGTTTCATTTTCTCTGCCTTGTTTCTTGCAGATCTTTCTGATTCCAGGTCCTCTTGAAGATCAGAGATATGTCCTTCCAATTCACGTATTTTCTTGAGGGCATTGTTTTTCTGAGCAAGTTCGTCTTCAAGCCTTCAGAACATAAAATGGTGCAGTGTTGAAATAGACAGTCATGCTGTCCTTGATTGAGTTTACAAGATGTTACAATTGTTTCTTAGCAAAATGTTAATTGCTGTATGAATTCTGGCAATTTATTCAGTTCATGATAGTTTGTGATGTTAGAAATAGTTAAGGTACAACAATTAACTGTGTACCTTGGATTACTTTACTATTATTGAGCTCCTAAGAGAGCCCTACCACCCCACACGGTAGGGACTTACATGTCATAAATATATTAATGATCTTTGATCATAACCCAGGGCTCCCACCCCCTGTCCACTGCTCTCTTGCTCCCCAGCAGAGATCAGCCATACAAGTACGTAAGCCTACATACATAAATGTATTACCTTCTGCCCCCTTTGAGTCTTACACAAACTACCAATATAAAAGTAAGTCTGTTTTTAAGAAGACCGGAAGGAGAATGCAACACATTACCTAGTTAGAGCACCACCCCCTGAATGCATTAACTGTTAACTTATTGTAGATACTACCAAAGCAAAAGCTCTGAAGGTATAAATGTTTCCTCAGGAAAATGTAACTATTACAGGTATAACTGTCATTAAAGGTTGCCACGAAAAATACCCCAAATCAGTGTTAGGCAGCACTCCTAATTACAAATAAAAATTCCAAGCCCACACATTACAGTGTTGCTCACTACATGAAACGTTGACGAGGAGCTCATCGTTAGAGACCTCTGGTTATTTGGCACATTCAGGTCTTATACATGTGTCCTTTAATAAAGTTGTTAAATAGTACATTAACTCCAATAGTTATTCTGTTTTTAGATGAAGGCTTACATCCTTTTGTTGAGCTTATTTTTTTTTGACTTCCATAAACCCCTGTGGCTTATTCTTTCTCAATTTTATTGTATCCCAGTACAATGACTGGACAAGTGCAGCAATGATCCATGCTATTCTTAAGGTAAGTGTGAAAGACATATGAAGGTATAGTGGATGTAGCCTGCACTGTTAAATAAAGAATTGTATATTTTCTGTGAATTTGGGAGTACATTTAGATACAAGATGAAATATGTACTTTCACATTGTTAAGATGAAATTTATATTGGAATTAAAGATTAACTGGCATCATAACGTAAAATGTCATATGACTGATTGTATATTGATGATATCTAACAATTACTTCAAATATCTTTAAAAAATGAACCTTGATGCCAAACTAATGTGTTTGAAAATCAAAAATGTGATGCACAAGGCATGAACACATATATCATAAGGTTCATAATTTTTTGCAGGTATTTATTTCTCCTTTCAATTAAAAAATGCGGCATAAAAAATATAATTGTATAGGAATGTATATGAACGTAACTATAGATTAATTTTGTCAACGAACTACGATGGTTATATGTTCATCTGGTGTATTTGTAATCAAATTTTTCATCTATTAACATTTAGGTCTTCACTATTTAAGGTTTATGTTTTGTTTTTGCCATAAAGTACATTAGCAAACACCTTTTACAGGTCAAGCATGTGCGGGTGTTGTAATGTTTTTCACACAGCAGAATTGCTAGCCCTTAATAGATTACTTAATTGAAGCCAGTGCTTTCAGGTGCTCGTAAACCGCACTTATTTGTAGACACTGGCACTTATGACAGCTGCAACATGGTGGCACTGGTGTCATATTTAGAATAGAGCACAATACCAGTTGTTTATTATTTAAAAATACATTAAAATGATGCCTTAGTCATTCTTACAGCTTTGGGGACCTGGAATAGTCTTAATTGTCACACCTCTAGGAGTGTGAGGGTTAGTAGCTGATTTGCTACTGTCATTGGCAGCGCTGGTAGGGACAATGGATGGTGCAAGCAGTAGTGGCCTCCTGACGAGGGCCCTGCCATTTATTCTTTTTACAAATAATGCAATGGGCTTGGGGTCTCTACACCATCATTCCTGCCACTCATCTACAATGGACAGAGGAAGGATTGTGGGTTGTCTTCGTTACACTTTCTGTACCCAAAAATACGTCTAATCATAATAATAATAGCGCCAAACAAAGGAAAAGACACTTCTTTTATTGGCGCCCCCCCTGCCGGCTGTGATCCAAGCTATTTGTCTGCATCACCTTACTGGGTTGTGTTGATCATGTCAATGCCTCTTTTCAAATGTAGCATTTGTTAAAGTCCTCATTTCCATGTACATCTTGGAAGGAAAATAAATCTTCTGCTTGACTGATCACACTACAACCCTAACACCTTCAAGTACACAGTTAGATCAAAAATGTCAGATTAATTTAAAAAAAAAACTCTGTACCATGCCTGACTAGGACCTTAAGGTGATATTTACCACACAAACGCAGGGTGTTTTTAAATAACAGCCAAAGAGAAGATAAGGGACCATGATACCCTTTGGCCACACAAACCCATACCTAGTAAGAGCCGCCTGCAACTCTTCCTCTTTTTTGGCAAGTTGCATCTTCAGTTCAGCAATCTGGGCCTGCAGGTCGGCAATTTGCTCATGGAAATCGCTGGAGTCTCCTTCCAGCTTCCTCTTAACTTTTTCAAGTTCTTGTCGGCACTTTTCTTCTTTCTTTAAGCGAACTGTAAGAAACACCTCTCTTTAGAAAATGATAAATACCAGGAACACAACAAAGTGTTGTGTGTTAGCTAGAAGATTACAATGAAACAGATATCCACTTGGGATATTGGTCATATCTGATTTGTAAAGCTAGATATTTAAATAAAAGATATGTGAAGTTTTACATTTTGCTTACAATTCGTCTCAGGTTTCCTAATTCGCAAAATACAGGTGAGCACAAGCAAATCTCTGGGCCAGAAACATCACACTTTAAAACAATGGAAGGGTGCAATAATAAGCCCGGCTGTGTGCCAATCTTGTCCCAAGCTGATAACAACATTGACCTTGTACTGTCAAACATTTGCTGTCACATCTCCACTCCTGTGATATTTGTAGACTTTGCAAATCCCCCCACGCACAACACCTCTCCTTCACAATACCTCCTTTACAGTACCTGCATATTTCTCCACACTCACCACCACACATTCACTCAAACACCATCTTTGCATTGCATCACTGCACACCACACATTTCCAAAAAGCATACTTCTTTATCCTCCCTATCTTGCCAAAATGTTTGATTCATGCATCTACGTGTTCATCTAATCTTTGAGTGCTAAATTTTCACCATCGCTATATTTATAATTAATTCTCACCATGATATTTCCAGAATACTATACCATATCTCTAAGCTCTGCTCAGAGGTATCTACATTCATCAGCAGTTATCATGTCCCTATACCTGTTACGTCTCAGTGCTAGCCATATCTCCTCAAAGACCACATTTTGGCATAAAACAAGTAGTTAGAGGTCAGACTTTAAGGTGAACAATTCTCTGCACTATCTAGATCGCCAAATTTCACATCCCTGCACTCGCTACATGTGCGAACTCCTTCATAATCACGTATTGAATTTTTCTTGGTACACAAAGTGATTATACGTTATCATTAGAGTGAAGGAATGTCTTTTTCTGAGTCAAGAAATTTTGAAGTGTAATTTTGTACTACCATTGTTCAAACTGACTCCTCAAACAACTTTTCAAAACTATGATCTTTTTCTTTGTGATAGATAGCAAGTGTTGTAGGCAGGGAGGTAAAAGAACTCTGTTGCTCTACAAATTACTCATTCTGCACCTCTAAAGCCCATAACTAAAATCTCCTCTGTCAATTTCAACTCCTACTACTAGCATTGATGTAAAGTAGATATGAGAATTTGTACCTTCCAGTTCTGATATCATGGATTCATGCTTATTTTTCAGTTTTGTGAGGTTCTTTGCTTTTTCTTCCTCTTCTGTAAGATTTGTTGTTAGATCATTCACCCGGTCTTCAAGGAGTTTCCTTTCCTGATTCATAATTTAAAAATATTTGGTCAGATTTTTCAGCTTGTCGCACCGAGAAGAAAAAACAATTAGATACCCTAACCCTGATAATATTTAGTGCACAATGGATGCAAGCTAAAGGTCCACCTGAATGTTTGCAAAACATGTTTCTTGTGCTATCCATTCCTTCTTGGCATGGTGTGAAACAAAGCAAAAATCGTGTGAGACACCAGTGCTCTGGTCGTAGTGAAAATGTAAAAGGAAACTGGAGGGAAAAACACTGCATTATTAAAAAAACTAAATTAAGGAGAAAGAGACGTGCTAATTTGTGACATTAAACATACCCCTCATGTGTCCTTAGGATAGGCTTACTTCCTAATATTTTTGGAGGGAGGGCGTGAGAACAGTGCTATTTTTATCTCTTGTAAATAAGGACCAACCTCTCTTTTCTGGTGGTTGTAAGTGGGAAATGGAATCTCTCTTCCATCCACGTCCAGGGTCCTGGAGAATCACTGACAGATGTATGTCAGAATATCCCTGGACAGAAATATCTTCTCACATAAATATGGCAGCTTAAATAGTGTTTACAAAAACATTGTCCCAGTGAGTATAGCTTGTCTGTTGTTAAATCCAATTGGGATATAGGTTTGTAAACAATATTTAGGGCACAATGTTTATGTTAGATGATACTCTGATCACGATATTCCGGTACGATACCTCACGGATACAAGCTTGGAGAATCCATACGTTATCTGATGTCACTGCTGATGTAAGTCACAAATGAGAACCTCTGAATAGAGTTTCAATCTGTAATCTGCGTCCTCTGCTGAGGTCTGGCAGGTAGGGTCAGTTGAGGTGTCCTGAAAGTGTTTTTCACAGTTCTCAGCTTCCACCTTATCGTCCCACATCCCAACCATTCACTTTTTTGCTGGGGAGGATGGTAGGCTAACATAGCCTACTACCCCTGACATAAAGCGGATGATTATCAGACTAGAGCTAGAAAGAGTGGAGCTGGAAGTAAATAACATCCTCAGGCTTTAAGCGCAACAACCTTGGTTCCCATGGATATCATTCATTTTGACTTTGTATGCTTTATTCCATAAATGTATCTTTTTAGTTGATTTTCCCTCTCTACATTTGTTAGATATTCCCTTTTGAGTAAAGATATTACTGGAACTGCACTCCCAAAGTGGAAAACAAAATTTTCCAAAATGCACTTTGTTAAATGCCATGTAATTATAACACAGCTGATTATTTCATCACAATAGAGGTAGCTAGGGCAGATTTACTAAGCACAGGTCGCAAAACAATTATTGTTTTTTCATATCAATAAGTTTGCGAATTGGGCTTCTTTTTGTGATACTAATCAGTCTCCCCCTGCAAACGCACATTTACAGAAGATCACAGAACCTCCTCACTCGTTAATTTGTGAACCCTTGCACACTCCTGCACAGGAAGGGAAGGAGACCTGTGATTGACAGCAGACCCTCACCCCTCCTTTTACATTCCTTACATGTGAAAGTTTGTATATGTGCAGGGGATGACATCGGGGAGAGTTCAGTTGTCGTGTGGAACACAGACTGCTTCACCCAAATTCACAAAGTAGAATCTGCCTGAGGGGGGGTGCGGGGGCATTGGCTATCACCCCAATTGGTTATTAGTATCAATTCAAAGATGTGCACCTATAACTGTGGTCACAAGCAATTGATACATGTCTTCCCAAATCGTAAAGAAATTGAGAACTCCTCCACTACTTCCTACTCTTGGCAAATGAGTAGTCAAAGGCACTCTGTGACCCTGGAAAGGCTCTTTTGACTCAAACCGTATCTGTAGTTCATTGCAACTTCTGATTTTGTTGTCAATAAGTCATTGATTTCGGAAACTGCAGTCTTTGTAACACCAAAATATTTTGGGCAACTCAGTTGCATAAAAAAGTGTATAGGATCAGTTGCAGCAACTATGCAAATGGATCATGTTGGAGAATTTAATTACCAATTTTAATTTAGCGTGACATTTGACAGTGATATTGAAAGTAAATACAGTTAGTTTTAAAGTTTGTTCAGCAATTATATCAGCTGCTGGGGAGGGGGGGGTTTATTAGCTTTGTGTTTCTAGTCATTTCAGAGGTTTCTTACATTCCTATTGCCAATACTTGTTTTGGGGACTAGTAATACAGTTTCCACAATTCCATGTTTTCTCTAAATTGTTCATTTTCTGACACAATTGTTTATCCCCTTAGAAAGAGCCCCCGAATGAAAAAAGCAGAGGTTCTCACCTTTACCAGCTTGTTGTTCTGATCATCCATTATCAGTATATCATCCTCCATTTTCTTTATTTTAGCCTCTGCTGTTACCTTCTCCAGTTGTAATTTTTGCCTTGCAGCTTCTTCCTCCTCAAGTTGTTCCTCAAGATCCTTTTAGAATGGAAACAGATTGTATCAGGCAAGAATGACATTCAGAGGCCACTGAACAATCGCAATCGACAAGAGTTTGATAATCTATGGGTGCTGACATAGGCCTCCATTTCACAAGTAATTGTAGTCTGGTAATCTTCAAATTGGCATTACAGATATTGGTGGTGTTGGTAATTCTGTGATGCAGTATTACCAGAGGTGCATGAGGTATCCCTTATAGGTCCTCTATGGAGTGGGGAGCTCAGTGTTAACATACCAATTTCTGGCTGACATTACATAATTCTAGGCCTTTTTCCTGGGATTTACTCCCCAAATGAATGCCCGGTTTCTACCACAGCTGCTATTAAGTTGTCACTTAAAATGAAGGCCTTATGTCTTCTCTTACAACCATGCTAGGCAGTCACAGTTATTTTGCTCAGTACATGAGGCTACTAGGTTCTGCGGCCTTTTGAACATACATTCCAGTTCAATGTCTGTTGCCTCTTACACAATTGCTGCTTCAGAAGAACACACATCTACGTATGCAAGCGCAAAAAGAAGGCCAAACCTCCCCTTTTGTACTTGTGATACTGCAATACTGTCTGAAACAAGATCTCAAAGATACGCCTTATCTGCTGTCCATTGCACGCTCTCATCATACATCATATAGTGCCTTCAGACATCATGTCTGCCGTTCATGTAAAAAAACTCCCAGTTTCTAAAGAAAACTGTAAAAAGACAACTTTTCAACATCCACACATTAACACAAGCATCTTGTTTATCACTGTACATCTAATGGAACTTACACTGTAAATTAGTCTGCAATTTTTATAACATGCGTACATGTTGGCTGCACTACTAGACAGAGAGCAAGCACCTTGAGGCGACTGAACTCACCATATGGATTGTACACTAGTGCTCAAATAAATGCACATTATCTGTTCTGTGAACAGCCCTCCTAATTTGAAATGAACTTAGAAATAAAAAAAAAATAGGTGCAGTTGAAAAATAGCATTTTACACAACCAAATTAAACGACACAGCCATAACTGCAATCCCCAATCAAGAAATTTTGTCCCAAAATCAAGATAAACACAAAAACTGTGGGTAAGCAAATAAAAGTAAGATTTAGATAAAATGTCAAATCGATGCCATTTGCTAGAGAAACAGTATTATTTTGTCATAAAAAAGCAACTTAACAGAATACATTTGGAAATTCTAACAGATGAGATCAGTTGAGTTCATATTTAATGCATTCTGTGTTCCTCAAGATCTGAACCTGGAAATAATCTCTATATGGATGCTTTCACTCAAGAAACTGATACATCCCTGTTCAGGAGGAACACGGAAGCACAAAGCCCACAAGCAACCACACTGCAGACCAGGAACATGAATTGGACATTGGTTCCCAATAAGGTATCCACCCAGTCAAATAACTGGAACTTTAGAGTAAAGGATCTGAACCCAGTTATGCAGGTGATAAAGATTCAGGAAAACACATTTGTAGGACAATTCAGAGAGCTAAAATGGACAATACACAGAAAGGCATAATTCTTCACTAATCAAAAGGCAGAAGTATCAACAGAGGGTCCATAGGCCTATTAAAATGACCCAAGTACAGAATAAAGGAAATGAATTAAAACTTCTGAAAACAATGAGGAAAGAGTTTAAATCAAGTATCTAAAAAAGGTTAAGGGGGAAAAGACATATTAATCCAGAAGCAATCGACTGGATAATCTTGAATAACTCTACAAATTTGCTTTTCCAAAATAGGGGGGTAATGGTTAGAAAGATTGGAAGCCCTATTATGGCACGTCAAATTCTGTGAAAAATAAGAGAACCATCTTTCTTAAAGTGATCTGGCAACTTATTAACTGTGAGACGTATTGACACTAGTAGATAATGAGGAGAATAACTACTTATCCAACACAATGATATAAAAGTCCCAAGAGAAGCCAAGGTGTTGTAAAAATTATAAAATCTACACTAGAAGTGAAAGGAAGTAAAATCTGCAAAGATGTTTTTATGGCTTTCATCTGCTTTTTGCCTATCCCTAGAAAACTGACAGATTCAGAGACAGGACGTTGTGACTCTTGTCACTTTACCTGGTATGCGTCATTGTTATTCCAGTTCTTCTACTATCTCAAAAATCTCTATAAACCTGACTATTCAAGCAAGGCTTTCTTGGAATTTAAGTGGTGGAGCCCTGTGAATGTGTATTGCTGCTCTGTGCTCCTTTTTTTTAACACCGTGCTTATTTAACAGTTGACATATTACTTTACATTCCATTCCCTTCATAATGGGATTTTAATTTTGTATCAGAAGTTATTAGTAATTCTCCTAAACTGGGTGCGACATAAGCCCTGGTGTGGGGCGCAAGAATTCCAATATGGCTGCCGAGATTAGACTACAACAAACGGTAAGGGGAAAGGAGCATAACACTGAAGACGTCAACACGAAGACAGGGAGGCCAGGAGGGGACGTCGACCAGCAAAAGTGAAAGAGAGAGAGAGCGAGGATCGCACAAGAAGCTGATGAGGACTGGAGAAAAAGCACACAGAAGCAAGAGACCTTGGTGGATACGAACGCTGTGGATCAGCCTGCCGCGGATCGTCTATTGAGCCCTGACATAAGCCAAGTCTTGGAGTCCACAATTTGGGCATGCCTTAAGGGGTTGGTGACTGGTGGAAAACATCTGTAGAGTGAGAGGTCTCCTCGGACGAAATTCCAGAGCACCTACTCCCCAGCACTGTCCCACTGAGTCGCTGGCACTTGTGTGAGGAACACTGAGTGGCCTGAACTGCTAAAACACGGGTTAAAAAAGTGACGGTGGCACAAGTGATTTAACAGACAACTCAGGAGAGTTTATCTTTTCTTTTTCTTATGTTTTACATCTCCCGACCCGGATGGCGTCGATTGGAGAAAGCCTGTCAAAGGTGGAAGATAGCCCTCAACCTGCACCAGAGTTTACTTTGTGTTTATCAAAGAGAGTAACTATAAAGGTTAGAAGCCTTATATAATAACAAATAAATCCCTTCAAAGCCTATCCTTGAGTCCAGTCATGTATGACCTACTCTTACCCTCGGTTATTTATTACGTAGAAATTGTGCTCGCCTTAATTTTTCAAGGCACCAGATCTAAGAAAACAAGTGTAGAGTATGTCAGCACTCTACAGTGAGTTTTGTCAAATAAATGTAGAAGAAAGGTACTCTCAGAACAGTGAAAGTATGCAAAGAAACCTTAAACATTCTGGAATATAGGGCGATGGTTCAAAGAAGTAGGGGCTGTGGACAATGATCTTGACTAATTCCATCTTTTTTTTAATTAAAACTGTTTTTATTGGGGTTTTTCATATTCAAATATAAGGCAAAATACAAAGCATTTGCATTATTTTGAGTCAATATACAATTGGTTCTCTAAATACTGGCGTACCCATTGGGCCATAAATTAGGTGGTACATCCACCCACCTTGTATGTGGTGCCAACCAACTGAGGCGGGACCCCTGAACTGGGTAAGGGAAATGACAATTCCAACTCAGTGGTGGGTGGGGCAATGTATGAGGGGGATATGTTGGAAGGGCCAGGACGGAGGGCCAGCTGGGCCGTGGCCTGTGTCACGAGTGAGGTGATGGGTTGAGCCGGGATCCAGCTTCTCTGGTCTGCAGTAGTGAATGGTGAGGTTTCAGGAGGGGAAGTTTCTAGGGTGTAGATGTATGCGGATGGAATCCCCTGGGCAGTGCGTGGCAACTTGTGTTGTCTTTTCCAGTGTAAGGCAGTGGGAGTGCCAGGTGGCATGCACATAATGTTTACCTCTAGGTCGGGTTCCCAGGGGTAGGTTATCACTACGGGTGAGACTCTCGAATTGATCGAGGAAGGCGTCCCAGTCGGTGGAAATGGGTCACTTATGAAGGTGTTGGATCTCTTTGTATCGCAGCACCTCTCCTTCGGCCTTCTCTCATTTCCACTTCGCCCCATATCATGCCACCTCCAATGGGGCATGTGTCGCCCTCCACTGCAGGGTGAGGGCTCTCTTAGCGAGCAATAGGGCCATACCAGGGAAGCATGTTCTCACCTTGTGCCGCCCCCTGCGTTTGAAGATGCTAAGGGCACTAGCCTCCCACCTGTTAAGGTCTGTAAGTCCGGTGACCTTCTGTAGCATGGTGTGAATGGAATGCCAGTATGTGAATATGGCTGGTCAGGACCACAACATATGCTGCAAATCCTCGTAAACCAGCTGTCACCGGGGACTGCTGAGGTGTGCGTGGGGGAAGTATTGGTTGAGCTGTTCTGGCGTCAGGAAGGCCCTGTGTAAGATATAAAATTGTATACTTTTGAACCTGGTGTTTCTAGACACTTGTTGAGGGAATTCCTAAGCCTGTTCCCACTCTTTGTCATGTAATGCCCTTCCTAGTTGTTGTCCAATTTAACTCTCAAAGCTGTCAGTTGGAGGCCGGTGTGTTCCTGTGTGACCTTATATAACCACGTTACCAGGTGACACCCTGTCCCCATGTGTAGCAGGGTGTGTGGGACTGAGTGTGCATGGGGTTCTTCATGTCATTGGGAACAGAGAGCCTGACGTGTTATGCATCTCTCTGTAAGTGAGAAATTGTCCGTTCGGAAGAGCATTGTTAGAGAATAGTTAGTCGAAGGTGAGGAGGTGGCCATCAGCAAAGGGGTCCCCCACTGTGGTTAGGGATTGCTCATGCCAGCTCCCCAAGTCGGAGGCAGAACAGGAGCCGGGAAGTCGTGGCAAGCCGCGCAATGGGAGTGCTGGGGCATATGGCAGAACATGCATGTGCGGGGATAAACCCTGGCAAAGCATTTGTGGACACTTGTAACTTGTAGGGACTGTGTGGCCTGGGGTGTAACTTTGGGTAGCAGGAAGCTTTGGAGCGTAGACAACACATGGGGACCAGACCTGTTGAATGTATCTCCCATCATTCGCCCCGCTAGCCATCCTGATACCCACTGTGGTTGTGCTGCTAAGTAGTACGCCTTGAACAATTTGATGGGCTTGTCTCCCCAGATAAGGTCTCCTAACAGGGTGTTGAAGTCTTGTAAAAAGCACGATGGAGTGCAACAGGAACATTTACGAAGTCGTAGAGCAGTCTAGGTAACATTATGCTTTTGGCTAGGGCTATTTTACCAGGTGTAGCTCTGAGGGCGACAGGGATGTGTGGGAAAGTAAGTCCTGCCAAGAAAGTCTCAACTGCATCCAGGACCAGGGGGTGGGGGTGCTTTGTATATGGAGGAGTAATACTGGAAGAATGCATTCAAGATGTCACGCTGTGTGTAGAGGCTATCTACAGCAGGCAAGGATATCTCCAGGATCGGGTTTGAACGAGTGTCCTGCCAAGCCAGCCACACTAAAAGACATCTGGACTTGTCTCCTTCTCAATGTTTCTTGGCTGCATAGGCACTGAGACTGACACAGTGTAGCTGTTCCAGGAGAGCAGCGTAGCGAGTTTTAGCCTCGGCCAGCTCGGGGTCCTTGGAGGTTGTCCTGAGTCCCTGTTCGTCCTTAGTCCCTGTTTTTTCAAGAGGGGTATGAGTAGTTCAGCCTCCCAATCCCTCTCTCGAAAACTCTATGGGCCCCTGCTACTTCCTGCATGCAGAACCCCCTCATGACTACCTTAAAGGTGTCCCGCTAAAGCGCCTAGTGGATGCTGTGGCATGGTTCACCTCGAAGTAGTGTCTAGTGTGTGATGCCTGGGATTCGCGAAAAGCTGGGTTTTCTAGTGTCTATCAGGACAGGTACCAAGTAGATACTGGGGGGACTGGGGCATCATGGTCGGAGATGATGCGCCTTAGATAGTAGACATGGGTACCATGTCTAGAATGGAAGTGGAGCACAGTATGCAGACGTGGAGGTCAAGTGGGGTAGAATAGAATAAGTAGAGATGGGATTGGGGATGTAGGGTTCTCCAGATATCAGCGAGTGCCAACTGACACAAACACCCCACAAAGTGCCTTGATTGGGTGTGTCGATGGGAGGGAGGGAGGGGAGGATGGGATTGATCTAGCTGTAAGTCAAGTGTGCAGTTGTAGTTCCCTCCCAGTATCCACGACATCCCAGTTCTGTGTCCCAGTATCCCTGACAGCGTGGTTCAGAATTCCTCCTGGTCGCTGTTCAGAGCATTTATGCTCCCTAGAAGGACACACAAGACATCTAGTCGGCCATCAACCAGTGTATACTGTCCTTTCCTGCAGCGGTAGTGTAGCCACCCATCCACTGTCAGCAACTCATAGGGCCTGCTACTAACTGCACCACAAACCAAGCGGACTTAAGCATCGAGCGACAAAAGGCAGCGATGTGTGAGGGTGACTGATCTATGTGAGGCTTGGTAGTGGTGGTTCAGGTGGGGTCTCCCCCTTGACATCTATACGCTGAGGGTCTATGAGTCCATAGTCCTCAGACATTGTGTGGATTCTCCATTGCTGGACAGCTTGCACGGTTCAAAATAAAGCTTATTTTAGTCTGCGATCTTCTCTGCTACATAATGTCATCCGCCATTTACTACTGGTGGAGTTTGGAAGCCTCTTTAGGAACCGTCCGTTATCATGGAATCATCATCTGATGCGAAGATATGCAGGCCCTTCTCCCTCTCCGAGGTGCTAGTGCTGTCTCCAAAGGATGCTGCCGCCCAGAGGGCCTGACAGCGCTCCTCAATAACGTGTTCCAAAGTGGGAGATCTGGCTGCCAAGGTTAACAGAAAGGGGTCTCACCATACCTGGTTGCGTTTCCTGGTTCCTTTCACTGAGAAAAGGGGGAGCCCCCGGTTGTGCAGGAATCTCCCCATGGTGTCTATCAGCCCAGTCCCATGGGTCCTTGGGATCTGTGAAGAAGAGGGATTTGCCGTTGTTAGGAATTTTAAGACAGGTCGGGAATAGCAAGGAGTATTGAATGTTGAGCTCTCGAAGTCTCATCTACACTCCTGTGCAGGAAGCTCGTGGATGCAGGATCGCTGCTGGGTGTAGTCCGAGAATAGCATTATTATCTTGTTCTCGAGCATTAGGGGTCCAGTAAGTCTGGCAGCTTTTAGGATGGCTTCCCTTCTGGGCAGAATGTGGTAAGGCAGCACCCCGGGACAGGTGGGTGTGCTGGCACACTGGGAGCCTTTTCAGCAAGAAGATGGGTGTTAAGTCTGGTGTGGAAACAAAGGATTTGAACCAATTTTGCAGGAAGGACAGTGGGTCACAGCCTTCAATCCTCTCTGGTAGGCCCAGGATGTGTGTACTGCTCCGACGAAAGCATCCCTCAATGTCTTCAGCCCTCTCTTTAAACTCAGTCCTGGAGGTCTTGGGTTTCATTCTGGTGCGTTGCAAACTGTGGCTGTAGTGTGGCCAAAGACTTCTCCCCCTCTGTTGGTCATGCCGTAGGAAACTAAGCTCCCCTGCTAGGGAGCCTATCTTACTCTCCATGGAAATTCTTGAGTGTTCAATTGCCGTCAGGACCTTGTCCAGTTTGTCTTCCCGTGGTGTCAGGCAGCATATGGTGTACTACGCTTGATGGGTCAGCCACCTTGGGTGCCTGTGCATGCATGGCCAATCTCAGGCAGCCCATCACAGAAGGGGCAGCAGTGTCAGGCATCAACCAGCCGCAAAAATCAGATGTAGGTTTATCTGTCTTTGCCGAGCTCAGACTTGTGCAGGATTGTCCTTTAAAGTTGCCGCCTTAGGTTTTGCAGCGAGGGTGGCTTGCAGGTGAAGACAGTCCCGGGGACTCTAGAATCTCCTAGCTCTGGTCTGACGAGATGGGACTCATCTTCCCGGTCTAATGAAACTCAAAGGGACACTGCTAATTGAGGGCAGCAGGTATGGAGTGAGCTGGGGGTTGTGCTCGATTAGGGTCCTCTGCGACTCTGCGATAACTTGGGACCAGGGGTGGCCAGCACGGAGAGAGACTCTATGTTTAACAAGCATCCCCCATCTGTAGGCCTCTTGCGGGTAGTGAGTCTCGCTTCTCCGTGGCCAGGCTTGTCTGTCTCTGCCATGCCGGAGCTGCGAAGCGGAGGCAGGAGTTCCCCCTCCCCCTGGGTCAGAGCTGCAGGTGTTTGCATGTGGGCGCAACTAGGCCTCAGCAGGTCTCAGTGTGCAGGGTCTCAAGAGTTTTTTTATTAATGCCTGATAAGAAAAGTCGGGGGCCACTCAAGCCATCCTTTCATCAAGAGTGTCAAAATCAGGTCCCCTGAGTCGTAGTAGGGTTCAGCATTAGGGGGTTATTTTTCCCCCATTGGGCAGTTTCCTATCATGGTGGGGTCTCGTTACTGTCTGTCTTTGATTGCGGTGAAGTGCTGGAGGGGGTCCCCCCTGGACTGCTACCTCCTCCCTCTGCACCTCTCACGCCCGTTTGTAGCCCTCAACGATGCAGATTTCAGTCCTCCCTGATCTGGAGCCAGTCCAGCAGTGTCCGGGGGCTCAGGTCTCATGCACTTCATGATAATTCCATCTTATCCCAGACCCATTTGACTCTTCTGTAATTGCTACTTCATCTTATCAACTGTAGAATGGATATATTTCAGTTAAAAAGAATGGTTCTCGTTGTTATTATTCTGCACCTTTTCAGAGCTGCTATACAGTGTACATCTTCATGGGATAGAAAGATCTTTTTACCTGCCTTATGATCATATTGACCAAAATACTAGCATTTTACAAGTTCATGGTCTCTGGAACAAAGTAAATGCATTCAGCAGAAAATTCTAAAAGTAAACTCTACCTGAAGTTACTTCCCTACCTGCATTTGCTGCAGCATCTTTTTCTTCTCTCCCTGTAGTTGTAGGTTGCGCTCTTCCTCTTCTTCAATCCTGACCTCCATTTCATGAAGGATCTCTTCCAGCTCCTGTTTCTTAGCACTGAGACGTATCCTGAGTTCTTCGGCTTCGGCATAGAGCTCTGTCTCAGCCTGTAGCTGTTCTTGAAGAAGATTCTTCTCTTCAGCAAGCTAAATACACCAAACAATCAGTTATGAACACGAGAAAACAACTACAATCATCTAAGTCCATCCCAAAGAAACACAGGCAAATAATCAGACAGAAATTGAATTCATAGCACCAAATGAACACAAAACAATACAAAACAGAGAAAGTTGACAATTATTTATTGAGAAATAGGGAGCCAATGAAATGTACAGAATTAGCATAATAAGGGACCTTGTTTTGGTCATGGTTCCTGTAAGGCAGAATAACCTGACTCCAAATTGGGTTGAATGTAAAAAATATGCATTTGCACAGTGGGCTCCTTAACCTCCCTCCCCCATACTTGAATCTAGAAGCTCACTGGATTGGCCACAAGGCATTCCTAGTAGTGCACATGGAATTATGTGCCTTGCACACCTTTCCAGCCGTACAACTGGAAATGTTTGTGAATTGGAAAAAAAACCAAAATCCGATCAGGCACAGAGGTAAATCTCCACATTTGCTTTTATTTTATTTTTTGGAATTGGGCCCATTGTATTTTGTATACCACTCTTGTTCTTTTGTGATGAATATCCAAGTACACAGAACAGATGTCATGCCTATCAACACTGATAAATGCTGCATGGTACTTGTTCATTCAAGGTGAGTGACAGATGAATGTCAGTTTGGGATGTTAGTCTTTTTTGATATTTTCTTGTTAAATCATATTTTCTCCTGTTAATAACCCATCTTGTTGTTGCTCTTGCTCCCATATATGCTGGAGGTCTTTCTGGCCCACAATCTCTCCATCCACTACCCTCATCCACTGCTCTCTATTCAGTCCCAGCTGAGACATGCTGTTCTGCCATTTGTACAAGTAACAGGTCCTTGCACTACCCTTTAGATTGATTCATGCTCAAATGCCATTCATACCTGAGAGTGTTTGAGGTGCAGTTCCTTTAATTCACTATCTGCTTTTTGTTGTCTTTCCGCAATCGCTTTAAGCTCATCCTCCTTGGCCTGGAGTTCTTCCTCTTGACGGGTGACTTGGAGCAGAGGCTTCACCTACAAAGGAATATATAAATGTGTTATTCATTTTTTCATTCCACTCACTGTGACCACACAGTGGACATATGCTGTTCTCTCCAATGAATGCTAGTACTTATTTGACCTATGACACCATCAGGGTCAGGCCCACAGAGAGAATGATCTCGTATTTTGGGGCTTCTTATCCAATTTTATTTTGTGCGTCTCGTTTTCCTTTCAGAAACATTTTTCTCATCCCCCCATTAAATATCTTCATTAAGTGAAAACAAAGTCAAGTTGTTTGCCGCCACATTTTGTGTATTCTAAGATTAGGAAATTTCAACTTTGTGCATCAAATAAGCAAACTGTTGAGAGTTATTATTTTGTTGTGGGTAGGAGCTAGTAAGGGTAGATGCCACAATTATTGGTCTAATTAAAATGTTTACCTCACTCACATTAGGTCTAAGCCTTTGTTCTCCCTTCCTCAGCTACTCCGCTATCACTTCCACAGAACATACTTTTTCTCTGTCCCAACAGCCCATAGTCCCAATTAACAAGGTTTAAAGTTTCCATTCAATCACTGCTCCCCATTATGTATATTCACACCCTGGGATAATTTAGAATTTGGTGAAGTGGGTGTCCTGCCAGCCAAACTCGTGTTCTGCCTAACTAATTTAGCGTTACAACAAACAAATGATGGACGGAATGCTGACAATGCAGACATTCTCCCCCAGTCAAGAGATCTGGGTTAAATCCATCGTTCTTTTGCCCACTACACCACCCCAGTTTAGACATGGCCATATGCAAATCAGTCTTGACCCTGTGCCTCATGGGAACAGTCCAGCCCGAACTGCCAAGCCATGTCTTCCCTGGACCGGAATCAAGCATCCTAGGACCGGTGTCTGGCTATCAGCCGTCATCAGCCAGGATAGCTTGACTCCAGTGGCGCAGTGAGCACGGGTCCCACGTCTGGGAATACCCATCCCACTTAGGGCGAAAAGCGTTACAACAAACAAATGATGGACGGAATGCTGACAATGCAGACATTCTCCCCCAGTCAAGAGATCTGGGTTAAATCCATCGTTCTTTTGCCCACTACACCACCCCAGTTTAGACATGGCCATATGCAAATCAGTCTTGACCCTGTGCCTCATGGGAACAGTCCAGCCCGAACTGCCAAGCCATGTCTTCCCTGGACCGGAATCAAGCATACTAGGACCGGTTTCTGGCTATCAGCCGTCATCAGCCAGGATAGCTTGACTCCAGTGGCGCAGTGAGCACGGGTCCCACGTCTGGGAATACCCATCCCACTTAGGGCGAAAAGCGTTACAACAAACAAATGATGGACGGAATGCTGACAATGCAGACATTCTCCCCCAGTCAAGAGATCTGGGTTAAGTCCATCGTTCTTTTGCCCACTACACCACCCCAGTTTAGACATGGCCATATGCAAATCAGTCTTGACCCTGGCTATCAGCCGTCATCAGCCAGAATAGCTTGACTCCAGTGGCGTAGTGGCGTTGTTTGTTGTAACGCTTTTCGCCCTAAGTGGGATGGGTATTCCCAGACGTGGGACCCGTGCTCACTACGCCACTGGAGTCAAGCTATCCTGGCTGTTGACGGCTGATAGCCAGAAACCGGTCCTAGGATGCTTGATTCCGGTCCAGGGAAGACATGGCTTGGCAGTTCGGGCTGGACTGTTCCCATGAGGCACAGGGTCAAGACTGATTTGCATATGGCCATGTCTAAACTGGGGTGGTGTAGTGGGCAAAAGAACAATGGATTTAACCCAGATCTCTTGACTGGGGGAGAATGTCTGCATTGTCAGCATTCCGTCCATCATTTGTTTGTTATAACTAATTTAGAGCTGGGCTGAGTGCAGGGTTTCCATCAGTGGAGTCTTAGCTGGCTCTGTCAGTGGAAACCCTTGACCCTTGGCTGCCAGGCACAGTGGTAACCACTCACTATATTTAGGGGGGGAAACGTCACTAGATTTCCCTGCCTTGGATCACCATGCAGTTCCTGGGCAGGGAAATCCATGAATGGCTCCCACACAAAAGGAAAACAAACTCCCTACTCATCATCGACATAGAGTGTTTGTTTTACACAAACAAACACCAGCTTTGGGAGAATATTTATGTTAAACAGAAATGCTGACCGGCCCAAAAATAACAAGAAGCCTGTTCTGTATTTCACTGAATGGAAAGTGGAGACTCTGGAGTGCCACTTCCAGTGTAGGCTTTGAGGTCCCTCCCAGTAAGGTGTGAATTTCTAATTTGGGCAGGAGGTTCTCAACAATGGGAATGAAGACAATGGGTTCTTTGACCTGGGGAGCTGGTGGGTGCACCTCCTGAGCTACATGACTTTCCTTGTCTCTGTCACTTTATCACCTTATTATTTCTACAGGACATTCTTGTGGTTTGCAAAGAAATGAATTACCAAGTGGGCCATATTACTTATAACAAGCGAACAGGAGAATATTAAGAAGGAGCCATGTTTTCACAGTGGAGTTGCCACACCTAGACTTGAACAGATGGTGAAAGAGTCAGAAACTAGCCTTACGCCTGAAGATTACCATTTGACTTTAAAAGTACTTCAGTGACATATGTGCTAAAAACCAAAACTTTTCTAAAAATGTTATTTCAGTTCACAACATTAATCTATTAACAGAATTTCTTTAAAGCACGGATTCTATTCTTAGAAATGAGAATGCAGGCGTGACTTACCTTGGTGAACAATCTCCACCATTGCCAGTTCCTCAGCTTCAGGTATGCTGCACAGTTCCTCTGGATCACTTTCATTGCTGTTAGCTGCTGTTGTCTCTTTGCAAAGGCCCTGAAAAGAAATTCGCATAGTTAAACATGCCATGCACACACACTGCCATCTCTACACCAAAACACATAAATGGCTTTTTAAACTATTGATATCATTATCATTATTATTATTATTGTTAGTAGTAGTAGTACATTATTATAATTTTTAGCCCTATCATTATTATTTTATACAATTATTGTAGTCTTCAGTTTTGACTGCCACAATCAAGGCCTGCTCCACATAATGTGTAGCATACACTGAGTGATCCACTGATCCTATGCACAGTCAAGAACAAGGCTAAATATTGGTCAACCTTAGTGGGCCATGTATTAACCATGACAAATTATGGTTTGCCTATACATATACAAGTATGGCGTTTAATTTCCCATTTCCCAGTTGGCCTCCCTAACCACCAGAAAATGTGAGCCCTAGAAGGTCTGTCTCAGCAGCAAGATGGATTTGCTAGCTCGTTGTTGTGTCTCAGGTAAGGCAATAGCATGCAACTCCTATGTGTGCCTGCAGAGTCACATCTACAGTGCTGGAGGGTTTTGCCAAAACTATTGGCAGGTCACCTCTCCAGCATGATGAAACCTGCAGCCGCGTTTGCTATGAGAGTAACACTCATGAACTTCTTACACATGCTTAGGGTGAAGTCAACGTGATGTGAACCTGCGCCATAAAACTCTTAAAATTGCTCCTGTAAAAATAATTGTGAATATCTTGAAGTTCTTGAATAAAACTACAGGATTAAATGTTCAATGCCAAGGACGCCAATCCTTGGTCACAAATTCAGATTTTAAAATATGAATGCTGTGTTGCAAAAATAAATAAATGAATAAATATGATGGTTCTTATGTATTAGTCATTTGTATTAAGAAAACACCCTTACTTTCTTGCAAGGTAACCTCTGGCCAGAGCCTGGAAAGCAATAATGACATCTGTGACCTTCAGGTCTCGCTCCTCTTCAAGATGAGCCAGCACACCTGTCCTAAAGAAAACCTTGCTCTGCCCAACTCTGTACAAGTTAGGATCGAGATCTAGAGCTTTTATCTGAGAAGGAATAAAGAAGATAGTAATTTTGAGATCAGGTCATTGCTCATCACTTTAGCACCATAATAAGTAGTTGTACATTTTGCCTGTATCTGTAAGAGTGTATATATTGGATTATATAAAGACCTTATCGGTAAGCATGACATAGCTGCATCTATGGGATGTTTTAAAGGATATTTAAGAAAAATAAATGACATGTTATTCGTAAAAGCCCATTTCAACAGCTTTGGATTCAGGCTAATGGAACTTGAAGCTATTATTTTACATAGTAGCTATATCACCTACAATTCTCATTAGTTTGGGAATATGTTATTCATGCCTTATAACTTGAGTTCTATAATAAGAAGTTAGTGGCAATTTCAATGGCAGGAAGAAAGCACTAACCCAATTGTAATGGCAGGAAGGAACAATTAACCCATCTACAACATAAACATTAAATCTAATCAATGAGAGGTTGTGGCCTAACGGCTAAGGCAGACAACCTCGAAGCTGGGGAACCGGGTTTGAGTCTCAGCAGGGACACTCAACATCCTGTGATTCTGGGCAAAGCACTTAATCTCCCCATGCCTAAAAAAAATGAATGTGTCCGCCTGTAACACAACGAGTGCTCAGGTAAAGTGCTTTGGTAACTTCGGGTCTAGTTGGCACTATATAAAACTCCCCCCAAAAAAATGATCGATTAATTTTATATTATTCACAATTACAAATGATTGTTCATTTTTTAAACCCATCACTAAGATGATTTGCAGCCAGTATTAACATAAAAGAAAATCATTTTTACAATGATCATCCATTTCTTTCTCTTATACACCATTCTATTAAGTGATTCATTTACCATCCTCATTAAACCCTGGTAACTGTAGCTTCATGGTTTCCATATGTAGTTATGGCGTTCAGTATATGGTGTCCCCAGGTTATGAATCAGCAGCACTATACATCAATCAACAAACTGAGTAACATATGTGAAGAGATCTGAAACATGTCCTTGTATCAAAGAAAGCACTTATTTGTCTTTAGGTGTCCACTGACTCCAATTCCTTTACATGTATGTATTAATCAGTTTCACTCACATTCCCAGCCCTCAATAGGGTTTTCTCTCTTTTTATCATAGGTCTGAAACATCAAACTCAAAAAAGAAGACTTCCTGGTTATATGCAACAATTGTGCAAACATGATATTGTATCTTCTATTAAAAGAATCCAACATTTACCACATATTTATCCCAAAATACCAAGATCATGGGACTCTGGTTTGCCTTGTTGCTATTACCATCATAAAATAACTATCACATGTTCACTACCGAGGGCCTGATTTAGGGGTTAGCGGTATTAACTCTGTCCTTCAAGATGGCGGAGGACATTATGTCCACCACCCTCATTGATAGAGGATCATCATATTTAGAGATAACCACCAGCCGGGTCTAGCAGAGATCTCAGACTTCTGTGAGGTACCTGTGAAGGTACCAAAAGATTAGGGTATGGCCTGCCATTGGGTTTTTAACGGCTGTCCACCAAACGGTTTGTTTTCCAAAACACACTGTGGGAGTTTGTTTTTTTAAAAACAATTAACTATTGACCTCCACATTCATGGTGTTTTTTTCCGGCAGTGTGGGTCATTATTTTACCTTTTTTGTTCACACCACCATGTTTTCATTGGCAGTGAGGGGCAGAAAGCTAAGGGCATCAGCCGGTCTGCCCTAAACAGGGTAGGCAGTGTAATGCCCCTACTCTGACAGCCATAATATCCACAAACAATGCCCCTACTCTGACAGCCAGCTCTCTGTCATGCCATCAGAGCAAGCTCTCCATCTGCGAAGCCAACGTGGATACCGCTGACGGAAAGCTGACAGCCCACCCAACTTATAATGGGTCAGGCGGACCGAGAGTTTGGTGGACAGGAATCTCTGTCACATCTGTCCACGAAACTGTAAATGAGGCACTAAGTGGGTTGAATAACAGGAGCTTTTTAGGAAATCAACTGAGACTTTCATACTAGTGTTCATTATTGGTTTTCCCCTATTTCACTATCTTCCCCATGCAAGCTTTTCTCACCTAGGAAGGCTCAATCATTGCATCACAGGAACTCTATGTTTCAAGGGCCAGAAGGATTTAGGACAATAAGAGTGTTTTATGAGTGGCCCAATAAATTGCAATCACAAAGGGATGAGTTTAGGTGGTGCAATGTTGATTGCATCCGGTATTAATGCTACTGGAATTTAAAGAGTGAAAAAGATCTGTAAAGTGCCAGGAATTTCAGATTTTGTTGCAGTAAGCTGCAAGATCCGCACATTTTACTCCATTTTCAGGGCGAAATTTTGGATAGACAGTATTGTTTGCACCTCATAAATCCAAAATACCTACGTGTCCGATTTTATCGAACCATGGAAACTCATAACCAAGCCCTAAATTTGTAGGATTACTAGGTTTTGGGTCAGCCTCTTCCAAAGAACTGCCTAGAAACTATGTAAAAGTTATTGTAAGTCCAGAATCTATCACCAAACTGAAGGCCTGATGAAAAAACAATAGGCCTGATTACGATCTTGGCGGATGGGATACTCCGTCACAGATATCCAGTCTGCTGTGTTACAAGTTCCATAGGATATAATGGAACTGTAACCCTGTCCTCCAAACTCATAGTCAGGCCCTATATCTTTTGTTCACATTAATACGAGAAATCTCCGACGCCATATCTCATTCCTTTGTCAGGAAAGTGTGCACTTACCATGAGGACACAAGCCTGTTTCCCATCCATAAATCCTTTAGGAATATGACCAGCAGCAAGGATTTCATACCTGAAAGCAAAAATGAAGTAGGGTGAGGTGTGCCGCAGGATATTCTTCCTCATTTTTGTGCCTCACTCTTTCCTGATATCACTTTGTCCACCTGTTTAAATGCCTCTTCTGATGTCTGTCCATAGACATTTAATGCCACTTTCGAAAATATGTTTATATAATTAAATATCTGCATACTGAAAAATTGTAATACAATAGGCCAAAATCTTTTATTACTATATACAATATTTTACTTACTATAATCGGTGTCTATAGCAGAAACATACAAGGAATTGTGGGCCATACCTATACTAAATTGTAGAATATAAAAGTACAATGAGTAGGCTTCAGGCAACAACATCCCACCAAACAATTCCTATCCACATTAGCTCCCTTTCTTTGGGAGTCTTCATCTGTCCTCTAACGAACCAGCCCTCCCATCAAAGATGTCTTTAATTACTGAAATGTATCTATGTCTGATGTAATTTCCCTACTCCCCTAGGTAAATACAAAAGGGGACATTAATACATGGCAGTGCAAATTGCCAGCACTAAGCCACAAGTAAAATGAGGAGGACAGAACAACTAACTGAAAGTCAGAAAGAGGTACCGTTCATGGTGAGGGGAAATGTTGAACACTTCCGGATTCAGAGGTCACTATGACGTTCAGAAGCATCTAGCCAGAGCAGCATATGCACTTAAAAATAAGCATCTGAATTACAACATCCAGCCATTAAATGTGGACGTGCAATTCTGTTTGTAATGGGAACCTTTAGAGGTATTTGGGAATCAATGTGCATTCCATTGTCTCTCGCTGATGAGCAGAAGGACCCAGTTTATAGTCTGAAGTGTCATGTGATCCTTTACTTATAGCCTACATTACAGTTGCTCTATTGTCCTCTATATATTTAAGTATGTTTATGGAATTTTGAGCAGTGAAGCACTACAAGTTATTTATGATGTGTTGTATTAACATTATTTGTGTACCTCGGATGTGCACGAGTCTCTTAGCTTTGTAGGACAACAAAACGAAGGCAACCATTCAACAGATATAAAAACAGCTCAAGAAAACAATACTCACTGGCTAAAGAGGCAGGCATTTTCCCTTTCTAAAGCTCAATGCATAAAACTCTATGTACAAGGTCAAGAGAAGAGTATTCCATACCTTGGTGTCTACAGTCTACCACAAAAAGCACTTTAGCTTCAAGTGGAATCTTTGGGGAATTTAAGAAGTTGAGTGTGGACAGAAAGCAACTGGCTTTGGGTCTTCGCTATCTGTATTCAGCTGCTGCAGAGTCAGAAGCAGATTAATAAATCACCCTATGGGTAATGACCACAGACTTAAATAATACTCTATTACATACTGTAAGCTGGAAGGCGCACGCAACGTCTAGGACTGACATGATCACACTTGAAAGACCTTTGAGTAGCCATGCAGGACAATTGTAGCCTGTTCAAAAGTATAAGGGTGGTAACCAGGTAGACAGTGATGTCTTAGTAAATTCTAACCTACACTAAGTCTCCAACTACAAGCACATGACAGGAAGGATAGGTGTAGGGCAGTATACTGTTTAAAAATTGTATTTACAGAAAGGAGACGATGGAGACCTTTGCGACTGCGGTATCCAATGGCAGAACAGTATAAATGAACATACCTAGGTAACATACATTCTTCGGAGGTACTGATGGGGGGGCCTTTATGCCTGGACAAATGGCCAGGGAGCTTCTTGGGCTAGGAGCCCTGTTTTAGCAGGTTTACATTCCCCACGGTCCAATCGATAGACAATCCATCAAGGTAGTTGATAACAGTAATCCAGCTATCAGCTTGGTGTCATCCATATACACAGAGAACTGGACACTGTTGCAATGGAGCTGTGTTGCCAGGGGCTGCATGTAGATATTGAATATGAATGTGCAAAGTAAGAATTCCCATGGAGACCAAGGTTCTGAGCTACGTGAAGGTAAACTACAGACTTACTCCTAAAAATGATTTCAGACCGTCCATTATGATGCCAATGAACTGGTCTTCAACCAATCTGGAAAGAAAGATAGACTGGTCAATGGATTGGAAATCAATAGATAGGGCACGTAGCATCAGCATTCTGACACCCTCACCTTACCCTAGCCATCTCAGGTCTTCTGTCACCTAAGGTAGAACTAATTATGCATTATGTCATGGCGGAAACCCCACCTGGAAAAGTCCTGAGGTCCCTGCCCTTCTGCAAAGTTTGCCAATTGAATGGTTTCCAGTTTCATAAGCAATGTTCCCAATTAGGGATGTTTGGAGAGTGGGCAAGAGATGTTTTTTATCAGTCTTTTTATTGAACAACTTCTATCCAACCATACAAGCAAAAGATAATGAACCAGAGATGTTCTGTACAGCTTTCGACATATGGAGTGCATTTAAAATACATATATATAAAGGGTTCGACAATATTAAACATGATACATCTGTACAATTGGGTTCTCAGCTCTCCTACACTCTAGTGTCCTTCCCCCTCCCCCTATTGGGATCTATATGTCTCCCACGGGCTCCAGATTTTTTTCCCCACTTTTAGGGGCATCCCCTGCACTCGTACACCACTTTTACTGCCAATCGGCACCAATCCATGTCTACCTTCCAATAAGAAAGTTTCAGAGGATCCCGTGCCCCCCACAGCCATGCAACATATTGCTTTGCTACCCCTGAGGCTAGCATGAGCCAGGTTTTAGTGTGCGAGGGCCACCTGTCTCCTCCTGTGACCCCCCCCAACAGGTGCCAGCATGCATCTGGGTGGATTTGAATGCCCAGCACTTTTGACATCACCCCTGTGACTCCTACCCAGTAGCGCTTGATTTTGGGGCAGTCCCAAATGTTGTACAAGAATGTACCTGCCTCCCCACATCCTCTCACGCAGTGAATTGTGTCGGCTCTGCCTATTTTGTGTTGGGTCGTCTGGGAGGAGTACGAGCGGTGCAGGATTCTGAGTTAGATGAGTCGGAATCTCACCCGTATGGCTATCTCTCTGGGAATTTGGATTGCTTCCTGCCAATCATCCTCCTCCAGCAATCCCAGGTCGGTCTCCCACGCTGCTCTCACTGGGCCTATGGGGTCAGGGAGGTTGTTAATTATTTTCTATACGTGTGCGAGATCGCTCTATCGGGGGCAAGAGATATTTAAACGATCTGCTGGTAATGAAGGAATACTTAATCTTTTTCATAATTGCTAATTTCCCTGTATTTCCATTCTTCATAGACCGGCCCCTTGTTTGAAGAACTGTCACACAGAATTAAGCACTTGCAGAATAAGTGTGGAACCATGGGCTTCATAAACCATGGCAGACAACTATGAGCACGATAGCTCAAGTCATGATATCCATGATATCTCTTGATAGAGCTACATTAGTTGAGAACATAGTACAGAGAGACTGGTGCAATTAACATTCATGTACATCATCCAGGGTCATAGGTACAAAGAGTTTCCTTTCCAATATGGATTTAAAGTTCCTTGAAAAGAGACATTTACAGCGGAATTCTGATTTGAATGAGAGGCGGCTGGAGTAGGCTTGTCTCTGGCTCTGTCCTTTCTCCTCTGAGTTCCAATACAGAAATGTAATGATTCTAACTGCTGTTTTACCTTTGTCATTGTTTTTTTCAGTGCTTTTGATATTTTTTGGCACTGTTGGGTGGTGTGGTGGTTGTTCCTGTCTTGTAGTTGACACAAGAAGTGATCAATGTGATGGGGGATTTTAGGAGGAGCCAATGTAGATCTGGAAGGGTGGGGGTGGTGTGGTAATACACTTTGATAAATTGAGAAACAGCTTGCAGAATGCTGTATCATGTTGCCAAGTGGTTGTCAGAGATGTTAATAAGGAGGGTTTACCAATGACCAAGTGAGAAACTACTAGGACTAGCACGATGTTTCTGAAGTCCACGTCTACATAGTAAGCTTTTTCACTGTGGAACAGGAATAGCTGAATCAGGCTTTGTGAGGAGTAAAGTATAAAACAAATACATTTTCAAAACTGCATACTTTTCTTACCGTTGACGGAATTCTTGAAACATAATTCTGTTGGGAAATCCTTGCCGGCAGATACGGATGCCTTCCAAGACACCATTGCACCTCAACTGCTCCAGCACTAAATTAGCATCCAGCTTTCCAGACTGTGGAGAAAAGTTGAAATTGTGAGTGAATGAGATACAATAAATTGTGTGCCATTGGACAGTGATGGATAATGGCCTACAAAATAAGTCAGAGTGATGTTTATGATTTCACAACATAAGCACCCAAACTCTTAGCACACGAAGAAAGAAGGTTTGTTCATCTTTATGTACTTGTCTTAGAGGCTTTGAAGGTTTTGTATATTTTTGTTTGAATTACCCGCTTCTCGTGATTTGGAATGATGCAGCGGACAAAGTTTGGACTTGTATTTCTGAGGGTAGTCATGAGCTTGGTGAGTTGTTCCTTGTATAGCTGCCCAACAGTACGGAACATGCCCTTTTTGGTTTTTGAAGCACTGGGTAGGGAACTCTCAGTCATTTTTGCCATTTGATCCAGTCCCACGATACGATCAACTGCAAAGATAAAATAGCTTAACTTTAGATGGTTGGTAACAGTGCCTGAAAGGGATAGTTAGCAGTGCAAGTACTCACAGTTCTTAATTCGTAAACAAATAAGTGCAAGGTTCAAAGTTTTTTATAGCAGCCTGCCCATAGCACTGCTGAATACCAAGGCTTCTAGCCTTGAATACCACATCTTGCTTCTTTCCTCCATCACTCTAAACTTCCTGTATCTGTACCACATTCCTTCAGGAAATGTTTCATTCATTAATTCTCCTTTTTAACTGTATTCCTGTCTTTCTCTTCTGTTTGCCCGCGTATCTGCCATCTCTCTTTTAAGTCAAAATCTCCAGAAGAAAAGAAGGTCTCAGTGGCCGCTACCTGCAGTTACCGGCACATATTAAGTGCTGACTCCTCACTATCTGAGTGGTTCTCCTTCCTATTGAGAGGTGGAGGTAATTTGCCATTGGTGGAACTGGATTACATGCCAATAATATCCCCAGGAATAATTTTTATGCGGATTGTTAAATATATATTCATTTTCAAAAAATCTGAATGGATGTAACTGTAACATACAGAGAACACGTAAAGTCATACCGTCTTTCCAGAGGTCGGCAACAAATTTGTCGGACGATTGATTCAGGAGTGCAGTTACATTGTCGTTCAATGGATCCATGTTCTTCGTCAGCCACGCACTAGCATTGTAGTCCACCTTAAAAAAACACAGGACCCTTAAAGATTTCCTTCAAATATTGTGTAATGTTTTCACTCAATTGTGTTTTGTAACACAATATGATCATATTTCATCGATCAAGCACCAATCTACGAAAATCCTTGTTTGATGCCTTTTGAAAATGACAATTGCTACCACTATATTTCTGTTTGTAACCTCTGCCGAGTTCTTGGCAAACTCAATGATGTATTCAACATGACTAGTGGATACGTACAACATTAGGTATGTCTTTGTATTTATCAGTTGTTTTCATTAACTATTTCTCCCAGTGATCAATGGGCATGTGTTAACATGCTGCAGGCTCAAATGTGCAACAATAATTGTTTCAGTATAAAATAAGCTGGCTCACCATCATGGTTAAAAGTCATGGGGTATGACTTCTTATGATGTCATTATGGCTCACAGTAAATATGATGCCACTTGTGTTACACTTATGATTTTGTGATTACTTTGCTTGAGCTTCCTTGAAATAAAAGAAAGCTAAACACAGGTCATCTGATCGAAAATGTGTTGTAATCAGCAAACTTTAATAGGTGAAAAGTATTTTAATGTCACTTGGACAGTCTCAAGAGTTTCCTTAATTTTTGAAAACTGTTAGACACAACGAACTTCTTTAAGGTATTTGTTGATATCCATAGATAACATCATTTAACATTTGTTGTGGATTAATTAAGTCTGATAGGCAGGAGGAGGAGCCAAGATGGCGACCGGAGCAGACGCTTGAGCGCCCGGCTCCGCCGGCCCTTGGCCTCGGACTATCATCCTGATCCCTATCCTCGCCGATTTTCGAGGTGAAACGTGCGCGACGACGCGCTGACCGCGCCGCCGCTTTCCCGGAGTCTGAGCCCGCCCGGATGCCGGAGCTCTTGGTGCCTTTGTTCTCCGCGCTGGACCCCTGCTCCATTGTGGCCTTGGCCGGCCCCCTGGAAGCGCCGCAGTCACTGGACCCCCGGCGCAAATCTGAGCCCCGCGGCCCCGATCCCGCCTCACACCACGGACTGTCGCCAGACGAGCCGGGGGAGAGACGCCCGGACACCTCCCTCACCTTTCAACTGACGGGCTGGAGCTATAGGGTAAGCCCCGGTGTGGCGGGTCTCCTGCCCCGCTCTGTGGCCCGCGCTGTGGAAGGCTGCAGACCCCCTTCTTCTATTGCCTAGTCGGCTGCAAAGAGAGTCCGAGGGAGGGGAAGCGACTGTTGGCTTTCACCTGTTGCGGCGCGGACCTGCGGGGAATTGCCTCCTTGTTACGACCCCCCCCTGGCCACCGTACCGTTCAGCGGTAAAACATGGCGTTGATTGCCTGCTCGCTGCTGGGGGGTGATGCCACGGTCTCGCCCGTTGCCCGCTTCGCCCTCCCTCTACCAGACTCCAGCTCCACAGTGCCGTCCCGGATTGCTGCCGATGTAGGGGCGCAGCTTCCGCTGACATGCGGCTCCGTTCTGGCTGCCCTGCGGGACTTTCGTCTGCAATTGTGTGTTGGCTTGCAAACGCTGAGTGAGCGGATCGACTCCATACTGTCGGCTGCGGGTCGTGAGCGCCCCGTTTGTTCTCAACAAGACGTGGGTCTGCCAGTGCTTCTGTCCTCTTGCGGGGACGCAACGACTGGGAATAATCGTGCTACACTGGTGTCTGCATCTGGCTTTCCCGGCACCCAGGATCAACCGATCTCCTGCTCAATTGTAGACACTTTGTTTCCCCGTTCACTGCCGCCTGCTTTGTTGTTGCCTGCCTCACCGCGCCCGCAAGATTATCCAGCCGAGCGACACCTGACGTCCTCGAGGAACCGTTCACGGTGGCCTACGGCTTCTTTTATGTGGAACTCCTGTACTTTACAGGCCAGGTCTGGTTTTTATATGGTGCACAAGGAGACCTTAATAGATGATCGGCGGCCATTTTGTGACTCTACTTCTCCATCTCCTCCCAAGCGGCCATATTGTCTTTGTCTGCACGGGCTGCGGGGCCTTCATGTGGGGGCTGGTCTAATCTTACGCCCGCGATCGGGCCAGGGCTAGATTGATTTCTATCACCATGGATTCACGGATGGGCTGGCCTGGGACTGGAACTGTCTGCACATGTTGTGCGCACTCGTCGCGATTTGTCTGCCTCCATTATATTGTTGTGACACGTTATCTTCACACGATCGCCTTCGGGCGTAGTGGGTTCTCAGTGTGTGGAGACGTAGTTGGCCGGTGGGTTCGGGCGCTCCGAGATTACGTGGGCTCCTCCCCGCTTTCTTCTTTGTTTTCTTATTTTCTTTCCTTTATTCCTACTTTCTCTCTTGTCTATATTTCGGGTTCATTGGGCGACAGGCACTATGCTGGGGGGGGGGCAGGCCGTAGCCTCCGCATTGGTGTAGGGTGGGGGGGTAATTTACTGTTTCTTTTTAGTTCTATGGGCCTTTTTCTTCTATGTCTCTGCGCTGTCCTTGTTTCCGATTCGGGGTCCGAGTGTGGGGTGGACTGAGTGGGGGCGGCTTTGGAGGGGTGCGTATTTACTCCTGTGACTATCCTGTTATATAACTGCATCGCCTCACTGTCTGAGATTTTCTATGGCCGTTTTTAATGATGCTGCTGCTCTCCTGTGTGATGAAGCCATCTTGCGGACTCGAATCTCCTTGGTTCTATCCTCTACTGACTTTTTTCTCGATAAAATTATTTTGAAAACCTTAAAATTAACCTCCACTTCTCCTTCCCCTGGTGTCAAGGATCTCTCCAGTGTATAACTCCTGACTCGTTGCTAATCTTGACCATTGATGCACAGGGGATGTAATGTTTGTCTTAGTGCTTAACTGTTTTGTGGCCGGCCTGATGGTTGTAGGCCCGTATTTGTTCTTTTAATATGCACAAATAAAGGTTTTTCAAAAAAAAAAAAAAAAAAAAAAGTCTGATAGGCATAAGCTAAGCATTTTCTCAGCTGGTGGTTTCCACAGCATTTGATGATCTTTGGATTAAATTCCCAATCAGTATGAGGGTGCTTTTTTCCCACCCCCGTAATGTCCTGCGGATGATACACAAACAATTGCAAAAGAGTTGAAACCTCAACAAAATCTCAGTAATTTAGGTTTTTATAGCCCAGACATTGCTTTCCCTAGTTTTCTATATATTTCTTGCAATATTGAACCTGGGCTGTTTTTCTTGCTGGTGTTTTCATGAAATGTTGATTTACCATTACATGCACTTTGTACAGTGTCAACACTATACAATCAGCATTGAATTCCCGGTTTGTCATGCACCCTAAGTTAGATATAATATGGATGTGAAACAGATGTAAATACCTTTATACAAATTGAATAAAGAAGTTTTGACCTAAATGAATTGCACAAGGGTCCTATCACTTTTCATGCGTACTTTATTGTAGTACTACAGGAGTTCTCATTTATGTACTCTTACACACCTTTGTGACTTGGCCCAGAAATTACAAACTCCCTATTAACGAGAGAGCATAATCCCTTCTAATTACATATGAATATTCAATGTTTCCCATTTTCAGTGTTTTGGGGATAATTCACAAAGGCACGTAAGAGTACGTCAAAGAATACTGCAGGAGTACTACCATACAGCCCCACCCATACACAAGTCTCTTTGACCAGTGCAAAATGATTTAAAAAAATATGAATAATGCCTAGTGAAGCAATGTGATTTTTATTTATGCAAGGCTTTAACACATTTCACTCCACCCTGACAGTATTTCTCTATCCCAGAGTACAAACAACTATCTATTAGAAGGTGTTGCGGGCCTATCCAATACATCACTTCAATCTTCATGGATGCAACTCATGTACATTTCACGTCCCCTTCAGTTAAGACCTCCTTTACCTTTCCTGCATAATGCATGATGGAGAAGATTGTTTTGTCTTTCAGTTGCTTGGGCATCTGGAACTTGCTGTGACCAGACTGTTCTTTAGAAAGCTTCTCCACAAAGGATACATCAGTAGCTTTAGGGAACCAACATTCTTCATCCAAAAGGGCCAAGACACCGGGCGGGTTGTTCTGAAACACAAATTAAAGCAGTCAGTTTGCAAAACGAAGAACTGAATATTCTATTAAATCTCTATTGGGAGTGGATCTGTAGAAAACATTAAAGGTTCTTCTTTTTGTTCACAATGATAAACGACCTTTACATAAAAAAATTGCATGTATAAAAAGTTAATATTAATTTAACATCAAAGAACACCATTTTTTTTAAATGTTTTTTCACATACTTTAAACATCATGTCTAGAACTGTTCATTTATTGTATCATCTGGCTAGTGTTTGCAATATTTCTTATATTGATTTTACTTTTAAAAAATTTCCAAGCACTGCATAAAGTCCATTCATCACAATGATCATGCACAAATGCAGGTATTTCTAACATGATTGCTTCACTAAGATTTTGAGAAACTGACACAACATTCAGACACAAAAGTGCTTGCTTATTTACAACAATCTAGGCGAGCAGACTAGATGTTTGGTCTTGATATATCTTATGTGAAATTCATAGAATGTGAATGGGTTGCACTCAGAAATGTTCAACATATGTGAATTTCCCATTGAAGGCTACCCAGCCTCCCAACACACTGCAGTTAAGGGAACCCGTTTACAGCATCTTGTGCTCTTTTCTGTAAAATAATTATTTTCCATCAGAGAGAATATAATTTTGTGAACTCCCTTTTTAAATCAAACGCTGGACCCATCTCTTTTCAACTGTGGAAACATACTTACTCCTATCTTTGTCATAAATAATTTTCTATTGGCTTCCAGCATTGAAAACATCATAGGAAACATTTGGGAATGTTGATGTAGCCCAACCAGCGATACATATACACTGTCAGACAAGAAACTAGCTTCATGTGCCTGATCCAATAACGCAAAGAGGTCCTTCAGGGAGGAGAAGAGGCCCTCAGGCCTTCTTCGTAGACTCTTGCCAAAAGGTACCGTATAACAAATACATAAACTGTTGCTCAGCTTCTTAAAGCCTGCTTCTTTTTCAGACAAGAGACCCTTTACCTTTGTTCAGGAACTTATTTTCCCCAATATCATAACCCCATAACAAGACAATCAAGCAGTGAAATGAGCAGCAATGCCAGTGGGCATTTACATGATTCCTGTTTTTAATATTAAGAGATTCAAACTCCATTTCCAAGTCTGGGGCATAACCTCAAAAACAATAATTAATTATACCAAAGAATTCAGATTCCTTCGCCCCCCCCCTGGGGTTATTTTAATTAGGGTTGGTAGCCACTCCATCTATGTCTGAGGTTCTTAAGGCTATAAGCAAAAATCAGTATTGAGCGACCATGTTTCACTTTAATGAGCTTTACTGTTTTCTGTGCATCTACTATGGATTTTCGCATCTATGAAAACTGCCTTAACTGCACATTTTGTGGCAAGAAGTCTCAAAAGAAATTGACCACATGTAGTGAAAACACAAAGTAGATTTATCCAAAAACCCAGCCTACTCAATTTACTGTGCTAATTACATTCTTCACAATGGTTCGATCCATTGTACCATCGCCATATCTCTAAATCATCAAGAGATGATCTTTTCTCCTCAACTAGATTGTTGCAATTGTCTTATGTAAAAACAAGTCAATTTGTTCTCTGAGATATCAGATCTCAAATGATTCAAGTTGTGGTTGGAATATATTACCTGCATAAAGGAAACAGCTCAAGAAAAGGGATTGTGATCCATTATTAACACTCTTTTATCTTTCAGTTCCTTCAGAGGTATTTAAATTGATAGACACCACCTCAGTATTACTGCCCTAGTAACAAGGCATACTTTCTTTTTGTATGTATTTAAACGACATATTTGTTATTGCCACATGGTACGCTGAAAATGCTATTGTCCTGATTTAGAGTTACTCAATCACAAACGTTCCCTGTCCACTTTATTACATGTACATTATATCCTATTGGATTTGTAATAAGGTGGATGGCATATCTGTCACATTTGTGATGGACTACTTGTTCACCAAATTCTTAATCAGACACAAAATAACAATTCTGGTCCCCGGAAAGCAGAACATTCTCTCACTGTGTTTTAGAAAAGCATGTTCTCACCATTAGGAAGATAACCAATAGAATGGAATGTAAATACAAAATATTTCCATCGACATTCCAGGCGTTCCTCAGACCAGCGGCTTACCGGCCTCTCGATGAGCTCAATGCAAGGCTGCAGATCCAGGCCAAAGTCAATGAAATTCCACTCAATGCCTTCCCGTTGGTACTCCTCCTGCTCCAGAATGAACATGGTGTGGTTGAAGAGCTGCTGAAGTTTCTCGTTGGTGTAATTAATGCAGAGTTGTTCAAAGGAGTTCACCTTAAATGAAGGATAGGAAGCCATTAAACATCAGGGGTATGAAAAATATATACAGCATACGACTAGTTTTCCAACGCAAAACATTTTAGCATGTGTATGTTTTAAGCATTATTGACCACTACTTATGGTGTTAACAGTATTAACGACCTATAGAGATTGCAATAACTGCAGTTATTGGCACACCCCACACTTATTGCCCTGTGCTAAAGGCGGTGATGCATAATGAGGGGCAAGGGAATAAGCAGCATAACACCCACATATGGTTGGGCAATAAGGCTGTTAACACTTACCTCCATCATGTAACCTAATATAGATGAAGAAGGCTAACTGTTCCTGTATTACCCAAGTCTATTTTCAACATTCCTAGTGAAATGCAGACAAACCCCAGTAGTAAGTAGCAGCAATCAACGTTTTCTGATTGGCAATGTTAGTCCAACCTTAAATCACCAATCCGAAAACGTTATATCTATTTATTCTTTATCTGAAGTTGTAATCTACTATGTAAACATATTACAATAATCATCGGCAATGAAAAAAGTTAACATAAAAAATATCAGCGTATATATCCAAAGGTACCATCTTCAATCAATTATCGTAAATCATTAAAAAAAAGTACAACCAGCACCAAAAAAACCTTTTTATCAATTTGGGGTTAAAATGATAAAGATACTTCATTCCAATTTGTGCAAGATAGCAAAATCGCACTTTAAAGAAAGACTAATTCATAACGTAGTAATGTATTTTATTGTATCATTCCATATGCACTGTAAAACACATCTTTTGCGCGCACCAAATTGACCTACACCATTTGCACGTACTATTTACTGTAAAGTCAGCAGTTGATATTATTAACTCGGTCCCCCCTTATATACCTACCATAAATACTCCAGTAGTAAGTGCAATATTTTTATTCATAAATATTTAATCTATGCCAGTGTTGACACCAGCACACATTTTTGGGGGCTGGAACCACTTTTTTATCATCAGCCTTTGATCCAAAGCAAGCGAGTGAAAGGGAGATAAGGGAGGAAAAGAAAGATAGAAATTTAGTAACAAAGGGTGAAAACCGGGGTGAAAAAGAACCTGACAGACTCAGATAAAGAGACAGGAAGTGTAGCGTAGTAGACAAAAGAGGCATGAGGTCCAAACAAGACCAAGTAACCTTGATATTCGGCAATCCCGTTACTGAGCAGCATCTGTGGTGTGCTCCTAAGAAAAACTTTGGGCCCTTACACTTATGTTTATTTTTAACTAAGTACTAGCCAGAATACACAGTGTAACATCCAATACATTTATAAGGCAGTTTATCAGAATAAAAATTCAATTACAATTGGCCAGATAAACTCTCTAATCTATCCCACAGATGTGTGTTATGACATACAGCATCATGCTAATTAGTCACAATGCCTTGAAGCACAAACTAATGCTGCTTATAATAGAATACTTCTTTGAAAATTATCAACCTACTGAGCGTAGGACAAAGTCATGATAACATTTCCCATCTTCATGGACAACAGGTCCACCAACAAATGCTCTGTTTGGCCGTTAAAGCTGTACTATACAAACACTTGTTTTTCTTAGGCAGACAGACTTCTTTAAGGCACAGCCCATACATAGTACACAGCCCCTTTTATAACAATACCCATTAAACATCACCAACAAACACCCTGTGTATGGCATCTATAATGATCCAACAGCTAATCGTCCCACCAGTAAACAATGCAAGTTAAGCACACATATGCCTTTTCATCCCAGGTGCAAACTATACAAAATGCCTTCCAGAACCCTATATCTGAAACTAAGACTCATTCCGCCTTCTACAAAAACATGAAAACATGGATGGTCCTAAAAACTTCATAGCTAAGTCAGAGTAGCCAAAATGCTTGAGAATGAATTTGGACAATTAAATATTGTTAGACCTGACAGCCTTTGGTGTGGTCCTCCTCCAAAAATGTTGCCTTCTGTTTTAAAATGTCCAAGTAGTGAAAAACTCAGAAATTCGTTTTTCAATACTGTTAGCCATACCTCTCCCATAGGATTGCACTGGGGTGCCTTATTAAGTTTTAAAAGTGTTAATATGTGACTGTGAACTGGGGGAAATGTCATGCTTGGTTACAAAAGAATTGTAATTTTAAATCCTCTTTAATGGTAAAGTTGAATTTTGAGTTACAATTCTGAAAATGCCACTTTTAGGAAGTTGCCATTTTCTTGTCCTAACCATTTGGTGCCTGCAGCATGTGTCCTGAGTTGCATGACTGTGAATAGTTTGCAGATAGCATTGGTGTATTCCTCCCAGACAGTCAGACAAAGAGGGACTAGGTGTTGGGAGGATGGGCCATCCATTGGGTGGGGCAGAGCTGTTCCCTTCCCCACTTACATTTCAACGCACTGCCTCCAGCACTCTCACAAAGGAACTTAATACCAGCCATTTGCCACCTTAGATAACTGTGAGCCTGGGCAGGAAACGGAAGTAAATTACCAAAACCATAAGGGAGATAGCCTAAAAGTTTCTCCCACTTCAAAGGATGGCACCAAGTATATATATTGGCCCTTCAGACAAACTCTGGAATACGCTCTTGGACCTGTGGACTACAGATGAAAGACTGCCCAACTGCTACCAGCGGACTGCCCTGCACGTTGAGAAGGAAGACTGTACCTGCTCACTTAATCCCAGGCTAACCTGAGTGACTCCAAGGGTCAGTTGGCTGAAATCCTGTTCCTAGCTATTGAGACATAACAAGCTCTAGAAGCCTTCCTGCAACAGCTCAGTTGACCTGCTGCATCTGGACCTGCAACTGGATCTGCCTGACGCCTACTGTCCTCTTCTAGAGTGAGTCCCTGATCACCAAGTGGTGCCTCACCAGGTACGTGACTCTTGACTGGCATCAGAGTGCATTCCTCCCCAGGTCCTGAAGTTTTGAGCTCTTTGCGACCACAAACAGGCCCATTCCTGCTGAGACTCTACCACCCACGATGACCATCAATGTGAAGCTCCGGTGATCCCCACTCTTCGTGTTACAGCAACCCAGTGCTTAATTTGAGCCGGGTCTCTCCGGTGCTAAGCACTGGCACTTAATTGGTTTCCGGTGCTCGCCACCGGCACCTAATTGTTAACAACCAACCTAGAACAGTCTACCACATGGTGGCGTTGCTCATCTAATTTAGAGATTAGCAGAGCAACGGTTGTTTAGGAATACAATATACATTAAAATTGCAAATACCTGCCTCCCCAGCCATCCCTTTAGCTTTGGGGACCATTTATATGCGAGAAAGATGATTAGTAGTTGTTTTGGCAGCAAGGACAAGGGCAGTGTGTGGTGCAAGCTGCAGTGGCCTCCCGGTCAGAGCCCTGGCACTTAATATTTTGCAAATTAAGCACTGCAGCAAACACCAGCGAAAACAGTCAGTGCGAGTACTGCACTTCGCGCTACATCAACGACAGCCCACAGTTGACCGCCAACGTGAAACTCCAGCAACAAACGCCTGTGACACCGAACTGGATCTTCCCCGTATAGGGATGACTATCCGCAACGCCAGGCCTGCTTTTCGCGCTACAGCACCAACCATCCGCAATGCTCTCGCTGCTCCACACAGTCTCCCCCCCCCATAAATGTAACTTTTCGCGCTGGACTTTGAAAAGGTAACTTCTCAGCAGAACTAACATAGTCCCTGTATCCATTGTGGTTGGCCTGAACTTGTGACTTTCCCCCAGTCTAGCACGACCAGATAACTGCAATTGGCACTTTGTGCTTTTAGGTGCTATGTCTACGTAAAACTTTCAAACTACATATATGTCCAGTTCTACTGATTCTTGTCATTCTGATGTCATTAAATTTATTAAAAATCACTTTGTTTTTCTAAATTGGTTTGGGATTTTTCTTGTGTTGTGTTTTCACTTAACTACTGTTTGAGTGCTGCATAAATACTTTATTGCCTCTAAGTTAAGACTGACTGATTTTTTTGCCAAGCTACCAGAGGGTTAAGCACTGGTTAATTTAGTGACTTTTGTGCTTCCCCCATACAGGGATTGTGGTTGTTACTTGAGAAGGGTATTTAACCATTTCATTCAAAAACCCAATTTCCTACAAATTTCTATACAGAAAATGTGTGCTCTTGACATAGTGACTCACAAGCTTTCTTGAAAAATGTCAACTGTGTTCTGGATTCTACACTGTTGATATATTTAAGGGTGGGTAAACCTTTAACCTTCATCCTCAAAGTTGAACGAGGTTGTCAAAATTTCTCCTAGTTTGCTAATGTTACAAATTTCGCCCAAGATAGTGTGCAGCAAATGTTTTTGACATAAAATTGTTTTTATAAAAGAAAAATCTTGCAGATACTATTTAGGGAGAATCCTCCTGTTGAACTTAGGTTATTTGCTGAGTTTTTCATTTCATCCTACAGACTTACTTTTGGCTCAAACGTTTTTCCGCTATTTATTTCTTGCAAAATTAAAAAAGGTTATGGAGTTTGAGAAGTTTAGAAATCTTCATAAAGTTGGGTAAAATACATTTGCAACTAAACACATCCCTAGGTAAATCATCAGGCCCAATTCAAACCATTTCTATATAATTACCCAAGGAAGAATTAACCTTTGTATACTTTCCATTCAACCTGTAAGCCTGCTGAGTTTCACAACAAATAGGGTGGACCTAAAGACGAGTTCTACTGCAAATTGAAATATGTTATCTGCTAAAATGGTGGTTCTCCAAATCTGGTTGTATCTGTACCTCAAAGATCTCAAATCCAGCAATATCGAGAATTCCCAAGAAGGAGGCCCCTTGCCTCTTCGTCTTGTCCAGAGCTTTGTTCACACGGCTTAGAATCCAGAGGAAGAGACGCTCAAATGTTGCTTTGGCCAGAGCCTCTATTGCAAAGTCCGCCTAGGGATAGAGAAAGCACAAGGACACATTCAGCCAGTGATAAAGCCAGCTTTTTAATAAGAGCAGTTTTTACTAAATCCTGTGCCTGTTCCCAGAGGGCGGTAACTTGTATGAAAAGCTGGTTTAGAACATCAAGCGATTTAGAACATTATTTAATTCCGTTAATAAAACTATGGACACAAAAAGCTATACTGCCCTCTACAAAACAGACTCTCTGTAAATGGAAAGGGTAAGGTTACCCAAAAGCAGGTGGCTGGTTTAGTGAACTATCCACGTTAGCAACATAAAAAAGATTAACTTTACAACTTTGGGTAGGGTAACCTTCTTCCACTTCATATGGCAAAGATTCCTGGGTTGTTATGATTGTTTTATGTATAATCCATTTCTATGATTAATGATCTGTGTATTTAGCAAGAAAGGAATAAATATTTAAATTCTTGGAAAGTATTCTAAGCTTAAATTTTGTATAGCAAGAACTAATAATAATAATAAAAAATTAAGGCCCTCATTATGAGGTTGATTATGACGCCACCGACAGGCTGGCAGTCCGCCCAACATACAAGGCATCAGTCCGACTGCCGCGTTATGATGCAGGCCGACCGCCTGCATCGCAATGCGGCAGTCTGACTGATGCCTTGTATGTTGGGCGGACTGACAGCCTGTCGGTGGCGTCATAATCAACATCATAATGAATGCCTTAATTTTGTATTATTATCACAAAGAGAGATAATGTCGGGGGAGACCGCCGCCCCTGACAGGATCCAAGATCCTGTCGGCACAGCAGGTGAACTCCTATCCCTACAATTGGAGGTGGTGCCTGAGCAGGACCCGCCGTAGGGATTAGGATGTCCCTTTCCGACTGCCTTTTCATGGCAGTCCCATCGCAATGAAAAGACAGACATAAACGGACCTTGGGTGTCCCAAGCAGGGCCCCCGTGGGCCAGTGCTAAGTTCCCTGGGGGGAATATGTAGTGTCCCCCCCAAACATCCAAACCGCATGTGCCAGGCATCACATGGTGCCTGGTACACGGTGTTTAGATGTTTACAATGTGCCGTTTTCAACTGCGGCTTGTGTTGCGGCCCTTTTTAAGCACAAGCCGCAGTAGAAAGAGGCCCTTTCCGCCCAACAGCAATGCGGTCCCATCCTAATTTGGCAGATGGGACTGCCGAATCATTGTTGGGTGGATTCCTGCCCGAAGCGGTGGCGGTCAGCAGTCCGGCCGACCGCCATCGTAATAAGGGCCTATGTTCTTTCTTTTGTGACTTGACATTGTTAAACATTTTGAAAATGTAACATATTCACCCAGCACTGGAAGATGTCTGAAAAAGATTTTAAATTTCTTCCCAATAGCAAATAGATGTATTTTTTAATTTACCGTCACTACCTTGGCTACCTGTGGTCATTCCATCCTATCTAGAATCTTGTAACACTCAAATGTTTTTGAGAGAAATGCTTTTGAACCTCAAGAACTCTCAGAGAAGAGCATAAAAGGGACCCAAAAAGAAGGGTCTGAAACACAATGTCAGCTCATTCCTAAGCGGGCAGCCATCTTGATTCCTGGGACAAACTAATCACTTTTAAAATGAAGCAACTTTAAAAGTGCCAGCCAGTGAAGAGAAAAATAGTTCTCTTTTTCCAACTCTTTTGTTAAAAATCACCAGCAATATAGATTCTAGAAGGTTGCTTTTTTAACAATGTATTGTGATATCATTCATCGGATTGCCCCTTTATAGCGGCCAATATACTCTTGTGAAAAGAGTGAAAGTGCACTTATTCCCATAACAGGGCCTCAAATAAGTTCTCATTGCAATTTTTGTCACTAACTTCATCAAATAAGGGGGAGTTAATTTGAACTCTTCCTTTTTGCTGTACTCTCTGTTGATGGACATAATTCTTGCTTACCCTCTTACTTTCAGATGCCATGTACAAATGAATGCCCACCACATTTGCATTTTTTTTACCATGTATTGCAATGAAAATGTATACTTGCTGAACAGATCCATTTACTGAATTTTCAGTAGTGGAAATGAGTGCCTTGCTGGAATACTGGAGTTACAGAAAAAATAAAAAATGTGCCTAGACCTCTGTGGACCCACCACTCCTGATTGAATGCCCTCACCTGCTCTTTGGTCTGGGCTTTCTGGACAACATCTCGCCCGACTTTAATACGTGGTGTCAGGATACATCTGGTGAAGTCTGTCACATTAATACCTGCCAGATGGCAGACTTTCTGGGCAGCTGGAAAACAAATCACAATTGGTGGCACCTCTTTCATGTACTGACACCTATATCAATAATATCAATATTACGGTATCAATCAATCAGAAACCTAGTGCAACCAGATTATGTGGAGAATTACTACATGTAGATGACTGCACATTGGGAACACGTATCCATAAAACTGACAATCAGAATGCCTTCCTGAAATTCAGCAAAAGTTTGAAAATACCCCCCTTCAGGCACATTGCTTTATTCATCTCTTGGTCCTGAGACCACCATGCCACTCCTTAATGATTGATTTTGCTTATTGAGCCAGTAACCTTCACATGAGGACAAGTGCTGCAAAGCTTTGGATTCACCTACACGAAGACTAAGGGCCTGATTACGATGATGGTGGGATGTGTCCCACTGTCACGTTTCGGTGGTCCGACAGGCCGATTGCGATCTGTGCGGTGAGCTCCCGCTGCTGGAGAGGCAGAGGTGGCCCATGGACGGGTTCCCGACAAGTTTCCAGTGGGGCTAATTGTGACCTGCCTTTCCGCCGACCTTTTCCTGGTGGGGACACCACCATGCACGAGTCGGCAGTAAGGCAGTAAATGAGGCCAAATATTGTGACGAGGACAACTGTGCCTTTGTGTACTGTCACTATTGAACATGTAAAGCGCTGGAATGCCTTCGGGTGTCGGATTTGCACTAGATCACACTGCAAATTATTTTTGGGGAACAATTACATCCACCTGACAGCATTCACGTTCTAGAGAGTGCATGTTCATTCAGTGAACCAACACTGCGAGGAAATGTACCGCCGTCATGTTACTGTCGCCGTGAAACCGCCAGCCCAGCAGGAAACTCCTAATATGGCAGCCGGCGAGGGCAGCTGCTCGGCGTAGTACTCAGTCTTATTGCTGCAGCAGTCTGGCGGTCCCACCGCCGGACTCTTAATTAAGCCCTTATACAGTCACCCAAGTATTTCAGTACAAACCAGCAGACACCAAACTTCACACTAGTCTTCACAAGTGACTGAACTATCAACCATCACTATGACTAAGAATAATTCTAATTACTAGCTTCCTTTACGTAACTCCATACCTACCGCAGTTTGCCACACAGTTGTATGCATAAGAGCCCATAACATCATAAAATAAAAAAGATTTCTAGCTCAATATATAAAAAGCAACCACAAGATGTACTTTTCCATACCTTTTCATTCTTTTGTTTTTCCTGTACAATAAGTGCATGGAAAGGAAGAAATAGCAAAATCAATATTTCTCTAAAATGAATACAAATTGTTTCTTAAGGCGTACCAGTGTCATCAGGCATGGATGCCTGATCTGTATTTCTTTCTTTCTTGAAGACAATGTTACCCATTTGTAAGACTGATGAGACAACCTTCATCATAGCTGTAAGAAAGCAAAGAGATGTCACCTAAGTCAGGTTTATTCTTACAAATGAGCTACTGCTACTGCACTTTTAGCAGGTTTTAGACATGAGAGCCAAGAACTTATTCTTGTCTGTCTTCCCATTCCTTCTCCCAGCTAGTGGAGGACATCTGCATTTCCAGTTCATTTTGCATCTTGAGTTTTAAGTCAATCAATGATATTACATTTTTCACATAAAAAATAATTTTCAATAGTCATCAGGCTACTTAAAATTTATTTTACGTGGATGACTATTCAAAACAATTTTCTAAATAATTTACATTGTCACACAAAAACACTATTGACAAATGTCTCTTGTTACCTAATTAATGTCTCCATAACAATGACTGGAAAATAGAAACTACATGCAGATATGTGTGTTCAACTCCACATTAGCAAAACCACAATAAATCTTGGTGTGACTAATCAGGCTACATATTTTAAGGTAATTAAACGCTAGTCGAACAAACAATAGTGGGTCGGTTTTGAGTTGAGTTTAAGTCTAGCGATATGCAAACTAGCAATTCATAAGAAAAGTAATCCAGTGATTTGTACCTTGAGAAGAATAATAACGGGGTGAGGACAATGAGCTGCCCTCTATGAATAAAGGGCAGAGAAGCAACCAGACGATGAATACCAACCACTCATGTCTGACAGTTGATAAATAGCCTTGATCGTGCCCCAAGTACAACGCTTCTCGTATTCTTGCTCCTTTCCAAGTGGTCCCTGCTGGTAAAGATGACTCTTCCTATCCTCCTAATGGTTTCTCCAAACAATTTGAAACAAGGGAGATGGCACAGTGGCAAAAGAGTACCAATGTCAACATACACAACACTGCCTACATGACACTTTCTATTCAGAGTGCAAAGTGCGAGAAGGATAGGTGGAGCAGTTCTTACCCAGCTGCTCGTCTTCAGTGAACCCCATAATCTCCATAGCTTCCAAAGTCTCTATGAACATATCACCATCATCTTGGCCAGATATAGGGACATGTCCCGCGGATAAGAATGTGTAATTCCCGTAGCCTTCAAGCAACAGCTCATCTGGTGGAAAAGAAAAGGTGTAAGCAAAAGGTAATTTTTGTTCAGCCACAAAGCCTTTCACAAATCCACAATTGCTTCTTTGTATTCTTCGGATCAAATGTACCATGTACTGATGATCCATCCATTATGCAGCCAAGCTCGTACAGCTTTCCATCATAACATTGTTTGGTTAGAGTTTCTTCAATGAAGTGTAGTCTAACGCACTGTGTGTTCTCTGAGCGAGTGCAAAGATCGGAAAATTGTCTAACTATTTAAACTGTTTTTTATATTTCATGTAATAGGTCTCATTTTTCACGCTACAGGTCTGGGGCTTAAATTTTATTTTAAATTATTGGAGTTTTCAAGTTGAAATGCACTAACCCTTTGCAATCCACCAATTTACATAAAGAACACAATGTTTTCCAATCCTCTACATGCATGATACCCAAGGCTTATGGTTAGAGTACTTGCAGTAATTGGTAGCCCTTTAAGCACAAGTCAGTGACTTGAAATCACAATCTCACATTTGCTCAACTAACACATTTTGAAGAAAGAGGTAGTTCTTTGGGAGTCAGTTGCCCCAGGCTTTCAAATGCCCTAAACCCATGCCTGATGGCAGGAGCTAACTTAAAGTGCCTCAGGAATATAGCATCTGAACATCGTAGGACCAAGAGGCAGTGACCAAGGATTGTCAGATACAGATTCTCGCCTTGCATCTTACTGCATTCTAACTTCCTCTGATCTCATTTTCGCAAACCCCTTGCTGAACTCTACAGTGTTTTGAAAGTGCAAGAAGATGAGCAGCACTTCAAAAAAACATAAAAAGAACAAATAAATATTTTTCTAAATACATGCTCATTAATATTCATTACACCAAAAGTACAAATTGGATAATAGTTATACGCATTAGCCCAACCACGTTGGTGTTACAGTGCCCAAGGACTTTGTCCCGAAGGTAAACAACAGTGGTGTTTTTTCTTTATCCACCTGCTTTGATGAAATATAAACAAATGGATGACAAAAGAAAATAAAAATGGATAACGAGTCAAAATAAAATACATTGGCAAAGTAAAGTATTGGCCCACTAGCCCTAGCACTTAATGTGCTTATTTTTGGGTGGATATGCACATGTGAGAAGGCCGAAAACATTCACTCACAGCACAAGAATACCAGAGGTTGAAGTGTACTGACCCAGTACCTCATACTCTGCACTTTCGTGGGTGAAAGGAAAATGTAAATGTCAGTAGAATAGACCAATGGAAGAAAAGGGGTGACCCAAAATCCCTCATTGTATGTAAATATGGGTGCATTTTTGTATTTCTGAAGTTCCTTCAGTAAATGAGGCTAGTGATACACCTAAGGCTGGCATTAGTGCACACCTAAAAGGCAGTTGTGCCTGTGGAGTGATGCATTGTACCCTCAAATGACTATACAAGGAGGTCTGTTTTTTTAAGTGATTGAAATTCAAACTTTCAAGCTTCGAAAAACTAAAGTAGATTTTAGTATCGCAATTCTCAAATATGTGATTTGGTATTATTATTCATGGTTTCAGTGTATTTTTGGAATTTTTAGGAAGTCTCCAATTAATAATTGATTCACAGGCCATCAGTGGCCTAGTTTCATTCTGCTGTATACACGGGTAGCAGACAGAATGTCAAGGACTAACCAGGGAGGGCACAATCAGAGTATTGTTTAGCATTATGGTACTATAATGGCAACCGGGCACAATTTTGGTACAATAGCATGATATTTTGTTACACCATTTGTATATGCTGGAATAATTCTGGAGGTTCATTCTAAAAAGTTCCCCAAGCAAATTTAATTTCAAACTGGAACTTTTACAAATATATATTGTAGATCACCAATTTTGCTCTTCCCAGCAAGAGACATTTGCAAATGAATATTGCAAACTGTGCTGGAGTGGAAATGTTTGCCTTTCACAACACACACTTACGGTGACTGTTCTGCTTCTTCTAGTTGTCCCTGTAGTGGTGGCTGATAATTCATGGTAAGCATGTGTATCAATCACGGATACATGTAACCAAGCCCCTGCCCACAATACTGCACGCAGTCTTATCCACACTTTAATATAACTTACTTCGCATTTTTTCTGGAGCACCGGAAAGCATGTAGTAAAAGATATGAAAGGCTCTTTCATCTTTAGCCTGGCGAATTGCACGTGACTTTTCTAGGAGATCTGTTGATCACAGCTACTAAGGATCTGAACTCAATATTCATAAATCAATAATATAAATTCTTTAGAGAAAATGATTAATGTACTAATGATCATCACAGTAGTCCACATCAAGAATCTGATTCAGAGTTTGTCGGAAATAAGGTGCTATTTTCCGCATTTGATAAATAACAATGGAGTGAGGTTCGTTATTTATTGGGTGCGATAAATAACACATATGACAGGTTTTGGGGGAATAACACCAAAATGCACATGGCACGGTAAATACACTTTTCCTCTGTTAAATTCAAGCAGGTTTCACCCGCCAAAATTTAACGAAGGCTGAGATATCTAACACATTCTGCAATAGCTGGATGTGGTAAATACCACCAAACCCAGAATTCTGATCCCTGTGCAAACAAGAGTTTACGGAGGGGTCAGAAAATGCCGACCAACCTGTAATCAGGACCTAAGGCTGCCTGTGCACCTTCAACCATCATGGTGCTGATCATAGGCTGTCATTGGCCAATCTTACACCATGTCAAAAGACCACACACATCAGCATACTTAAGAGGCTGCCTCTTATTTCATCCAGGCCCGCACTGGCCATAGCGGGCATAGGGCGTTTCCCTGGGAGGCTGGAAAAGTGGGGGCCGGTTTTGCCACAGTGGGAGGCGGTTTTGTTACTGGGGACAGGTTTTTCAGTGTTGCTGCAATATCGGCCCTGAGTAACAAAAGCAACAGTACTTCACACTTGCACACACCCCTGCCCCTCGGGGGCTGGTCCGACAAAATTGCCAGGGTTGCTTTGGATGCCCAGTCCGGCCTTGATTTCATCATGTTTAAACCCAAATCTTAACAGGGAGTGAAACAATTAGTACCAATCGTTTTTACCCTACACAGCTTTCTAAAAGTGCTGTTGCATTTTGGGAAGCAATTTTTATACAGGCTTCATGCAACTTTTTTTTTTAAACTGTTTGTTTTAGTTAGTGATGTCCACTCCCAACTACATCTTATAATGGCACTTATAAAATACCTCTTCTGTTCACTTAAACTATCTCTAAAAAAAAAAACATTGCAAACCTGCACATGTACTATATACGGTAAATATAATCAGTTTTAGAGTGTTTTTGTTAAATATAATCTGTAACACTCATTACACATGATGCTCCACACATAAAATGCAGTAATACACATTGAGAATTATTTATTTATTTGTATTATATATTTTGTAGTTTTATTTAGCGGCCCTAGGACGTTAAGGTGCTTTACAATAAAACAAAATTCATTACAAAACAGTACTCACAAATAATTTATAAAACAGCAACATGAGGTAAAGCAGAAACTCATCAGTAAGTATAAAAAAAGTCAAAAACACAATGCAACAATTCAACATAAAAGAGAGGAAACACCAAGATAGCAGCCTATGGGGATTAGATCATGGGTAAAAATAAGGATAACAAGCATTAGTGATGCCAACAGGTCTCCTCTTTCAGCTTTGCCAATTAAAACCTATTGATTTGCCAATGGTTTTTGCCAAAGCTGTTCATTGTCGGCAAAATGAGAATAAACCGCTTTTTACTGATGCAAGAGCCATCACGCATACACATGCATGTGTCCCCATGCTTGTGGGCTTATTTGTTATAACACAGCGTCTATTCTGGTTTTTCTTTACATTCACTGTACATGATGGCGGATTTAATTAAAAAAATATAACAAGTGCTTAAAGCACTTCTGTGGGGAAAGGAGCCGTCTGGCAGCAAGTTGTAGCTGCCAGGCCATCAAAAAAAGGAAAATCTTACTCTTTAATAAAGATTAAGCTAGCGAGAAGGAGCAACTGTGTAGTAGGAGGATGGTTAGGGGTTTAAATAAAGCACTAGTGAGTGGAAGAAGTAGTAATGGGGAGTAACAGTGGACAGGTGGAGGGGCATAGGGATTTAGGAAGCACTGACAGGTGTCAGGCCCAGCGATGAGGGGGAAGCAATTGGGCAGTTGGGTGAAGGATATAAAATAAGATGTGAGTGAAGAAGCAGCAAAAGGAGAAAGCAAAAAAGCACATGCAAACACACAGAGCGAGTAAGAACATGAAAAAATCAGTTCCCTTAATGTAAACAGTGAAAAGTTACAAGTCATCCACTCAAAAGGATGATAAAGAACCTGTGTTCCAAAGAATAGACAAATATACAGTAATGGTACGTAGTTTCTTTTTTTACCCAGGAATTAGTCTCATGATAGATGGAAATGGATGCATGAAACATTAATTTCTAAAGGCATCAAATACTGTACATTTTAGTCATGCCAAAGGTACCCACCAAATAAAGGACAAATCGTGTGGGTATTCCTTTAGACATTTTAAAACATGTATAGCCCTGCATTTATCCAATTAAATTTATCTCTGAACTCCCAATGTTGGTCAAATCCTTCTAGGTGGTATTCACCTACGCAATTTGGGAGAGGACACTGATGACGAAGGATGCCATGATAAATGTGGGTAAGGTGCCCTCTTCCAATAGCTCTGAATTACTGTGACATACCAGGAGACACATTTTCGTGTCCCTGGAAAAACCTACGTACCATTAGAACATTGAAATGTTGAACGCTCCATTGAAGACTGCTTCTGGCTTCTAATTGCCGGTAGAATGGCCAGTAGAAGCCCTTAGCTCCAACATTCCAATGTTTATCTTTCACAGCTGTTGACGTGAACAAAGGCCGCACAGAGCCTGAGAAGATTTCAACCTTGAGGCCTTTGTTTGACTAATTAAAACATTCTGCCCTCTAGGGGTGAAATGTTCTAAAAGCCTTAAAGCCCATTGTGGCAAGCTATACTGGCCATTAAAGGCCGACTCTTTTGAAGCAGGCCTTTAAAGGCAAGTAAACCCGCTACAGCAGACTTTAAGGCTATATTAGTGTATACTTGGGGTTACTAAGGACGATTGTTCATAGGTTGGCTTTCTCTGGATCTCCTTTTTGTGTACCAAAGGAAGGACAAACACAAGAGGAAGGACACCAATTAAATAATAAGCAGGCAAATGAGATTGACATGACAGCTAACCAATAGTAGGCAATTGGGTGTCCCAGAGCTCACTGTAAATATTGGTATTGCAAGTAGGGGTATTGTCCCCTGTAAGGCTTCCACAACAGACACTAAAAAGCGGTCTGTGGATGAGACATAATAAAAGATACAATAAGCAGTAGAGTGTCAAATAAACTGTGAGTAAATGAGGGGGTTGAAAATGTGTATGTAAGGCCAAGGAAGAAAAAAAACAGAAAGGGCCCACCAGAGTAAAGGAATAGAGACAGAGGGTAAAATAGACAGAGGGTAAAATATAGAGATAATGAGGGAGAAGTGAGAGTCTAAGCAGATAGAGCAGTGTAATCACAGTAGAAACAGGAATTCAGAAGTCAAATTGCAGAAGCATTGTGCGTTAAAGCAGCTGAAAGCAGAGTAACAGGGATATTTAGGACTAGACTGGAAATGGATTTGGAACAGGAGGTGTTTCAGATCCTTTTTGTAGGTAAAGGACAGGGCGTATTGCCTAGGACTGGTGGAAGGAAATCACAGAATTTAGTCACGCTACCAGAGTACGGCTGAGTCCTAGTCTGCTCTTTCTTAAAGTCCAGATATGAAAAGAGGTACCCCCTAATTTGATTTAGGGTCCAAGCGGAGGGGGAAAAAGAGACGGCCAAAAAACTGTATGAGACCTCTAGCAGATCTATATTTCTTTTAAGAATAGCCTAAAGCTTATACAGGCCCCACAAGAAAACAGTTTTTTCTTTTTACAAAAGAGTCATTTAGAATTAGCAATTTTTATTGAAAAACATTATTTTTTATTTTTTATTTTTCATTTTCAAAAAGTGAGAATTCATTTATGCAAGTGTTAAGTTCACAGATCACAAAATTACATCATGAAACTAATTCAACAGAATGTGAGCTAAATATGTACATTTAAGATCAGAAACAAATCAATTCTTTATGGAAACCTTACCCCAAAATACTCATACTAAAAATGCAGCATACACACTCCATATCATACCAGTCATTCAACCTGACATACAAAAAGTGAGTTAAAAGTACAATTTTGAGACACCAAAGGGATCCGACAGTGTATAAGGTCAAAGAATCATTTCATTTGTAATGTAGAAATATTTAATTAGTTTCTACAGTATATAGAAATTACTGTGTCATTTCATTGTTATATGAGAAAGTCAACTCTGTTTCTTTTCCTATATATATCTCACTGGGCGGATTCCCAAGGGTCAGTGGTACTTTTGTGATTTGTGAACTTAATACTTGCATAAATGAATTCTCACTTTTTGAAAATGAAAAATAAAAAATAATGTTTTTCAATAAAAATTGCTAATTCTAAATGACTCTTTTGTAAAAAGAAAAAACTGTTTTCTTGCGGGGCCTGTATAAGCTTTAGGCTATTCTCAAAAGAAATATAGGTCTGCTAGAGGTCTCATACAGTTTTTTGACAACTTTCTTAAAGTCCAACAATTCAAGCAAAAGACGGTCTTTGCTGCGCAAGAGTCGCAGACCATTGGAGATTTTCAACTTTTCTTTCAAATAAAACCAAGTGATTTTTTAAACAATGTTGACATGATTCTAATGAATGTTCTTGAATATCAAACAGCTTCCCAGAAAACAACAGCACCTTCAGTAAGCTTTGTTTGTGAAATCTTTTAGTGATGCTTGAGAATTTGGGTCACGTTGGAAATGCCGTTTATCATACATTTGGTTTTATGATGATTAGCATTCTCTTCCGCTTTTTATCATATTAACAAGAACAAGGGAAATTTTCATATTTGCAGTATCTTCTATATACAATGATTCCTGACAACAGATCTGAAAAATATGCAAGTGCCTTTATATGGAAATGACAATCAAAGGTTTGACATTTTTTTGGGTGGTGCTAGGTCTGCAATATCACTTTACCAACACAAGAAGTCATGCAATATGTCTTGTAAGAGCTTAGCACTGGACCATATGTTTTCCCCCACTTCTTTGTTCTGAAGCCATTCGCTGAAAAGGATACAGGTCTCTATATTAGCTCCAACAATGTAGCCAGTCACGTCAAAGTTGATGCGAATGAATTTACCCTGTTGGTGATGAGAAAATATTTAGGATTTCTATAAACATGATTATCTGGAAATTACGCTGGACACAGAGCTCAGTTCAGAAATTCCACAATGTAGAGTAGATATAAACAAATTAGATCAATTTTATTAACAAGATGAATTTCCTTAATTTAGAGAAATTATATTTAGGTTTGTCGGGTATTGGAGCGTCCTGATAAGAGACAGAAAAATCACTGTCTTGGTGTGAGCTGTGATAGAGTTTACACACTGCCAAAACAGACAGTGCCCCAGAGTTAAACTGGTTTCAGTAATGTTAACCATTCTCTGCAGAAACTGAAGCCTCAGAGAAAATGTGCAATGTGTTATGCTTGATAAACCAACCAAACAATACCGCCAAATAAAAAACAACTTACATTTACATTCTAAGTTTAAATACGAGAATACAAGTGTAACAACAAAATCTCACATTAAAGAACAACAGTGATTCATAGGTTTTGGAAGCAGTAGTGTTTATGAAAATCATTGTAATAACTGTTCCGTAAAAAATAGAGAACTTGTTCTCAAGGAGTCTGCCTTTGCCACTGGTGCACAAGGTGTTCAAATCCAAGCAGATGGTTTGTACTGGTGAAGGATTTAAATTCTGACATAGAAAAGAAAAGCACTCCTCTACATTCCACTAGGTTAGGCACATCTTGCGAGAGCTCCCATGGATGACATGTTCTAAAATGTTGTGACCAGGAAGGACCTTGGGAAACCTAAGTTCAGTCCGCATGCATCCTGGGCATGTAATGGAGATGATCCTTCTGTTTGGTCTGACGTTTACCACTAGACTTTGAGGTTTTTCTGCAGCCCAATTTGGCACAGCAGGTTGAGATGGATACTGCATTCAGCGAGGCAGCTTGAAGGCTAGATATCCTTGCGTCAATGTCCCACTGATCAGACTTTGCACATTTCAGAAATGTTCACTCTGATTCTGCATGAACCCCAATTTGTAATGTTTGTTCTGCATAATGGGAAAATGCCATGCAAAGTAAGTTTTTCATGGGATAACACATATTCCAAGATGGTTTTGTAATTTGCACCTTGGTTTACCTTCAGATTATGAAAGGTTTTCTGGAGTCTGATTTAATGCAGCAGGTCGAGCCAAATGGCTCAATATGGTGGAGCAGCTTTGAAATGCCACACCCTTACTTCAATATCTTGCTAAAATAATTTCTGGGTTTAAAAAAATCCCAACCAGGATGAGGTTGTGTGGCTTTGTGAGATGTATGCCACCAGGACACCGTAGACCACCAGAAATGGGAGTAAACAATGGACTGTATGTTAGATAACTGTCTACAGTGATATTGTCGGATATAAATATTGTGTACTAAATATCGTTTGCAAGAATATCTTCCCTTTAGGTTTGGATTTTCTATTATTAATGAGGTAATACTTTTGTAAATAACATTTAGGGCACAACGTTTACATCTGACATTTGTCTGACAACAATATTCTCACACTGGATTCCTAGTAAAATGCTTTTAACAATGACCAAGTGATCAATAGTTTATTATTTGTAATTTTAAGACAGCATTACGGAAACAAAGCCTTACACATTTCCATTTGAAATAGATTAAACATATGGCATAAGGGGGAGTTTAACGCCAACCTTACACTGCTCAATGAGGGTGCATCTAAATCAAACATGTTAATATCATTATTCAATACCACAAAAAAAAAATTGACCAACAAAGGTACTTACAAATCTTGAGGAGTTGTCGTTCTTCACTGTTTTGGCATTTCCGAAGGCTTCAAGAATGGGGTTAGCTTGAAGTAGCTGCTTTTCCAGCTCACCCTACAATTCAGCAATGCTCAGTCATTAAGTGCATTTAATTAGTAGCAACGCAGCAGCAGCGATTCAGATGGGACGATCAGTCACAAGCAGTTGTAAAGAGTTGCTACAAAGTAAAAGGGAAGGGCAACAGAGGCTCCCTAATGGGTTAGACACTTGACCTCAAAAGAAATCACAGGACTTAATCCTCCTGTCCTGTATGTAATACCAAAACTCTGACTGTTTTTGAGGTCTTTTAAGCAAAGAATGGTGTAAACTTAATTGATGACTATTAATCTCAAGTAGTTCATATTTTCAGAACGCAAAATATTTTTGATTGAGGCCTCAAACAAATATTTTGCATTTCAAGAATAAATACGATTTGAGACTAAAAAAGGCCTCAATCAAAAATATGTTGTGTTCTGAGAATATGAACTACTTGAGATTAATACTCAATTGAGTTGCTTAAAAGTCCTCAAAAACTGTCAGTATAATTGCAAAGGGCAGATCTGCCTACATTAGCCTTGGACAGTGCACTCACAATGGGTCAAACTCTCCACCTAACATATTTTTCCAAGCCATCTAAGTAGCTTTCATACTTGCTTATTTATTATGTCTGTTGTAGTACCCAATTATCAGATCAATATATATATATGTTTGAAATTAGGGCCAGCACTTTAGCATTGAATTCGAAGTTTCCGGGTGTGGGAGGCAGACTGCATCCCCTTGGTTACTCTTTTCTTTACGCACTTTTCCCATACTGTGGGCTGCAGTATGACAGATGAGGTCAGCCATGAGGTTGTAAGGTTTAATTTTGAAGATGAAAGCCTGAGCATCGCGTACCAGTAGCACAAATGAGAAGAGCATTTAGCTGAACAGTAGCACTATTGTCCTGGGCTGATTGTTAATATATACTTTCAATTATGACAAAGGCAGATGTAATTAAGCAAACTTGCTGTTATGTTTATGAAGCTTGCACACTGAGGCCTTTCTTTTAGAGCACAAGATGATGTCATTAGACACTCTTGCTAAGAACGATGTAAGACAACACAGCTCAAAGCTCAAACACCGACAACACCGTTGTTAAATGCAGTTATATCTAGACTTGGGATGGAAATGGAGGACATAATTACACAGCATTACGATGGATGGACATGCACAGATGCACCAGTGTTAATATTTATTTGCAATTTCACTCTGAACCATGCAGTTAGAACAGATGTACAACAAAGCAACACTGCTGGACATTAAAACAGTAGGTCATGAGAAGAAACAGCCCCTAATATCTACCCTAATTTGTAAAACATATGGTTAGCAGGAATCATTTTGGGTAATCGGAATAATTATTTTCATTTATTTACTTATTTGCAAGAGCGGCCTGTGCTGGTAAAAGCGGTGGGGTCGGGTTGAGGGGGGGATTCGACAGACGACCACAAGAGAAAATTAAATTAATAATTAATTTCCCTTCGTTGTCTGTTGAAATTCCCCCCAACCGGCCAACCGCCTCACCCCTCTTACCTGCACAGGCCGCTCCTGCTTATTTAAATGTTTTTTCATATGGCATGTAGACCCTAAGACATCACAACACGCTGGGCACATTAAACTTACTTCTGATGGGAAGTCTTTTAATAACACATTGCTTTGTCAGAGTATGCACAGTAGCCCAAGTGGCAGCATTAATGGTCTCCTCAAAAGAACAAGTATCTGATGGGAGAGGCTTTAAATTGCCAGAGAGACCTTCAAACTTTTAAGAGGCATGCTTCTTATCCTACTCCTATATAAATGGCATGCAATTGGCAACCAATCTGTAAATTAATCTTAAAACCACTCTCTTAACCTGGGTTCCGTCAGTTCAACAGAGAATGGCAAAGTTTTTCCAATATCAAGTAATATCCCCTCCTGGAAAAAGGTTTCAGGCCTAAATAGGACACAGGGCAAGCCACAGATTGCTTTAGGTGGAGGAATCACATGCCATTCATGAGCAACAATGGCCAGTCTTGGTCGTAACCTTATCTCAAGGAACACAACAGCACAGAAAGCCATGCTTTCATTTATATTAGCCAACTTAAACCTTAAGGACTAACCTCGTCATATCTAAACAATGATGAACAATATTGAAACCCAACTTTAAATGTTGAAGAGAGGTTATCTAATGATTTCTCCTCATACAAAATGTGGATCTTGACTCTCTGATAACAGCCTCCCAACCACATGAAAGGTTGTAAAGTTTGACCCTGAAATATTAGCACTTAGGGAGCTAGGCCATTATGTTTAGAGTTGATCATTGAAGTCATATGTATCTGTTTAGTATAACATTAGATCCTGTTACTCTATAATCATGAATAGATTTACATATTGTGGGTGGTTCTCAATAGCCAGTTTTATAAGACTGTGGCTACTCATGACACAATCTGGTCCAGCGCTAACAATCTTGCAAAATGTAAAAGTATAGATCCTTTTGCAAGCAATAACAATTTTAGAATCAAGTTCAAAGCATGCACACATGCACAATGAAGTACAAATTGCTGGAAATGCACAATCACACAAACTACTAATGTAGTACATGCACTGTTTGTTGCATCAGACAGTGACAAATGCCACACAATTTCACCACAATCCTAAAAAAGGTTCAACTGCAGGGATGGCCATACTTGTTTGCTTTCAGAAGTAGGCGTCAAATTTTAAGTTGATTGCCTCTTTTAAGATCATACGAAAGTCACAGCTGTAACGTTTGGCACACGTTGAAAGTGATTTCAGATGATGACCCTAGACATGTTGAACCTTGATAACCTCTAGTACAGTCCTTTAAAAATGGTGGTACACACGTGAACGTTGGGTGCTATTGTTGCTTTTCAACGTGATACAATGAAGTAACCTTAGGTACTGAATTTCACTCTAAAGTACTCTTTATGTGCAACAATAGCATGCAGGTCTGCACTCGGTGCTCTATTCACACACTCAACACTCTGAGTTACTCACGTAGGCAAAAGATGGACCTTGCTGTAGTCGAATGACGTAAGTATAAAAAACATGTCAGTATTATTTCAAACAGGTACACACTTTGTTATGGCAGGCGCCACGCATAAACAGCATATTGCTATTAGGGATCACTTCTGGATTATAATTTAAAGAAAAAAACATAAGTTCTTGAGGTATTTTAATATTATTGTGTTCCTTAATTATTTTCTTGCATATCCACAAAATGGCCTATGTCCAAGCTCACCTCCAAAGATCATCACATAATTTATGTCAGAGTATTGTTGTTGTGTTCATTTTGTCTTCTTTGTACCAAGGGCACCTGGCCAAAGTGTGCCAAACACAAGGAACAGAATTGATGGCGCCACCACTCCAAACGTAAGGCAGACAACTGATGATAGCATAGCTTCGCCAATCCAGCTGCGTGAACAGTGTTTATTGTTAATGATGTAATGCCCTTTTTCCTGTCCCTCTCCCCAGGTAAAAACTGGGGTGAGTGACTGAAGAAAACAAATAATGACCACCACACCCAGGGAAAAAGTCCCTGGCTGTGGGAGTCATTTTTGTTTTGTTTTTCATTAACAAAGTCCCACTTTGGGATCATGTTTTTGAAAAGCAAAATGTTTGTAGATGTTTTGTGGATTGCCGTCAAACTGATGGCGGCCGTTCACCAAACTTTTCATACCCTGACAGGAACCCCTATGATGGAGGTTCCTAATAAGATACAGAGATCAGCATTGAGCCAACTGTGATCTCTAAATATGCCTGATGGTAGTCACTTATGGATGGAGTGCTGTCTGCCAACCCTTAAAACTGGTCTAAGTCTTGGTGAAGCCAAAACCTTCTTGGTAGTTTTGGCACCATCGAATAAGAGCAACTTAAACATAAAGTCAAAAGCAAACGTTGAGTCTTCCTTGGTCACTCACGCCCACTGATGTGTGCTTGCAATACAGTGTATGACAGGCCAGGAACGGGTGAAGGACAGAAGATATGTGAATTAGTGACTAGCATATATGGTGTCAATCATGTCAAGGTTTCCACTTTGCACATTTGGGATTCTGCCTGTGTTCACTATCAGGCCTACCGGCAAGCCTTCCTATTCTATTGAGCCTAGGTGAATTTATGTTCTCAATATTTAACTTACTCATTTAATAAAACAACATCTTTGACTATAAGTTAATTTTCAAGTACTCTAGGAAAAATAATTCTAAGTATCCACAAATTTAACTTAAAGACTTATTTTAATATAACAACTGAATCATATTGTGTGCATGAATAACACTGTGGAGGATTGGCGAAAAAATGAAGTACAGTCTTTCTGACATTTCCCGTTACTGTCTCCTGCATTGTTGCCCAGTAGCCCAGTAATGGGTGAGTGTCACGTGCAGAAGAGTGTGGGAGATGCTGAATAATAGCCTCTCCTTAAGAGTTTACAAGGTCCATTGGGCACCTGTAACTAGGTTCCCTGATGTATGCAACAAAGAAAAGGAAGAGGAAAGTGGAATTTCCGGAAAACCACCCAATGTGGAAGCCAGAATGCCAACTGTAGGCAGAGGGTGAGCATACTCCCTGGAGTCCGGTCCAGGTTGTCTTCCAGAATGAACCAATGAAATCTCAGACTGGAAAATAGTAGCTGAATATGGGCATGAACGAGGATGACCGAAAAGTGGACAATAGTGATACGAAGAGAAGAAGACGCCTGGAGAGCAGAGGAATGTAAAAAAAAGGCAAACAGAGTAGCAGGGGAGAAGAAGTAAGAAGAGAAGAAGAACACCGGATAACAGAGAAGGCAGAGTTGGGGTGTGGACCAGAGGATGAACGAGGAAGAGAAATGGAAGAGCTGAATAGCCGGAAGCACCACAGGGCAAAGATGGCAGAGAGAAGGAGGAGTGGAAGAGCAGATGAACACCAGTGAAAGGAGACCGAGGAGGGAGAAAGAGGAGGAGCAACAGAGGACAACAATCAAAAGCAGGGAGGAGAAGTGGAGGACGGCCAGGGTCATCATGGTATACACAGACCTAGTTAGTTGCCATCCAGAGTGTGGTGCTGTTTCCACTGTTGCAACGGCAGAGGAAACAACTCTTATCCAAAGGTGAGTAATTAGGGCTTTGTGGGATGGTATTGGTTGTTTACCAGGTGATGAAGGGTCATATTACAAGCAGGGAAATGTATATTGGACCTGATGGGTGGCTGGTTTTACTTTTACATGCAGAATAAAAATAACAGGAATAAGCCAAAGCATTCCTCAACAGCAGGCGTCAGCAAAGACAACCTACCTTTTAAATAATATCACCACTGAAAGCTTCCAAGGCCACTCTCCCATAATGTGGACTGAGTTAGCCTTCCATTTTTTCTGACAGATGCCTTTGTATTTTTTGCCTTTTTATTCTGAATGGTGAAGACTTACGAGCCTCCCCGGAGGTGATACTCTGTCAGTACAAAGATTTTGATGGACATGGATAGCTTGTGAGATTGTGGCAAACAAAATCTTGAAAGTAAAACATTGGTACTCTTAAAATATGCTTCTTATCTTTCTTTTTGTGTCACAAATGTGTAAACCTTCTTTGCCCACGCTTCGTCGAAGCTGCTCTTATTTTGTGTATTGGCCCTAAAACCTTCAGCAACAACTCACAATGGTTGGAGAATTACCTCACATTTCAGGAATCTAGGTTTATAGCATCAAAATAGCACCAGCTGTTGTAGCTTCACTTGTACTACTGTGCCGTGGCTAGACTTAGCCTCCGAAAAGAGAAAATTGAGAGATTTGCCCTGGACGCCATTTTGCAAGCTTTCAAAAAAAGGCTTGAGTTGCTTAAAATGTGAAACATAAATAAGAGAAAACCAAGAGGCAGCACCTGTGAGAACTAAGTTGTTGGTTAACAATCAAAGACTGAATGGTACTATGTCGCCACCAAGAGATCCCAAAATCATTTTTAGGATACAAACTAGTAGGTCAGGAAAAGAAAAAGAAAATGGAGAAAAAATAACTGAGTAAAATAATAGTCAGTTTACAGATGCCAAGACAAAAATCATGCAAATTTTATGATCACAAAAAGCAAAGACCAACAATTCTACAACCTCCGACTATTTTCTCTCTTTACTCGTATGTGTTACCTAACCTGTTAGAGTCCCATGAAACAATTTAATATAAGAGAACACTGAAGAAAGGTACCTGTGCCTGAAATTTTACAGAAAGTGAACCTCCAGCACCTGCATTTCAAAACTTGAAATTGAGGAGTAAAATACAGCAATATTTGGCAAAGAAAATGTAAGCAGTTTGGCACTTCTTTGAGACTGATACAAATAGTTTTGTATTTATTTAGCGCTTGCTGCCACAAGATACATCCGTATTGGAGTTTTCCAACACTGGTGTACGAGGGCTGAAGCCATGCCAAATTTAAGTCATGCACCTGGGATACATTAGCACACAATAAATGTAAATTCAGATCATTTACATATTGAGTGATTAGCACGAAAATTGGCATGGCTCAGGGGCTTGTCAACCTAAGTTGGGCAGTCCCGCTCTGCATCAGAGATGTTGTTTTTACTCACCTCAGGAGGATAAAAGGCTCAGTGGGATGGGATTTGCACTGCTGATTTGCAGTGTGCATTCAGATCTCATCAAGAAACCACACAACCTGCTGAGCTAGTTCAGCGGCTCTTTTTAACAGCATAAACCGGAAAATGGATTAATACAAAACAGCTGAGGCACCGGAGTTTCTGTGCACATGAAGGGGCGCATTGTGTCCTAAAATGTCCATACAGTGTCTAAAGCAATTTTCCTGAGAGAGTAGCATGCTAAAAATAACAGTTTGCCCCTGTTGCTCCAGCTTTAATGATTCCCTTTAAGTGCTCAGACAACAGTTGCACAAATGTAATAACATTTGATTGAATCATAGAGTCTCACGTGATCATCCAGCGGCCAGGCTCACTTTTGGGCATCAGCAAAGCTACAGAATCCTAAAATCCATTAAGCATCTCACAACAGTTGTATCTCAGAATATCATGGGGGTAGTGTCGCCCTACAAGAATATCGTGGGTAAACTACAAAAATAGTATCAAGCTCCGCATGTATAAGATTTACTATTCTTATCTCCACATTTGTGTGCGTCTGTGTGTGTGCGTGCATCAGTGCGTTTGTGTATGTGTGGGCATGTAGAACCCACACTGTGGAGACCAGCTCGGTCCTTATAGCTTGGGTTAACCTTGACAGAACCACACTGGCGTAACGAAAATTGAGGGGGCCTCCCTGCACGGTACGAAGAGGGGCCCCTTCCAGGCTCAATCAGGAGCGCTCTGGCCAGAGTGCAGTGCCGAGGGGGCCCCCTGGAGCTTGGGCCCCCCCCCCCCGCACCGCGGGGGCCTGTGTTACGCCCCTGCAGAACCAGACAAACACTATCTTTGTGAGGATCGGTGCATTATGAGGACCAGTCCCAAAAATGCATTTAGGTACTTTCAAGTGAGTGTATCAAAAAACTAAAAGTGCAGTTAGACTTGCTTCAGTGTGCTTTATAACCTACCCTACTACCAAAGCGAGTGTGGAGTTAGGAATAGTAATTTCACACTTCATTACATTCAATGGCCGGTGCTCATAAATATAGGTATGTTATTGGGGGGGGGGGTCCAAAAATAAACAACCCTGCACTGCAGGAACTTAAAAAGAAACACTTTTATTAACACATATTATGGCTACACCGACGCGCTTCAACCCTTGGGATCTTTCCTGAAAGTGAAAGAGACTGAGATGGTCGAAACGCGTTGGTGAAACCGTAATGTGTGTTAATAAATATGTTTATTTATAGGGTCCTGGAGTGCAGGGTTACATTTATTTTTGGAAAGATATTGAATGGGTGGCTTGGTCCACCTTCCCTGCTGCACCAGCTGACAGTCGCCCTTCGCGAAAACCTGCAAGAGACCGGACTGCAACAATACATAAACAATATATAAATATATAATGATATACCATCAATATACATATATGTTGACATAAGTATGTTGCACCTATACTTACCTATGTATATACACTTGGACAACATTTTGGCAGTTGATATATTTTCTACACTATTTCTGCAGGCGTGATATTAAAGCTATGATCATCTGGTAGCATGGCCCTATCTTGTGTTACCAAAATAGTTTGTCCTGTAAAATTTGCAAGCTCTTGCCTACCTTTATATGCCTAACATGTCAGTTGATTGTCACAAAGCTCAAGCACCAGATGGTTATTTTTTATTCGCTTTCTGTTCCGTTAACCAAAAACAGGCATGATGATATACAGGTGTACATCTTTCTTAAAGCAAGTTGATTTAACATTTCCCAATGGTTTCCCAAACTCTAATTCAGAGATCTTAAAAGGTTAGTGGTGGGGGACGATATACACCATTTGGGTACGAGTGACATCACAGACCTAGCCCTTCTCTCTACAATAGACCCTGATGGAGCCAGGTAATGACAAGGGCTGGAAACTGGTAGAAGTAACCACGGTTCAAATAGGTATGTTGATATTCTGTTACGGTCAATGCTTTCATGACCCGTGACACTGAGGATAGCAAAATCCATATGAAGAGTAACAAAAAGCAACTGAAGGTTAGCAACTGCAACTATACAAAATATTTACTGAATAATTCTTTTAGGGTAAGTCATAGTCCTTTTGTCATAACGCAGGACTAAAAAAAACCACAAAAGTTCCCTGAAAAACCACAGTTAAAGTGAAGTTATAGATATGATTTCTATTAAAAAACATACTGACATTTGCCAGTTCAGCTTACATACGCAATCATAAAACGCCCAGATGCATTATCATGATCTCTCATATGGCATCACAAATGACATAATGGATTAAATCACTGGTGACATCATGTATCACATCACCATTGACATCATTGATGACATGATGACCTAGGCAGTGGAACTGCCTGAGATACAAAAAAATGCATATCAAGGCCCTCTCATTTAAACTTCACTAGGCTCTGTGCTGAACCAGGATGTACATAGAGGCCAAGCACAGTTGATTACTTGCATATGAAAGGCAGGGTGCATGGCCTGGTCAAAGGCAAAGCCTGTGGTAACTGCCATTGCACACGCCTAAATTCTTTATACAATGGGTTGTGTCCACAGATGGCCGGTGGAGAGCAAGGAGTTATGCTGATGGAAAAACAGGCTCCCATCAACCCAAACACACAGCCAAAGAGTCCTTACCGGCACAAGGAAAAGGTATGCCATGCCAGTGCTTCCATCTCGTTGGCCCTCAGTTGGTAGTGTGTAATACCATGCATCGAAACATGTAGAACCCTCACACTTGATGTCTCGAGTGAGTACATAATTGTTAACAGTTTTTGTTTGGGTTGGATTACCATTTAAAGTGGAAATATTTCAAAGGACACAAAATGCACATATGACTGAGGAAGTTGCCCATTAATTTGCTACTTTAGCATGTGTGTTTCATTCATGAGAGTTTATGGAATTCTGCAGATCACAGTAAACTACTTCAGACATCAGCACAGCAAACTTTGATTACAAGATACCTTTCCTAACTGTAGAAGATTAGAGTCTATCAAATATCGCCCTAAACTAGAGCACAGAATTAGGTGAGTTAGTGTCTGTTTTGGTTGGCTGCAGTTGAGTTTCTGGCCCCTATGATAGCACGGGAGAAATAAGGCAATATGGAGTAGTAGGATAGGGGTAACAAAATGTACTTACAGTGATGCTTGTATCTTTTTTGCCCTTGTGAGAGGAAGCAACCATAGCCAAGTACTGGATGACTTTCTTGGTATTTTCAGTTTTTCCTGCTCCCGATTCACCCCTGTAAACAAACAAAAAGCAGGAGATTTGTATTGTAAGGCAGAGTGGATTGTTGTCAGTATAATAAACATTTCAGGCATACTTTTATACTCATATATAGCATAATGCTCTCACCCATGCCAGAATGGGAGGCGGGTCCCAATATGCATGTTATGGGTAGCACAGTGCGGGTGATAAAATAGTGTCATTATCCTGTTGTAGGCGACTGCTCCTTAAGCACATGGTAGTAATGGCATGGAGCATTTGTTTCCATCACCCCAATTCTGTGACGCTAAGACACATCACAGTATCCTTGTACAGCAGATGCCCTACTTTACACTAGGTCAACTCACGCAAAATTAGAGAATTCACCATACCGCACTAGTAAAGTAACAATTAACCAGATTAGGCTCTCCTGTAGTCAGGTTATGCTATCGAGAAAAAGACAACTGTAATTGGTGTGTGATTTGTAGTAAGAATGACAGATCCTAGACCTAGAGGAATGTCTAGGACCCAAATAGTGTGAGGATCCTAAAAGGATAGCTCAAGATTCTTTGGGCCCATCTATTTAATGTTTGATTCTGCAACTTCCAGCTACCCCAAGGTAGGCTACAAAACTGCTTCACTGTGTGAAGTGATCTTTACCATCTACTATAGTTGGGTAGCAGTCTTCATTTTTAGATCCAGAACACCCATGCCACTTCTTCAGGTCTCGATGAAAGGCCTGTTGCCCTACTCCTTGTCTTTTTTCCAAGGCAACAGCATTGCACTCTGTATCAATGTGTTTTAGACCTCAAGTTGTAGAGTTATTCTTTCCTAGAGAACTTGATCTTTTTCTTGAAAAGTATTTTGTACAATGACACTTTTCGGAAACTTCTGTCACAAGATCTGGAGAGGGCATCTGGATTCCTTCATTAGTTTTTTTTAGAGTTTTATATAGTGCGAACTCGACCTGAAAATATCAGGTATCAGAGCGCTTTATACGAGCACCAGTTTCGTTAAAGATGGACACATTCATTAGGCACGGGGAGATTAAGTAATTTGCCCACAATCACAGGACATTGAGCGTCGTGGCCGATACCCGAACTCGGTTCCTCAGCTTCGAGGTCAACCGCTCTAGCCGTAAGGCCACATCCTCTATCCGTCTTAGTAAATCAGCCCAGAAGGTGGTGACAAAATCAAATAGCATTAACAAAGCCTATTGGTCCCTCGCCTGTAAGTGAGACAATTCAGATTATTCCAGGTCCCCAAAGCTAAAGGAATGGCTGGGGAGGCAGGTATTAGTAATTTTTATTGCATATTGTATTCATAAACAACCATTGTTCTGCTCATCTCTAAATTAAATGAGCAGCGCCACCATGTGGCAGACTGTCATAAGAGCGGTATTGACAATTAAGTGCCGGTGCTGAGCACCAGAAACCACCATCTCAAATTAAGCACTAAACAGTGCTAATTTATGCAACATCAGGGGAACACAAGCAACATAATAAGGTGTTTCATCATAGTCAATGAGCAAAATACGTTAAAAACTAATCATTTAAACTGATGCATCATTGAAGGAGAAATTCTAAATCTGCTCTGGGACGGGAAGCCTCCACGTATCTCTGGACCCAAACTGGTCCGCGGGTGGTATCATGGGGGAATTGCCCTTCCAGACATCCTATGTTATTACTGGGCCGCCCACCTGTCAATCATAAAAAAATGGGTATATGGACCATATCAGGACCCAGCATGTCGGATTGATAAATGGCTTATGGGACATGGAGGGTATAGAGAAGCACTGTACACAAAATCAAATGGGAAACGGTTCACGGGGCCCACTGCTCTTACTGTCGCCATATGGTACACCACCACAGCTAAATTGGACAGGAAAAATAAATTGACAAAAATGACACCACTATGGCATGCTGACATCCTGGGCAATTTGAGTAGATGTAGTGGGGTTGATAAATGGGACACCATTGGCATATCGCAAGTTAGTGACTTAATTAAGAAGGGTAAAATACTGACCTTCCCCAAACTACAAATAGAGTATAAATTATCTGTGACCGAAACCTTCCTATATTTACAAATATATTATGCCCTACTAGAAGCAACTAAATATTTGAATGGGATCCCGGAGGCCACTCCACTGGAGGACAGATTATTCGCAGATCCCATGCTGAACAAGGCAATCTCTCTCACGTATCCTAAGATAATTAACAACTTACCAGACCCGATGACTCAGCTATATACGCGTTGGCAGACTGACTTTGGAGATTTGGAGGACGACGATTTTTCGCGATGCGTTATTCTTTCCGCGCAAAGTGGCTATACCGGCAAGACTGCGTTTGGTCCAATAATTTTTTTTACATCGCACGTATATTACATGTACGACACTTGTCAAAATGGGCCGTTGTGACTCGACGGACTGTAGCAGGCGGTGCGGGGAGGTGGGTACGTTTTACCACACACTCTGGGAATGTCCTTTTATACAGAGCTACTGGGAGGCAGTTAACCGCATTGTGAACAAGGTGAGTGGCAATGCTCTAACATTATCTCCTAAGACATGTCTCCTAAACATTTGGGATGCTACAGACCTCAACCGTATGGATCAAATGTGGGCTGCCAATGGTTTCACAATTGCAAAGCGTAACATCACTTGCAAATGGGGAACTCAAGACACACCAACGATTGCAGACTGGAAACGAGATGTTGATTGGTGTATGTTGGCGGAACGTGCAGTCAACACGAATAGAGGCTGCTCCAAAAAATTAGATAAGATATGGGGGAAATGGAATGCATATCAAGGTGACATTTGTTTCTCCCCCTCCAAGGAGAGGCATGAATTGGAGTGGTTAAATGTGTGAAAATCCTGGAGTGAAGGGAAAGGGGACAGGGCATTGGTGGGATATTCAGTATCAGATTGTAATCTTCTGTAATTGATTGGAATGTGATGCACAAATTGTATTGTATCAACACGTTTTTACACAATAATAAAAAGTGTTTGGAAAAAAAAAACTGATGCATCATGCAATTAACAGTATTAACCAAATTTGAAATGGTAATTACTGGCTTTCGCAAATCTTTTTTCCACCAACATCATGAATTTCATAAAAGAAATATTTAAGTGCAAATTGTTCAGATCTAGGCACACAATAATTGCCTGCTTACATGAATACCCTGCTCATTCAACAGCTTCCTCAACCGTGATCCCTGTTCAACTAGTAGGCTAGAACACATAGAGACAATATGAATAATAGTTTCAACTGCTGAATTACACAGCCTACAGTCAACACTTTGCTTGGATTTAATCCATAGAGGAGTCAGATTGTTTGTAGGCCACTACGTTTTCTAAAACTTTATTCCGTTATTGCAACCATCCAAGTATACATCCATAAAACATTTAAAATCACAATTGTATCCTGTAGAACAAATGCTAGATGGATTTGTTTTACTTATAAGGTACATCACATGTTAAAAATAATTAAAAAACACATGCCATATACTCATTTACTTCTAATAGTAAACAGTAAAACAATTTGCGACCCCCTCTAATCGAGCCATGCCAAGTGTAAAGTGACCAGTGCCTTCGCAACAATACAAGTATATATAACACCAATATCACATTACTGCTAATACAATAAATAGAATAAGTCTCACACAAATCTGGTACAAAATTAGCTATAAAATACATATTTGTAAATTTTCATCTACAAGGTTGATCGAATAGGCAGTTAAATAGTAGCTTTTAAGATTTTTTTTCTTATGTGCCGGGCAGCTACTAAAAATTTACTAGAAACCAGAACAATTTAAAAGAGAAAAAATCTATTTTAAGATCATGAGTGCTACCTGGAATACATTAAATAGTATTTTTTAAAATTATTTTTCGTTTATACCAAGCAGCTTCTAAAAATGTACTTACAACCAAAACGGTTTTAAAAGAAGTGTTAGTTTATAAAATCCTAAGAACACCTTGATATCGGGTTATTCTCATTTCTTTGCCTAAGGGACGAATCCACTGTCGTCTGGAAGTTAGATACTCGGGGCAAAAGAACAGTAAATGAGATTCGTTCTCTTCACCCTAACCACACAAAGAGAAGCCGTGGTTCCTTGTTCTTTGCCCCATTTAAGGATAAATGATCTTATAGGTAGAGTGCTGAGACAAAATCGTAGGCCACAAAATCTTAAACATATGAAGTTGGTTTTTAAAATGATTGAGTAACCAATTTTGCAGATTCTTGAATCAAAACAGGCACAATCCACAAGTCTCTTATGGGTAAAGAACCTAAAGCTACCTCCAAATATGTTCCAAAAGAGGGTGTATATTTCACACTGGCTATTTCCCTCCACACTGCATAATCAAGAGTATCATGCTTAGCACCTTTTAATTTAGAGCATGTTTTTATAATTGCCCCTAAACTTGCAACTGCCTGGCATTTTATACCGAATTCCAAGCAGATTTGGGCAGGTGATCATTTCTTGGAAGGTGAAAGCCTTGCCTATAGATGTTAGCGATGATCGTATCCAAAAAATTGCTATTTTGCCACAAAATACTTCGCAGTCAAAGGGTAGAGTTTGCTGCAGCTTGGCACTTATTATTTTAACCATTGGCTCCAGCGTCATTCATCTCAAGGACCTGTTAATGGAAAAAAATTTAGTCAGCAGGGCATTTGCTAGTGATTCAATAGCCTGCTTGTGGACTTGCAGGTTTCCTCGATTATCGACAATGACTCCAAAGTACTTATATCGCGATACTTTTTCTACAGGGCCGCCACGGATGTGCCACTTGCCTTCTTTCTTTGCCTTTTTGCCAACAACAAGAATTTGGGGATTTTTCCTATTCATTTCCATTTTATTTGCAGCAGAAAACTCCTCCAATTTCACAAGAAGTCTTTGCAATACAACCCTAGTTTTGCTAAGCAGTAGAACGTCTTCAGCGTATAATAAACAAGATAACAAGTCTTGTCCCAACTATGAAGCATGTTCATGGGCCTTATCCAATTTGGTTGGTAAATCAGCAATGTATAAATGAAACAAAAGTGGTGCCAAGACACAACCCTGCTTCAAGCTGGACTCAAATGGTATTTTTTGTGAGAGGGCAGACCAGTTGCCGATTTCTATATGCACCCATGGTTTGGAGTGTAATCAGCGGTGGTTCCTACATGGGAGCGGAGGAGCGCCACCCCCATCCCCACACAGCTGAAGGAAGCTGGAAAATAAAATGGCAATAAAAGGATTTTATTACCATTTTAGTTCTCCGGGTTTCTGCTGAACTGAGAGGGCAGGGCCAGTGCGTCATTGCTGCTGATTGGCAGCAATGATGAGTGGCCTTTTCAGTGTGAATTGGGCATGTTGGTTTTGGGCGGCTACATTATTACGGCCAAACAGACAAGCGCAATTCAATCTCTCCAACCCGGCTGGAGTTGAAGAGCAGGCACAGGCCTTCAGTGCACTATGGAGTGCTGAAGCAGCCTGCTCCAGCCAATCCAGACACTTCTCTCATACAGCATGAGAGCAGTGTCTGGATTGGATAAGGAGCTGTGAGACCTCGCGCTGGAGGGTTCGGGAACTGGCTGGAGGAGTCGGGAGCCGGCTGTAGAACACCGAAGACAGGACTTGCTGCAGGCTAAAAAGGTAAGTTAAACTTTGTTCTCATTTTAAAATGTAAATGTTTATTTGTATATTGTTTCATTTTATCTATATTGACCCATCATTTTCGTGGGTCACCAACAGCCACGCAGAAGAATAACTGGATCCCTTTGAGCAAGGTAGGGAGGATACCCCAACAATAAAGCTTTAACCATAAGTTGTTTCTAGGTGCACGAACAAATGCAGCCTTAAAATCCACAAAGCCAAGATAAGATGAGATAGTTCACATGCCTTGCCATAAACCAGTTTGGTGCCTCGTAATTATTTTATGTTCTGTTGCCCAAGACTGTAAATCATGCTGCAGAAGGAGACAGGAAAAATATTTAGCCTCACCATCAGCTTGTAATTTGACTGGTCTCGCGCGCTCCCACCCTTAAGTATAGGGTGGATTACTGTGCCTTTCCCGGATTCCGAAACATCTTCGTGCTGTAGAGCTCAATTATATAGAGAAATTAATTTATTGTCCCAAAATTCTGGCATTACCTTGGATAAGGCTTGCCAAAGGCCATTTGGGCCAGGAGTGCCCTCGCTTCGGCCATTTCGTATTATTTTCTTTAACTGTAGGTAGTCGTGTTCAAGCCAGGATCTGCTCCTTGGATAAATTTTCCCCATTGTAATTTTACTAATACTGGCTTCATAGGAGAGACACTCAGCGAATGTTGTATTTATTTGTGAGGTGTATCTAGGACAGGCATGGGGATACGTGGAGGTTAAATTTTCAGAATATTGTTTTTGTAAAAGGATATCTATACTGGTTCAGCAATATCAGCGTTATTTGCTGATAGCTGCCTTTTTCTAAGCTGTTGACAATCCTCCACAATTTCTTTGAGTTCTTACTTCTACTTGCGTGGAGGAAATTAATCCAAAACATTTTAACATTGTTCTCCTGGATTTTGCGATCTGGTTTCTTTTGCAGCAGAAGTAATCCACAATTGAAATATTTTTTCAAACTTCTAATCACAGCAGTACGTCTGTTCCAGCTGGGTGAGTTTGGCCAAGTAAATAGGTCCTTTATGAAACAGGATTGGGGAATTGCACAAGTTAATTATTGATGAAGTGGTTCCATTCATCCTATATATTACCCTGTGGGTTATTCTACATATCAAGCATTTGCCTGCAATCTGACATTATCGAGTTAGCTAGAGCAGCAGTCTATTTTAGTTTTTTTTTATATTCCAAGTGCGCTTGCATCAGCAATGTGTTCGATTTCTGATGTAGAATCGTTTTACTTGAAAGGCGCATAACTTGTGGAAGGTGATCACTTTTCGGTCTCTGGTCAATTTTGTTCTCAATCATATGCTTGAACAGAGATAACCCTGCTGCAGTTTAGTCAATAACGGTGTTTGACTTTGAAGAAATAACTGTGCTAACCGGCGGTCGATCTTTAGGAAACCTGCCGTTAAGGATTCTAAGTCCTGCTGTCCGATTTGCCTAGTTTATCACGTTGATTAGGTTTTTTAGTCACCTGAGACAGAATGTTCCACGGTTGGTTTTACAGAAAGGTTTGCTCCTCTTCATGACGAAGGAAGAGGAGATGAGATTAAAATCTCCTGTTTTTAGGAAGTTAACATTAGTATCTCTTCTTTCTTGGTCAATGATCACTGACTGTAATTTTGCTACTATTCAATGCTTTATTGTACGAGATATGTAAATGGCAATGATGATCAGGGGCTTCTGCTGAGCTAATCTCTAATTTGGTGACCAGCGACCATTTGACTCCGATGTCTCTCAGAGGAAACAAATATTGACAGCCCTCCCCCCCCTTTTGCTGACCTTTAACTTTTTATTTTGTTGCACAGTTTTGATACTCAACAAATCCAATCAAAGGTGTAGGGACTGTGCTCCATGTTTCCTGTGCAATTTTAATTTGAAATTGACACAGATAAGCAAGTGTATCTTCTTTATTGGTCAAATTAAAAAGACCATGCACATTCCACGAACAAATATTTAATGAGTCCTTGGTAGAGCAAGTCGATTTTGGATTTGGAAGCTGAGCCAAATTTCACTTATTTTTTTGCATTTATTAACATAGCAGGTAGCCAGCTCCAATCCTGAATTGTTCAATTTCGATTTCTAAGCACTGTCTACCATGCGACCGTGAGTAAGTGATTGTTAAATTTACGGGCGTACAGCTTCTGGAAGCAGAATTATTTCCAATAGTATTCCGCAAAACTGAGTTGGAAGAGTCATCATACTCTTGTGCTGACTTAAGGTTCAAATTTACACCCAAGATTTCAAGTTCTTGCTTTGTCAAAGACACAGCATGAGGGTAGGATAAGCATTATCTATATATCTCATAAGTCTGATTTCCAATTTTCTCAAGAAAAATCTTTTTGAATAAATCTATTCTGTAATATCTGCATTCTGCTAAAGTGTTAAGTAAATCTAATTTAGTGTCTGTTTTATCAGACTCAAAATATAAAGCTTTTGCTATTGCACTTAAAGTATTCATCATAGTAGCCCAACAAAGGCTTGACGAACCCTCATGCACTTTAGGGGGGACTATTGAACCTAATCCATATTCGTAGATTGCTCTTTCAGGCTAAAAGACTTTGTCGCCTCGCTGAAAACTTTCTTATTAATTTGGTTAGATCTATCCAAAACTGGACTATTTCTCTGACCGGTATCTTGATTCGGACCAAGACCGTTGCAAGGATTCAACAATCAATTGAATGGGCTTGGTCCAGTTGTTGCTGCTTCCCATTCATCTTCTAAAGAGCCCATACCAAGGGAACAATCTCCCAATAGATCTTTGTGAGGGTGGTAAAAATGAGATGGGCTAAAGGTCCTAATATCGGTCTGCAATTACTGGTTTGCATGCTCCATTGACACTAGGGAGCCATCACCTTTAGCTGATTCAGGAGGTTCTACTGAGGGAGGCCTGTTTGGGAAATAAATACACTGTAATGATTGCATTACATTTTGTGTCTCATGTTCCACTAGGCATATCTGCTGATGCAAACTCGAGGGGGTAGCTTGTTTTTAGCTTATTGCCTACCATGGTATCAGTGGTTGAAACCTCCAGTGTAGGAAAGTGGGTTTCTGTTGCAGTAACCCCCCTCCCACTTTTTGCCAGATTTCTGATGCACTTTGACTTGATGTGCCATAGGTCCCTGGCAATCAGGTTCTCAGGGCCTGTGTACTTTGCCAAAACTGTGCATTTGAACTCACAGTTGGCACCTCTGTGGCCACATGTATGTCCCTTGTAAAAGGTACTATGGGTACCAAGGGCACTGTGACCAGGGAAGGCCTTTAAGGGTTGCAGCACATATTGTGCCACCCTTAGAGGTCCTATACCTTAACACACAGACTGCCATTGCAGGCTGCATGTTTTGGTGTAGAGAGAAGTGAAGAGTCGACATGGCACACATGCACATGTCGCCTGGTTGTATATAAATATTGTAAAGTCAGTTCAACATTTGACGGCTGTGCACACGCTTTCTTTCAGGCTATTTTGCTTGATAAACTTCACACACATACCTGTGTGCCATGCCTGCAACCCACTGCCTATGGTATAGATAAGTCACCCCTCTGGCTGGGTGCACTATACCACTGGTGAAGGTACAGTTGCATGAGCTCTGTACCCCTACAGTGTCTAAGTGCATTCTTAGACATAGTAAGTGCAGTAAATCCATAAAGAGTATATAGTCTGGGAGTTTGTCACTACGAACTCCACAGCACCATAATTGATTTACTGAATTCTGGGAAGTTTGGTAGCAAACATCTCAGCATAATAATCCCACACTGATGCCAGTGTGGGATTTATTATTCAATGCACTCAGAGGGCATCTTATAGATGCCCCCTGAAACATGACCAGCCTCTGGTGAGTTCCCTGATTGGTAAACACCAGCCTACCACCACAAGATATGTTTCTGGACTCCTAAGGTGGGAGCCTCTGCTCCCTGGGTTCAGAAACACAGTTGTTCCTAGCCAGAGGTGTTCACACCTCCCCCAGATCAGGATAAGCCATTTGTGACAGGGGAGCTTGAAAGGCCTTGCCACCTTTGCAACACAACCCTCAGCCTCTCCAGCAGACCCCCTTCCTGTCGCACCCCCTTTTCGGCAGGAAGACAGGTGGGAAAAATTAGAGCAGACCAGAAGGTGTGCCTACCCCTGACAACCCCACCCCTCAGGTAGGGGAGGCGAGGTGAAGCCCACTCTTCAGTGCCCACCAGCTTGCAGATGGCAGGCACTCTCCAATCAGGATAAGGGATTGTGCCTACTCCCCCACGTGGGGTGAGCACACCAAGGGTGTAGTCACCCTAAGGTCAGTATCCCATTGGCTACTACCTTGAGACTCCTAAAAAGCCCCCTTAATTCAGTATTCAGTAGGCAGCCCTGAGCCCAGAATGCATATTCCTGCAACCTACGAAGAAGGAGGGCGGAAGAAGTTGCACAGCAGAGAAGACTACAGAGAAGAACTGACTTGGCCCCAGCCCTACCGCCCGTCTGCAGTTTCCGGAGATCCTGCGCCAAAAGTAGACTTGTCCTGCAGCCAGAAACCTCCACAATCCCTAGGAGAACTGACTGCTTTCAACAAAGACCTGATCTCCTGTCAACAGCATTCTGTTCAAAAGATACTCCAAAGACAGACTCTGAGCCTGCTGAGGACAAAGAAACGCTACGTCTGGAACCACCACTGCACCTGTGTCTACAGCCCGAATCCAGGTGGCCCACCAGTCTAGCGAGGCCCATATCACTCCAGAGTCCAAGTCCACCGTGCATTGACCCCTTGAGGACTCCTGATGTCACCTGCAGCCTCAGCACAGAGAAACCCCCAACCGCGAGTGGCCCGGTTAGGTGAAATCTGACCTCAAAAGCAACCCCTACATCCGGCTGTCCTGCACCCTGGACAGGAGGACCTGAGGTGCACCTACATCCCTGAGCCCTCCAACTTACCTGCCCTGCTGTTGGTTCCTCCCGGAAGACTTCCTGAACCGAGCCTGCAGCCAAATCCAAAACCGGCAACCCCCGTAGGATTGCATTGGGCTCCCGACCCATCCTAATTATACTGCACTGGGCTGCCCTAGTGCCGCTGGTGGTGCTGACTGGGGTACTCCTTTGCCGTGACCTTAACCCTAGAAGCTTGGCTCCCGAGACCGAGTGGCCCGCCCGTGAGCAGCCGCCAACCGAGGTGCCCCCTAGCCCTATTGGCTAACATTGGCAACCTGCACTCTTCACCCGGCCGCCCTAGTGCCGCTGGTAGTGCAATTTGAGTGCCTAGCTGGACCTTGGGGAACATTGGTCCTAACCCTAACAACTCCCACTTGTAAGACGTTTACTGACCTGTGAAACCGATAACCATTTTTCTCCCATAGGAGCCAATGTGAAGAGATTTTGGGCCTAAAAATGTCTGTTGAACTGTTGTTGTATGAGAAAAAGAGAACTCAATTGCAAAGTATAAAAAGTCATATTTACCTTGTATTGAGAGATCCTAAGGTGTGGTATCTAGGCATACCACCCCCAGTACTCCAAGTAATCCAAAAAGAAATCCAAAAGTAATGAAAAGTAATTTCTGTGTAATTTAAACTGTTTTAAAAGCATATACAAGCCTGTACCAATTGCAAATTCAATCATAACTGCATTTCATTGTGAAATCCTGCATTCCAAGTATATTTTACTTACCTGTACCAAGTCCTGCTTGGTTCTAGAAATAAAATACAAGTATACCTTTTTTTATACTTACGCAATTGGTCTGGGTTCAGTCTCTGAGTGTGTGCATCAGTCTTCATTGAGTGAATACAATAAATGCTTAACACACCCTCTAGATAAGCCTAACTGCTCGCCCACACTACCACAAAGAGAGCTGTTAATACTTACCTAATTTAGCCTCTGCTATACCTCTGGGGACTCCCTAGATTCTGTGCACACTATACCTTACTTTGGTATAGTATATACAGATCCAGCTTCCTACATCCACTTTTTTAAGAAAACTTATAATTAGAGTTGATGAGCTTACTAAGTCGGGCTGATGGGTATAATTTCCCAGTGATCTGGTATTCTTTCTGGAAGATATAATTTGCCCTATTTTTGCCACAGTTTCCTTCTTGCTCGATGCTGTGGCCCTTAGGTTTTCATTTGCCCTTCCAGGTCGCATAGCGTACTTTGGGTATGCTGGAGCTGTCAAAAATGTCCAAAATATTTTATAAAAGAAGCACTTATCCAAAACAAGTGATGAGTACAGCTTCATACCCTCTTCAGGAATATGCTTTCGTGAAAAGGATCCACACGAATCGTTAGCTAGTTAAAAACTAGTGACGGGTTAATGACTGGGGCGTTACAGTTGAGTTGAGTGGTTTATACTGTTTGTGGTTCCTCAATGCCCCAAAGCGATTGCCACACTTTAGCTTCCTTTTGACGACCTTAAAACATTGGCACAGGTATTTCAATTGTTTCCTTTATTATGTTTTCCTGCACAATTTTGATGTTGCAACCTTCTCACAATATGGCAGGTGTTATTCCTCCACCGTGATGCTGATCACAAGTTTGCTCAATATCATTCATTTCAGCTCAGTTTTTTTATTTCTACTTCCCTTTGCTTACTTTGCTTACTTTTCCTTATTAATTGTTAATTATGCAGCAAACTATTCCTTTAGCGTTTGAGGTGCTTGGGGATTGGGTGGTTATAAAAAATGCAATCTGTCGCCTGGGGTGCGATGTGAGAAGGGCCTGCGGTGTGGGCTGCCGAACACTCTAACCCTGGGCCCACCCACCTTACCCGCTTACTCCTCGACACCCTCCCCAACACCCTCTTCCCACAGCCGAACGAATGTCCACCTCCCTAAGGACTCACTGGCAACCTTGGCTCCCAGAGAATCCACCTTTTCTACAGTAAATCTATATTATGATGAGAAATGATGAGGGCTGGGCCAATCTGTAGATTCCAAGCACAGTAGAAAATGTAACTGTTGTCTTACAGTGCACCTTAACACTTGGGGGAAAGGAGTAACTGAGTGTTAGACACCTATGTTTTAACATTTATGATAAAATCTAGGAAGAAGAGCAGTTTATGAGACAACACTCTGAAAGTAGAATGCTTTGAGGAACACGCCCAGCTTCTTTCAAACTTTTAAGAAACGTCTGATAATTTTAAGGCAAGTGGCTGTGACCCTCTGTGCCTCCAGGCATTACCTAAGGCAGCAGCTCTTAATCTTTTGACTTCTGTTAATCTCCACTGTGTCACTACTGGAAGCCTGGTACCCAGACTTGATCAATTTCTACAATTTGATTAGAAAACAATGCACAAAAATAAAGAAAAAAATATACGTCAAACAAATACAAATTATTAAATATTTGATTTAAATCACAAACTAAAAAATGTGATTTAGTTTTTAATTTTAATGCTAAGGGAAAGGTTGGATCTTTTTTAAAAGTCGTGTTACTTCTACAAGACAAAGCAATATGCTACAGTCTAGCATAACATCTTGTCCTTTTTACTGCTAATGCACATTCTCTTTTTGCCTGTACATACCTGTGCTTCAATTGAGGCCACAAAGTATCTATACTAGAATCAGTGTGCTTTTACTTGTGCTGCTCTCGTGAATCAAGATAAAGATAACAACTTAATTTTAGCCTCTGTTGTCAAATTACATCACATTTAAACAGTGTTTTAAAATTTACTATTTTACATGTTCCTTTTCTTTTAATATATACATTATTAATCTATTAATATCACTTAATTTTCTAAATAGTTGCTGTTCCCCTGAGTGGGCGTTGCAGACCCCCAGGCGTTCACGGAACCCAGGTTGAGATCTGCTGACCTAGGGCACGAACTTGAGGCTGCATTCTTTCATCTTTGGAATTATCAGCGATCACTGAGAGTTAACATGGCAGACTGACCTCTTTCGATGTTTGGCATACTTCTCAATGTGTAGTAAAGCTCATAAGCCATATAAGCTTTATCACGGCACTCCATCATACCACAGGAGAATCTCTGCCAAGAGCCCTTCACATGACTGCTGGCCTCAAACTATCAAAACTTTTTAAGGTAGAGAAGTTGAAGAGGAAAAGCATTTCTTGATTAAACACCGAGTGGTTCTGATGTTTCATTAGTATCACCATGGCTTAATTTGTGCTGGTGGTTGCCGGTGATGGGTATCGGCACTTATATTTGGAGATCGGGACATATAGTTTCATCATCTGACTGTGACAGAGCAAGACAGAAAAAGAAAGAAAAGAGAGAAATAAGAAGAAAGTTTGAAAAAAGTGACAATAGACTAAAGCAGGGAAGAAAAAGAATCTATAAGAGTGAGAGAAGGAGACAGGAAGTGTAGGATGCTGGGAGAAAGATGCAGTAGGTAACCTTGGTATTTGTAAACGTCTGCATTCGGCAGTGCTTGTGTCAGATTTCTAAGAAGATCTTCGAGCCCCTGTGCTTGTGTTAGTTACTGCGAGTCAGAGTCTACCAATCAGAATCTAAAGATAAAGGGACTGATTTAGAGTATAGGCAATTGCCCCACTGTGACCTACAGGAAACCTACCTCTCTCAGAGATAGGTTAGTTAAGAGCTATTATCAAACTGATCCCAACACCACTTGGTTGCAGTCGAGTAAAGGTTTTCACAAATGCATGGCCTGTAAGGCCTGCATTAACAGTGCTAGTTGCAAAACTTACAAAACCCACGATGGCAAAGAGAAAACCATTTCTAAATTCATCACCTACACAACCGACCACGTGGTTTACTTATTAGAGTGTCCATGGGGTCTCCGTTACATAGGGAGCACTAAACTCCCTGTGAAGAAACAGATACTTGAACATCTAAGGGCCATTACTAACCTGGATTTTAATTATCCGGTAGCCAGGCATTTTTATAATGTCCACAAAAGTAACAACAAATTACTGACATTCATAGGGCTCGACAGAGTTTGCAAACATATCAGAGGTGGTGACAGAGAGAAGCAATTGTGGATCTATACTAGAATCCCGATATATCATTGACCTTAATACTCGAATACCCTTTGGCCTCAATATGGAAGAGGAGCTAGCAACCCATATTGGGCTATAATGTTTGAACCTGCAGTTCTCCTATTCCGTTCAATTATGCATCAATTTTAATTGTACAGTGTAATGTTTCTGTAATTTGTTTTATTTCACTATTTATAGAGGGTGCGCTTTAATCACATGATCACTTATGTGTGTGTGTGAAATGTAGGCTAACATGCCATGATGTAAGGTGGCTGTCAGTAGTTTCTTAGCCAAGTATGGGCACTTGCCCAAATATGATCTCAGTCAGATATGTACATTTGTACAGTATTATGTACCACATCTAGGAGTACATTTAATATTGTTAGACTATTGACGTCATCTAGATGGTTTTTGTCCTCATTGTATTGATATGAAGAGACATCAATATATTGAGCACTACACACACACTTATTTATATAGTTTTCACCATTCACAACGTTCTCACTTTAATTCATGTATGGTGGCATTATAGTCACACACAATGTATTATCCCAAACACACATCACAGGGCAGTTTGATTTTCAAGTAGGCACATTCTGTATACATGAATGTATTATAATAGCATCTATATTCCTTCGTGTATGGTTCCGCATGCATATTTCATTCATTGGCATATTCTATTTACGTTGCCTCGCGTATTCTAATACTGGAGGATGTTATAGCCTAAATATTCTGATCGCAATTATGCTCTTCCGTTCAGATTCCAATTTTAATTTATGGGTTATGTATTAGGCAGAGGTATTCAATCGCATGTGTTCCACCGATTGTAGCCTTTTTTATGCCACTGAACGTATTTTGTATCAGTCCAAATGAAAGTCTTTCTTTCCAAAGAGAAATACAATGTATCGATGCCCTTGTAACCACAGGCACTTTGGCTAACCAGTCTTAATCAAGGTTTTTCCTCCATGTTTATGAATGAGTTATCGGCTTGTCATTCTCTCTTTACAGGGGCAGTCAATATCACGTTCGAAATGTTATTCAAATTAACTTCCTTGACAAAATATGGTGTTACAATATAGAAGTATGCCAACGATATGCACAATGCGGCACCAGCCATAATGCAGTTTTATTTTATTTTGACCTGTTTAATCGTTTGACTACACTATGGTGATGCAGTATTTAGTCTATTTCCATGTATATTAGCGTTTTTTAATGCCGTCAGTGGCGAGTGTGTGTTAACTCAAAAAAGGCCTGTGCGGCTGAGACGTGTTGTTATTGCTTTAATACATTTCCTTGGCTGAAGCGGGTGTGCCGCCGCCTTCCCGCCCGGGATTTGGTTTCTTCGTGACATGTGGCTTCTGCCGCCACGGCTGGCACCGACGATTTGCAGGCAGGAGTATGGCGTAACAGGCAGATTTCTTTGAATATATATATATATGTGTATCAAAAAGAGTTGCCCCTAGGTGGGATGCACTCCCAGGTGGAGATTACGCCAAAGCAAGGGCACATGCCATGAATAAAATATATATATATCTCAAATAACAGCTTTGCCATCTCCAACCTCCACAAGGCGATGAAGAAAGCACAAACTACTCTTTTGTTTGGCGAAATCAATGTCTATTCCTCACATGGCGCCAGTCAATATATATATATATTCTACTAAGCGTTCCCTGACCTATATGTCTAGGGTGTATGTATGTTTTCTGCCAGGAACCCCCGATTGGAACCCACTCAAGGGAAATAATTTAGGTCCCTGTCTTGGTCACAAGTTGGACATCCCTCGCAAAGGGATCAGCAAGCAGCTCAGATGAGCTTTCAGTGTGTAGTGACCTCGCAATGAGGGCAAGTGCCTCTCTGCCTAAACCCGGAAATGTTTGTTTATTTATAACCAAAAGAATAATTGCTCTCGAGCCGAGACCTTATGTCGACATTGTTAAGGTCTATTGATAGCTCAGTCACCTTATGGATAAAAACAAATAACAACATTTGCACAATGTGTGTCGAGGCCTTGTACACGGTATTCAAGGTGTTGTGATAATGTTCATACTAAGTGGAATGTGTATGCAATGTAGTTTCAGAGAAACTAGTCCTGTGTTGTCACGCGCACAAATGTATCAAAAGTCACTGTGTGAAAGAGAAGGCAACTTAGGAATCGTGTATATGGTAACAATGGCAGTGTTTCTCGCCGGGCCTATATAAGAAACATGACACACTTGCAATAGGGCAGACAGGGATATTATATCCGATTGCACTTGTAATAGGGAAGACGGGATATCCATCACATTTGTGACAGTGTGCCAAATTCAAACTAAGGCTTACTACTTAATGACAGTGGGATCCTGGTCTGATGCCAGACCCTGAGGGCCTGTAGAACTGTAGGCTCTTTTGTGCGGATGGATTCCTCTCTCAGAGCACTCTAGGTTCCCAAGTTCTTATGCAAGAGGTTCGTTCAGTCCAAGGTTTTTGCTTTACATTCTGGAACCTGTAGATCAGTTTAACACATTATGGGCCACATGTATCAACATTTATAATAGCGATTACCTAATTGCGATTATCAGCGAATCGCAATTAGGTAACTGCTATTACAAATGTATGAACCTCCAAGAGTTTCATATAGCGATTCGTAGGGGTCGCCAATCGACGGACCTCATTAATATTAATGAGGTGGGTCGCAATTTACAGCGCCCTAGGAATCGCTAAAACCACAGGGATTGTGGTCAGCTGTGGTCAGCTGGGGTCAGCAGACCACAATGTTCGTGAGTGCTTTTAAATTGAGCAATCTTTTATTTTTTATATTTTAAAAGCAGCCCGTTTTCCTTAAAGGAAAACGGTTTGCATTTAGAAAAAAAATAATAGTTCACTTTTCATTTTTTAACAGCAGGCAGTGGTCCGTTGCCTGCTCTTAAAAACCGTTTTTGCATACATTCACATACCGTTACGATTTGGAAGGGATGCCCTAAACACGCCCCTTCAAAATACCAAATGGCAAATCCATTTTGCGATTTGGTAACAGGTTACAGAACGGCAAAATAGGGTTTGATACATGTGAAAAGCATTTTTTGCGTTCCAAATGGCCCGATTCTGAGAATTGGCCCATTTGCGAACGCAAATATGTGTGATACATGTGGCCCTATATAGTCAGGACTACAAGTCACGGTATGCAAACCAAAAACCTGGACAGGAAAAGGCACTCATGCATGGAATTGAGAGCTCTACTCCCAGCACCACTGGAGCCAAAAGGGTGTGTGTTACAATCCTGTTCAGATATCCACTACACCGATGCTTAATTTGAGCCTGTGTTTGTGGGTGTTCAGCACCAGCACTCAATTCCCAACAACACTGGCACTTATGACAGTCCACCACATACACATAGTGGTGCTGTTGATTTACTTTTGATGTGAGTACATCAAAAGAATGTTTAATGCAGTATAAATAAAAAATGTAAAAATCCCTTCCACCCAGACCATTCTTATAGCTTTGGGTGGCCTGGAATAATCTAAACTGTCACACTTGTAGGAGTGTGGTGGTTAGTAGTTGTGTTGGTGCTGCCATTGAAGCTGCTAGGAGCAGTGGGGGGTGCAAGCTGTAGTGGCCTGCTGAGTAGGGCCCTGCCACTTATCTATTTACAAATTAAGCACTGCAATACACACTGGAGCAATTCAATATTTATCTTCACTTCTGGCATGTCAGACGCTTTTTGTGGTGCCTGACATAAAAAGTCATGATGGTCCCACATTTCAGTATTTGGTGCAGCACCATATAGTGGTGGAAATCATAACTAAACAGGGCATGCTTGCTTCATAATCTATAAACAGAGTGTCAGCACCCCGTCAAGGGGCCATGGGAAATGCAGGAGCTCCTGGGCCCAACTGAGGTGGTTGAGGTCTTCTACCCCTGATGTCCCGGGGCCCACCCAACTAAACTGGTTCAAGCGCCCGCTTCTGCACCTGACTCTCAGCTGGGTAGCGTAACTTCAGCAGTCAAGGCTCCCTCGGGGAAGCTCAGATACAGTTCAGTGAACATGATGCATAACTCAACATGTGGTCAGCGTAGCAATAAATCCGTATCCAGTCAAATACTTGTTTTTGCATAAAAAGAAGTATTTTTTATCTAACTCTACACATGCAAAGGTAAAAAGCAATAACAGAATCCCCTTGATATTTTGGGGATCTAGCATTTGTCCTCCCACCTCTAGTGTAACAGGTTCAGTGTTATTACCCATTCACTGATGGCCGAATCCAGGGAATGTAAACTAATAGGCCATACTCAAGAGTTCTTCCCTCAGTCTCTGCAAGTAAGTTCAGTTGTTAGAGTCTAGGGTTTAGCAGCACCAATAGTGGCATGACCCGGGGATCAGAAGGCCCATTTCTTAGCTTACATGCTCCGGCGGCACTGTACCCAGCGACGCAGCAGCACAGACCTGTTCTGGATTGTCTGAGTCAGGCCGCCCACAGTCACACATGGCAGCACCTGGCAGGTGTGGGATCCCCCCCCCCCCCCCCCCCCCGAGCCACGCTACCTGCAGCGGCAAGATGGGTGAAGTGATCTGGCTTCCGCGGTCATGCAGTAAGTCCTTTCTCCCTCTGTACAAGGAAGAGGTTGGTATTCTTGCTTCAACAGGGTTCCGTGGAGGCAGTCCACAAGATGCAGTTGAGTTCCACCTTTGTCACAACAGTTTCCTGGTCCCGGGCGACAATATCTCAGCTTCTCTGGCAGCCCCTCCTGGCATATGGGGTTGCCGCTACGGTCTTCACACTCCGTTCACGCTAACCTCATGTAGATCGTCAAGGTGGCCCCCCTGGCATAGGGGGCTGCCAAGCCACTTCAGCACAAGGGCAAAGGCCCGAGCAGTGCAGGAATATGTTCCTCGTGCTACAGGCTTTAATGCATGCAACGGCAGCCATTCCTGGCATACAGGGTCGCTCAGTTAATGCAGCACAAGGGCAATGGCTCATTCGGTGCGGAGGCAGGTGTCTACCACCACAATCCGTAGGCAAGCGGCCGCAGTCCCTTACTGACATACGGGGTCACCCAGTTAGTTCAGCACACGGGCAATGGCCCGAATGGTGTGGGTAGCGGGTTTCACCCCCTGCGCTCCTCAAACTGAGTCCATGGTGGCCCCTCCTGACATACGGGATTGACAATGAAATCCAAGATACGGGCTATGGCCTGATCGGTACAGGGCTCGATTTAGAACTCCTTTCACAGAGAGTCCTCATGCCAGGGCTCTCTTCTGGACCTCGCTCCCTCCAACACTCTTCCTCACGGGCACGCCTGCCTCAGCAGGTAGGAAGATGCTGGTACTCCAGGTTCCAGGGCAGGTGATCTTGACTTCCCTGGGTGATATCCCCTCACCCAGCAGGGAGACTAACAGGTGAGGCCCTTAGTCCTGGTCACAGGCAGAAGTCTTGCAGAGCTTCCCCTCCTCACACAGTCCAACTGGCTGCTAGGCAATTGACAAAGTTTGGGGTCTCAGACTCCGTTACTTATAGATCTTTTAGAGGCACAAAAATGTGATATAGGGTCTGGACATTTGAGGTTTTATGTTGGGGTTCTGCTTCTTTGAAATGCACATCTCTCCACTTTCTTCTGCATCCTGAAGGATGTCTGTCACAGCAGGCATGCCTCCGAAGCTGTTTAACCCACAACAAGATTCATGGGAGTGACCAGAGTTCACATCTGGATGTCAGCCACAGCGATATATGTGCATGAAAGGTTAACCCTGAGCCCTTAGTCCTATTCTTTATGATTCTATTATCAGCCCCATCTCCCTCCTCTAGAGATGTGTCCAGGCCCCCTTCCTTGTGAACTGTCACTGAATCAAAGAGCCCTTTGAAATGCCCAGGGGTGGTCTGACTCTCCCCTCATCCAGTGTTTGTCCCACCTAGTTCACAGGAATGCAGCAATACACAATTCTGTCTGGGGGGATTCCTCTACTCCTCACGTTTTCACCAGGCAGGTCTGGGCTTCCCAAAATAGAGCCCATGTTATGTACTAATGCAGGCACTCCTGCACTCAGGGTACATTCACAGCACACTCACTGACTAATACTGATGTACACGTTGTATTATGCTACCATCAGCATTCCCACATGCAGCACGCTCACTCAGTCGGCGCACACTGTCCAGTGCTGCAGTCTCTGTACTGCATCAGAGGGTGTTATTTTAAAAGCACACCCTGCTAGCTCACACACATTTACCATGTGCACACTGTACCACACTTCACCCTAGGTGTAGTGTATTCCTTGCAAGCCCACATGCACTCTGCATATGTTCATCACGCATGCATTTCCACATCAACCTGATGTAGACCAGGGGAGAGTTAAACACACATCAGCTGAACTTTTTCAACAAAGGTGGGTTGGTCTATAGGCCGGACTCCAGTGACATGGGGTAACAAGCACTGGCATAGCCAATAGGTCTCACCTTTGGGACCTTATCAGTGTTTAGCCACGCAACAGTTGCATAACTAAATACTTATAAGGTCCAAAAGCGAGACCTATTGGCTATGCAAAGCGGCCATGCGGCTGCGAAAGTGAAAGTGATCGCGATCACGATCAAACATCAATGCGGCCGCGTGGCCGTGAAAGTAATCGCGGTAAAGCGCGGCGCGCGCGCCCGCACACATGCACTGTAGCTCTAGCCTGGCCTGGTAGCACTTTTTATAGCCCTCTCAATAAGTCTCGCCAGACCAGCGCTGGGTCAGGCGAGACCTAAAAAGGACCTGTTCACTACTACTGATCACTAGACGGCTTGCGCTATTTAACTTCTGGTGAAGGCAGTAGCCTTCCACCACTATCAGAGTAGCGCTTTGGGCACCTCTCCCAGCCAACAAGACCACGATCTGTGAGACAGGCCTCTGTCATGGTGCACACGCATGATCCTTGTTCATCTATGATAAAATAATCAGCATTAGGGATCCAGACTGCAAAACAGCTGGGCACTCCAGACAGGGGGGACACACCTCTCGCCACGCAGAGGACTTTCCCGTCCCAGTACAGAGTTGTTAGCTCAAAACACAGAGCCTGAAAAAGGGCCGGCTTTAGAGAACAATGTTCGGTGGCAACTCCTTCCCTTCTGATGGCCCGCTCTACTTGTCCTACAAAGTAACAGCTTTGTTATGAAGTACATGTGGACGGTTGACTGGACAGTTTCCTGTCAGTTATCATTTTGGGAAGGCTGACATCTTTAAAATGTCATATGACCTGGAACATTTGCACTGTGTGCCTCCTGCAAATTCTGAAATTAAAGTAACTAAGATCATTGAAAGGTCAAATGACAAAGTGACACCGTATGCGGAAGTGCCTTTCACATGAAGACATTTACATCGCCTCTATAATGACCTACACCGTAGTGTGTTTTTTCCACACACTGAGGTGCTACTAACAGTGCAGCAGACGCATGGCACCGCGGACCAGATGCTTTAGGGGATCCCTGCACCCCAATTATGGTTTTCTGTTTTACAATCCAAGCAGCAGACAAGGAGTCCCATTAGCTTTTGCTACAATTAATTACACTTGAGAGAGGCATTGAGCCTCCTTCAAGTGTAATTAACCGTAGAGGCCCGTGTAGGTAAGCATGGTGGGGTGGGGGGGGGGGGGGGTGAAAGTGACAAACGACGTGACAGGGAATGTAAAATAAATAAATAAAAAAGACTCAGCGATGCTTCTTGCACAAGGTAAATGGTTTTATTTATTTATTTTACATTCCCTATCCCGTCGTTTGCCACTTTCAAACACCCCCAACCCCTCCCCGCTTACCTGCATCGGCAGCCCCTGGTAATTAATGTAAGCAAAAGCCATGTTTGGAGTAATGTAATTACCTGTAAGTAATTTAAACATTTCCCTTTGCTTGCACCAGGGCCAAGGCTCCCTTGCTAAGACCCTGCACATAGTACTACATAAAGGAAGTTATGATCTCATTAATATGCAGAACTTTTGCGCCGATGGCGCCCGGTGCAACATTCTTTTTTGGCGCCCCCCTCAGACCTCCTCGGAATCCCTCACTATCACCTAGCAAAAGCGCCCCTCAGCTCTCCATAGCCCCTCTTTCACATGCATTTGATGTCTCTCTCGCCCTAGCAGGAACATTTATCACAAGATTTATCTTGACATTTTTGTTGCTGCCTTAAAGCTGGATGTACAAGGAAATTATTGCTAAACACAGCGCCACCCCCCCTCCCCAAAGTTAGTGCCCCCTTCCAGGTCAGCGCCCAGTGCAGCCGCACCGGTCGCATCGCCCTAAAGCCGCCCGGGTTCACGGAATTTGAAAGCGTTATACAAACATCAATAGAATACTATACAGAACGCTCTTACTTATCTTGGGTGCTCTAGCTTAACATCAGTGATTTCTCCCTGTGTCTCCCTTAGGTTTCTTTAAATTTATTTTCTTTACTGTTTTTGTTTCCGCCTTTTTGGCTAGAAGACAGTGCCATGCGTTTAAAGTAATATTGTTTGTGTTATGCCTTTCCCGCCACCTTGTGCCTCATAGCATGAGTTTCTCCTCGGGAGATGATGTTTACACTGCGCACCAGAGAGGCAGCAGGTCTGCGGACTGTTGTGAATCTGTTATTTTTCTTCCATAGGTGTGACTGTTGTCTTTGAAAACAACGTGGAAACCGCTGGAGTTTCACATCAGGAGGCTCATTCAGAGCCAGGTATGAGATCTTCATCTCATGAGCCTGGTAACCAGTTAACCTCAGTCTGCCTTATGTTTACATGTGTCTCACACCCAAGCTACAATTCCCAGGACTGCTTCAGGTTGCTTCTTCAACCGCCGGGAAGCCAAAGGCCATAAGGCTTCTCCATGGTCCAAGAATCCGGAACGACGTTCATGTCACCAACAGAAGAGCGCCAAACCCTGCGCAATTCAGAAATGAGCTGAGGACCCACCTCTTCATAGAACACTACGGGCCTATCTGCAAAGGCATATTGGAGTACGTAAAGTAGTGCTCCTGTAGTACTCTTTTACGTACTCCTACATCCATGCCTTTCATCAATTGGCACCAAAACTTCTAAAATTGGAATAGAATGTTGATATTCAGTGAATATTCATATATAATGAGTACAAAACAGAAAGGACTGTGCCCTCTTTGTACTTTCACCGATAGGGAGTTAGACATTTCCGTAGGAATTAACAAATACTTGTAATTGTACGTCAAAGAGAACTCCTGCAGTAGTACCTCCTGTACTCATAAATGTTTTTGTAAATCAGCCCCTATTTGCCACACTGCGTTCACCACCCACAAAAGTCCTGCGTAAATGATCCTGAATCATAATTCGTGGATCCCGCACTTATTCAGTGCTCCAAGGCTCACTAGAAAGGTTTGCACTCTACAATACCTATAGATATGTTTGCTCATTGCCTGTGTATGGCTGGATCACCCAGGGTGATCCTGTAGGTCAAAGAAGGGTACGGCGGAAGCAACAACAGGGACTTTGCCGCAGATAAAACAATCCCTCACAGCTCAGAGTGCAACCACATTAAATGGAAGCATCTCACAACTGTGGTAGTCACAGCTGCATCCTGCCAGTCAGTCTGTGTAGTAGACCTGGATGGATTGGGATGAGGTCACAAGCCTCTTTCAGATAACCCATAAGGAAATCATTTACAAAAGTTACAAGCCTAATTCTAATGCAATTGTTGGTAATGGCTTTGGACTCGCAGGGGGTCAACCATTTGGGTGTTCCTTTTAGTTCTAGGGAGCCTGATCCGTTTCAGATTTTCAGGGTAACTAGTTACTGTGTAAATGAGGTCCATGTAGATTCTTTGCTTCCAACATATGTGGATAGCCAGAAAACCTGGCATGGATACGGCTCTCCAAGACTTACGTTATGCACCCCCGGTATATGAGATAAGCACCCCCAAGTCAATCTGACACTTTTACGATCACTCAATTGCTCTCTTTCTTAGGGCAGAGCGAATCAAGAGATTTTAACTTGGTTGGTCATTGTGCACTTGACCTTGTTTTCCAGCACAGTTTTCATCAGGAAACCCCTAGCGCAAATCGTATAGGTAAGTTTTATGAAATCCGAGTTTGCAACACAACAGAATGAGAAAACAAACACAACTAGCAAATTATCTTCCATTATGAGCTACGAAATGTATCATATTAAGAGGCAGAAAGTGTATACCCCACTAAGTACCATAGCCCATGGTATTTACCATGTGAACGATTTAGATCCAGAATTGTGTGTCCCTCAGCATGAGGGCCTGTGTGAAACAGTTGTATTTGCCTGTTAAATTATTTGGTCATGAAATGTTTGAAAGAACATAAAGGATGCTAGACATGGTATCCCAGTGCATGCAGGGAAGAGGGATTACTCCTCCCAAAATATGAAGACAAACGTCGAACTAGACAATCACCCTATAGAAAACATATAGTAGATCTTCCAGCTCTCCTAAATTCATTAGTAAACAGTGGACATGAGTGGAAAGAGAAAATCCTCGGATTTGTGGAGAGAGTGGATTTTTTCTCTATATTGAGGATTCTGCTGATGGACAATCCTCTGAACAAATTATTTCCATTTAGGGATGCCATGTTAGATGTATTTCTTCAACTCACTGAGAACCACCCAAGAGAGAATTTGCCACTTCCATCACAAGTCAGGTAGTTTCCTGTACTCACTCAACTGTTAGTGGTATTTCAACTGGTAGCATACTAACAATTCTCCTCATATTGTGAGGAGCGAGGTTTTAGAACTATATCAATCACACAAAAGGTGATTGGAGGAGTGCTTGCAATTCGTGTAATCGCTGGCAATCACTCGGGGTAGCACTCCAACCCATTATTCTTTTGACCACCATGTAACCTCAGTTTGGACCCAGCCCTAAGCAGATCAGTCTTGGATCCGGCTCCAGTGCAGCCCGAACTTCCAGGCCAGGTCTTCCCTGCATTGGAACAGAGGCAACCGAAGCCCGGTTTCACCCTGACTGGGACTCATCAGGTGGGTGCAGCGTGGTTCCACTGGCACAGTGAGCACGGGACCCGCGTCTGGGTATAGCGCATCGCAGAAGGGGCTAATTTAACCAAATAACTGACTCGGACATTGTCATTAGTGCAAGGAAGGGCTGTCCACCACAAGTCAGTGCTTTATAAAATAATTAAATGTATAAATAATTCGAAATGGTGCACTTTTAAATTGGATATCATAGAAGGTACGGGGAGTAGTTATAGTGCTCTTGGCGACAGCTTTGACTATGTTGATTTATAATTAGCTAATCATAAACAGAGAGACTGTAACTAACTTTATGATGGTTGACAGAACTGATCACAAAAATGTTGCATGCAATACTTCGCCTACCACTACACTGCTCAGTAAGTACATATTTAATATTTTACTCTACTTCGTATTTACTATTCTTAAAGAGGCCGTCCACTGAAGAAGAAAGAACAGTTATCTTTTCCCAGCCCTGCATCACTAACAATCATCAATAAAAAACTTTCCAGAATGTTCCTTTGTTTGCAGAAGTCAGATTAGGCTTTGAGACCTATTGTGGCAGCTTTCGCCGGGTGGGCCCTTTAATTCCACATGCCCTTACACTAGTATTACCATGGTATGTACTGCTTAGGTTAATGTAGTGGTTGCGATATGTTTTATGCTGCAAGAGATGTACTGACAGTGTACCAATACAGACACACTGGGATGCTGACAACAACAAACCACATGTCCTGACATATACACAAGATTCTAAACCAGCTGTGACATGTGACCACACAAGCAGATTTGAGAAAGGCCCTGGCACTTTCTACTGTGGTTGAAGCCTGTGTTGGCCTTCTACTGGATCCTTCTGAATTGCTATGATGTAATAACACCATTTTGCATGCATCAACCAATTGCGTACTTGAGCAACAGAAATAAACCATCCTAAAACACTAAGAAACGGGGCAATCATTTCGACATCAACTGTGAATGGTGGTGCAATAGATCATATAGCTAGCACATAAAGGACTAAGCAAAATTGTCTTGGAAATAATTGAGGTGAACCTTCTAAAAAATACTTCATGCATATATGCATCCATAAATAATTTACAATGCACAAGAGAATGAGAAAAGAGAGAGAGGGTGTGTGTGTGTGGGAGAGAGAGCGAGAGAGAGAGAGAGAGAGAGAGAGAGAGAGAGAGAGAGAGAGAGAGAGAGACAGAGACATAAAGAACTACAGAGATGAAGGAAACAGAGAAGAAGGGATGAAGACTAAGACAAGTGCTAGACTGGCATTATTGGAAGCAAGTACATCGATATTTTCACAAGAAACGAATAGTGACATGACTCCACACAAAAACCAAAGAAGGATATTCTGTAGTGTGCGGGGAGGAAGAGGGGAAAGAGGGGGCTACAAAGGGGAGGGTGTGATTTGTGAGATATCCTTATTTGGGATTTTGTGAAGATGCTAGAAAATATAACATAAACAAAAAACTTTCTTTGGAAAGGGCTTCTGCACTGCATAGGAAATCTCAATATCAAGGAAAGTTGGTGAGTGCTACTTGCTTTGGCATGGGCAGCCAGTGGTCTATCTTCAGTGGGGGGTGTTTGGGGTGTGAAACCCCCTAAAAATGTATTATGTAGTAAATAGTTGGGTAGAGGTGCTTTCAGTCCGGTATGGTGAGGTGTCTGGTGGATTTCAACCTAGATTGTTACATGCCGCAAAGACAAAAAGCTGTCTCTCTCTCTCTCTCTCTCTCTCTCTCTCTCTCTCTCTCTCTCTCCGTAAAAACTTGGTTAGTTTGAAAACAATTGTGTTTTAGGTACCCCTAACAATCCGCACTCCTCTCTCTTTCCACTGCCTCTTAAGGTCCCCTTGTGTCCTGAATCTCATGATGTACATTAACAAGATATGCCAGCATGACTGTTGGGAAATCGGAAGCTTAGACCCCCCCCAATCTTACTGACCAAGCTGCGCCCCTGTGGGCGCCGTGTTCTCTTGCTGGCACTGCCACAAAGCTGGCGGTCAGGTAGCGGCGACGTGGAAAGCACAAAATGTATAAAGATGAATGCGGCACAAGATACACGCAAACACATAATTTATCTGTAGACAGGGGTGTCTATTGGTGCCACTGTGTTTCTACTTGTGGCCCACATTGACTGTCAACAGCTCTTGGAATTTAAACAAGCTGACCACGGACTACTAAAAGTAAGCTCATCTTAAATAGTTTCAAGCTGTTGTAGATATATACAGAATATCTATTGTCACTAGCCTCCCTGGGACACATATGGTTCGCATCAACAAGGTTTTACGTATGGCTGCGAGATCAATCTCCAAATCCAGGAAATTTGATCATTTACTTCTGGTGCTCAAATCGCTCAAGACCAATTTCCAAGTTGCTAATAATCTCTAATGGAACCATTAATGAGCCCAGTTGAAAATGTTCGGGTGAAAATCTGGCCACAAATGAGAAATGTCCAGGAGAAAAGGACATTGCAAATTGATTCCTCCTTATATTCCCCATTCCAAAGTGTACCCTCAGGTTCCTTCTGATAATGAAGTGCTTTTTCTCACCCAGGAGATATAGTACCAGGAAGTAACGGTATCTCTGGTGGATTGCGGTATTACTTAGGTCATTATCAGGCTGACCATAATGAGGACCTAAAATGGTTACGCCTTGAAGCCGGATGCTTTCTCAGACCTGCCTGCATCAATTTCAAAGCCCTGAAACTCAATCTCCCCTACCCTTGTTCTAAAATGGACTGTAACACCTTTTCACTGTGTAATCTCTCTCTGCGACCCTTACTTATTTATTAGTTCCTCCTCACTCTTGATGTCCCTTGGCACTCTGCCACTCTTGACTTAATATTCCACTCTGACCTGAGGGTCTGGTTCACAAAGGGCCTCACACAGTCGTAACGGGGGTCCTGCACTCGGCGGGAACACTCTGTACTGCCGTTACCCATTGTGGAGGTCCAGCCATGAGTGTGGGACCCCGTTATGACTGCGGGGCTGCGGAGGCCCTTGGGAATTGGCCCCTGGGTGTTTACCCTCATCCAACCTCTGAAGGCTGTCAGAGGTCTTCTTCAAGTCATGTCTTTTTGTATTCAAGTTTTCTTTCCACACATAGGATTTTCCAGTCACGTCAAGACCTTTAACATAACATTTCTTTCCTCATTGGTCGTTTACAACTTCACGCTGCTTGTGTCAAATGTTTAATTTCTGAACACTGATTGTCGAAATCCTGCAGAATCTTTCGTGCATTTTTAAGCCCTGAAATAAAATATAAGAACGCTTACATTCAGTTTCACATGATCGAGAAAGATTTGTTTGATGAAGTTGTTGGGCAAGCATCATCCGCTGCAGAGCGAAACGAGAGAAAGAAAGCAAAAAGAGGAAAGAAAACGAAAGAAAAAAAAAACAGGTAAGCAAGCAAAGTGGCAAATATTTAAACGTAGCACTACAAAATGAGCGTAGCAAGCAAGGAAACTGTAAGTCAATTTGTTAATTTGAGTTTTTATTCACTCTACGATGTTGTGTTGCATGTCAGGTTAACTTGTGTTTTCTTTGTTTATCTGTGCGATACACAGGGCTGTAGCTCAACACCTCTGTACCTGTGAACTGTTTGAATAATATGGGTGTATTGTAGAGATTTTGATATTTTTGGTTTGCGCTCACTAACTCAATCTTGGCCTTGGAACAAAATTAGCATGAAAAACAAACAGACTCGATACCCGGAAGACTTTTTCGAACGAGGATGGCTGAACAAGGTTGCGGACCTTTTCACTAAATTTAACCATGAGAAATAAGGAAATGTTTTCCTCCGCCTACGTAGGTTTCCGTGACTGTCACCGGCAAGCGTGACCCCTGCCTGTGTCGTCACTGCTGGCCTGGCCTTCCTTTAACCCCACACTCCCGGCGCGCAGTGCCCTCTGGGAGATGAGTGCCGCGTGAGGGGGCGGTCCAGCGCTATGGAGCCCCTTGACCTCTGTGAAGTCTCTGTCAGAAAGCGTGCAGAGAGCTGGACACTGAGTCCCAATTATGCTGTGGAGTTGGAGGTCTGACTCCGGCCAACAGTGCTTAATTTAAGAAAAATAATTGCCGGCCCCAAGTATTGCTTAGAAGTCTGCCGCGCGGGCTACCAAATGCCAGGACAGCAAAACACCATGGTTACCTAGTCTTGCTTCCACTTCTCGCCTCTTTCTTCCATTGCTTTACCCTTCCCTTCTCTGTACACGCTCTTGCGTGTTCCTTTTTCATCCCTGGTTTCTTCCTTTGTTACTGTTTTTCAATGGTCGCTTCCTTCTACTTCCTGCCTTTTCTTTCTCTTGCTGTGGGTGAAAGTCTGATAATGAAAAATGAATCCTGCTCCCCAAAAGTGACGTAAGTGCCGTTGCCCCCCACTGCAACCGGCACAAATTAAGCACTGCATGGTTGCTGAGAAACACCTAAAGGAGGCTGCATGAGTGCCCACTAAGCCCAATATTATCTCGGGTGTTTGCTTAAGGGGAAGGAGGTCCTGTTTTAACCTGTTAATTAAATCCCAGTGCTGAGTGTAAAACGTCGCACTGCAGTCTCTTGAGGAATGGTTGCAGAGATGCCAACTGGTCCATGACATCTAACCCCTCTCTGGACAAAGTTGGATTTTATTTTTGTTATACCCAATAACTTCCACGCACTGGGAGTTGAAGTTCAATAGTTAGATCACAAAGAGGAGGCACATGGCCCAGAATCTAGTGTATTTTTTGTCAAAAAATCCAAGACTGAATGAACTTCACCAGGATGACAAGGGGTCAGAGGGCACCCACACAACCATTCTTGAAGAGACTGGCCAACTATGAGTTTGGCGGTGTTAGTCAGCACCGTGGTTCCAAGAACAAGTCAACCCTGAAGAAGTCTCCTGCACATCAGGAGTCTGAGAGAACTGACGTGTGGTAGCAACAGTGATTAGGGCAGGGCCGGCTTTAGGGCAGTACGACTGGTGCGACCGCACTGGGCGCTGACCTGTGGAAGGGCGCTGAACTTAGGTGGAGCACTGTGTTTAGCAATAACTTTGATTGGAGAGATGAGGGGCACTTTAGCCCGGTGGTAGTGAGAGAATCGAAAGAGGCAGTACCTAGGTGTGGGGGCGCCAAAAATGATTATCGCATCGGGCGCCACTAGCGCTAAAGCCGGCCCTGGATTAGAGTCAGATGAATATATGTACTTTGATTAAGTAAGCCAGGAAAGTAGCGCCAGTGGTGAGTGTGTAAGTGTGCGTTTTGATTAGTTTGAACACAAAACATACCGCATTTTCTTGAGCGACTCAGCCAGCGATACAACGTTTGTTCACATGGCCATGGGCCGCCTCCGTCACTTCATGTAATCATCAAGAACCCGTGCATTCCCCCTATACAGAGTGCACTGGGTCAAACATCAGGGTTCCACCATACCTCTCATACCTCAAAACATCTGAATGAGCCCAGGCCACACATAGCAGGAACACTGGCGTAACGAAAATTGAGGGGGACTCCCTGCACGGTACGAAGAGGGGCCCCCTCCAGCCTCAATCAGGAGCTCTCTGGCCAGAGTTCAGTGCCGAAGGGCCCCCCTGGAGTTTGGGGCCATCTCCATACAAGGGACAGGGAAGTGCAAGAAAGCAGAGATCAGAAGGCGAGCCTCAGCCTTCCCTTATGAGCCTTCCCTTATTAGGCTCCAAAGATCTGGAACTCTATGTCAGCAGAAATACGCAGGACTCCCACAGTTCGCCAAGTCAAGAAGGAACTGAAGACGGTACTCTTCAAACATCAGTACTCTTGAGAGTACTCTTCAAACATCAATACTCTTGAGAGTACTCTTCAAACATCAGTCTACTGGCAGATAATCCTACAGAAGCTCTAATGCACAGAGGAATCCCAGACCCCAAACCCTCACCCTTTCTAGATCCCCCACACATTTGGGAGTCTCGATTCCCATTGTCGTTCTCTCTTCTCCTTACCTCCAAACCACCCCTGCGGGTACCCGGTCACCCCACCTCTCCCCCTCTCGTGCACCCAACCATCCATGTTCAAGTCACTGTTGCTTTTTGGCACAATGCATGCTACATAATCCCTGTTATCCCCGCCCCCTCGGAATTACCAGGACACCTGGGAATAGTAATCCCGAAGAGGGGCAATCAGGGCCGGCGTTAGTGCGGCCGCACTGGGCGCTGACCTGTGGAGGGGGGCGCTGTGACCTCAGGCGGTGCTGTGTTTAGCAATATTTTACGATAGAAGAGATGAGGGGCACTTTTTGCAGGTTGTAGTGAGAGAATCCGAGGAGGTGGTCATGGGACGTGGGGGTGCCAAAAGTGATTGTCGCACCGGGCGCCACCAGCGCTAAAGCCGGCCCTGGGGGCAATTCCAGGAACAAAATCGGGCCACTCATTTTGAAGGAGGCGACGATAATCCTTGTGGTGAACTTTACTGGCTGCGGGTGCACCCGAGCACCACGAGCCACAAATGGTATAACATTTCCGCAGGCTTGAATAGGCAGCGGGGCCTACCATAGCCGGGGATGGAATGCGAGAAGGGACATAACATATCCGTTTATGGGAGCGCTCTCCGGCTGAAATGTTCCATTGTGCGCTGCTGCAAATAAAGTGAGCTGGGAACAGCTGTAAAATAAACAGAACGTCCCCGAGACATCCAGGAACAGAACCTTAAACTGACTTTTACTTAAAACGGAACTTTTTGGAGTAGCGTAGCCTTTCTTCTAAAGCGTCGGACATAAAGGTAGTGACGACAGAGAGGTTAGTAGCTGGGCAGCCCCGCGCGCGTTCCTTTTACTTTCTCCCAAGGTAGTAGTGCGGCTCGCCAGTCATTCTCCTGGGTTCCTGGGAGTGTGGCCATATATGGCGTTGTTTCTCTTGGAATTATCCTACCACCCCTCCGGGCTCTGCTTGCTGAACATTTCCTTGGTGCTCTCTCTGTTTTTAAAGTCAATTTAGCCCAGAGGCCGCCTGCACTGTCCTCCTTTCTCCAAAGAAGATTGTTCAACATTTAAAAAAACAGGAAACGGTTACAAGTGTCCTTAGCGAATAAAACACCTTCTATCAAAGGTTTGAAACTGCGGTTTTTAAGAGGGACGAAGGAGGTACTAACATGTTGCATGGAAACATGTTAGTGGTAGTGTTGTGATAGTGAAAAGGTAAAGGAGTCCACTGGAACGGCTTTACTTTTAATGGGACAGTACTGGCATTTCTGAAAAGGTATGCTACACTTTCAAAGAGACAATGCAGGCACTTCTCAGAAGGGCTGGTATACTCTTAAATGGACAGTACCAGCTCTTCTCAGAATGTTTGCTATGCTTTTAAAGGGAATGTACTGGCACTTCTGAAAAGGTATGCTACACTTTCAAAGAGACAATGCAGGCACTTCTCAGAAGGGCTGGTATACTTTTAAATGGACAGTACCAGCTCTTCTCAGAATGTTTGCTATGCTTTTAAAGGGACAGTACTGGCATTTCTGAAAAGGTATGCTACACTTTCAAAGAGACAATGCAGGCACTTCTCAGAAGGGCTGGTATACTTTTAAATGGACAGTACCAGCTATTATCAGAATGTTTGCTATGCTTTTAAAGGGACAGTACTGGCATTTCTGAAAAGGTATGCTACACTTTCAAAGAGACAATGCAGGCACTTCTCAGAAGGGCTGGTATACTTTTAAATGGACAGTACCAGCTATTCTCAGAATGTTTGCTATACTTTTAAAGGGACAGTACTGGCACTTCTTGGAAGGTCTGCTATACTTTCAAAGGGACAATACAGGCACTTCTCAAAAGGGCTGGTATAGTTTTAATGGAACAGTACCAGCACTTCTCAGAAGGTCCGCTATACATTCAATTGGACAGTGCTGGCAATTCTCAGAAGGTCCGGTATACTTTCAAAAGGGCAGGACCAGCACTTCTCAAAGCTTCTGCTATTTTTTTAGTGGGACAGTGCTGGATCTTATCTGAAGCTCTACTATACTTTCAAAGTGACAGCACCAGCACTTTTCAGAAGGTCTATTATGCTTTGTATGGCTCAGTACCAGTACTCAGAAGGTATGCTATACTTTTTAATTAGAAAGTACTAGCACTTCCCAGGAGATCTGTTATACTTTCAAAGACTAAGTACAGGCATTTGCTCAGAAGGTTTTTACTCTTAATGGGACAGCATTGAAACGTCTCAGAAGATCTGTTATACTTTTAATGGTAGGTTATCGCCACTTCTCCGACATAATGCTATACGTTTAATGGGAAAGTACTGGCATGGCACTTCTCAGAAGATCTGCTATACTTTCAAAGGCTCAGTACAGGCACTTCTCATGCAATCTCCTATACTCGGTCTTAATTGAACAGTACTGAAACTTCTCAGAAGATCTGTTATACTTTTAAAGGTACATTATCAACACTTCTCCGACATAATGCTATACTTTTAATGGGAAAGTACTAGCACTTCACAGAAGATCTGCTAGACTATCAAAGCCTCAGTACAGGTACTTCCCAGACAGTCTTCTATACTCTTAATCGGACAGTACTGAAACTTCTCAAAGGGTCTGTTATACTTTTAATGGTACACTATCTCAGAAGTTATGCTATATTTTAATGGACAGTACCAGCACTTCTCAGAAGGTCTGCTATAATTCTAATAGGCAATTACCATCACTTTTCAGAAGGTGTGCTATACTTTCAAATGGACAGTAAGGACACTGCTCAGAAAGTCTTCTATGCTCTTAATAAGACAGAACCGCAACTTCTGAGAAGGTCTGCGATACTATCAAAGAGAGAACATAGGCACTTCTCAGAAGGCCTCCTACACTCTTAATGAGACAGTTTCGAACCCCTCAGAAGATCTGGTATACATTTAATAGGACACTAACAGCATGACTCAGAAGTTACGCTGTACTTTTAATGGGAAGTAACCAGTGCATCCCAGAAGTTATGCTATACTTTAAATCGGGCAGAACTGCCACTTCTCAAAAGGTCTGCTACACTCAAATGAGACAGAACCAGCATGTCTGAACATGACTGCTGTACTTTTAATGGGGCGTATTGGCACTTATGAATAGGCCTGCGAAGTTTTGTTATTTGTTTAATAGGATAGCTCCAGCACTGATGTGACTAATGGACTAATGGGCTCTTTCCGAGTGACAACAAAGAGAATATCTAGTTCCATCCATGAAACAGTAATGGAACCACACAACCACCACCCTTCTGGCAATAATGGGACTATCCAGTCTCAACCCATATGACAGTAATGGACCTATCCCTCTATATCCTAATGCCAAAATGGTACCACCTAGTCAACATCTATGTAGCAATAATGGGACTATCCAGAATATTTACCTTTTAAAAAGAAGGCGTCATCCCGTCTCTATCCTAGTGCCAGCATTACAGCCATCTAACCCCCACTTGTGTCAAGAATCGACTTTCCAACTCTATCTTCCTCTCTCAACAATAGAGCTGTTCAGACCCCATCCCTTTGACAATGATATTGGCGTCCAGCATGCAGGGGCGGCTCCTCCATTTGGGCGGAGGAGAGCCGCCCCACTGCTTTCTTGCAGCGCGAGAAGCAGAAAATAAAATGGTATTTTAAATACCATTTTATTTTCTGCTTCTTGCACTGTGAGAAAGAAGAAGGCAGGGGTATGCCTGATTGGGGGCGGGCGGGAGGATGTGATTTGTTGGGGGCCGTCGAGTGGGCGGGTCGGGGAGGAGTGGCTTTCACCACTCAGAGTACATTGACTGTTTGGTCGGCCCTGGGGCCGACCAAAGCAGTCATGCGCACTCTACATTTTCTCTATGTAGGCTGCATGCAGCCTACATAGAGAAAATGGCCTCCCTACAGGTGCCCGGCTGGGCACTGTGCGGGACTCCGCACCAATCACAACTCTGTCATTGCAGCGTTGTGATTGGCTTACAGGAGGGGAGGGAGCATGCCTGTTTCTGTTCACGAGCAGGAAAACGCGGACCCGGCCCAGGAGGAGAGGCGGCGTGGGACCGGTCAGGTACGTTTTTTATTTTTTTTTATTTTACTCCTCCCCCTCGCGGTAACCCCCACACGTGACCCCCCCCCACCTGCGAGAATTGCGAGCCGCGATCGCCAGCATGTACCTTGCGCTAACAGTGCCCGTCTAGCCCTTGTCCCTGCACCAACAATGGAGCTATTGAGGCTCATGCACAGTGCAAATGATGGAGCCAGGCCTTTAAGTGGGGTGGGTCCCTCCGGGACTCAGACCCAGCCATATTTAAACTCTGATCTTGAAACGGGTCCCTACCAGGACCTATTGTCGCATGCCCAACTATCGATTTCTGAACAGTAACTGTAAAAACCGTTTAGGTAATTCATGCCAGCGATGTCGTTCTTGTGAACATTACACACGTTTCAATTCGTCTTGCATTCTTTAAAAGTATTTATTTTCCCAGGATGCTGTGCTTCTGTAATTGTTTTTATACAGCATATAGTTGCTTCTAGGTGCCCATGTGAGTTCAGGTTCCGGGTGGCTGTTTACAATGTGCCACAAATGAAACCATGTAGTTGAAGCTGAAGGCAGAGCAAGTTTCTCACAGTACCTGTCAGTAGGTCATAAAGATGTTAAGAACACCTGCTCATCCAATCCTTGGCGTCTCTACAGAGCGCTCAGAACAATAGTCATGCGTGGCAATCGTAATTGGGATTGTATGCGAAAGTGGGTGAAGGAGGCACACAGCTGTTGAGATATTGACAGGGCTTTAGTAAATGAAAACACAGAGCTTACATGTGAGTGGGTGCGATGGATGGAGATGGTGAAGTAAAGAAAATGCAATCAGGTGCATGCAGGAGAGAGTGAAAAGAGGGTGCTGAAGAAGAAAGAGATGAGGAGTGAGATGTGCAGATGGGGGATTTCAGAAAGATGAGGGGGAGGAAGATAGTGTAAGTGCTTCACATATTAAGAGACTGCAGAGGAAGTGGTGTGAAGGGAAGCATAGGAGAGATTGAGACACTGAAGAAAACTACCCCTTCTTCAGGCCTTGGAAATGTTTAATTTACAGTCCCATACTTCTATAATGTAAATATTTTGAATTTCACTGATTCACAACAAATCACTGTTAGTCTTTAATGGGGTACTGCTAACAGGCATTGATAAATCCAATAGATCTGGATTGTTTTAGGTGCATTTCAGTGATCGTATAAGTCTGAATGCAACAACAGAAAGTTCACAAAGAGGTACCACAAGAGTTGCACACTATGGGAAGTACAGGATTTTAGTTTCACTATTTTAAGCTACGTCCTTTTCCATCTTGCAAAAGATACATAGTTACACTACTTAGGTAACGCCCCTTTTAAAGACCCACCACTTTTTTCATCCCACATAAATCCCTAGATCGAGCCATCCAGTCTCGGTCACTCAGGGGCAGCTGACACGTATATGCACGGGTCGGCCGGGCGGGCAACTAAGTGGGGGGGGGGGGGGGGGCGCATGCAGGCAAGGTGAGTGGCAAATAATAAAAAATAAAGTCACTTACCTTGCGTGCTGCACGTCCGACGTCCTCCTCGTTCCCTTCTCTATCGGCTCCGCAGGCTCCAGTCTCCAGGAAATTCCATTAACCAATCCTGGTGCTACTCTCACCAGCATGAGAGCAGTGCCAGGATTGGCTGGAGCATTCTGGCTGGATGCTCCTTCATGCCCTTTAGGCCTGTGCTTAGTTTCCGGCCAGCTGTCCAAGACAGCTGAGTGGAGAGCTGCAAAGTGCGCATGTCACTTTGGCCGGCTCAAGAGAGCCGGCCAAACTGTCATGCGTACTTTGGAGGGTCCATCTCACCCCTCCAGTCCTCTATGCTGCCAAACTGCAGCTGAGGAGGAAACGCCCCCATTTATCCAGGGTGGAGGCTGCTGCGTGCTGCACGTGAAAAATAAAATGGCAATGAAATAATTACATTGCCAATTTATTTTTCACGTTTAGCACCGCTGCAGCGGGTGGGAGCGATACTCCCTCGCCCTCACGAAGAAACCACTGCTACAATCCCTCTGCCATGGTAGAGCCACCCAGGGTATGCCGCTGTGCCAGAGTCTGAGCTTTCACCTGAGCCAGCACCTGTGCTTTCCTCATCCCTCTGCCCAAAAAAAACTACCCACTCTCTGTCACTGTCCCATCGACAGAGTCACCCCAGCTCCTTCCACGCTGTGCCAGGTGATTTTATTTAGAAATTGATATTTTGCTGACAGACACAGGGTGGCGACTGCACAAGGGTAAACAGCAAGATGGCTCCCCGAGCTACCACTCGCCGCTGGCATCTGTAGTCAACCTAACTCAAGAGCTCAAATTCCGGTGAGTCAATCTCAACCTCAATCCTTCCAAAGTCGGTAAATTAAGTGCCATTAAATTGAGGAATACTAACATACAAAGCACTTAGAAACAGTAGAAGTGCGGATAAGAGCACTGTAAATAAGAAAGCAGCATTTCACGCAGCATTCTGAATGAAAGCAATAAAACAGGCGTGCTTAATCCGTTTGATGAGACTCGGGAAGTGTGCAAAGAGTTGAGGGGGAATCTACAAGATGGCTGGGTGGCTGAGGGCCATAGGGTGAATTCCTGATGGCCTAATAGCTCGCCGCAGCCCCGGATGAGTATCGCTCACTGCCAGGCGGGATGCACATCGAGCCCTGTCCCACGGAGGCCTCTGTGAGGCATCCTCGGGGGCCTATTTTGCAGGGCATTCCCACACAGACTTAATGGGAAAAGCCACGGTTATCTCGGTGGTCATTGGCTGCGCTTGCTCGGTTCACATGGGCACAGAGGTCGAGCTAAACGTCTTCGTTCAGCTCAGTCGCACAGACCGTAAAAGTCGTCATCTCGTTGAATTCAGTGATACATTTGTAAAAAAGAAAAGAAAAGAAAAAATACGTACAGGTCCCACAACACGCCGCAGGCCCTGCCGAAGGCCGAGGTTTCTAAAAAACATACTGACTGTACAAGATGCCGCACCTCATTCCACCTGCCTGATGGCCTCCATGGCAGGCGGATTTGGTTGGGCTGGAGAATTGACTTCGATTAGGCCTGGTCCACAAACGAGTTTTGCCAAACTGCCACCCTGACATACACTTACCACACAGGCGAACGCTGGTACAGCACATACGTCGGGGAGGAGGGGGGGCGGGGGGGTGCCGGGATGGAAGGTAAGGGTAGTGAGGGGGACAAGGGCCCAAAAAAAAAAAAAAAAGGCCTTATTGGATTTCCATCCAAGTTGCAGCGGGTAATTTTAGTCAACACGAAAGCTGGGGAAATGGTAACCACGGTATTTGGCGCCACCTAATGATCTAACAGCATAGCATTGCTTGCTACCCCTAGCCTTTGAAGGTTGAGAGTGAGGACAAAGGTAATCTTACAACAACACGCACAAGACAATGGTCCTACAGCATTAACGTCATCACGAAGGAATAGGTCAGACCGGCTTTCTATTAAAATACATACAACTTGAGTGTGGGCCTCCAGTAAGTAAGGGGCGTGGAGCAAAGCCCCCTCCCCCCGCTGTCCTGGGACACTATCACAGAAAATCCTGTTACACCTGTGCAATGGAGGGGGAAAGGAGAGAGAGAGAGAGAGAGAGAGAGAGGGGCAAACCGTGGCGACGAATGACAATCGCAATAGCCATGAAACGACAGAAAACGGACGGGCACTATATTTAAGGGAGTTAGCCGCCATTTCTAGAGAGCGAATAAAGTCAACCAATCTGGTGCAGCAGAATCAGAATGGGGTGGTGCCATTCTCGCTCTCCACCAATCAAATATTCTGCCTTATGGGCGGAAGAAGATGGGTTCTCCGTGTCCCTATATAAACCGCCCCAGCAAGATCCTCAGTGGAGAAGGTAGAAGACCATGACTACCCCCGACTGCCCACAGTTTTCCTAACCCGACGTAGGTCGGTCACTACCCCGGGACATTTGACCTACCAGAGATGAAGGAAGACCACCAAAGAGACCATTTTTTACAGCACCAGAATGGGATGGTGTCTCTTTCCTATAAGGCAATGTACACAGGAATATTGCTGAAAAACTTTACATGAATAAGTCTGTGAAGTAATCTTGGCAGGTAGAGCCACATCATACAAGGAAAGGACTACACCTTTATGCTGTAATAAACGCAAGAAGACTTAAGCCTAAGGAATAGGTACTCATAAGAACCTCTTGGTACTACCATACTTGTGTTAAATAATACAAAATAAACTGTTCTGAGCAGGGTCGGACTGGCCTTCAGGCAGTGTCCAACGGCCTTGTCTGAAAGGCCAGTGTGTGGGTGACTTTTTGGGCTGTTTATGGGCCCATTTTATGATTTTCTGGGCCAGTTTTTACTGTTTTCATGCAGTCGTCCTTACCTTGTAAAACACTTATAGAGTGTGTCTTCACAAGTTCAAAACTGCCCTCATTTGCAAACATGGGACATTTTTTAGCTAATTCACTAATGGGGCCTCTTTTATTTTGGTGCTCTGGCCAATTTTCTGTCCCAGGCTGACCCTGACTCCGAGTATCCTAATTCAGCTCTATGTCTCCCTGATAAGTTCATGCCCCCTTTTCTGCTTTGTTCTCTCTTAGAGTGGGACAAAGTCTAATGATAGGAAGTAAGTTCAGGTCCTCAAAAATGAGTGGTGATGTCCACCACCTGCACAAATTAAGAATTGTTGGAAAACGGGAACATGACCGGGCACTTACCATGAATACAAACGAAGGGTGCGGACAAAAACACTCACCCTCCTCACCAAAGATCACAACTCACCTCATCTCTTGCTCAACTAGTCATGACCACACCATACCTGTTCAGCCTGCTATGCAACCTCACCACCTAGCTACACATAAGCTCTGTTCCCTACCCTCACACAACCATTACCCACAACTGTTCAAAGCCCTTTTTGGTCTCTCAGGGTTCATATACTGCAAGCTTCTTAGACCTCTGTAATGCAACACCCGCCCCCGTAAACAACTTAAAGCCCTTTGTCATCAGTTGAGTTTAGAAGATCCCTAAACACCCACTTTCTTGCACTTGAGAAACCACACATAAACCCAAGTGCCTCAGTCATTTGCCCCCTCGAATTCCCACTCACCTCCTCAAACCAAACCTGGACAACACTGAACTAATCCTCCATTGTAAATAAGTAAGTCGCTGTAAATATATGAGTAATGTATGTCATGTGGAGTATGAGTTTGCACCTCATTACTCAACTACCACATGACATCTCCTCCTCTGAATGTAAATACCCAAGAGAAGTTCTGGTCTTATTTATGGTCTTAAAATATGTATGCATTGGATTTCTGCAGGGACTGGCTAAAGTCAATAAACAAAATCAGGTATTTTCTTGACATCTCATTTATAATTCTCAATTACAATTTGAGGAACCTGCTACTTCTCTTTTACCTCAATAAACATTTAAGGATTTTCCTTGTTTGCTCACCCAATGAGGGCCAAGTCCCATCAAGTACCAAGCCATGCTGGAAGAAAGGGCTCAGGCAAAGGGTTTCTCTTTGTAGATTAGAACAATGACTACTTATGTAGAACATTATCCACCATGACATTTACTCCTGCTTGAGCCTGTGGACCCTTAATATTCTAACCTCTTTCAGTTGAATTAATTACTCCCCTTTCACGTCATGGGTGCACCCATGTATGGGCTATCCCTATGCTAACGATGGAGTCATCTAGGGTCACAAACAATCCAAAATGCAGTTTGTGACCGCAAAAAATGTTAACTTACAATGCACTAAAGCCATTTTTGGAGTCGGAAATTTTTTACCAACTCCTAAAGCCGCTTTGCAACTCCATACTTATTGCTATGTGGGAAAGGAGTGTTGTAAGCATCCCTTCCAAATAACAATTCGGTAAAAGAGGTTTTGCAACCAAAATATTGGAAAAATGACCAACCCCCAAGCTGGGGTTGTAATGAATTTACCTAAAAGAAGGAGTTAGCTTGAAACCCCTTTCCCTTTGTGAATGTAAAGAAAAAAGTTTGATGGGGATTAAACATTGGTCAAGAGGACCAATGCCACCTCTTAACCGAACGTTTCACAAATTAAAACTTCTATTTTTAGATGCAGCACTATTTGCTTCAAGGAAAATGGTCTGCATTTTTAAAAGAAAAAGTTTACTTTATTGAAAAGATATCATAGACATGATGTCTGCTGACCGCAGAAGGCCACCATACCTGTGATGGCCAAAATCGGAGTGAGCACCAATATGTGACCTACTTCATTAATATTTATGAGGTAAGTCAGATTGCGACCCACGCTGAATCGCAATTTAGTGAACTGATAAATACAGAGGTCAGCTCATAACATATTTTACTAGTGGCAAAAATTCTGGTTGCAAAGTGCAAACCCAGATTTTTGCGACCAATAATTAGTTCATTGGACCTCAAGCAACTATCCATGTGTTAATGATAGAGTCTTCTAAATCACTGTGCTAATCGCAACGTCATCCAATCTCTATTTCTGTGCCAACCACAGACTTAGCTAGTCTCTATCTGTGCACAAATGAGTTATCAGGTATCTATCCGTGTGCCAATGATGGACCTATCCAGTCTCTGTGCTACGTTAGAGCTACCCAATCTCTATCCCTGTACGAGCGATGGGGCGCTCTATTCTCTGTTTCAGTGCAGAAAAACAAGAGTCTCTAGCACATAAAACGTATCCGTCATTAAATCCCCTAAAAGCTGTGTCCAAAAGCTAATTAACCTGCCACATCTCACCACCACTCTGGAATTATAACAAATGTTTTGCTTCAAAATAGACCAATTCCTTCCTTAAATTGGAAAACAAACCTTAGAAACTGCACTGCAAAAAAACAGTGTGGGAAACAAACATACCTATTAAAGCTTAATGTAAAATAATATCAACCTACTCCTATATCAACTCCTAAATATTTATTACCCACATATCGCCAAGCTGAGCATACATAGAGAAGTATAGATTTACTATACTTAATTCTGTATCTACTGATATTGATACTATGCTGATAGTCTGTTAGAGCAGGGGTTTCTGGTTGACAGAGGTGTACACCCTGTTCAAGCTGGAACCACCACTGTAGTCAGGGTAAGCTAGATACACATTGAAAGATAACCTGTTCTCACCCCCTAGTAGCTTGGCACAAAGCAGTCAGACTTATCTAAAGAGGCAATGTGTACAGTATTTGTGCAACACAAACACATACACACAGTAACACAATGAAAACCCCACAAAAAGACTTCACACAGGTTCAGAAAAATAGAGACTATTTTAATGAGAACACGAAGACCAAAATGACAAAACTCCAAAAAGTAGAACCAAAGTTATGCATTTTAAAGAATAAACCAAAAATAGTGCTTAGAAGTCAATAGTACTAAGGGATTACTTGAGGTCGCGCTAGACCGGGGTAAATTTAAAGCTCAGGCCGACCGCATTGGAGGGTAGGCTGGCTACAGGACTCAGACATGTCCCGCTAACAAAGTACCTTGGATGGAGTAAGCGTTGATGGCGAGAACTCGAGGTGAATAGTCGTGGAGGCGCGATGTCGATCCCGTGGATAGAGGCAAACTTCGGCGCCAATCCACACCGTAGATGGAACCTTTGTTGACAAACCTCAAAACATCAGCAGTCCTTACTCCTGTCAGAGCTCTTCACAGGTCCAGTAGTTTACTGTCTAGGAAGGGTCAGAGCCCCAGTACTTATACCCAAAATGCCAAACCGCCTATTCAGATGTCTGTGTCAGCTCCCACTCCCCCTTCCTGTCCAGGAAGGCTATCAGAATACAGATGAATGTAGATGAGTCCTCTGTCACACCCACCCTTCCTGTGTTTGTGGCTCTCTATAGGGAATGCAAAACGTGTATCTGTCACTCAGCCCAGACATGTATTGGACATGTATTGCACAAAGAGCAGTAAGAGCAGAGAAATGTCGAGATTGTAAAATAGTAATGTTAAATTCAACTTTACAGGTTAAAAGTGTTTTTTTTAAAGTATTTGCCAGTGCTAGCTATGAGAGGAATAGGCCACACAATAGTGAAAAATTAATTTAGCTGTTTGTCACCACCAGGACATGTACAACTTAAAAGTACATGTCCTACTTTTTACTTACACAGCGCCCTGCCCATAGGTATATCTAGGGCCTACCTTAGGGTGACCTATGTGTAATAAAAGGGAAGTTTAAGGCTTAGCAAGTGGTTTTAGATGCCAAGTCAAAGTGGCAGTACACTGCACACACCGGCCCTGCAATGACAGGCCTGAGACACGTATTAATGGTTACTTGTGTGGGTGGCACAATCAGTGCTGCAGGCCCACTAGTAGCCGTTAGATTTCAGGCCATGGATATAAGTTATACCACTTTAGAAGGGACTTACCGACTTAGCAGTGACCCGTGGTCAATCAGGTATTCACCAACGTTACCATCTTTACGGTAGAAGTACATGCACTTTAGTGCTGTTAAGCACTGGCAACCTGGACTAGTAATGGGCATTACTACCTACAAAGACATGTAGCATCCTGTTTCAAGGAAAAAGATGTGGCACACCATCAATCCATCACCAACATAATTCTACTAAACAACGATGCATACTGGACAGAAGTCAGTGTCGTAAAGTCTATTTGCTGTTAAAATAAAAAACAATCATTGCAAAAGCCAATAGGTCTGGCTTTTTGTTACATGAAGTGTTTGGGAATAGTTGGGAGACTTGGTGTGTGTTGGTCTCAAAAGTTCCTAAAAAGAAAATGCCATTATGAAACAAAGTCTTTGGGGTAGAAAATTAGGAATTTGGGAGCAGGACCCTTTTCGTGAACAGACACCTCTAGCGTACTAAAGCTGTATTCTCAAGCAAGAATGTTACAAAAAGAAGTCAGAAGACAAAGTCTGCATTGTAAAGGGTGGACATTAAAAACACAAACAGCAAAATATTGCATGGCAAACAATCCAACAACATGTTGTCATAACAGCAATATGAAACAAATGAATGTGTGACGGCAATAAGGTGAATAGCGCTGTGTCTTAATGACAGACTAAGCCATCCATAAAGCACAAACCCATTAAACAGAAAAGACCTAAACCACCAATTAAAATGACTGTGTCAGCAAAATAACTGCATCAAAGAACAGACACTGGTATGGACTAACAAAAGGACTACTGGAGTCTCCACCCCCAAAACTTAAAGGGAACACAAATGGAACTATGCAACCATCCACAAAATGACATGGCCTTAATGCACAGCCCATCCCATCAGAGGCAAACCATAAAAGTCAGTGGCTGAAGGGGGCTATCCCAAAGCGCGTGCTGTCTCTCTCTCTCTCCCTCTCTCTTTCTTTCTCTCTATTTCACTCTCAAGAATCCTCTACTACATAAAAGAGTATAAATGGATAAAGCAAAATCAAACTCAGCAGGATATTTTATTAAATAATTTATGTAACACCTGATTTCCAAATCCTAAAGCAACAAAACACTTGACAATGTACATTTAAAAGTAAGTGACAACAACTTGGTTATGCACTACGAATGATGTAGTATCCCCTGTGTTGCTTCTTCCACTATCACAATTCGGAATTTCAGTAATACTGCATTTGTTTCAGTGACTGGCGGGCAGTGGCATTTTTCTCAGCCGCTGATGGCCATTTCCAGGGGACCCAATAGGCTGCTGGTCCAATGTATGCTATTTTGCCCTGCCAAGATCGAGGGCTAAAACGCAGTGGCCAGTTTAGAGCACTGGTTGCAGGCATGAAACTTGGGTATCCCATACCACTATCACTTAGAAGTAGTCTGGTCTGTGTTGCGCACTATGTAAATGGTCGGGCTCCCTCACTCAGTCACCCACTCACTCCCTAAAAACCTGTCTAAATCTTTTCCTCTTGGGAAAGCCATTGAAGAACAAGCTGCTCTAATCTCATCTAAGTAGATCAATATTGCTCTGTCAGGGCACCACACATAATCTGTTTTGAGTGCTCCTACGTAATTCGCAAGTTGCAGCACGCCTCAGCCCATAGAGGACTGAGAGGACCCCAATGATGAAGCATGTCACCGTGGGGAAACCCTGGTGAGTGAGGGGACTCAAGAAAGGCAAAGTTTTGCCCCTTTCTTCCTTGTTTGGGTGACCTTTGGAATCCAATTGTTTTTCTGAAACCCCAGGTTAGGTTCTTTTTACCTGATCGTTCAGGTTGTTTTTGATCTATGTAAAAGATGGAGGGTGAACCTAACCTTAAAACCTCTATTTCCCCCCCCTTTTTTCGAGTAAGAGGATTAAGTCTACCATCTCTGTGGCAACTGAATCATATAGTTAAATTTTACTAGGAACGCTCCACCCGGGGGGATGACAGCGGCTTGGACAAAGGCGGAATGGGCCTCCATTCAGAATATCTGTGGACACCTACTTGAGCGACACTCACTACAGGTTTGAGTGATTCCCTCATGTTAATGTTTGGTTTCTTGACTATTGTAGCTGTGAGGCACAGAGGACCTGTTTATGAGTTTGGCAGATATCACATACGCCGTACTTACAATTTCATTATATCCTATGGAACTTGTAATACGGCGGACAGGATATCCGCCATGTTTGTGCCGGAGTGTCCCAAACTCATAAACAGGCCTTAAGTCTGGAGTAGTTGGCCTTTATCCATGGATTTAGGTTCAGGCATGCTCTTAATGTATATTTTCATAAAACACCCTCTGGGTGGGTTTGAAGAGGTACTGGACTGATTATTTACTGATAGTCTTAATTATTCAGCTATTCCTTCTTCTTCTCATTACTTACAACCCTCCCCAGGAGCGTAACTCAAGGCCCCCACATCATCTGCCACACAAGGGGACTCTCAACCAGGATACCCCCAAACCTTCAGTGGGGCCTCCTTTATCCCAAGGCCAATGAATATCTGTGAGAAAATGGAGACTCAGGGCCTCCTCATTACATCTCTCAGTGAGGCCTCATTATTTTGCGTGACATCCACTACTCTTCCCTACCATCCAGAATGTAATCCCATTCCCAATTATGACAGGTGGGTGAGGGGTGTGCCTCGGCACTCTCTGCTGTTAGTGCATAGGCCTGTAAGAAGCTGTATAGTATCTTGGGGTGGAAACGGCCTTTGGTAAGCGGACTGAGTCACGCATGCCGTTTTCCCACAAGCTAAACCACGCTTGCCTTAACCACACATATGCCTCAACCACACATATGCGTGGTTAAGGCAGTGCACATTCTAGCTGTCCAGAAGGGCAGGGAGACTGACTGGAGGCATCGGAAGAGGCCACATCAGAATGGGAAGCAGACAGGAACACAGACAGGTAAGTGAGGCTGTGGCCGGGCCAGTTTTAAAGAGTTGTGTGTTGGTTTTAGGGCTCATGGCGGGGTTGGGGGGGGTGGGGGGGGGGGGTCAGGGTAATTTTTGGAAGGGGGCAGAGTTTGCGATTTTAGGAGTCAGTGCGGGGTGAAGGGGTTGGGGTAGTTTTAAAGGCTGGGTTTGGGGGGTTTAGGTGTGAGAGTAGGTTTTAGGGCTCCGGGTGAGGGGGTTCGGTGTAGTTTTAAGGGCTGGGGAGGGAAGGGTTTTAGGCGTCAGAATGGGGGTAAGGGTAGTTTTGAAGACAGGATTTAAGGCCTCAGGGGCAGGGTAGGAGAAGTTTTACAGGCATGACCGGTTAGGTTTTAGGCCTCAGTATGCGGGGTGGGGGTGCGAGGTTGGGGAGCTACAAGCTTAGTGAAGGGTGGTTGGGGTAGTGGCAAACTTAACAACGCACAAGCCTTTACCAAACATGCCTTTATAAAGAAAATGCATGGTAAAGGTATGCATGGTTAAGTCGTATTCGTGGTTTGGGCTGCGTTGTAGAGGCATGCGTGGTTTAACCACATCATACAACCATCTGGGGGCGTGGCCACACCTGAGTATGTAAGTACTTGGATGTGGTAGAGTTTTCGGAGTAGTGAAGATTACCAATAAGTAATCCTGCCCTTCGTAGGTTAGAGTACAATTCGAGATAACAACATGAGCCTCTATGGGGGTGGGCCTTAAGAGTTATATATCAAAAACGTATTTTCACAAGAGGAGGGAGAAACACGAAAGCAGAGTTTATGCAAATCTTAAATGTTTAAGAAATGGAGTGTGTCTTGCTACTGTTATGTCTCTCACTACCAAAGGATGCAGACTGGGGCCCTTTTCAACAGAGCCAGGGAAGGTAGGTACCCAGTATTATGTTACATGTCTTCCTATGCTTAAAGGGCTTCCCTGGGAGCAGACGTCTGGCGGTGCTGTGCCAAGCGTCGACTCCATCCCCTGGTATGTGGGCGGGATTTTTCTGGGAGAAACTCTCGGCTGTGCAGTTGCAACGCAGCTCTAGTAATTGCCGAAAATGGTCCTCAATCTTGCTTTATTATCTCGCTTTCTGATCTTCTCTCTGAACTCTCAGCTGCCAACAGACAATTATAGACAATTTAACCCCGTGACCAGTGCTCTCAGCGGATCCGGCGGCCAGATCACGAGCGGGTGCAGTGAAGTCTCCAGATGCAGCTTTTAAGAGCTTCACACATATGTTTGTGTAGATATATGTTTGCTTAAAACGTTTACATCCGACACTTTGTATGTGTATATACATGTATTTCTAGATATACACACACGTACATCCAAATTCGTATGTAAACATTTTAAGCAAACATCGCTGCTTTGCAGCAGAATTTATTTGGATAGATTACTGTGTGGGGCAAGCCAGGTGCAGTGCCTGTCTGCTTTTCTGTGCCTCGTAGCACATCCAACAGCATTAGTGGTGGGGCCACGACAAATTAGAGCTGGGGGGCAGGCCCCCTCTATGAGCGCCAGTGAACAAATGAAGTTAATTATGTGAACGAAATTCCATAGTACTAAACTGCAGTAAATATCAGAGAAAATGCCAGATTTCTTCTGCAGCACAAAAAGAAAGTATCCCGGGTATTTAGAAGCAAATTTTCATAGCTGGATTGTCTACAATGCTATCCTTTCATAGATTAAAAAACCAAGAAATAAACAATAAAGTACAGCTCTTCCCCCACTACTTCTCAATGGAATCACCCGGACCACTTCCTAGCCCAACGCAAGCCACCCCGCCATCACCCAGTTCACCCTCCCAGCACACCTCCTATCTCGAGAACTGGGGTGTCCTACATAACTCCGGGAGTACTTGGTCCATTCCTGATTTTTAAGATCACCAATAACTATGCAAATGAGTTCAATTTACATCAGCTGAATGGAAAAGTACTTTATGTAGCGATTCTGATAATATGCAAGTGACCCAGCACACCCGACCTACGCTGGACACTCCTGACTCCTGACAGAGAACAGACAGACCATTAGGAACATCTCCCATATGGCCCATGTTTGACCATGCCTCCTCACACCCATAATGCCACTGACCTTCAGTACAGCTACATATGCTGTCAATATTCACCAAACATGCCATATTGTATTCCATGCGACTCAACATTCAGCCTGACTGTCATCTGATCTTGGTTACTACACCTCTGCAACAGTTCTCTTGTTCAGCTCTGTTACAAGGTTGCCTCTCTCTCTCTCTCTCCTGTCTCTCTCTTTTTCACACTTTCACTTTCTTTGTGTCTCTGAATCTTATCCTTTCTCATATTCTATCTTTCAGTCTTTCTTTCGCTCTCTCCCTGCCTCTCTCCATCTCTTCCTGTTACCCTCACTGCAGGCAGCAGGAGACAAGCATTGGCATAGCCAATAGGTCTCGCCTTTGGGACCTTATAAGTGTTCAGCCATGCAACAGTTGCATAACTAAATACTTATAAGGTCCCAATAGCGAGACCTATTGGCTATGCCAAGCGGCCGCGAAAGTGAAAGTGATCGCAATCAAACATCAAAGCGGCCGTGCGGCTGCGTAAGTGAAAGTAATCGTAGTAAAGCGCTGCGCCCGCGCCCGCACACATGCACTGTAGTTCTAGGCTGGCCTGGTAGCACTTTTTGGAGCCCTCTCAATAAGTCCCGCCAGACCAGCGCATGCACTGGGTCAGGCGAGACCTAAAAAAGGGGTAATGATTGCATCTTTGTGTTTTTCGAGCTCTGCTGTCGGCAAAACATGCACCAACACAGTAGCGTAACGAAACTTGATGGGGCCCCCCCCTGTAAAGTACATGCAAGGGGGCCCTCACACTCTGGACCCAGTCCAGAGCTCTCAGACTAGGGACCTGCCAGTGCCAGAGGGGACCCCCGGGGCCCCCCACACCACGGGGACTGCGGGAGCTTTTGTTATGGCACAGCACCAACTCAAAGATTTTTCGAGTTACTAAGTGCGATGAAGACGCAAAATGGAACTCACAGACCCCTTCTTTGCTGGCTCAGCCCAGAAAATGAAATTAAGATTCAGCCTTAGGAGTGGTGATGATGATGATGATGATGACCAGGGTGGGGTTAGTGCAAAATCTCAAAGCCCATATCACCTCCTAACTCGCTGCCAATCACAGCACTATCTGATGCTCTCACGGGTGTCTACAGAACTATCAGATGGGTGTATTGATGGACACTTGATTAATGCGCATACACCTCTCTGAATGTTTACAATGGATTGTGTTACTATATGCATTTTGTGGGAACTGCACTATACACACTTTTCTGAGAATGTTAATGTATGTGTGTGTAAACTTTATATATATTACCTACTGGCGGTCGCCAGTAGGTAGTTATAGTTAGGACCCTGTTTCCATAGGAAAACCGCAACATTCTATTTTGAATAACTTTGGCGCCGGTCGACGAATCCTCGCGAAATTTTCAAAATAGGTGGGGCGCTGCGCTCCGCTCCTACCCTGAAAGTCTCGGGGGGATTCGTCAAGCGGGGGCTGAGATAAAAGGGGGGTCCCAAAACACGTTTTTCCCATGCATTTTTCCATAGGACCTTTAGACACAGCTACAGCCCGAACGGCTGAACAGAGTTCCTTGAAATTTGGCAGAGAGGTAGTCTACAGGTCAAGGAAGTGCCTTTTGTAGGTTTGGTGTAAATCTGTTCAGTAGATTCTGAGAAAATAGCCTTTAAATCAATATATATATCTGAGCCAGCTTACGGTGCGCTTACGGTGCTTACTGATTGGCTGTTCGATCTAAGTAAACATTCGAATCGGTCGAAACCAGGAAGCGGCGGCCGCAATTTTCTCTCTCGCACTCTGAGGGGGGCAGCATAAACAAAGTCAAAAAACATCTAAAGGGGTAGTATATTTAGTTCTTAACCACCCAGCATCGATATAGGTGTCCCCCAAAAACCCCCAAGGCCAAAAAAACAATTTTAATTTTTTTCGAAAAATCGCCGATTACGCTTACCGTAAGCGTACGGTTAAAATTAAAAAAAATAAATAAATTATCCACACTTTCCCCACCCCGTGTGCAAATGGTGCCCGAAGGGCAACTTTGTGCATGGCATATCTTTATCAAGGAAACTAAAAATGAATACCTTTCACAACGAAGCACATAATATGTCCCCCATGTGCGCACGGTGCGCGAAGCGCAATGAGCGTACATGGCCCATCCCGCGTGACCACCGTGCGTGCACGGCACTAACTGCGTAAAATCGCCGATTACGCTTACCGTACGCGTACGGTTAAAATTATTAAAAAAAAAAAAATTATCCTCACTTTCCCCACCCCGTGTGCAAATGGTGCCCGAAGGGCACCATTTGAGCATGGCATATATTTTTCCAGGAAACTAAAAATGAATACCTTTCACAACGAAGCACATAATATGTCCCCCATGTGCGCACGATGCGCGAAGCGAATCTTGCGTACATGGCCCATCCCGCGTAACGTGGGCACGCGGTGCGCGCAGCGCACCGCGTGACCACCGTGCGTGCACGGCACTAACTGCGTAAAGTGGGCGCGCGGTGCGCAAAGCGCACCGCGTGCTCACTGTGCGCGCACGGTGCGCGCACGCAACGAACTGCGTTAACTGGGCGCGCACGCCACGAATGGCGTAAAGTAACTTAGCATTTAAAAAACCGTACAAATTCACTGAAAAAACCATAGGTTTCACACACGTTATAGTTAGGAATTAGCATTTAAAAAACCTTGCAAATTCACTGAAAAAACCATAGGTTTCACACAAGTTATAGTTAGCTGTACATTTCACTCGTAAAAAACCAATGAAATTCCCCCGTTATAGTTAGTGCAGGCAACTATAACTCACGCGACCGCAATCCTCTGCTGATGACATATGTGTCTTTATGAAAAAAAAATATTTGTAATATATGTATAGCTAAAATTTAATGGAAGAAGACATGGGCAAATAAGTGTCTAAATACAGTATTAGCATCAGCAGAGGATTGCGGTCGCGTGAGTTATAGTTGCCTGCACTAACTATAACGGGGGAATTTCATTGGTTTTTTACGAGTGAAATGTACAGCTAACTATAACTTGTGTGAAACCTATGGTTTTTTCAGTGAATATATATATATATATATATATATATATATATATATATATATATCCGACCAAACGAACCTCTCCGGTAGGAAAGACGTGAGCCCACACAGGTAAGTTAAAATCCGCCTCCTTTAATTTCAATAAACAAACGGCATTATGCATTTCGGCACTCCGTGCCTTCATCTGATGCCATAGCTTGTTTCAAAATGAATTGTCCACTTCAAGTAAAGAGCGTCCCTCTAAAATACACGAAGACACTCCTGCCACATTTAAAGGGGATGATCTTCAAGCTCGCTGCTCGAGTTTAACTAGCTGCAGTTACACATGTGGAAGTCCTTACCCCAGTGGGCGGTGACTGCAGCTCCCTTAGGATTGTGGTCCTTGTAGTGTTCTGGTGGCTCGTTCTACTGACCTTCACCCCACCAACAGTAATCACAGCGAGCAGGTGTGCCATCGCCTGAGTAAGCAAGGGCGCCGCGATACAATAATCACCCAGTCCTCTGGCCTCGCATTACGCTGTGAATTGCGGTGGTTCGGCGTTTTCTCAAGCGCCTTGAGATGCACCAACAGTTGCCACGGTCCGCCGAACTCTTGGGGGTGGGGGCTTGAGTGCGAGTGGCCACGCACACAACATCCGACCAAACGAACCTCTCCGGTAGGAAAGACGTGAGCCCACACAGGTAAGTTAAAATCCGCCTCCTTTAATTTCAATAAACAAACGGCATTATGCATTTCGGCACTCCGTGCCTTCATCTGATGCCATAGCTTGTTTCAAAATGAATTGTCCACTTCAAGTAAAGAGCGTCCCTCTAAAATACACGAAGACACTCCTGCCACATTTAAAGGGGATGATCTTCAAGCTCGCTGCTCGAGTTTAACTAGCTGCAGTTACACATGTGGAAGTCCTTACCCCAGTGGGCGGTGACTGCAGCTCCCTTAGGATTGTGGTCCTTGTAGTGTTCTGGTGGCTCGTTCTACTGACCTTCACCCCACCAACAGTAATCACAGCGAGCAGGTGTGCCATCGCCTGAGTAAGCAAGGGCGCCGCGATACAATAATCACCCAGTCCTCTGGCCTCGCATTACGCTGTGAATTGCGGTGGTTCGGCGTTTTCTCAAGCGCCTTGAGATGCACCAACAGTTGCCACGGTCCGCCGAACTCTTGGGGGTGGGGGCTTGAGTGCGAGTGGCCACGCACACAACATCCGACCAAACGAACCTCTCCGGTAGGAAAGACGTGAGCCCACACAGGTAAGTTAAAATCCGCCTCCTTTAATTTCAATAAACAAACGGCATTAGGCATTTCGGCACTCCGTGCCTTCATCTGATGCCATAGCTTGTTTCAAAATGAATTGTCCACTTCAAGTAAAGAGCGTCCCTCTAAAATACACGAAGACACTCCTGCCACATTTAAAGGGGATGATCTTCAAGCTCGCTGCTCGAGTTTAACTAGCTGCAGTTACACATGTGGAAGTCCTTACCCCAGTGGGCGGTGACTGCAGCTCCCTTAGGATTGTGGTCCTTGTAGTGTTCTGGTGGCTCGTTCTACTGACCTTCACCCCACCAACAGTAATCACAGCGAGCAGGTGTGCCATCGCCTGAGTAAGCAAGGGCGCCGCCATGTTTTCAGCATGTCACTCAAACCCATTTGTCCAGATATACAATTATTTTTTAACCTTAATTTGTCAAAAACTACTCAACGGATATACACCAAATCACAAAAAGCACGATCTGCGGACCAAGGTCTAGCTTCCAGACAAATTTGGTCTAATTCCGTTCAGCAGTTTTTGCGGTACAGCTTCTTAAAGAAGTTTATGGAAAATGCACTGGGATTTAGCATTTTGGGACCCCATTTTTTCTCAGCCCCCACTAGACGGATCACTCGAAACTTTTCATGAACAAACTAGACATAAAAGAGCACTTTTTTGGGAAAGTTTCATGTATATTCGTCAAAAGACGCCAAAGTTATTAGCAACAAATAATAGCATTTCCTGTGGAAACACTGGCTTAACTATAACTACCCAGAGGCGCCCGCCACTGGGTAACAACTAACCAAGATGCAAGGCACTTTGAATTAAAATGAGTGACAAATGCGGCAATTTGAACACAATAGAAAGTATATGGCTATTTTCTAAGATAGGTTTTAATTAAGTTCATAGTGCATACCAGACACTGAGTATGAAAACAATGACATATTTTTTTAAAACAAATGTTTGAAGAACACACCAGTAATGATGCATGCATTACTGTGATAAGTTAAATGCCATTAGGCCTCATCTACTCCTTAGGGGACCCTCTTTTTTTCTACAGAAACATTGGAAACAGGGAAGACAGTGACTAATGACGACAAAGCGCTTCCTGGCATTCCACACCTTCCCTCAGGTATATAAAAAACACAGAAGCAGGTAAAAGACAGGGGAGATGGTGACCTGCCATTCCACTGCTCAGTTCTCCTGGCAGATCAGAATTCATCCTTCCATTGATTCCCCTGCTCTCTAGAAATATGGGTAAGGCAGAAAAATTGAAAATAAGCACCTGTCCTGCTTCCACTTCCTCCATGGCTCTGGAAACCTGCATGGAGTGGGCGAAATGCAGGGGACATCATTGATGCTTCATTCGACTGCTCTTCACATGTCTGTGGAGACTGCAGGATGCAGGTGACCTTCATTTATCCTTCCAGCGATTCCACTGGGACTGTGGAAGACTGCCTCACATGGAAGAAAACTCCTTCCCTCAAAGCCCAAGTGACGAGGAGGAAGTCAGGGGGAGACGGTTGTCTGCTATTTCACCGTTCTAAGTTCTGTAGAGACCTGGGTTAGAAGGAGAATTGCCAGGTAGATGGCTGAGGAACATCTATCATTTCACCACATCCTTGAGGTTTGAGGAGACCTGAGGACGGCAGCTGATCGGCATTCACATTGCTACTGTTTCCCTTGGATCTATGGAGACTCTTTGGAAGGTGGAGACATAAGGAAGCAATCACAGTACCACTTCCCAGTGCCACAACCTCCGGTGCCACAGCAGTGTATTTGCAGAGTGATTTATCAGGCTTCCAACGACAGAAATCTGTAACACACTTGTCACCAATAAAAACAGTCCACATCTTCCCTATTTATCTGGAACAAACCACAACATGCACATAGAAAGTTGCCTTAAAACACACAAGCCCTAATCTTTAATGTTACAGGGCAAGCTGTTAAAAATTGAATAGAAAAAAGTTGTGTTACTCACGTGCATAGAATGGACTGGTCTTCTCTTTCTGCAAACAAAAATAAAATGAATATATTAGGAGTGTATACCAGAGTTTGAGAAAGGCAGACTGTGTTTGATAAGCCTAGAATACAACTGAATTATGCTTTTGAAATTCCATTTTATTGTCTATTGCCAAAAACAGTTTCACAAGATGATCTTGAACTGCATGCCATAGACACGTTATAACAAGCATTGTCAAAGGCAATGGAATTTGGTTTTAAAAGGCATGGGGGCATATACATAAAACCTTTTTTGGGGTCACAAACAGCTTGATTCCCAGAATCATCATTTGTGACTGCAAAAAAAGTTTTTAAAATGTACAAAACACAAATTGCGATTCAGTAACATTTTACCGAGGGGATATGTACAAAACCTTTTTTGAGATCGCAAACGAATCAGGCCAGTTGTGACCACAAAAAAGGTTTTTAAAATGCACAAAACATACATTACTATAACATGTTACAGAACATGTTACAAAATTGCAATTTGTGTTTAGCAATTCAGTATTTGGAAGGGCGTATTAAGGGCATCCCTTCCTAATGCCGATTCGCAGTGGTATGTATTGAAAGCTCTGCGAACAAATTCGCCGTAGCAAAACATTAATTTTTTCCTTTGAGGAAAATGTGCAGTATTGTAAAAAATGATTGCTTTATTAAAAAGCAGTCACAGACAAGGTAGTCTTTTCCAATGCTTTTTGAGAAAGTGAGCAGGCGGCACAAACAAAGAAGGGGAAAATAGCAAGAGAACACATGAGCCTACCATGGAGTGCTAAGTGCTAGATCAAACAAGCATTTGCAATGCATTTGGTCTCGCCTTTGGGACCTTATATGTAGTTAGCTATGCAGCATATTAGTCTGGGTGCTGAAACATCTACTGTTCTTTAACATGGGAACACATGGAGAGAAATATTGCCTTTCAGCGGGAAATGGTATAGTCCAAAGCTCTGTCAAAAGCTCTGTTTTTAATATAAAAGCAGGGCCTTCGGTGGTCATATCACTGCAAATACATGATTTCAAAAAAATATTATTGTCTACGGGTGCTCATGGAAGACAACTTCTATGGACTGGAATCTAGAGAATGCTAAAGTGATTCTGGTATTTTACTGACCTCAGCTGTTCGTTTTCTATCAAGAAAGTTAAATAGAAGCAGTTGCCAGAAAAATACAAAAAAGAAAGTCCCTCAGCAGAAAGCAATTCTGGTATTTTACTGACCTCTGCTGGTCGTTTCCTTTCAAGACAGTTAAATAGAGGCAGTTGAACTGAAAAAAGTCCCTAAGCGGAAGCAGACAAGTCCTAGGGCTGATCTCCAGAGTCCAGAGCCCATAAAGTACACATATAAGTATATACTAAAGTATATACTAAAGTATATATACTACAGTATATACTAAAGTATATACAAGAGGTCTCGAATGCTCAACCTAAAAAGAGTTCCCTGAGGTATAGAATGGAAGGATACTATGAGAGCTAAATTCTTTTAGGTGGGACAAATACAATAGTAGGTGGCGGGAAACCATCAAATCAAGATCCACTGAGATGGACAACAAAGCCACTGAATCATGGGCAGTGGGTTGACCCAAAGCCCACTCTATGTATGTTGGAAACAAGGGGTATGGCTAACAAAAAAACGAAAACTGTCTGTGGTAAGACCTAAAAATGACGAGCTGTCTTTAAATTGCGACATAAGGTTGCCAATAAATAGCTTAACAAGCAATCGTGCACAGATTGACACAAAATAAGGACCACCAGACCCTCCTACTTACTCTATTTTCCGGCCTGGCCCAACATAATAGAAACAATCAACTGGTGTATGTCACAGTAAAGCTTTGGAAAGTGTAAGGGCTGAACCGTGCCACATTTTCAGCACATGATCTATGTTCATGATAACTATTTTTATTTATTGTATGTATGTTTATATGATGTGGGCGACTAATGATCCTTGTTCAAGACCTCTTTGACCTATGTTGGACACCACTTATTAAGGTTGGCTAAAACATTTACCTGAAATAGAAAACAGACAGATTCCTCCTGTTTCAGCTTTTTATATGAAAGGCCAAAACTCAAGTGATTTCCACAGTCTTCCTGGAATGCAAAGGCATCCAGGTATGTAACTGGGTATCAGACATTGTGACTGGCCTGCATGCAAGGTTCAGTTCAGAGTGGGCACAGTGTGGCAGTCAGATTGCCTAAAACACCAATATATTGTAACTAACTCTCAGTCGCCACCTTGCAAACCATCAGACTAGCCACGGTTGAGTGGTCAGCGACATTGTCTGAAACATCCTGCGGTATTCTAGTTCTAGCTCTGCTGCCTAGGAATGCATGAGGTGCCCCACAGAGGGGCACAACTCACAGGGGCCTCTATGCCATTGCATTTTCTATGGTGGTCCTTCCTTCCTGTCGTTCAGTTATTGTGTTCGTCTGAACAGTTGTGGCTGCTTTCAGCCGCCAATACCCCTAGGTGAAAGAAGTAAAAGTATTAAAGGCTTAAATTCACTTCTAGGCCATTTTAAAATATTGAAATAAATAATGAAAACTGCTGGACTCATTTGGATGACTCTGACTCCATTCCTGGTGCACCTTCCTTACTCATGAGAATCTGTTTTTCTGGACCCCAGTAGAGCCTACCTGCGGAAAGCTCTGGAAGTGAATGCACAGGACATTAATTGGTTATAGACAGGGATCGAGGTGCTGAACCTTAGGTCAGCCGCTGTTGGGTGTGTGTTTTTTTCCCCATACTTTCTATGATGCCTATCACTCAATACACGTGATTGTTATGAACTCAACAGGCAGTAATAACCTATAAGCCACATGACCAGAGGCTGTTCATATATGTGTGTCACTCAAACACTTTTTGGGAATTTCTTTCTTTCCCTGAGAGTTTGGTAAGTTTCACTATATCGCAATGGTGTGCACCCTGAATATCGAGACCAGAATATTGATTGAACGACATATAGAGGACAAAATATCGCATCCAAAATATCGATAGGTAAGTGAGTACAGATTTTCAATACCTAACACCAAATATATACACCTACCCAATTAACCCCTTGGCTGCGGCAGGAATTCCGCCGCAGCGCTGGGGGGGGGGTTGGGGGCAGCGCGGTGGCGCTGTGCTCATGACGGAGCCGCTCCGTCATGAGCCACGGTTGAGCTGTGCTCATGACGGAGTGGTTCCGTCATGACTCCTCCCACTGCGCTAATCGCCCGCACAGGCGGGGAATCAGCGCAGCGTGGGAGGAGCGGCGGCCAACGGCCGCAGCATGACGGAACCACTCCGTCATGAGCACACGGCACCCGTGGCTCATGACGGAGTGACTCCGTCATGAGCGCTGAAGGGGTTAATATACACCCTCAAGCACTGTAGATGTGGAGATAGGAATAGTAAATCTATACTTCCCTATATGCCTTACCTTTCAAAATTACAATATTCTGTCCTCGATAGTCTTGTACCACTATTTACTGGGTGCCGGTATTTAGTAATCCAACCTACAGCAATATAGATTGACAAACAATGTTTGGCAGGGAATCTTGGCAAAGAGGGCTTCTGAAATCTTAGCCATTGGTAGTTTGATTGACGAGTGACAGTCCTTGCATGGGTGGAATCACCATCAGACACTCACATCCCAGAAAGTGATTGAGTGCCATTATATTAAATGCATGTGTTTAAGAAGAAGGCAGATTCTGAGACTATCGCACAAGTATGTAGCTGAATCCCATTGATGTAAAAGGACCACCTGTATAAGAGTGGCATTTTCCAGACCCCAACCCATGCAGATAACCATAGGTTTCTTGAACATGATTCAACTCATTTTTCTATCTCAACCATTGTGGAAACTCTTGCACCCAAAACCAGGAAGCGAATTCAAATAATCATAACAAAGTTAACAACTCTAAAAGACAGTACCTCCGATCCCTAGAACATAATTTGGACAAAACACCTCAACACCAGGTTACCAGGACCTTAAAACCAGACAGAAAGAGGTGGAGCTAGCTACCCAGCAAGTTCCTTTTCATGCAGTGGGCCAGGTGAAGGCAAGCTTGTTGGGGCCCAACTGAGGTGAATACGAATGGCAAAAGCGGATGTGAACCTATGAGCAACTTTGCCTTGTCACATTGCCGCACCTCAAGCTGAAAATTGAGGGTTCCCACTGCTGAGTCTCTGACATACATCCAAGATGGCGCCACAGAGATGCTTGCTGTTTCTGATAGCACTTAAGCATGACCTATGACTCAGAGGTGGAGCAGCGAGGTTCCTCGACTATGTAGCTGTCAATTGGAGTGGCTGCTGGCTCCAGTCCCAAAGGTTTTGGGTGCCCTCAGTGAACTGGTGATGAGGGGTGCCCAGGGGAAGTTCCCAGGCGAGTGCCTCAAGGAGAGGCAGAGGTCCGTGGACTTTTGACTGCTGCTTTACTACTGAGAATGTGGGTAAATGCTGCCTCTGGGGCAATTCAACCTGCTTCTGTGAGGTCCTGTTGCACAAGATCAGGCCCTCTTTACAAAGACTGAAGATACCCGAATACAGTATAACATGCCCGCTATAAAAAAAAGGCTAAAAGCATTAGAGACAACTGTAACTTTTTCTCACCAAAAGTTTCCTATGTCAATAGACAACTTGGCACAATGGGAAATAAAACTCGCTCGAAAGCAGCCCAGCTGACTCACAGTGGGACGCTCATTATGGATACACTGAACAACGTGAGTTAGTCTGTGACCATCGTCAACAAGAGAATGGCAAAAATGGAGGCCCACTTTGACAATTTAGTATCAAGGACCACAAGTACTAAAACTAGAGCTGTAGTACTGGAGGAGGTACTAACAACTGTGGATTCTTGTGGGCCAGCATGTCGAGAATAGGCACCATGTTCTGAGATAATGCATGACACAAATATAGTCCCGGGTCGACTGTCTAGAGAATACACTGACAGCTAATAGGATCAGAGTGTTGGGTGATATGTTTTGAAACAGGCAGATTCTGAAATTCTCAGACCCAGGTGGAAAGCCCCGGAGCGCATGGACGAAATATAGGTTATAAATTATAAAGAAAGAACTTCTCTGTATGGACCTTCAGATTTTTTGGTTGTGTCCAGCCCAGCTATGTATTGAGAAAGGGGTTACAGTTTATGCTTCACACATATACCGTCTGCACGAAAGTACAAGGAGGCCAAGCGAGAACACCAGTATGGCCAGGTCCCTGGAGCTTGTACCACCTGAATGTAGAATGAACCTTTCTGTTGGGGTTCAGTATGATTTTCTTCCTCCTGCACTGGTGCAACTGAGGGGAGATATGCGGGTAGAGTTTGCTTGTTGGTACTTGTGATGTCTTTGGTTCATCCTCCAATTCTTCCTGCTTTCTCTCTTTCCTCTTGATTCTACTAGGGTAGGATGGGACTTTTGTTGTATCTGTTCTACTGAACTATTCTATAGAGAAGTGCCATGTTGATACCAGGCAACGTTGCATGGGTATATTTGAGAAATGTTTACTTCTTATGCTCAGCAAAAAACACAAACCCTGATAATTCACACAGGAAAAAGAAGCAAAACAAATATCTTAAATAGAAAGCCTACCTCCCTTCTAAACCAATTGAAAACTCTAAAAATAATCAATAAACAAACAAACTGCTGACTTATGCAGAACTTCAGCTCTGCTAAAAGACATTACTACTGTAATGAACTGGCCAAATTCTTTGGTGATTAGATACATATAACACGTAAGGTGACTGCTGAAGACCTAGATATCCTCTGTCATTCAGACTAAAAGCCGAACAAAAAGGTTCCAACTGGCAATTAGGAACAAGTTCATTTACCTCTCTCTTAATAGGAGATCTGGAAGAAATAGTAGCCTCCAGCTGCCAACGAACCACAATTCGTCTTCACCTAGCTCGGTCAGCAACTACCTCCTTAACTGCACCATGGAAGAATTTAATCAAAATTCCTCTTTTGACCTGGAACAGCCTACATTTCTCTAAAGAAAGGAATAATCAACCTACAACCTAAAAAACAAGGCTTACTCTGACTGCATCAGAAAATGTTGCTTCGTAGGCTAAACTTTTGCGGTGAAAATCATAAAGAAATCTGTAGCCAAGAAGCTAAATAAATATATTTAAAAAAACAATCTCCTGGCAACTATCAGTCAGGTGTCACTAATGTCGTACTGCAGATAAGGCCACATTAAGCATCACTGACAATACCTATCAAATGATGGACGGTATTAACTTTGTTTATTGGTCCGAATTCAATTGTCAACAATGTTGGGTGACTTTGGCATTTGCTGAACACCGTCTCCTCACATTGTGGCCTTGTTGGGATGGTTCTTTACTCATTCATATCTTTTCCGCTTCATCATGGCCAAATGATAAATATTCCTGAAGCCATACTCACAATATGAAAAACTATTTTTGAAGAGGCAGTAACTTAAACTAAATTTGAACGAAACGGAATCATTGCTAATTGATGTCAACCTCGAACACTATACTCAAAAAGTTTGGTTTACGCACCTCAAAGAAGTGGGTCTTTTCTCTGAAATGATACAGAATGCCAAATCCCAGAACTTCATGCGAGGTACTAGACTGGCATGCGTAAAATCTTTGGGTAAGTATGCGCAACACCAATCAGGACTCTTTAAATCAATCAAGAGACTCATTTCTGAAGACTGTTTTATGTAGGCCGCACAGGCGCTGATAATCTGAAGACTAGAACATTGCTATCAAATAGCCCCACAGAAAGCTGTCTTTCAAGCAGCTCCAAGACGCTTCACAAGCACAAGGATATTTAGGGGATCAGGGCTCCCATGGCAAGCGCACTCTGCTTACAGATCTTCCAGCATCATAATCAATTCTCTGAAACGAATAAACCCCACTATCCAATCTTAGAAACAAATTAATACTATCAGGCAGACAGGGACACCCGTGCAGCAACCATTGACAACTGGCAGCAATTTGGAGCAACAAAGCCTCCACATTTCCTGATTCTTTTCTGGGTTTGCTTAAAGGATCTGGAATGGTATCCCACTAAATATCAGAAAGGGACCATCATTCACATCTTTCGAAAACCACTTAAAATCACCCCATTCTGAAAGAGCTAACCACATCTTAACGGCCTCCTGTACACTTCTACAATATATTGCTTACTATCCACAAGCTTTGATTTACTGGCATTCCAATGAAGCCATCTACTGAGACGATACAACAGCATCCGTACTGGCCAACCTCTACATAGAACATGCCTCTTGTTCCCTATAGTAGAACATCCCCAAAACTAACAAATGTGTGTTACACCATGTTCCATGTTAATTTAAATTGTAAATGTGTTGATGGTCATGTTCCTTCCAGGTTTTATGTAAAGAGCTCTAAAATCCTCTTTCACTGTGTTGATATATAGCAAAATCTAAATTTGAAAAAAACCTTGGAATAGAAACATCTCGCCAGCTTTTCAGCTGGGAGAGGCAATGTGTGACTGTCCCATACAATTTGGGAAACTCTAATCCCAAAAACAGTGGCACAAACAATGTTGACAACTGGGACTTCATTTGTCTCCTTCTTGAAATGTGTGCAACTCAAGAATCGCACCGGGCGCGAGCATGTCAATAATTACACGTGAACATCGCACTAAATACGAGTGCAACCACATACATACACATCCTTTATGGCATCCTGCCTCTTCTGCACCTCCTTCAAAAAACTGCCATTCTGCAGGCAGCTGCCATTTTTAGGATCAGTTTCTACGTGGAAAGTTATGGGGTCTTGTAGCAAATACTGTGACCAAGATCTACTGCATGCAAAGTATTGACACTCACTTCCGCCAAGGCCTGAAACAGAGGGAGCATATCTCCAAGCATTGTTGTCACTGTACTGCCTCCCAGTACATTAAAGCAATAAATGTAAGAAATGTATTACAGGTGTAAAATTTCCGTCATGGACAAGCACCCACCTACCTCTCTAATTTGTCGACGTCATACTGGTTGACCAAACGTGTAATGTTGGCCACACAACATAAAGTATCAAGACACCTGGAAACATACTAAAGGTTTTAGGGTAAAACACTACATGTACAAAGCTCCTCCATATGGAACTCGCATTCTTTTTATTGATCACTTCTTTCAGACACTTAAAAAGAAAGATAATCGTGTAACGAAGTCTCCGGCCTTCATTACTGATAACTCATGTTGCCAGTGACCGACTTGCTATATTATCAAATGTCTGAACACTTTTAGGACCAGATCCTCTATGGCTATCTCTTGCCTTGCCGAGTTTGTTTAAGTGACCTCCAGGCTCCATGTGGGCTACACAAATTGTTAAACAACATAAAATAAATAAACAATTCCAAGCTAAAAGAACTATTTTGTGCTTCTGGTGCGTACAAATGAACCACTTCTTTGTGATGAACGTTGTGTCTGGTCCTTTACACTTTGTGGGGGATCAGCAACTAAATGTGTCTGGAATCCTTAGTTCTTAGTTGGGTGAATGTTGGCAAGCGTCAATCTGAAATGGCTGCCTGTGTTAATGAGCAGACCACACACTTTGGACAGTTCGACACCATGATGTCCTTATCACGTTGTGTGGCCTACACAATGTTGGGAGGAACACCATGCACCTAGATAAAGATCTCATCAAAACTGGCCTGAAGCAGATTCCAAGAAACAGGTACAAGCTGGGTTTCCGGCAAGGGTTCAAGTGCAGATGTGAACATGCTCTCAGGAGCCAGGTGCAACCTGTTGGAATTATCTTTTGGAATCATCGTTTGGATGTGTGCCCATGACAGCACACAAAAGAGCTCAAAGCCAAATGAATTACATTAGTCAACTGGTGGAATAATGTAGATCTCTGAAGTGAAGGAGACACCTAGTTAGCAAACGTCACATTCTGGCCAAGGAGTTAGTCTATGAGGTGGCGAAAACGTGACATTTTAGGGGTACCTCACCAAATTTTGGAAGCAGGTGGCAACATTGTGTTCTATCCCACTGTAGTCAACAAGGCAATATGACTTCATGGCATCTGATAAAGAGCATTGGTGCAAGAAAATTGAACTGTAATGAAGATTTACTTGTGCTAAGAGGCCCCAAGAACAAGGAAAACTGAGTTTACATCTTATATTAGTGTACAAGCCCCAATAATGACCGTCTGTTGATCATATATAACATTGACAGTATTTTTTGGATATGGCAGTCTCTTTAAAATCAATGTCCTCAAAATAGCACAACATAAATCTTGGTTAGGTCAGAGGTTCCATGGGACACAGGACACCACTCTAAAGGCATATCCCTGAGATAGCTGATCCCCATGGGAAAACAAAAAATTAAATCCATTATTTTCCAATGGAAGGGCCCCAGAGTCCTTTAGGGGTCAATTACATTCATGATTTAAAATACAGAGGAGGTAATCCAATCCATGTCATTATCCCTCTATTCCAATTTTCAACCGTTATATTGATTTACACAAGGTTCCATATATACAACACAATTAGTCTGATATGTATTTCTAAAAAGATTACAATTGTATTCACGAAGGAACTTCTTTTTTTATTTCAAAGTATTTTATTGTTATTCGCAGACACAAAAATAAGGAGGAGGAAAAAACAGCAGGGTATTGGACATTCATAATGATAAAGATACTTGTGAAACAAGCGTACATTCAAGAATAGAACTAAATATAATCATCTGGTTATGGATCCAAACACATTTGTAATTACAAGGATCTTAATTGAAGTGAACCGGGGGTGGGGAGGGGAGGGGTTGGGTAGATGGAAGGAGGGGAGGAGGGGGAGAGGGATGACATAAGGGTACCCCAGAAAGAGACAGGGATAGAAGAGAGAGAGAGAAATAGAGGAGATATTGGATGACAATCCATTTAGGTTGAATTTCTGATGTGATTCTCTTGTTGGTGAAGTTCAGTGACTTGTAGATTGAGGATGTAGCATGGGGCATTTTAATTAATTTAAGAAGTATGGGGATTAGGTCCAAGTTGTTTGGGGTGGGTTGTTTTTCATCGCAACCTTTAGTTTGAGGAAGTTATAAAATTCAATGTTTTCGAGATTGTGGGGGCTCTGTAATTCTGCAAATGTTTTAGAAAAAGTAGGTGGGCCAAGGTCTTTGAGGAACAAGATATTATTAGTTGACCAAGATGTCCAAGGGGTAGAAGAGCGACTTATTTTAATTTTTGCATTGTTCTATAGGGAAGCATAGTCTGAGTTTTGGATATTATGCAGGAGCTTATTATCCAATGACTTGAGGGCCGAGATAGTGTTCTTGAGAATAGTGTGAGAGTGTTGTAGTGGTACTGATTTCATAGTGAGCAGTGAGTTGAAAGCATATGATTTTGTCAGTGCTTCCTCAATATGAACCCAAAGTAAAGTTTCTAGTGTTATAGGGTATGACCACCAAGTGGCTTACTTAATTAAAAAGGTAAGTTGGTATTTTAAAAAGTTGGGAATGTTAAGGCCTTCGAGCTTTTATTTAGTTTTAGTTTCTTGAGTGCTAATCTATCTTCTTTTCCTTTCCAGAAAAATTCGGAAATTGTGGCGTCAATATTATTAAAGAAGGCGTTTGATAGTTTTAGAGGGAGCATGGACATAATAACATTTATTTGTGAGGTCAATCATAATTTTAATACATTTTACGCAACCCCACCAGGTCATAAATTTCGGCGACCAGGCTGTCAGAGTGTCTGAATTACCATGTAAAATGCAGCAAAGTTCTAGAATATTGTGATAAACTCAAAGGTGATACAATACTTTTGCAAGAAACTAAATTGGGACACAAAGATTGGAACACCTTATGATATCAAGGTATACAGACCATCTCCACCTCCCCTGCCAATAATAGAAAAAATTGGGTCATTATTCTGATAACTAAAAAAAGTTAATATAAAAGATGTGGACAGCACCCATGACAATGACGGCAGGGGACTAATCATCCACGTTAAAAACAGTCACTCCTCATTCTATATTATAAATATATACGCCCATACAGCTGACAACCCTGACTACTGGATCACTCTAAATAAACAACTGTGCAAACTGCCAAATAACTATAACATTCTCCTTGCAGGAGATTTTAACCTCCCATGCAAGGCCATATTAGATAGGAACTCCACTTGCCAATATAGACCACACAAATCACAAACAAATGAGGAACCTGTGTAAGACGCATTGCCTGAATGACATTTGGTTCCACCAAAACCCAATTGGAAGCAACTTCACATTCTTCTCACACCCACACAACACGCCATCAAGAATAGACTATATCCTGACAAACAATGCACTTACACAGGCTCCCACTACCTCATCAATTGAACCAATATTAATCTCAGACCACACATGCATCTCAGTAGACCCACAAATAGATCACAACCCCCCCAGGAGGAATCAGTGGAGATTCAACTAAGAAGTTCTCAAAAATCTATCAGTTATCGACAAAATAAAAAACTCCATAAACAAAGTCTTCCTTGAGAACGACTCCAATGAAATCTCTAAAGAAACCATCTAGGTTGCCTTCGCTACCATCAGGGGAGAACACATTAGCATCATGTCCAACATAAATAAATGTACTAACAAATGCATCAATGAATTAGAACATTCAAATAAACATCTTGAGAAGAAATTCTCTGTTAACAAAAATCTGGAACTTCTGCAACAACTTGAAACGCTAAACTATGAGTACAACAAGATTTAAAGTAACAGAGCACACACCTGGGTACAACACAACAAAATACAAAACTTCAAAGATTCAAACAAGGCAGGCAAAGTGCTAGTGAATTACCTAACATTGAAAAAGAGCATAAACTACATCCCATGTATTAGTAATAAATTCTTAACTACTATCATTGACTCTACAGAAATAGCCAATGTCTTTAGAGAGTTCTATAATGACCTTCACAATCCTAACAAAATTACAACAGCCGATTGTGAGAAATATTTGGAGAAAATCCAGCTTCCAGCTCTCTCAGAATCTAACTACATTACCCTCAAACAACCTTTTTCTCATTCGGAGATTGCGAAAGCGTTACATTACCTTAAGTTAGGCAAGACACCAGGGCCTGATGGGTTCGCAGCCAGCTTTTACAAAACCTTCCAAAACAAACTAATCCGTCATCTGAAGTCCCTTTTCATTCACATTGAAAAATCAGATAAAATCACAGGCACAACCTCCGAGGCTAACATTACAGTGATTCGCAAAGACGGAAAGGACCCTCTAGAGGTCAAAAACTATAGACCCATTTTCTCCTAAACATGGACTGCAAAATATATGCGAAAATCTTGGTGACCTGACTATAGAAAATTCTACCAACCCTTATTCATAGATCACAAACTGGCTTCATTAAAGGTAGGCATGGCTTTGACAAAGTAAGACTTTTCTGCTACATCATTGAAAAAGCGAAATCTATAATATCACAGAGAAACTTTTTATTTCATCATCATCATCATCAAATTACTATATTTCAGTCAGAAACAACCTTAAAAAGTACAATACATCACAGATATGAACAACTCTTAAAAATCAAATAAAACAAGTTATAAAAATATGGAAGTAAATGTAGATCCAAGAATCAGTGACAGTAATCTTAGGAAGTGCAATAGGCGAATAATAGCAGCATTCATAAATTCAAGGTGTTACAGTAGGAGCGAATGCAGTTTCTAGCAAATAGAACCCCATGCCAACTCTAAAGCATCAGATAAAAACAGGGTATATAATATAGAAAGATATAAAACCATGCATCAAGGATCAATGATCTTTTGAAGAGTACATGAATTCAGGTGTTGCATAGCAGCAAATGCAGTTTCTATCAAATAGTACCCCAAGCCAAAGTCATATCAAGAATCTTTATATAATATAGCTGACACGTTTCAGCTTTTTATTCTCTCAGGACAATTATCAAGGACTTCTGTGTGTTTCAATTCAGCAAGGTGAATGCTTCCATCTTTTGGGCATTTTAATGCTTATTCCTCAATTGTGCTGGCACACTTTGTATGTTCTATAATCCTCAGAGAGCTGGCACACTGTATTACAACTTTCCCTGGCTATAATTGTCTCCCTATTGACTGCCTACTTGTCTCCCTTCGCCTGGGTCAGGATGGTGATTTGTTTGCTAAAATTGTTAAAGGTCCTTACTTATCATGATCTTTCACTGGTGTCCTAAAGTTCTCTTTGGGGGTATGTTAATCTTTACTGACTTAGTAAAATTAGAAACAGCGCATTCAGTGGAACGTTCAGAGCGCAACAGTTGCGCAGTCTCACGGGAAAGCAGTCCATAAGTACCAGTAGTTATAACTGCGGCTGTCGTATCAGACAATTGTCATTTTAAAGACATATGAAAAGTAGTGGTGACAGACCTAACACAATCCTTTGCTAATACAATTAATGATTGGAGTGCTAATCAATAACCCTGACCTTCGTTATTTACCTTCCTTATACATACTCACCGCTGGTTCAGCTAATTTGAACTGGCACACATGCCAGTGTTTAAAGTTTTTCTTATGAGATCACTTCTTGCTCCGCTGAATGCCAGACTGACGAATACCAAGGTTGCTTAGTCTTGACTACGTCTCATGCCTCTTTCTTCCACTACCCTACAATTTTCATCTCCATATCTCACTCCTGAATGCCCTTTTTCATCCCTGCTTTCTGCTTTTGTACCCGCTTCCCTATGTTTCTTTTCCTGTATCTTTCTCCCTTTTCTGCCTTTCTTTTTCCTGCTGTGGGACAAAGTCTGATGAAAAACAAGCATGGTCCCCATAAAATAACTGCTGGTGTCCACAACCTGCTGCCACCGGCACAAATTAAGTGCTTGCCCTCAATGAGATGGAAGTCAATTACTACGCTGTGTGCCAGCAATTCTACAATAAACACCAAGGACAGAAATAGTAACATTATTGATAATAATTTCCTTGCTTGCATAGTGCATGCTAATTCGCAGCTCCGTGGCACTACAAATCGGAGGTGCTGTTATCAACAAACACAATTATACTGTTAAAAACGATATCAAAAGTGTTAGACTGGGTCTGGTGGTTGAGTTAACTAACCATATGGTTAAACCCACTTTTCAGGAGTGGATGCATTATACTAACATACCCACTCCAAGGATGCGTGTTTAACTACATCGTCGACGGGTCGAATTCTGGCGGGTCCACTCAGCCTTTCATCTTTACAAGACGGATAAAATAAGTGCGACTGAGTTGAATAACAGAAAATATCTGTTTTCGGTCACTGGCACCAAAAGACCTTCTTGAGGGTGTGTTTGCGCTCTCTAGAAATACGTGTAATTTATGTTATGTTATGGTATGTTATGTGGTATGTTATGTTAATTCCTTCCTGCTCAGACACATCTCAGAGACTTGCTAACATACACTTATACAAAAGCATCTCAGCTCCGAGTCAAGTCCAGGAGATAGTTGACATTCAGCCTCTCCTCACAATGCATGCCCTCCAACCATCGTGTGAGCAGGCACCATGCCATCCTCTTAGACGCGTCCCGGGCCAGGACACCATATAAGAGCAACAAATGTGGGTGTTGATGGCATTCTTTGTTGGCTGGGTTCTTTCTTGGCCGGGTATGTTGAAACAACAGTCCATGCCATGCTTCCATGCCTACAGCTACGCAATGAAGCGAGGTGCTGGCGACAGGACAGTTCCTTCCCCTGATGCTTTTCTCATGTCAATGTTCCTCAAAGAGCTTCCTTTCCTCTACCCTTTAGCACTGAATTGTAGTGTAATACCACTTATATAGAGCTTACTTCCCGTGATAGGGGCCTGAAGTTCTGATGGCCATCAATATCTACGTCTGCGGCAGGGTTGTCCAATTTAAGGCCATGCTGGCCAGGATAATGTCTGATTTACAGATATACCAGGAGATGACTTTATATAAAATTACCCAAATGGGGTTCATTTAGTGAGGCTATGGTTATTCCAAAAATATGGTATGTATCTGGCCCTCCCGAGCCTATATTGGTATGGTAAGGTAAGGTAAGGTAATTTATTTATTTGTACATGATTAATTAAAATCTTTACAAAACAATAAAACGTTGCTAAAAATTGCTAAAAATTCATTATGTGCGATTTCCTCAGTTTTACAAATTTACTTAGTATTAGTTAATAATTGTAAATATTGGGCACCCCTGACCTACTGCATCCTCTGTTAGCTGAAGAGGGCGCCGCATTTACTGCGAAGGTTTTATTTGCACCCCACACACAGCTGTATTCCCACAATTTCTGTGGCGCGTCACCCTGTCGTTCTACACCTAGGTATGTGCCTTACATGCGTTCATATATACATACATATGTGGTTGGCAGGGCAGGGAATTTATCTTTACATAACCTAGGACAGGGATGTTCAAAGGCAGCCCAGGAGGGACACATCATTATCAGGTTTCAGAACAAATGAATACTGCGATTTTAAATGGAACTCCTTTACAGAAAAGCGGATGAATCCAGACCTGTGTTGGACAACTCGATTTAAAATAATAACTTGTTCTCATTCTAGAGCAGGGATGTTAAGGGTGTTACTTGACTAGAGAAACACGTGCAACCTACTATTCAATTACTCAAATATTCATCCAAATGCTTCGCTTCCTCCCTGTGCGGGCCTGTGAGTTAATGGACCTCCGCCTACGCATTGGATTGTTACGCCTCCTACCAGTCACCCAGAAAGTGGCGGGAAAGCATGGCGGTTTAGGAAAAGCAGGTTGTGGAGCACTCCATCAGAGCGTCAGAAAGGGGCGCACAATATTTCCCATGCCTCGCCTTTTGTCAGGGCCCTGCACTCGTGCTGCAAAATGGATTTATACAGGGCTTTAAGTGGGATGAAAAAACTGGAGGGTCTCTCAAAGGGGCGTGGCCAATTTAATTAAAGGTGACTTAAAAATACTTAAACTAAAAAATCTGTGCTTAGCATAGTGTGCCACACGACTTGCATCTAGATATATGATGCAACAAGTAACATCATACCTACACAACAAGCCAGGACTATTGGCTTTGTCAATGGATGTTAGTTGCAGTAGATAAATAAGCAGCAACTGTGGCTGGTATATAATATTGAAAAAGCTTCCACTTAGATCCCTGGTGACACCAGGACAGTGTTGCTGCTCCCGAGTTTCAAAAAGAGAAGGGAAATCCAGAGAGAAAATGACTCTCTTTAAAGGATTCCCCTTCCCCTACAAAGCTCACCTGGTTTGACGTCATGCCGTAACTTCTCCACTAGTGAGAAGAGGGCAGTGTGAGTAGGCGCACATGAAGTGCCTGCTGTCACTGCAGTTCGGAAAAAAGCAGACAGCAGTGACAGCAGGCACAAAACAGAGCCCAAAAGAGACCGGTTTCGAGGCCTCCTTTAAAAAACTGCTGGTGGTCAAACTCGGTGAGATCCGGCCCACTTAAAGCCCTGGATTTATAGATATTGAAGCAAACTTGTCCTGTTTATTAATGATGTGGAAGCAAACAAGGCAAAGCCATGCCACTAGATGGCGCTAGATACCATGACTGCCGTGTTTGCTCTTTCCTTTGAGGATAACTTTTTAACCTAGAAGCAGGTGCTTATTCTATAGAGGCCTCCGGTCACAGACTCAATTCAATGCTGGCTTACCGACGGATAGAGCGGTGCCCCTTTCCTGAGCGGTTGCCAGTTAGAGGTGTGGTGACTTACCTAGTAGTTACGGGTAATGTACTTTATGAAACAGGCACACCAAGAAAATCCTTGTCCCTGTATCCTTTTTTGTTACATCACTAGTTCAGTCTTTGGCAGCAGCATCATAGGTCCTGATGAAAGCCTAGCCCATTTTTAGGCACTATGGCTGAAACATGTTGACCAACTAACTTTATTTCATCACCGCGGTTTATAACTCTGACCGCTGGTGCACTACGTTTGTAATCCTGGTGAAGAACGTCTCACAATAAAGTTTCTCCTTGGCGTCCTTTAGTCAGTTTTAACTTCACTTTCCTCATAGTTTTGATTTAACTTGCGCTGCGCCCTCACTCATACTATCAGCTCTTCATATGTGGATTTAGAATATCCGATATAACATACAAAACATCCCTGAGCTCCTCCCTCTCAGAGAGGGGGTTGTAACCCCCAGAGGAACTAGGTTTTTCCTCTGGGAGGAGAATTCCAAATGATGAAGCATGTCACCTTTGGTGAGTGAGGGATTTCGACCTAAAAAGGGAAATGCCCATAGCTAGCTCTGTTGGGCTTAATTACTAGTTCTGTTTCACTTTTTTCTTTTTCTTCTGTAACTAGTCAGTAGTGGTTTTTCCACACTTGTTTGAAGTATTTTTGTGGACCTCGGGATTTCTTACTGTTTATTATTCTATAGAGGCACCACGTTAATTTTGTGACCCTCGCCCTTCAAAAACTTCTTAGATGCTTGCATGCCATTAATCATCAGATTGAGATTTTCACTGCTCAGAAACGCATTCTTTTCCCGTTGTCGCTGTTTGCCTGTCCTGATGAGGGAGCTAACAGATATTCTAATGGTTGGTATTATCACTTCTACCACTCCGCCTCTTTGTGGTCTATCCTCATCTATGCTTTCTTCTTTTACTTTCTTGTTTTAAAATGACATTGCATTGCATTTTTTTTTCTTAACTATGATGTATCATTTTCACTGCTAATCGCCTTACGCCCTTCTTAGCATAATGGATTTTTTAAGGCTACTTTTCTGTATACTTCCATTTATTTTTGTATTTAGGAGTGTTCTAAAGCTTCAAACATGACACCTGGTGAGCACTTCAGCTTGTTTGGTGGTGTTGAGGAGACATAACTCTTTTGTGGAACTCCACTGTCGGAAAAGACTAGTCCAGTCGTCTTTAAGTCGAGCCTGGGCAGCACATGCGCTACTCTGCGAGGCATGCTATATTCAGGTAGGGACTTGAAGCTCCGCCCACTCTCCGCCCATATTTTTCATTGGCTTGTGTCATTGTCCACTTTAAACTGTGGTTGTTCATTGGTCAAAAGGCTTAATAGACCTTTCTTAGTACCACCCTGTCTCATTTTGTAACCTCCCATAGCGACACCCCCTGTTACATGTGTTGTTACTCTGTAAGCTTTAACTACTGCCTCCAAGCACTATTTTCTCAAATAGCTTTGTCCTGCCTGCAACACGCTCTCTCCTAACGCTTTGTAAAATAAATTATAGCACGGTCGCTGGCATTTGCAATGCAATAGGTCACGCATTTGCGAGAGTTTAAGCTATTGGCATTGTATTTTTTTTTAAACAAATTAGATTGATTTTTCATTAAACAGGCATAGTGGCTAGGTGTACTGTGAGATGAAATCAGATAGCAGTAGCACCGATTTGGATGGTCAACTTTACAATGCATTTCACATTCGGTATTAATAGTATTATCATACCAATATCTAAATCATGCAAATGTCGGTATCAATGCATTACTTGCTACAGCCTTACAGTAGAAACTAACATGACTTACCATAGCCTTTGAGCTATTGGCATTGTAAATCACAATGCCTTTTATTTATCCATTTAAAAAACAACACATAAATAAAAGGCATTGTCATTTACAATGCCAATAGCTCGAACTCTCGTATATGTGAGACCTATTGCATAGTAAATGCTTGTTAACCTGTGGTCCGAGAACCACTGGGGGTCCCCTAGGTCTTATCTGGTGGTCTGCAATTGCTTCAAAATTTAAATAATATTAACAGATTACTAAAGTATATATAATGCAGAAAACTATAAAACTAAAAAATTTAAACTTTCTGTGAGAATGAAGGAATTTGGAATTGTAGACTAAAAATTAAGTTGTTATACTCAGATCGATTTGAGGGAGTAGTGCAATAACATCAAACAGACTATCGTGTGGATGATAGGTATGTTCAACTGAATTAATTAAAGCTCCACCCTTTCCATTAAAATTAAACTTTTGATTTTTTATATTTGTTTGTGAATGAAATAAAATATTTTATCATTTATATATTTGTATGATGAATGCTTGTTTCTGCATTTTTGTGTATCGTTTTGTGGTTCAAGTCATCGAAATTGCTTAGGCCAGAGTCTCAGCTTTCTGTTATGTCTCAATGGGGGGCCCACAGATTCCAATAATGATTGAGTGGGGGTCCCCAGATTGCAGTAATGATTATGTGGGGGTCCACAGACGTAAAAAGTTAAGAACTGCTGGACTAGTCAAAGGTACCGATTGCGGATAGAAAGATCCTTTGATGGTGCTTTGATTTGCTCTGGAAACAGTATTTTGCCAGCTTTGCTCTTTTCCAAGCTTGTTTTGATTTGTATTTATTCAGTTCCATGTTTGGTTGTTATTCACTTTTTTTTAATTAACCGACCTGTTGCTTGCTTTTCAGTGTTACTGATTTGCTCCTGGCGCTCTGCTGCCCCGTTTTCGCCTTTGCATCACCTCTTTAATTTGAGGTCCTTGGCAGGAAGAGCGCTTTATAATTAAAGCATTCATTCATTGATCTTGTAGCACCTCCCTTCCCACGCACTATTCCTGTCCCAGTGCCAGTTTCATTGTTGGGCTTTGTTGGCACCAGAAGAGTTTAAAACAGGGCAACTCTGGAAAGGTTACACAGTTCATGCCATGCTATGGCAAACGATACATTGTAATTGTAAATTGTATTTATATAGCGCTTACTAACCCTTAAAGAGCTTTTTCAAGTGGCACGCTACTCGTTAACCCAAGCTTAGAGGTAAATAGGTAGCAGCTTAGTAACTTGTGCCTCCTTTTCTTTGTAGGATTAGTTGTGTTAAGTTTGTACTATTGAGATCTCTGCATTTACTCGAGTGTTTTCTTTTTTTTTTTTTTTTTTTTTTTTTTTTAATTTTTATTGAACAATAATTCGGTTACACGCACGGGCCTACAACCACCAGGGCCGGCTGCTAGGTACAGAATGAAATATACATTTATCATGGCTGCAGTCAAGTCCCGGGGCGCAGCCCCGTAGTGGCTCCGGATAGTTCTAAAGGAACAGGAGACTTAAGTCCAACAGACACAAAAACTAAAAGAAAAACAAAAGGCGAGGCATAAGGGCAAACAGTGCGGATCAGGCTTCCTCCGGGGAACTCCAGTGCAGACCATTAAGCAGCCGGCAAAAGGAAGGAGTACCGGGAGGCTGGGGACGGGGGGGGGGGGTCAAGGGAGATGAACGTCCATATGTAGTTATTCCAAAAGGTGCCAGGAACCATCAGGGGTCAGGGGGACATGGCGATATCGGTGTCCACCAGGGGGGGCGTACAGATACCCCCGCAATACGCATTCCATTGCCCCCAGATTCTACCCCATGCCCCCGGCTTACCACGGGCCACATACACAGTCTTCTCCCTGAACATACACCAGTCCATATTCTCCTTCCATACTGACACGGTGGGCGGCCGTTGGGCGCCCCAAAGCTGCGCTATATCTCTCTTGGCAATCATGTTCCCTAGGGCCGCCCACCGAGTCTGAGCCGCGCTGTAATCATTGGGCTCCCACACATTCAGGACACAGCGACACAGCGACGCACCTCCGGCAGCAGCACAACCCCAGTGACCTGTCCCATAACCATATGGACCCGGCGCCAGTAGTCCGCCACCTCGCGGCACTCCCACAGGATATGGAGAAAGGTGGCGCTGAGCCCACAACCCCGCTTACAGAGCCCGTCGTCGGAAAATCCCATCGAGACCAAGCGAGGACCCGTCACATACACCCGGTGAAGAATCTTGAGCTGTACCAACCGGAGACGGGCCGGAATGGCGACCTCCTTGGGGGACGACAGTGCAGACTGCCAGTCCTCGTCATCCAATTCCACCCCGTCCCCCGTCCAAGCCTCCCGGAGGCGCACAAAGAGGTCAGCCCGATGATTAATCAGTTTTTTATAAGTTAAAGAAATAGTACTGTCAGGGACATGTCCGTCAAGTATGCGGTCCTCGAGGGGCGAGGAAACCGGGATCTTGGTCCCCTCCCCAAAGACCGAGAGCAGGGCGTGTCGAACCTGGGCATAGCGGAAGAACTCCCTGTCCGTAAGCTCGTATTCGGCCTGGAGCACCGCGAAAGTCTTAACCGTGCCCTTATGCCACAGGTCTCCCACTTTGCTGATACCAATCGTATCCCACTGGTCAAACCCCTTCGTAGTCCAGAGGCTGCCCAGGCGGTCGGAGGCAAACAAAGGAGTAGCACATGTTAGTCGCTCACTCCAGCCCGTGGCCGCAGTGGCAGCCCTCCAGGTCCGCACCGCAATCTTAGTAGGACCCGTAAGGGTCCGGCCAGCCGAGCGGGAGTAAAGTGCCCTGTTATAGTTCCCGCCGGGAAGCAGGAACTTGTCCATCTCATACGCCGGATTCAAGCCAGGCGCATACGTGGCATGGTTAATGGCCGCTAGCTGCGAGGCCCAATAGTACCTGCGAATGTCAGGAAGCGCGATGCCCCCGTCGTACCAGGGGAGAGTAAGCTTAGCAAGAGCAATACGCGCCCGCCCGTCCCACACCAGTCTCCTCTGCAGGCTCTCCACCTCCCGAAAGTAGGCCACCGGGATAACGTCGAAGGAGTTCTGGAGTGCATAGAGGAACCTGGGAAGGGACATCATTTTGAACAGCGCGGCCCGACCCAGCGGGGACAGGGGCAGCCTGCACCACCGGGCCGTGTCCTCCCGCAATCGCCGGAGTGGACGCAGGAGATTCTGCTCATAGCGAGCCACCGGGTCCAGCGAAACGTATATCCCCAGGTACTTAAAGCCGCTCAGAGATATTTGGATCGGAAGCCGAGGCGGCAGGAGAGGAGGACCACCAGAGATAGGATAGACGCAGGATTTAGACCAATTGATCGTGAGACCCGAATTGTACCCAAAGGAAGTCAGAACATCAAAGAGGACGTTGAGCGACTGCCGCGGTGAGGTGAGATACAGGAGAATATCGTCCGCATACAGCGAGACCCGATCTTCGAAGCCCGGGGCCCACCGGATCCCCCTAAGCGAGGGCTCCCAGCGGAGCCAAGCAGCGAGTGGCTCCAGGGCGAGAGCAAAGAGCAAAGGGGACAACGGGCACCCCTGCCTCGTGCCCCTGCCGAGGGCAAAGGGCCGAGAGACCCGCCCATTCACCACCACCTGAGCCATGGGTCCCGTGTAAAGAAGCTTCACCCAGCCAATAAATCCTTCCCCAAAGCCAAATTTAGCCAGGACAGCCCAGAGGAATGGCCACTCGATGGTGTCAAAAGCCATCGTGGCATCCAAAGAAACCAGCACGGCCGGTTCGGAGAGGAGCTCCGCCCTGGCCAGGGCGCCGTGAAGACGCCGCAAGTTAAGAGCGGTGTTGCGATGCGGGATGAAGCCGCATTGGTCCGGATGAATAAGATCGCACACGACGCTCAACAAACGATTGGCAAGGACTTTCGCCAGAATTTTAGGCTCTGCATTTAGCAGTGAAATAGGCCGGTAAGAAGTACAACGGTCTCGCGGCTTGCCCTCCTTGGGGATCACGACTATCGTAGCCAAACGCTGGTCAGCCGGAAGGGAACCCGCCGCAAGAGACTCACGGAACATGCGACTGAGGAAGGGCGCAAGCTTATCAGGGCGCAATTTATATAGCTCAATGGGCAGACCGTTGGGACCCATAGCCTTGCCCGAGCGAAGGGAGCGGATCGCGGTCGCTATTTCATCCGCCGACAAGGGGGCGTCCAGCCGCTCACGGTCCTCAACGGACAGGCCGGGCAAGGCAATATCCCTCAGTAGAAGGCGAGAGTCGTCCTCATCTCTGTCAGTCACTGGGGAGTACACAGCCCGGAGGTGGTCGGCGAAACAGTCCACAATCTCATCCGGCTCAGTCACACACACACCATCCGCAGCACGCAACTCCGGGACCACACGATTCACTCTCTCCTTTTTGTCCAGCCACGCAATCAACTTTCCCGCCTTGTCCCCGGCGTCGTACAGTCGACCCTGCTGCTCCCTATACATAGTTTTGGCCGCGTCAGTGACCAGGGACCTATATTCAAACTGTTTCAGGCTAAGGGCATGGAGCCCGTCCGGAGTGACATTCGCCTCCAAGGCCGACTCCAGCCCCGAGATGTCAGTCTCCAGCCTCACCACTGCCTCACTCTTGACCTTCTTAGCCACCACTATCTGGGAGAGGGCGTGTCCGCGGATCACGGTTTTAAAGGCTTCCCACAGGGACATTGCAGACGACACCGACCCCTCGTTATCAAGGAAGTATTGGTCCATAGCCTTAACCAGGCTGTCGCGAGTCGTAGGGTCTCGCAGGTACCATGGGTTAATGGGAGCGATCCGCCCTGCAGACCGCGACCCGGTGTCAAAAAGAAGCCACAGCGGAGAATGGTCGGAGATACCCCGCGCCAGGTGCCTGACCTCTCTAATCCGACCAGTCTGCGCCGCGGGCATAAGGAAGTAGTCTAGCCTAGAGAGACTCCCATGCGCCCCCGAGTGAAAGGTGAACTGACATTGGGTCGGATGCATTAATCTCCAGCTATCCACCAGGCCGAAGGTCTCCAACATCCCACCCAGCCATGCCTGGGCAGCGGGGAGGGTCCTTGGTGGGTGACGATCTAGTTCACCCGAAACCACAGAGTTAAAGTCCCCGCCCATGAGCAGGAGGCCGTCCGGAAGGTCAAGCAGCATTCGACCCAAGTCAGTGAAGGTGGAGTTCTGGAGGCCCGGGGGGACGTAAACTGAAACCAGGGTAAGGGGCTGCCCCTCCCACCTCCCAATCAAACACACATAGCGCCCTCTGTCATCCGAGACTATCTTAGTGATCTCCACCGGAAGGGAGGTTCGCAGGAGAATGCCCACCCCCCTGGAACCAGTTGTGAAACCAGAATGGGCTACGAGGCGATATCCCCCCCTGTTCATTGCATGACAAACATTGCCAACCAGATGCGTCTCCTGGAGAAACACCACATCAGGAGTCAAACGACGCAAATATTGCAGCACTACACCCCGCTTGATACGGCCCCCAACCCATTGACGTTCCATGACATAAGCCTCAACCCGTCCTCCCCCATCCCCCCCAATAAATCAAGGGTCCCCCAGCCTGCAGCACAGTTCCCAGATGTGGACAAAAATCAATAGCTCGCCCTGTAAACAAAAAACACACAACAAAACAACCCCTCCTCCCCCCCAACCCCACCCCAAGTCCAACTCCCCCCACCCTGCACCCCTGCGGGCCAAAAAACCCCCCCAACTTGCAGTGTGCCTGTCGCCCCACTAACCCCATTCTACGAAAAGACCCCGGAGGAGGAAAGGGACCCGTCCCCGCCCGCCCCCCTCACAGGTCCTAATGAAACACAATGTACAAAAGAAGTAAGACCCAACTGAACAGTACAAAACGGCAAAATCAAGGACCAAAAGTCATTCTAAAGGGGACCCGTCACCTGCGGTGCCCGCAGAGGGTCCGGGACGGCCACCTCCGTCCGGCAGCGAGTCTAGCCAGTCACTTGCGGCCACAGGAGAGTCAAAAAAGGCTGTCCGATCCCCATGTTCCACTCGGAGTTTTGCAGGGTAGAGCATCGAATACTTTAGGCCCAGCTCGCGGAGACGACGCTTCACCCCTTGGAATCCCATCCGCTGTTTCTGGACCAGTTGCGTGAAGTCCGGGTAAAAATTGATGGTCGAGTTCTCATGACGAACCGGGCCGTGGGTCCGTGAGGCCTGCAGAATAGCGTCGCGGTCCCTGTAGTGGAATAGTTTGGCCACGATAGGCCTCGGGGGGGCCCCCGGCCGTGGCCGACCGCCCGGAACTCGATGGGCCCGCTCCACGGCAAAGAACTTACTTAGGCCAGCCGGGGACAACTGTTGCAGGATAAGTTCCTCGACCACGAGGTCAACCGGGCGGCCGTCGGAGGACTCCGGTACACCTATGACGCGGATGTTGTTGCGTCGGGCCCGTCCCTCGAAGTCCTCAAGCCGCCGGGCCATATGATCATTGACCACCCTGATGTCTCCAAGCGCGGCCCGCAGATCCGACACCTCCGCACCGAGGGTGGAGGTCCGTGTATCGAGGGCCTGGACCCTCTCGTTTGTTTTGGAGAGGTCGGCCCGGATCAGGGTGACATCAACCGCGACGGTGTCGATCTTACGGGCCAGGGCCTCGTATTGCGTGGCGATGGTTTCCCTGATGCCAGCAATGGCGCCCATAATGTCCTGCAGGGAAGGTTCCGTAGAGACGTTCGTGCCTCCCCCTGCAGCGTCCGGGGGGAGGCCAGCAGCGCCAGGGGACCCTCTGCCCTGGGTGTAGCGGTCCATGTTGTTGCTCTGGACCGCTCCCCCGCGGAGGGAGGCCTTGGTCTTGCGCCCCTCGGGACCCCCTTTGCCCCCCATGTGAACACGGCCACTCAAAGGGACCTCCAACCAAGAGGTGTAAGGGCGCCAGCAAGAAGACCTCAAAATGTCTGTATAGGGGGTCCGAGGCTATAGGCACTCTAGTGGCAGGTGGAGGAAAACCTCGTGCAGAGGCCCAGGAAGCACCTCTCCACCCCGAGCGCACCCGCCAGCTGGTCTCCTGAAGTCCAAAACCGAAACCGAAAGTGGTGGATCGGCAACTGGTACCGCGCTGAAGCCGCTGTTGTTCAATTGCAGCCCGGCCCCACGGGTCACCTTCACCCCGGTCACCTCCGTCGGGTGGGTCCCAAAAGTTCCGACGACGACAACTCAGGATTCCCAGGTCCGAATTGATTTTTGAAAAGAGATATGTGTTCAGCTGGTCTTCATCTCCCAGATTCCATAAACCACATCAGGATATTCTCAGGATAAATTCCGAGGAGCAGAAAGGGTCCGGGGAGCCCTGTGCTCACGCGACCATCTTGGATGCGCGCTAGGCTCCTCCCTCGAGTGTTTTCAATAGGTGTAGATTGATTGAAATAGATTAGTAAAGAAAAACTGTGAGTTGTTGTACATGTTTTTTCCTAAGCCAAAACACTAACACATAAGCCCTTACACATTATACTACTGGCTTAAAAGCCAAATCGGTAGGCGTCAAAGAAAGAGTTTGTCATGGATAAACACTCATTCACATTAACTCTATTCCCCACACCCCAAATGAGAACTATTTTGCACCGGGTGGTTTTTATTCATTGGATATTTACATATGTATTACCAGAATGCACATGGCGTACAATACTATAATTGTTTCTGGTAGGAGTAGTAACAGAAAGGTTGGAGGGAAGGAGAGTGATGGAAGGAGGAAAGGAGGAAAGGACAGAGGTAGCGGAAGAAGGAAAATAAAGGATTAAGGGAAGAAGGAAGGAAGGGAGGGAGGGAGTGAGGAAGGGAGGGAGGGAAGAAGGAAGGAAGGAAGGAAGGAAGGAAGGAAGGAAGGAAGGAAGGAAGGAAGGAAGGAAGGAAGGAAGGAAGGAAGGAAGGAAGGAAAAGGAAGGAAGGAAGGAAGGAGGGAAGGAGGGAGGGAGGGAGCAAAAAGGAAAGAAAGAAGGAAAGGCTGGTAGGAAAGACAGAAGGAAAGAGGGGCATAAAGGAGAAATAAAGGTCGCATGGAAGGGTGAAGGAAGTGAGTGAGGAAGGCCGAGAGGCTGGTATGATGGCAGAAGGGAACCAAAGTGATAGAGGACAATAGGGAAAGATGAAGGGAGGGATAGAGAAAGAGGGCGAGGGATGTTAACTCACTGCAAAGGTAGCCAAGTGGTGTAGAGGACCTTCTCAAATTCTCTGTGCTTATCTCATTTGTGGTGCACATAGTTATTGACAGGAACATCACCACGACAGGGCCTGTCATTCCACCATTTCACTTCTTCATGGCTGTTTCTTTCACCGGCCCATATGTCAGTCTCTTTATCTCCCTCATGCAGATACTGTTTCATGCCCTCCTTTCTCTCTGTTTTGCACTCCTTCACTTCCTCCTTATTTCTCCCTTTCTCTCTCTTGCTCCGAGTCTAAATCTGATAATGAAAGATAAATCCTGGTTCCCAGAAATTAGTGCCAGCATTACCACCTGCGTAAATTAAGCTCTGGCTCTTGGCTGCAGGCTAAATGGTCGGCTAATTCCTGGCAGTGAGGGAAGTTCCATTTCCTTATGGACAGATCACAGTATCACACAGGCTCTCATCAGAGCAGCCCTGCCCCTCCAAGCGTCTGCGGCATCTGTTCCACAAGGTTTTCTAATCTCAGTTGAGATGAATAAGTTCTGAACTGGGGCGGCGAAGTGAGCTAAAGAACGATGATGGATTCAACCCAGATCTGTGACTGGGGGTGAGTGTCTAAAAAGTTTCAGCGCTCCGTCCATCATCTCCTTGTGTTTGCCAAGCTTTGAAGGCAACACTGCCAAGTGTCTTATAGACATGTACCATATGAGACATTGCACACCTTCCGGTTGTCCCTCCCCTCGCACGTAACGTCCCATGTCCCATAACATGGTATCCTAAGGAACTCCAGTATCAAGGCGGGCCATTCAGAAAGAGTGCCACTGGGCAGAGATCTCAACAAGGGAGTGGCTAAATAAACCGTGGGGTCCACCAAGGTGCCATAAATGGCCAGAATAAAAAAAAGTCTCTATTTCCTTGACAGTCCACTTAATAAATAATCAAGGTGTGTAGCTGATCATGAAGTAGAGCTGCGTGGACCATTCCAGATTTAAACCCACCACAAAGTATTTGACTGAGATGCTGGGCAGCCAATTACATTCATTGTAGGTAAGATGGGCAGACACATCTGCACTCCTTACACCAAGTAAGGGCTCCTGAGGCCATAATGAACCCACAATCAGCTCACGGCCACAGAAATGCAATCTTACCTCTATCCTGGCGTTCATGAAGCCAGTGGCGATGGATACCCACCTATGACTCCGATCCCAGTCCCTCACTGCATTGTAAGGAATAGGACAGGGCGAAATTTTGTTTACACTGGTGTCATTTGTGTAATGTCCATCATTTTTCGTGAAAATTGTTGTGCAAAATGCCTGAGATTACATTATTAAGCCACATCATTTAATTGAGATTTCATTTGACCAAAAATTGTGTTGCACGGGAAGTACATAAAAAACCTAACTGTGAGTGCTTGTCGTTTCCATATTGTATAATTTTGTAATTTTTTTAGTGCAAAATGCGTACTCGTGTCCAAAATGGACACAAGGATGCACTTTGTCCCTTAAAAAAATGGGCAAAATGCTGGATCAGGATTTTACATAATGAACCTTTCTCCTGCATAGTTTTTCTGCATTTTGCTTAATTTCCACACGGAGAATATGCAAATGTAGCCGAGGCTTGGTAAGGAAATACTCAGAGCAGTAGTTGGTATGGAAGTAGAGATCCACAGAGGAGGCCTGACACAGCTCAGGACGGCAATGGATCTACAATCTAATGGTGAAGCCAGTGCTTCCCATCACAAATATGCAGTGGCGGCTCCTCCACGAGGCGGAGGAGTCTCGCCCTACTGCTTTCAACAGTGGAAAGGAAGGAAAAAAAAATGATAATGATAATAACTGGACGTTATTATCATTTTATTTGTTCCTACGTCTTAGCGGGGTGGGGCTGCTCTGCTCTCAGAGCAGGGGAATGAGAGGTGGCACTCTGTAAAGTGTGCATGAATGTTTGAACGGCCCTCCCAGGCCGGCCAAAAAGTCATGCGTTCCTTACATGTTCTCCATGCAGGCTGCATTACAGCAAAAGGTAGTGTTGTATTCTGTGATCTCCTAGTTCCTTGCTGCTCAGCCTGTGTGAGTGTGATGCAATAGAATGTTCATGAGTGCCTGGTTTGGATGAGTGGTCAGTTGGAATGAGTGGGGCTGAGTAGCAGGATGCTGTTCCCGGTGGGGCTGTACCATCTTACCTGTAACTGAATAAACCTACATAATCTACACTACTGGCTACTGGACTCATTACCTACAAGGACCTTACTTGTTTACAAAAGTGGCGACGGGTAGGTAGGGTTGTTGGATGAGTGGGTGAAAGGATACGTGGGTACACTGGTGAAAGGATCGGTGCATGAATAGGAGGATGGACGGATGAAAGGATGGAAGAGTAAATAGAGTTCTAAGAGGATGGAGGGGTGGATGGACAAAATCATCAATTAATGGATGAAAGGTTTTATTGGTGGATGGGTAAGTCAAAAGATGGATGCATGGCTGGATGTATGTATGTATGTCTGCTTGCGTGCATAGATGATGGGTGTATGATGCTAATAGGCAGAATGGCAAATGGACGGATGGAATGGTGAAATATTGAATGATGGATGAAAGTGTAAATGGATGATTGAATGTAAAGGCAAAATCGCGGATATCAATGTGAGGAAAGAAATGTGAAAGAATAAACAGATAGATGTGTGAATAGAAGAGACAAGGGAGCTCTTCTAGGGAGGGCCAGACTCAGAGCTTTGGGTCAATTTGGGGGTTGGGGGGGTATTTTGATTTTCTACCTACTGCCCTGATAGAGTGCATGTCGGGTCCACTCCTTTCAATCTTGGCTTTCTTTGATCAGCGTTTTTCAGCCACTGGCTGAAACTTCAAGCGTGTCTTTGCTCAACCCAAAGATGTTGGCTGTCTGGATGTATCCTCCCACCTCCACTTCAGTGCTTGTATTGAACAGCATGATGGACTGATTTACAGCTATAGCCTTCATGGCACCCTCCTGCTGATTCCCTCCTTTGAATCTCTCTGTAAAGTGCTTATGCTTCTGCCTGCCCTATTTATTTATTTATTTTTAGGTTTTTATAGAGCGCACAGTCACCCTTGAGTATCCCAGCGCTGAACCTCGTAATCCTAAAGGGGGGGGGCAAGGAAGACTTCAAGTAGATCAAGGAAAGAGGAGGGTTTTGAGGGATTTCCTGAATCTTAAAAGGTTTGGTTCCGCTCTGAGGTTTGGGGGAAGTGCGTTCCATTTTCTGGCTGTGTTCACAGAGAATCTGCGGCCGCCAACGCGGGTTTTCTTCACCCTGGGGACCACAATAAGGTTTCCCTGTTCAGACCGGAGCGCTCTCGGTGGTTTATATGGGGTGATCCATGTGCTCAGAATGGGAGGGCCAGCGTTGTGCAGGGTCTTGTGGGCCAAGCAAAGGGCTTTAAATGCGACTCTTTCCCTCACGGGGAGCCAATGAAGTTTCCTCAACGCTGGTTTGGCCGATGTTCTAGATGGGGTGTTTGTGAGCAGGCGTGCTGCAGCATTTTGGGTTTTTTGTAAGATCTGGTAGGTGGCTTCCGGTGCGCCGAGGTAAATGGCGTTGCTATAATCTAGCCTTGCTAGCACTAGGCCTTGGATTAGCAGGAGGCGAGATTTGAATGGTAGTAGGGGCAGTACCTTTCTGCATGATCTTAGAAGCCCATAGCAGATGCCGGCAGTTTTCCTAGCCTGGGTCCTGAAAGTGAGGTCTGTCTCAAGCCACACTCCTAGACTCTTGACCTCTGTTTTGGGGGAGGGGGGGTCACCCATACAGGCGGGCCAGATGTCAGGTGGGAGACTCGGGGATTTGTGGCCGAGGAGCAGGATCTCTGTTTTTGACCCGTTAAGCTTTAGGTCAGAGTCGCTCATCCATTGATGGACGGTGGAGAGACAGTCACGCAGGTTGGAGGGTTTTAGCTTGGGGTGTGATAGAGTCACCACTAGCTGGGTGTCGTCAGCGTAGCTGACGATCGTCACTCCGAATGGGGCGACCAATTCCTCCAGTGGGGCCATATACACGTTGAAAAGCGTGGGGCTCAGTGAGGAGCCCTGGGGCACTCCACACCGGAGGGGAATTGGGGAGGAGCGGCTTTCTCCTTCCCAGACTTGGAAGGAGCGTTGTGAGAGGAAAGATGTGAGCCATCTCAGAGCACGGTCTTGTATACCTCTGTTGTCTAGGCGCTGGGCTAGGACCTGATGGTTGACAGTGTCAAATGCCGCGCTGAGGTCCAGGAGGACCACTGCCACTGATCCTCCTGTGTCAATGATCTCTCTCGCTTTCTCTACGGCCGCCAGGAGGGCGGTGTCTGTCCCCTGACCTGGTCTGAAGCCGGTTTGGGAGTATTTTAAGAGAAGGTTAGCCTCCAGGAAGTGGGACAGTTGTTTATTTACCAGCTTCTCTGCCACCTTCCCTATCCAGGGGAGGAGCGAGATGGGTCGATAGTTGGACAAGTCCATGGGGTCTAGCGACGGCTTCTTTAGTAATCCCTTGACCACGGCCTCCTTCCAGCTTAGAGGGACTTCTCCTTGGGAGATGGAGGTGTTAATGAGGGCCGTGAGTCTAGCTACGATGGTCCGAGCGATGCTTTTTGTGAACCGTACGGGCACTGAGTCGCTGGGGGCGCCGCTTTTCGTGGCTGCTAGGGTGGTTGCCACTTCTTCCTCTGTAAATGGTCCGAATGAGGCTAAACATGGAAGTTTAGAAGAGTCCGTGGGATTTCTTGAGGTGGGGGTACAATCCTTGGCTGATCCGGGGGAGGCCTGATTGGTGGTGGGTAGGGAGGAAAGGATTTTTTTTATTTTGTTATCAAAGAAAGTAGCCAGGTTGGTACATTTTTCCTCGGCTGCTTTGGGGTCCAGGGCTATCTGCGGGGGAGCTGGAACATGGAGGAGCTCTTTAAGGATGGAAAAAGTCTCCTTAGCAGAGCATGCTGAACTCTTTATTCTTTCTTCAAAGAAGGAGCTTTTTGTGCTATGGAGGGCTTGTTTGTATGCCTTCATGGTTGATTGGTAGGCGTTTTTATTCGTTACCGATTTATCTTTTCTCCAAGTCCGCTCCGTCCTTTTGCACTCCTTCCTGAGGATGTTCAGGGCCGGAGTGTACCAGGGGGCGTGGTTAATCCGTTTTACGTGCTTGAGGGCACTTGTAAGTGGAATGAGGCTGTCTAGGGAGTTGGTGAGCCAGCTGTTAAACTCCCTATCGGCGGAGTTGGGGTCAGTGGAGAGGGGACCGTCGGATTCCCTCAACTTCCCTTCCCATTCTTCTGGTTTTAGTTTGTTCCAACGTCTAGTTAGAATCTTAGTTTTTTGTTTCGGAACCGTGGCGGGCTGATAGGACCAGTGCATGGGGACCAAAAAATGGTCGGTCCATGGAAGAGGGGTCGGGTCATGTGTTTGGAGATTATTGATATTAGAGAAAACGGGGTCCAGAAGGTGCCCTTTCTCGTGCGTGGGTTTCGAGTTCAGCAGCAGGAGGTCAGCTGACAAGAGGTCTGCTTGGAGATTGGCGGCCTAGCAGAAAAAACCCATACCTATTGGTATTGTCAATGCTTGTTGTTTAACCTGGGGCACTCCAGGATCACAGGCCAGCCTTGAAACCTTCCCATGAATATCATTTCCTCAAAGTTTCCTTATCCCTCTGAAAGCCTCTTTTTCTAGAGCTTCCGCTCAGCTTCAATAAAAGCCTTTGGTACATTTACGTTCTGATGTGGCGCAGTGGCCAGAGCGGCTGACTCCGGAGTGCGGGGATCATGGTTCGATCGATGGCGGCAGCTCAGCTCAGCTCAGCATCATGTGACTATGGGCAATAGCTCGCTTAATCTCTCCGACGGCCCCAATCGCCTGGATCCCCCTAGGTGTAATAAGTCGCGCTTTACAAATCTAGAATTATTATTATTATTATTGTTGTTCCACACTTATTCCTCACCGAGTTAGGCATTCGCTGCTGACATCTGTGTGGGCTGCATACCTTGTCTTTCAATTTAAGGCAGAACAACTCGGCCTTTCATCCTTCAGAGGTCAATACAGTGAATTGAATTCTACTGGGTAACAGTAACCGCTGGTGTAGGTTGACCACCCAGCTCCATGTCGTCAGGGCACTGTGTTTTCAAAACTGGGCTTTTGTGTCTCAAACCAGTGTACTGAGACATGTCAGTCCTATTGGTTTAATGGAAGCAATGCATGACTACATCTCCCAGAACACAACGGAATCAAATGAAAAACAACGGACTGGAAACACGGTCACATGGACTTAGGTTGCAGCGCTGAGAAACGGCAAAAACTCTGGTGTTAGGCGCAGAATGAAAAGAATTTCCCTATAATTATTACAGCACTGCCCCCCAGTCATATGCTCTTCTATGGTCATGTCTGAGTGGAGGTTTATTAGCGTCCCCCAATCCTCGTCACACTGCAGCAGGCATCAATAAAGCCACTCGGACCGGGGGAAGGCCTTCTGTAAATGTTTAGAGAGGCCACCGAGGCCCTTCCATCTGTCTGTGACTGCCGCGCGGCGCAGTTCCCATCACGCCTGCTATTTCGCCCGATCGCAAACAGAATCTCAGAGTTTATCGCGAGGAAGAATGGCGCGTGGCAGCTTTACCATAAAAGGATAAAACAGCCTGGCGCTGCCTGTGATCAGACACTGGCGTGCAGCGCCTTGACATCCATCATTACCGGCGCTGCCCCGAGGCACGCAGCGCCGGCTAGGGCCCAGCGAGGGACAAGGGGACGGAAGAGGAGACAGACACTCCGACAGGAAGCGCGGCTGGCAGGAGAGCCACACACAAACCTCCTTCACATTCAGAATAAATGTAGCAACATGTTCCTGTGTTCTTCAAGCGGTTCTTTAGTGCTTGAGTGGGAACACGGCTCAGACGTGGTGAAAAGTTACTTTTCTAGGCATTCCAGTGAGTACGTTGCTCGAATATATACCAATCTAAACTGCAAAGAATTGTGTGTTGTTACTTTTATATTTGTCATCAACACATTGCGTTAGTTTTTGTTTGTTTTGCGTTACTTAACGCACACAGCCTTGTTTTACATTATAAACAATATTAAAATATATTATGTTAGATGAGATGAGGTTAGGGGTTAGGTGAAACAACTTTAGGTCAGGTTAGACTAGAGGTTAGGTTAGGCTAAACTAGGGGGCATATTTATGAGCAGAGTTGAGTTGCTTTTGCACCACGCAACATGGTACATGCGTGACGCAAGTCCAATATGAATCTCATGAAGCCACGCACGGCCACTTTGTAGGGCCCTGAGTGGCTTCATAAATCTCGAGTAGATTAACACAACGTAAATCGCTGCGCTGCCTTACTCTGCGCTAGGGAGGCGTTCCAATGGTGTTGCGTGGCTGTTCCCATGTAACTCGTATGATTTTTGACCAGTGCTTGAAATAGAAAATAAAAGTGCAGGTACTCTGTAGATGAGTACTTGCTTGTTTCTGAGACGTGTCGGTACTCTCCAATTAAAAGTATTACGTCACTCTTGAGAAGTGCCGATACTCTTCCTCTCAAAATAAAAAAGTTCCGGTACTCCTTACTGGAGAGTACCAGCCCATTTAAAGCACTGTTTTTGACACATTCCCAGATTTACCAGAATTGGTAAACTTGGGTATGCGCCCAAAAGATACGCCTTCAGAGGAGAGACGTAACAAAGAGAAATATCTTTATTTCTCCTTGTTACTTCCTCTTTCTATGTTTACTGCATTCTGCAGCACACATAGATAGCAGTTAGGTTTAACAGATGGTAGTGCTAGGCATTTGTTGTATTCACAGAGGCAAATGAGACACACACACAAAAAATAAATTGAGACCAATTTGCAAAAATAACACTTAATTTCAGACCAAGAACTTAGTTCACAGGTAAGTACTTAATTTGTTATGAATTTTCAATGTTAGAAAAATAACGTACAGTTGTGCGCAAATAAGGACAATGCATTTCTATGGGCGGTTCTCGGGGTTCACCTTCTGGTTTTAGGGTAGTAGCAATCCCAGGTCCAATGTTCCACCAGCAGATCATTGGGAACATCCCAAATTCGGCAGGGAGCATGGTGCTGGAGTTGTTGGTAGCAGGTGCTACAAAAAGGGGGGACACCTCAAAACAGGCTGTACAAGGGGACTTACAGGTAAGTCCACGGGATCCCGAGTAAGGGATCAAGTCGCAAGGGCTCTGGAGCACCGGAGCACAGCTGGTTCTTTGATACCCAGGCCAAGCGGGCTGGATGCAGAACAGGTTGGTCAGCTGGGCTCTGTGCGTCAAGATGGTCTTCACTGTCAGGGGCAAGCAGGTTGAAGTGTCGATTTCTGAACAGCTGGGCCACTCACAAAGTGGGTCTCAGAGGTTCCGACGTCCCTCGATGTGTGCTTGATTCCTGGGCAGTTGGAGTCTGGATAGGACTCTTCATCTCTATGTAAGTTGCAGGTGTCTGGTACCCCGGTAATTGCTTTGGCACGGCTCCGATAGGTCCTGGTGGCATCACACTCCGTAGGGAGACAGATCTGCCCCACCGGAGCTGGTGTATCTCTTCTGGTTCAGTTGCTGCGTCTGCATTGCCGGGTAACGGCAAGTCGGTAGGTCCGTCGAATCTGAAGATCTAGTTTGAGGGATGCTACCTAAATACTATAATGATGGGAGTTAAAGTGTGTGACAGGTAGTAGTGAATGGGCTACCTACCTTTAAGGTGTCTACACCCTTTATGCTCACTTACAATTTCGGAGAATGGACTTGGAGATTGTAGGGTCCTAGCCACTCAGGCAGATATGTCCACACATGGGATATAGTGCACCCTGCCTTAGGGCTGTAAGGCCTCTGCTATTGGAGTGGCTTACCTATTTCTCATGCAGTGTCTGTGGACATGGCATACTGGGATGTGTGCCATGTCAACTATTCAGTTTTCTCTGCACCAAGACATGCAGCCTGCACTGGCTGTGTGCATGATCTTGGTGACGGGTCCCTAGGGTGGCACAATACGTGCTGCAGCCCTAGTGGACCCTCTTCAGTTCCAATGCCCGAGGTACCAGGGGTACCATTGTCTAGAGACTTATAAGGGGGTTTGAAGTTGTGCCAATTGTGGAACAATTTTAAGGAAAGAACACTGGTTCAGGGAACCCGGTTTGCAGGGACCCAGTACACCTCAGTTAAAGTTGCATCAAAAAACTTGCAAAAAGTGTGTGGGGGGTACTGCAGCAAAAGCCCAGTTTCTCACACCTACTCTTTCCCTGTCATGCAGTGCAGTGCAGCAAGGTGACTTTGCTGCGCTGCGTGACAGTTCTCGTAAATAAGCCCCCAGGTGTGTTAGGTTGGATGAGGTCAAGTTAGATGTTAGGGGAAGTTATTTTAGGTAAGAGTACACGTTAGGAGAGACTAGGCTGTTAGGTGAGGTTAGGTTAGGTGTGGCTGGGGTAGGTTAGACAAGGTTAGGTTAAATTAGGTTTGATTAGGTAAAGTGAGGTTAGGTTTAATGATGTTAGATTAGATGTTAGGTGAAATTATTTTAGGTTAGTGGTTAAGTGAGGCTAAGCTGTTTAGTGATGTTAAGTTAGAGATTAGGTGAGGCTATTCTAGGCTAGGCTAAAGGTTAGGTGTGGCTGGGGTAGGTTAGGCAAGATTAGGTGAGGTAGGATTATATTAGGTAGATTAGGTTAAGCAAGGTTAGGTGAGGCTAGGCTGGGTTAGAGTTAGCTGAGGGGAGATGAAGTTAGGTTAGATGTTAGGTGAAGCTAGTTCAGGTTAGGTTAGAGGTTGGAAAAGGTTAAGTTAGATTACGTTAAAGGTTATATAAGCCAAAGCTAAATTTAGTTTGATTAGGTTAGGTTAGTTTTGAAGTGAAGCTAGGGTAAATTAGGTAAGGTTAGGTGATGTTAAATTAGGTTAGGTTAAGTAAGGCGAGGTTAGAGGTTAAGTGAGGGTAGTTGAGGTGAGGTTAGAAGTTAGTTGAGGCTAAGCTAAGTTAGGGTAGGTTAGTTTTGATTTGGTTTGGTTAGGCTGGTTATGGTTATGTTAGGTTTCTTGATGTTTGTGTGTATCAAGGCCAGAAAACTAAGATGTAATGAAATGCTGAGTTGGGTTTTGTTTTCCCTGAGAAGTAAGAACAGAAGGTGACTGTTCCACAAGGAGGAAAGAAGGGAAAAAACACAATGACCTGTCTTTACATTCAGGCCCATAACAAGCCACACGGTAGTTAGTAAAGGACCAGTAATGTTTCACAAGTGGACAATACATCCCATAGATTGTGCGGTAAAATACATCTTAAATTGCATTCTCTAGGATGCCAATTCAATGAGTCCCACAGGAAAGCCCTACGATGCAATTCATGAGCATCAGGCTGCGAGGCTCTGAACCATCTGTAGGCATCAAGACAGGAACAGTGGCCGCCTACATGAAGGACATTCCCACAGTCAACCAAGAGCCAAAAACTGCTGTAACCTTGATTGATGACAGCTGTGCTATTAATACGAACAGATTTTCCTGATTACACTTAGATGAGAAAAACTTGCAGATGATATTACACTAACCTGGGAAGCCTGGGGCACTCCATTTTGAAACCTCAAGTTCCTTAACTCATTTGTTGCACGAATGTACATTTCTGAACGTTAGAAAGTGGGATTCCATATGGAGGGGCTCATGTCAAACCCAAATTCTGAATCTTGTCCATACAAAACTGTAGCAAATATTGGCACAACCATGCTGGGTTTTCTAAGTGAAAAGAGATTCTTTCTATACGATGAGCGTTCTTGAACATATCTTCCTCTACCTATGCCTTTCAGACAGGATGCGGGTATGTGAGGCCTTAGTGACATCCTGTCGGAATTATGCAATTGGGTTCCACACATGACTTTCTAGAATATGAATTGACAAACTCCAAGCAGGCGGAGGAGCATCGCTGCCACTGCTGGAACCAGCAGATGCTTGTATAATAAAATGGTAATAGAGCAGTTAATAAAACTGCTTTATTGTCATTGTACTCCAGAGCCTTCGCAGAGTCTTGAGGGCGGGGCAATCAGGCGCTGGAGGAGCGATGGGCTCAGGGCACTGCCAGTGCGCATGTAGGTTTGGCTCGCCGTCTCAGGACGAACAAACCGACATGCGTACTTGGATATCTCAAGGCTTTTGCTTGGAGATTTCGGCAGGCTCAGGAGCACAGGCTCCTAGTCCCTGCTGGAGTGTGGAACCAGCCCGCTCCGCCCAATCTCTACGCTTTTCTCCTGCTGGTTAATAGCAGCATGAGAGTAGCATTTTGATTGGCGCAGTGGGCTCAGGGAGCCTGAGTGAACAACGTCTGAAGACGCAGCGAGGTGGCAGACGTCAGGCTGCAGGTACGTTTTTAAAATTTGTATTCTCACCCCCTCGCCCCCGCTCTGCCCCACAGATTTCCCCAGCTAGCGGCCACCATTGCCAAGCAATCCAGAATATTACAGCTAGACCAATCCTTATAACCTAAACAGGCAACACCACAAAATATACTGTCTTCTAAAACTCTTCACTGGTTACTAACGGCAAGAAGATATTCTTCAAAGCCCTATAAATTGTACTCTGGGTGATCCACTGGATGAAACCAGCCTTGGTACAATCCAACCTCAGTAATACAACCAACGAAGAAACCTCAGCTCTAGTCTCTCCCCACACCTGATATTCCTTTAAAAAATGCTGTGTTGGAAACTCCTTCTCAGTACAGACATATACGCTCCGCAGTATACTCCCAATGGGGAAAAGGATCACCAATAACCACTGAGAATTGAGAAGAGAAATAAAGACTTGTTTTTTCTAATTGTTGGACCCAAATGACTACCAAACCACCACTGGGACTGGTCTACATATGCGTCTTGTAACCCTGTTCTTATATTACTTTCTGACTATCACATGCATACGTTTGGAGCACAATCCCAGGGCCTCACACCTGACACCAAACCATAAAACTAGAAGATGTCACTTTAATAAATGTACTTCTTCCATCCATTTGCAACAGTATTTTTAATCACTTAATAGTCTAGAAAGTGCTTTGCGGTCTCGACAAGAGGTAGGAAAGCACTATAGTAATTCACAGAACAATACAATACGGCATACATTGCAGCAACTGCCTTGTAACAACAACCATATCCCACTGAAGTTTGAAGACGGCTGTGTAAAGTCAGCGATCACAGAGAAATGGATACCACAGTATTCAGGGAGGCGAGCTAAAGTGTGGATACAAACATCGGCCTGATGTTAGCACTATGCCTTGGAGAAAAAAGACCAATCCCACATACAACTGATTCTTAAAACCCATATCTTCTGCGGGCAATCAAAATGTTCTGGTTGATGGAGAAAAATGCTGATACCTCAAGCAAATTCAAGGGAGAGATCTCACCATCCAGAGGTCGTTCAATACCAACACCAGGCAAAGATTGAGTACTCAATGTAGGTGAAAGCCCACCTAAAATCCACCATCGATCCTCATGAAACGTTGTTGTCACTGAGTGGTCAAGTTACTTATCTGCAACCAACCACATGAAGAAAAAGGTGATGAAAGCTGGCAGAGTCAAAAGTATGAAGAGATGATTTTGAAACCAAGCCAGAGCAGCTGCTGTTTTGATATCTGAGAGGACACAGCCAAAGGACCAAAGACAGATTTGAAACCATGGCAACAGACAATAGAGTATGAAAGTCGTAAGAAGATCCAGATTTGATCTGGGTCAAAAAAGATAATAGTTATGATTCAGACAAGGTGAAATCAACAAAGGCAAGACCATGGCTCATGCGATGTGCTCCAGAAGTAAGAAAGGATGGTATTTTGATCACCATATTCAAGGGGAACATAATGCTCTTGAGATGGATCTGTCAGTGGTAGTTGCAGAGAATCTCACCAACTCTTGTGTGAGATCAAAGATAGTGTTTTGTTTTCCGTTCATCAGAAACGGTATCAATGCGCTGTGGGCATAAGCACGCTTCTCTATTTAATCCATCTGTTGATAGGAACAATAAAGTTTCAGTTTTCACCGAAACTAGATGCTGATTGAATCATTAGATTCAATTGTGCATGTCTTCAGTGGCGGCTAGCTGTTATAAAATATGGTGAGACACGATGGTGCCAAACTCACCATAAATGCAGCACTTCTACCTGGCATGGCACTTCACGAGCAGGAATGGAAGAACTTCCTTTCTGCTCAGTGGAATACGAATCCAACCAATCCTGGAGCTGCTCTCATGCTGTTTTCAGCATGAGGGCAGCTCCAGGATTGGTGGAGCAGGCTAACACAGTCCAGGGCTTGCTGGGTATACAGTGCGCATGTCGGGCCGGCCGGCTTACAGTATGTATGTCGGGCTGGCCGTAGGTAGCCAGTCAGCCAACTTAACATGCGCACTGACAGGGACGGCAGTAATCCTGCAAAAGCAGGATTCAGCCCTACACCTAACCTCATGCTTGCGCTGTACACAGCGCGAGTTGGTGGCAAAACAAAATGGCATTATTATGTACGTTTGCCTGCTGCGCTCGCAGCAGGTGGGGAAACACTCCTCCACTCTTGTGGAGGAGCCGCCCCTCCATGTCTTTAATTTAGTCTTACCAGAGCCACTGATCAAGCCAAGTCAGTGACTGTATTTTACACTCCTAGCATAAGCCCTGTAAAGAAGGAATGGGCGCAGATGGGATTTACCTTGTAGCTACGATTGGGCCATGCTGATGGCGAAGTTAGTGACGTGTGAGTATTCACGCACACACACTTCGCCCAGCCCTTCCCGCCCTGTCAAAAAAAAGGAGTAAAAGTCCTTTTCCAGGACTGGAAGTCACCCAAAGTCGGTATGGGTGTAGGGGAAGGGGCTTCTTCCTAGGGAAAATATTTTCCCAGTAGAGAATTTTTTTTTCTCAAGTGAAAATATAAGTATGTACAACTTTGCTTGGTAAAATGGATATCGCAGCATTACTTAAAAATTACGATTTGTACCTGGTTTCACTGGAGAAAATAGTGAAGGCAAAAAGCAGCCGGTTGTGCAAATAGTGACAGAGTCACAATGTTAGATACAGGAGCAAATGTGAGCTTACACCCATCTGAGATTTGTGCGGTCCTCAGACTGAGGGCCTAACTCAGACTACTACTTCACCTACGTACCATGGTATTTTACTTAACCTTTATAGTAAGGCCCAGTTGGATATGCATGGGTTCTGGTCTACCGCCTCCCCTTCACCCCATTAGCTGCTCGCTGGGGAATTGTGTGACAACACATCATTACAGCTGAGAACTTCAGGCTCCCGCGCTCTCAAATCAGCTTCGTTCACAACTAACAATTCACTTTGTACGTTTTCTAAAGCGCCCAGAGGTGATTTTATTCACAGTTTGCGCTATGTAGGAAAATTCCATTACTCAACTAAACCTGTACCTTCAAAGTGAGTTTAGTCCTTCCAACGGTATATATACATGAATGAATAAATGAATGAATGAATGAATGAAAGAAATAATTAATTAATTAATCAATTAATTAATAAATAAAAGTAAATAATTATGAGTGTTATATTCAGATTTATAAGGGTTATTAATTATTCTAAACCTTAAGCAGTCATTCAGATGTTCGCATTTCTACTAAACACTTTGCACAACAACTTGGTACGGGTGCAACAATGCACTGTTCACTTGCATTTATTTATTTCAAATGCAGTATTAAAATGTGTCTGCTGCAGCAGGTTTAGCTCGACAACAAATATCAGTCAGTGAAGTTAAAGTTAATACTTTATAAAGTGACAGTCGTCCTATGTTTAGGCACAGCAAGGGGAAAGGGGCCGTATCTTGGCCGAACACAAGGGTCCGGCCGCATCCTCCACTCCACATGTCAGAGGGACATCTTATCTCCTGTCCACAGTCTGTGAGGAGCTGGTGAGTGGCTGGTTCACTAGAAAGGCTAATGGTGCTGTCACCAGCTCCTGATCCGCAGGCCTCTCTGAGTGCCTGGAGCAAGGCTCTCGAGACTTCAAGAAGGTAAACAGATGAACGGCGGCTCATCTGTTGACTCAATGAGTGATCTTCAGCCCAAACACATGCTGCAAGTACAGAGGCTCTGGGTAAGCAATTGGTGCTAATTCCGTTTCAGGTGCAAACATCCAAGTCGGCAGTATTTGCCTATGTGCTACCTCCACACGGGCGATTTGTACTTGTGCAAAAAATCCTTACGTCCACAGATTTTTCGCCAGTTATAGTTTGATGAGAATCTTAATGGCAAATATCGCAAAATTCCGATTTCAGCACCCAGGAACACGCATGGTCAACCCCAAGCAATGCAAATCCGAACATCTGTGTGTCCACGGTGGGAACATCTTATTTCATATAATTCGCCAGCAGCACAATCATAAGTACTTTATTTCCAAGAAAGATAGTCTTATAGAAATATTATGCCAGCAACATTTTTCACTAAGTTTTTCCTTGTAAAAACGTTTGGCCACACAACGCAATGTGTACATGTGCAAATAGCACATGTGTAATTAACAGATGGGCAAATACCACCTGCCATGGGAGCTGGCACTGGCAATGGTACTAGTACCAGGCTTGTAACCAGGGCCAGTGTGCATTGTCTGACTTCAGCTCTTACCTTATGTTACCGAGCTATCCAATCATTCTAAAGGAAAGAAAAAACGTAGAACCTCACCCGCAAATTGATGTATCAACATGTGGGCTGTTTCCTTCCCAGTATTTCCCCTTAGGCAGCAGAGTACATACAAAAAAACTGTAAAATGCCATCAGGTATTAGGACATCCACAATGAATATGTATGAGGTGGATTTACATATAACAGTTTTTCAGTAGCTAATATTAGCATATTTGTTGGTCATCCTGAAACCCCTTCCCTTTATGGTTGTATTGCATCAGTTTACTAGCCCAGCCCTTCTTCAGCATGGGTAGTCAGTATCAACTGTTCATATTTCACAATAGTTCTTAATCACTATTTGATGCTAAAATCTCAGACCTTGGTACATGTTCACTACTCTGTGTTAGCCACAACCTAACTCACCACTAATCCTTTTTGGGTTCCGGAGTAGCGTGCTACTCGCCAAAAAGCACTTTGACGCCTCGGCAGGGGTAGTAAGCTATATAAATGCAATTACAATAATAGGGTATTTCAGCCAACCCTTTTGATCTTTAGGAATTTTATTGTATATTTCACATTTTTTCTTCCGCTCACTACAGCACTCAGCATAGGGCAATGAGCAATGCCCATTGCAGCGCAATGGATGAGCCCATTTCAGCCACTGGCTGACTTCACAGTGAGTGACGGCATCTTACACTTTCGCAAGGTGCATATCCACGCACAAATTAGTTTCCTTCAGTGCCAGGGACGACTACTAATGTATTGTGGGCTTCTTGAGACTAAAAAAAATATTTTTGCTTTTAGCCAATATATTTTAGACTGACAAAAGAGCCTGGCAGCTTGCCCAGCAATATAGTTTTGTAAAATCCATGACAAAACATAATAGGCATTTACACAGCCACAAGGTTTTACCAATGCTTGTTAAACTAGCTGATAGGATCAATATGAACACAGAATGCATTAACAACTCATCCCAACATAACAAGGTTTCACAGTGGGCAAAAAAGAGGTCATAATTGAAAATTTGATAAAGTCTGTGAAGGAAGAGACCTTTCATAAATGTAAAATACAAGACTGGGCGCGAAGTGAACGCGGTTCTTGCTTCACCTAACATACGTGAAAAGCCTCCTGATGCAAACGCAACATATATCTATATGATTCCAAGCATGTTTCTGGATTTCACGACCATCCCTTCAGATATATTATGCTATATTACCCCACACAAGTAATGAGGCCCACAGTTGAGTATCACTCAGCGCAAGTGAAGCCACAAAGTAATTTTGGACACTCCGAACAATGCCTCAATCAAAGCACTTCACACACATCCACCACAGCACAGATATGCCATTAAATGGGTATCAATGATGCTCATAGTGGGAAACAGCATTTACAACGCATGCTTTAGATTGCATGCTATTACAACGCGGTCGTTACAACCACCGCGTTGTTACAACGCAAACCATTACATCGCAAGTCGTTACAACGACTTGCTGTAGGGGGCAGAAGGTGTTGGATATACAATCCAACACCTTCCCTGCTGTTGCACAAACAGGAATAGTATAATTTACTATTCCTACTCCAAAGTCCAGCGCGCCCCCTAGAGCAAGTGGTTGTAACGACTTGCGATGTAATGGTTCGCGATGTAACAATGCAGTCGTTGTAACGACCGCGTTGTAATGGCATGCTATCTAAAGCATGCGTTTTAAAGAGACATATTCGCTCATAATAGTCCACCATCTCCCACCTGGACACACTACGCACTAAGGTACACCAGAAAACATTAGACAGCACCCCGCCACCCCCCACCAAGAAAAGCTAGTAGCTGGCTATCCCAGTACATAATAGCCGGCGCCAGCAACAAATGCAGTTCATCTTTACTGATTTGTTTGGCAACGAGCTAGCCTACCAACATGGAAGATGTGCCAGCAACTTGGTGAAGCACTCACATTCCATTCCATCGTGATCATGCTCTCATAAGTCGAGAACTATGACAAAGTCACCTTATTGAGGAAAGGACATATACACAATAATTACTTTATCCTCACTATTTCAAACAGACTCCAGCATGCGATAAAGCTCTCCTGCACAATCTTTGAGGGGGGCCAAACCTTTGGTAGCGCAGTGAAGCCATAATAATGGTACAAATGTGAGCTATAAAAATGCCACAAACATATCATAACACACACTGTAGACACATTTCCTTTGCACTTCATAAATGGAACTAAAATTACCAAATTCAAAAAATAAAATAAAAAGCAACATCATCCCAGTCACTGTAAGAAAGAGCTCTACTGGTGGCAGGAGCAAACCAGGTCTGCTTGGAAATGCCTCAGAAAGCTTATGAAGAGGGCTGACAAGCCTTCAAGGCGCGTTTCCTGCCATCTCTGGCCCTTGTACTGATTTTTGTATGGGCACCCTAACTATAGGGTCAGTGTTTTCTGAAGGGTTTTCCAGTTTAATGTTTGAAATCTAACCCGAACAACCCTTTTCATAAGGGAATAAAAACCAATCAAATAAGGTGTTGATGGGGATTGACTAACAATATTTTAGCATCAAATGACTGCCTGACACTTTTTATTTCAGTAAAGCATGGCCATTCCGTCACACTGGCGAAGCATTTGCCTCTGTCAGTTTGTCTTGTTCAAAATAATGCAAATAGGCAAATTATTTAACCTCATGAGAGAACTCTGCAACCCCCCGTATTCCAGTGCACTTTTGGGCAGCATCCGCTGATAAGGGTATTAACCAGGGTCATTGGAATTATGTGGCAGAGAGGATCAAATTATGTGGCAGAGAGGATCAAATTATGCAGAAAGAAAAGGCAAATTATGCGCATTATGCGGCTCATTTTGTGATGGTATTACATCATTATTTTGTCTTTTTTAACCATGATAACAAGATCTGGACAACAATTTTACCTCATTAGTACAGTTTAACAAACAAATACAGCAATGAGCAACTGAAAGATGACCAGACAACCTTTGCAGAGGGCCTTCCACTGTGCGGGAACATATGTTGCCACGTTTCTATTAACATCTGACCCTTCTGAGCTAGAAACACATTTTATTTTTGTGAAAATCAGAATATGCATAAATTGAAGGATTATGTGGCAAATAGGCAATCGCATAATTACAAGGAAAATGCAGTGGCTGCCGAATCGCATAATTCCAGTGGCCCTGGTGTTGACCCAATGCCTAGGTGACATGCACTATCCTTACATCTGCTGTGTATCAGTCTTGTACAGATCTCTTTAGACCCTATCCATTAAAGTCTGAAGTATGTCACTCAGATGCTTTAGAACTCTCACAATATCAGCAAAAGAAAGTCTTGGCAAACATATGTGCATGTTCGTATGTGACATGCAGGAATGTGCAATACAATTGTGTTTACGTACCGGACCCCCTGAGATCTGCAGTTGTGTTTCTTTGCCTTTAATACCACTTTTGGACAGGGGTTGTGGTAAATAAACTCTGAATATGGCTCCCAGTCAGCTTGTGAATGTGGACATTTTTCATGCCGTATCAAGTGGGCTTTCAAGGCCCACAACCCTGAAGGGAGGACCTTGAATTTACACTGAGCTCGTCATGAACCCATAGCGTGCATCACACATGAACTAGGTAGCGTACTTGCTCGTGTGTATGGAGCGCCAATGCCAACACTAGACCAACATGGCATGGCCACCACCAAAGGAGAAGGCTTATAGGGGAAGCGAGGTTACATTTCACAAGAGATCTGACGTATGTGGGCACATATAAAGATCCTTGAAAGCAGCCTCGTAAGTGCTTTTTGCGAAGTTGTGGTGGACCATAATGGCCGGCAGGAATTAGTCCAGTGGGTGCTTCTCTCCCTTGGCTTCTCTGTGATGAGTGTCTGTGCTGCTGGTCACGGCTCAGCCATGGCCTCTCTCTTGCGTCCTCCTCCCACCTTGCCCACATCTGGGTTCGCCCACTCGACCCTCTGGGGCCAGCGTTATATATAACACATAAGTCTGCATGCATCGAAACACCTAGGTAATTGCTTCTTTATTTAGTAGTATTTTTTTCTTTACAACATTATACTATGTCTTTTTTACATGCACGTGAATACACATGGCGATCCATTCTCATTCTCAAAATGACCGGCAAATGAACATCCAGATATGCCATGGCTACCTTGGAGAACCGTTGTGAATCACACACCAAATGGGATATTTAGCTTTTATGTTGTCTAGTAGTACGGACGAGCTGCTGTTGAATTTATTCCGGGATGACAATTACTTTGTTATTTTTTCTGATTGTATTAATGCAGAGGTTTACTCATGGTAATATGATAAAAAATAAATACAAAGTTTAAGAAAAAAAACACTATTCATGGCAGGTTTAAGTACAACCGACCCATAATTCGGACTAGTCACTAATTATGCCGACAGCTTTTCTATAATAGGTTGTCTGATTTCTATGTCTTACCTTGCATCATGCTCCTGTAAGCCGTATCAGCAATTGCATAGATATGCGGTGGCATTTCATGTCTTTTCTTCCCCTTATACATGTCAATGATCTTCTCAGAATAGATGGGCAACATTTTATACGGATTTATCACAACGCAGAAAAGGCCAGAATAAGTCTGTGGAGAAAGGAAATAAGATGGAGTCAGTCTTCCATTAGGAAGAGTCGAAATCAGTTGATTGTAACTAGCCTTCCATTAGGGAAGGCCTCCTGAATATTAAAGATAGAATATCAAGGGATACAGATATCAAGGACAACATTTTGAATGAAAAATATCGAAAGATAAGCAGCTTATATCTATATACGAACAAAGTATCGAAGATAAAATACAAATGTACTATTCCTAACGCTACATCCACATACCTAGAAGATATACATAGATCTTCTAGGTATGTGGATGTGGAGTTAGGAATTGTACATTTATTCTTGCTCTACGTGCACTTACCTTTTAATATTTTGTCATCGCTACTTTATTCGTGATATTCTTGTGTCACAACATTCTTAGTCTCCATATTCAGTAGTACAATTCCAATAGGAAGAGTAGAAATCAGATCATTGTAAGTAGCCTTCCGATTAGGGAAGGCCCCCCTGAATATCAAAGCTAGAATATAAAGGACAAAATATTGAATCCAAAATATCGAAAGGTAAGCCGATGTGTTTGTATATATCTATATAAATGATCAAAGTATCGAGGACAAAGTATAAATGTACTATTCCTAACTCCATATCCACATACCTAGAAGATATACGTATATCTTCTAGGTATGTGGATGTAGAGTTAGGAATAGTACATTTATACTTCCTCTACATGCGCTTACTTTTCAATTTTTTGGCTTCGATACTTTGTTCGTTATATTCTTGTATCACAACATTCTTAGGCTCGATATTCAGAAGTACAATTCCAATAGGAATGAGTAGGAATCAGATCATTGTAAGTAGCCTTCTGATTAGGGAAGGCCCCCTGAATATCAAAGCTGGAATATCAAAGGATACAAATATCGAAGATAAAATATTGAATCCAAAATATCGAAAGGTAAGTAACTATAGATGTCTTATACCTAACTCAAGATATATACAGCTTGACAGTAGATCTTCTAGGTATGTGAATGTGGAGTTAGTACATTGATACTTCCTCTACATGCACTTACCTTTCAATATTTTGTCTTCGCTACTTTGTCCATGATATTCTTGTATCACAACATTCGTATCCTCGATAATCAGTAGTGCAACTCCAATAAAAAGAGTGGAAATCAGTGTGTTGTACGTAGGTGTCACAGGGTGGGACAGTTTTTGTTTTGTTTTTCTGGTGTATTTTTATATAGCGCGAACAAGACCCTTGGGTATCAGAGCGCTTTATATGAGCACCAGTTACATTACAGGCAGACACATTAATTTTTGTTAGGCAGGGGGAGATTAAGTGATTTGCCCAGAATCACAGAATGTTGAGCGTCCCTGCCGAGACTCGAACCCAAGCTCACAACTGTTACACCGCATCGAAAGACTAGAGGCTATGGTTTGTGTTTAGGAATGAAGGGCTGATGGTGGAAAAGGGACTGAGCAAGGGTATCACAGAGCATACATTTATTTATTTGCATAGAATTCTTCATTTTTATATAACACTGACAATATAACACTGACAAGACGCAGCAATGTCAGAGCACTTTACATCAAAGGGCTTCTTGAATTCACAGAGGATGCTGAGGACATGAGAATAAATGGATGGGTAAAGGACTAACATTGTAGTTGTATAAAACAAAGCATTGACAATGGGCATGCATCAGAGGAGAATATACGATCAGGTCAAGGTAAACATGTCGGTATAGGCAATGGATGTAGATCAAAGGACCCATTAGTTTGGTGCTGGTGAGAGCTCGCCTGTAGATTAGCTAGATTATGATACAATTTAAGCAATGGGTCACTTTAGAATCCCATTTTGTTAGTAATGCTGTTGATAGGATGTCCCAAAGGGGAGATGGGTTATACATGTCTCTTATCATCCTAGTTGGAGGTGTTGTCTGAATAACAAAGGTTTCAGTTCCTTTTTGAATAGTTTATATGAATGCATTGCCCTTAGGTCTGAGGGATCGAATTACATAGTCTGGGTCACGTTGGGAGAAAGATTCCTTCAGTTGTTTGGATTTTTTCATCACTGGGATCTCCAGCAGCAGATGATCGGTGCTTCTTAAATGATGAGGTCCACCTTAGATTCAGAACTTTCTGGAGAGATGATTCGAGGATCCCTGGTGAAATGCCTTATGGGTGATTTAGGCTAGTTTGGATGTGACCCTTGCTTCAATTTATTTCCATCCAGGCTATGCAGATGTGGCCCCTCAGCATATTTCACAAGCTAATCAAGCAGAGCTCAGAGACAGATGGGCAAGGTTACTGCAGGGGCTGGGCATGTTGCAGCAGTGCATGTTTTTTTTTATTTAGGCTGTTTGACAGCACAGCAGCTATCAAGACCTATTGTTATCAAATCTTTAAAAAAAGACATAAAGTAGACTATGGCTCTATCCAGGGTGGTGTCACTCTGTCACCTTTCACGATTAGGAATGTGGTGTATTACTCCACCTTCCACGAGGTGCTTCCATTGGAATACATGAGGGACTATTTTGCATCTGAAAAGTGTAATCAGTGATCCCACTTTTGTCATATTCAATACCCTTTCTCCTACATACATTCTGTAGAAAAATAAATCATTTTTTTGTCTTTTTCACCAGCACTGGCAAAGCCATGTAGGCATGTTTTAATGTGATAAACAACTTTTGTGCATGCTTTGCTTTTAAACACCATTTGTGAATGCCTATGATTACGTTGTTACAACACAAAAGCCAGAGCTATTGTCTTCACCAATGCTTGTTCATTAACAAAGAAAAAAAGAAAGCAGAGATGAAAAAGAACCTGCAAGAGAGAGAGGTAAGGAAACACTAAGTTGAAAGTGGTGGAAGGAGGTATGAGGTGGATTCAAGTATAGGAACAGTGTTGTATTCAACAACCACGGTATTAAGAAGCGTTGGCGGCCGGATGCTCAGAAGAGCTTTGCGATGTCTCCTCATGTACAAGCAGCAGTCATGTTTATGTGTGTGTGTGTGTGTGTGTGTGTGTGTGTGTGTGTGTGTGTGTGTGGGTGAGTCAGTGATAATGCACAACAAAGCACTAAACGATACAGATGTTATTGACAAACAAGCCTAGAAGGGTCGTTTTTGGCATTGCTAAGTAGTTACACACACAAACTTAGGCATAAACAGGACCTTACTTCCTGTGACCAGATCAAAAGGAACATCTTTGTCTTCCAAGTATGAATCTTGAAATGCAAAGTAGAGGAGCAGCCTTATTTAGACTAATAGTTCCATAGAACAAAAGTCTCTCGTGTCCCTCTAAACGGTTGACCTGGAGAGTGAGCCCGTTTTACGTATAGGAAATAACAGTGTGCGGCGAGTGTATACCATACCGCTTTTTCGATTGACCCAATTCTAAGCACGAATGCTTGAATAAAAGGAGGAAGTTGTCCATGAGTATCCCTTCCTACAGGCACAATTATTACAATGCCACTTGAGCAGCATGTTTTGTTTGCTGGGTTGGTGCCATCTGAGATGAGACACTTGGGCATGCACTTCCCGCTTCATGAAAGCTTGTATTGTTGTGTTGGCGAATTATGGCGCCATTCTTGTTCGGGCTCGCTCCACGGCATTTCTCATACCTCAAGAACCCAGTGGAAAAAATGTGTCCAAAAAAAGGATATGCAGTTACAATCATCTGATGGCAAATGTTTCACATATAAACAAGGTTGATGGACTGCTGCCAAGGCTAAATTAGTTGTGCGGCAAGGGAGAAACAAATCACGTGTCAAATAATGCAGTATGTTACATATAAGAGAGCGCATATTTTAGGGGCACTTTCTGGTGCGTTGCCACATAATTTTAACACTATAACATACGTTAATACTAAAGATATCCCAAGGCTAAAAATACATAGGTTTCTCAAGTAAAAAACTACACATGCAGAAGATGCTTTGTGGAAACGTTAATCACTATCATCTGGGGGCTCAGGATAGTGTTGGAATTGTCCTTTCTACCTCATTCAGTGTAATAGTTTGTGTAAAAGATGCACAATTGGACAGAAAATAGGCCCCGGGCACCAAAATAAAAGTGGCCCCCATTAGTGAACTAGATAGCTAAAATGTGGCCCATGTTTGCAAATCAAGGCAGGCTTGAACTTGCAGAGACAAGCTGTATAAGTGTTTTGCAAGGAGTGGAATCTTGCATGGATCTGAGCTTGCTGCAAGTAATGCTTCTTTTAATATCAGGAAACTCAACAGTAAAAACCGGCCCAGCAGATCATAAAACAGGCCCACAAACAGCCAAGAATCCGGTCAACACACTGACCTGTTAGAGTAGCCCATCGGCACTGCCTGATTGCCCTATAGGCCAGTCTGACTCTGTGCACATTACACTCCAAAAAAATCATCAATTGTAAAAGTGCTTGTAAAACCTATACATTGCCCCACTCAGCTCTCAAGGATGCATTCCAAGATATCTAAGCTCAACAGCCTATGTAGATGGGCGGATTACCGGGGGCTGTGGCTGGAGCAACCAGTGGAAGAAGAGGATCATTTATGGGGATGATTAGTGAGACTGGTCAGGCCGGGGGGGCGCCAGGCAGGGGGGGTAGACAGGGGGATCCATCTTATCAAGATATGACGTGGCAGCTGGACTTTAAGGCTGTGGTGGGGAATATATGGACATGGTGGGGACATGGGGGGGGTTGTTATTGTTAAGGATATAATTCTGTGGCATTGCTGGATGGCAGGCGCACTAATAGATTGCTATAGTGTTATGCTGCAATGTGATTTTATTGATGACCCTGATACCCAGGGTGCTGTAACATCTGTGCAATCGACAAATAAAACATGTTTTAAAAAAAAAAGCCTATGTAAAATACTAAGGATTCTTTTAAAGTACAAATATCCTTCTTGAAAAAACAGCTGCCTTGAGCACAGTGTCTGTGAAATAAACATGAATTTGTGCGACTAGTGAAAGAGAATGTTTTCAAGCAACATTAGTCAATCTCTCCACCTAATAAGAATTACATTAAGTACTTCATGTTTTTCTGTTCTGCTGGAACCAAAAGTCCTCCCTCCAGTATATCAACTATTGAAGTTAACACACTTATCAGCAGTTTAAATGCCGGGATATAGGGATCAAAATCGAGCTGAGTCATATTGACTTTGTCAATGTTTGGGATGCAGCACTGCATCTCTTGTGCAGTTATTTGGAAAACTTTTGATCCATTTCAGGTAGAAACAACATTTTTGTGTCTAAATCTGCAAATTATGCAACAGGTCATGGATTAAATGGCGAGTGCAGTAAATATATAGTTAAATTGTAAAAAGCTGTAGCCCAGAATTCTAATTTTGCTGTGGCCCTGACTACACTGAACTGTAATAATTATAAGACGGGAAGATGACCGAATGTCCCATTGGAGGAACCATGGTTTCGTTGGGCTCGAACTCACAACTGAGGCATAATCCTCACATTCCAACATAGTCTAAACAACTGAGCAGCATAAAGTACCGCTCACCGGCTACTTAGAGATACATGCCAAAAAGGCTACTAAGACCTTTCCCTTGACAGAGAGCGCATCGCTTGCAGAAACTGGCCATGGGTGCCAGCGGAGGAAGGCAAGGAGTTCGGAACATGATGGCAGCAGTGGAAAGTGCTTCCATCTGCGCCTGCCAAGTGGACCCCAGATTAGGACATTCCATACCTTATTTAGACAGAACGCGCCAGCGTTGATGGAGCGCTCTTGTTATGGTCTCTTCTAGGATGAGTGCCCATAAGTACATTGTACATCTTCATGTTTGGCTCTTGAAGTCGACCGCTTTCTGAGTGTTTACCAGCTAATTGAGCACATACCCGAGGCTCTATCACTTGTATGGCATCTGCCCATTACCACTTAAAGGCCATCTTCCAATTTATATGACTCTTTTAGCAATTGAAAGGGATGCTAGGGGGCTCTGGGCATCAAACTGAGCTACTTAATTAATTTGACTTCCTTTTCCAAGCTGCTTTCTCGCACTGAAAAAACAAGTCCTAGTCAAATCTCAGTTGAGAATTTTAGGAATAGCCCACCACTTCTATGATTACACTACTAAGAGAACCAGCCCTGGTCTAGTCCAGTGGTTAATTTGTAAAAACAAAATGTGATACGGCTCTCGTCAGGAGGCAGCTTGCACCAGCCCATGTCTCCTGTTAGTGACCCTAAAACAGAACTAACTGTTAACCATGAAAGTGGGGAGAGGATGTGGTGTAAAGGCTCGAGCTGCCGACTTAGGAGCTGGGGAACCAGGTTCGAGTCTCAGCATCAGCAAATCTGGCCAGATCACTTAATCTCCCCGTGCCTACCATAAATGAATGTGTCCTTAACTGGTGCTCATGAAAAGCGCTGATGTTGATGATTAAGTGGCGGTGCTGAGCGCCGTAAACCACCGGCTCAAATTAAACGCTGGTCTAGTCAATGATGTAACCAACCTTGAGGGAGCCGTCCTGCAAAGTACATGAAGGGGGCCCCTCATGCTCCGGGCCCAGTCAGGAGCTCTTAGGCCAGGGGCCTGCTGTCCGTGCACAGTACCGGAGGGGGCCCGCTGGAGCTCGGGGGGCTAAACTTTTGCCACTGGGTTCAGTCAGTGCTTTTGAAGGTAACAGGCTGAAACTGGGGCTAGTATTCCCTTGAATTTTAAAAGGAGGTATATCGAAACTGTAGGTATATATTTATTTTCCAAGTGAAGACTTAGGACCACAAGTAAAAAATGTAACATACATAATATAATGGAGCATTATCAACATTATCAGACATATTATTTATGCTATGCTGATCTATGTTATGCTATGTCTTGTGTTTAATTTCTGATACAACCAAGTACAGTAAGGCAGGCTCTATGGAACCAGCAGCTAGGGAGGAGATGCTGAATTCAAACAGGTCTTGCGTTGTTTTTTGGGGCTTTTAGGTTGGCTTGACCTTAGGGGTGGGAAATGGTCATGGTGTTATGGTGATATGCTGGAAAGAACTGGCTTTCTCCATTGCTTTCATAAATATGAGAACTTTTGGATAATTTGGTTTATGCACAATTAATGATGCAGGGTGAAGATATATTCTGAGATTGATGCCTCATGGTCTTTTACAACAAAGGATACATGGTGTAGGAATACCCTTTTCAGGGCCAGCTTTAGGACAGTGTGACTGGTGCAACCACACAGGGCGCTAACCTGTGGAGGGGGCGCTGACCTCGGGGGGGCTATGTTTAGCAGTATCTTATGATTGGAGAGATGAGGAGAACTTTTGCCTAGGGGTAGTGAGAGAATCTGAGGAGGCGGTCATTGGGTGTGAAGGGCGACAAAAGTGATTGTCGCACTGGGCGCCACCGGCACTAAAGCCAGCCCTGACCCTTTTGATAGTAAATCAGGCGCTGTTTGGCACTAAGCACTGTCTGACCAGCTTGTTTGAGTGATGGCACAGTTCCCGCTATTTCGTGCCCTATCAGGGTAGTTAACGTGTTCCTATAGCAGGCATGAGATTAGAATATGACAACAGTCAGGCCTTATGACAATTGTTGAACATATTACTGTGGCAGAGTGATTTAATGTCATTGAATCTATTTAAGTAAGCCCCAGACCTTCTCTATAGGTCTTTCGGCATCTAAAATCTAAAGTCACTTCTCAAGAGATCGGAAACACAGACGTTTTCCTGTATTATGAGTAAGGTTCCGTGTTTTCTGTTTTTACGGATTTTTACAGATAAATACAGACACAGGTCAATTTGTTTTCTGTCTGCATTTATTTTTAAAAGTGGATAAATACAGAGAAGTGTGCTACTTTTAAGTGACTCTCCGTGCTGTCTTTCATGACTTATAGGCCAGCAGCTGAGCGGATGGACAGCATGGGTAATTAAAAAACAAGATTACATTCCTTTATATATTGGCATATGTCAACATACATTTATAGTATTATGCTAGTATTTACTAGGGGATGTATTGTTATGTAATGTTTGACAGCCTAAATAGCTAAAACACGACAGATATCAAAGTATGAGTGTGTGTCTAACAGTTAAAAAAATATGGAAATGTACAGTTTGACAACTTCATTTATGCACAAAACACAAAATAAATATGGATAAATACAGATAAAAGGGCCAAAAAATAAATATGGATAAATACAGATGGAAATGTTCAAAAAATAAATCCCATAAAACCGGGAGCCCTAATTATGATTCTTCCATGTCACAGATGTTTATGACGTGTTTCTTTAGTTTGGTTAGTTTCCCTGTGTGTATATCAGTGGTTTGCTATTGGTAAGAGGCTGTATTTCAGGATCTTGTTATTCCTCCTTGAGTTTTTACCATGTGGAAATGATTGACCTTGGGCAGTTATTGAGAGATATAGCCAAGATAGTGCATTTTAAGGCCCATGAATTTGTCTATTACTTATCCTTTGATTAAATGAAGGATGGAAACCATCTAAATGACATCACAGAGAGGTGTTTACAAGATGAGATGGTTTCATTTGCACATATGAAGCAGCATTGATGACTCTATAGCGAGATTGATATTTTATAATATAATTGCATCCATATCACCTACCACCCATCACATGTTAAGAACCCAAATATAACTACTATTCTTAGCTTCATCTCTACCTATAATGTGAAGTAGTGGCTAGGTCGATATAAAGAATGCAATATTAATTTCTTGAGATATAATTCATGCACCAATATCTTTATTTAAGAAATATTTTTAAGTTGCCATACTGTAGTGTTGGGGGCTAGAAACCTGCGGAAGGGTCAGAGATTGTATACTGCCCCTCCAAGGACAATGACCAATTCATGCTCAAAGCAAGCTAACAGGAAGGTGCTGGCACAAGCACTCACTCTTGAGACCAGACTAGAGAAGAGATTGCATGGAAAATTCTCTCAGGTGGAGAAGAACCTAGATAGTGCCACTGGAAATAAATGTGCTGCGGCAACAATTGATGGACGGAATGCTGGATGAATCTAACATTCACCGCTGGTCAGGAGATCTGGGTTGAATCCATCATTCTTTTGCTCACTATGCCACCCTACTTTGGACCCAGCTATATGCAAATCAGTACTTTTTTGCCCTAAGTGGGTTGTGTATGCCCAGATGTAGGTCCCTTGCTCGCTGTGCCACTGGATTCAAGCTAGCCTGGCTGATGACGGGAATTACCCCCAAACCAGTCGCAGGGTGCTTGTTTCTGGTCCAGGGAGGACCAGGCTTGGCAGTTCGGGCTGGACTGTTCACAAGGGGAGCAGGGTCAAGACTGATTTGCATATGGCTGGGTCCGAACTGGAGCAGCATAGTGAGCAAAGGAACGATGGATTTAACCCAGATCTCTTCACTGGGGGTGAATATTTGATTAATTCAGCATTCCGTCCATCATTTGTTGCTGCTGCACATAAGAAATAAATGGACATGGTTGAGACACCTGTCTCATGTTATCTGACCAGAGCCTGCGAGCTCTGAGCATCACTACTGAGAGAAACTCACCAATGACTAATAAAACTGCGAAGATGAGAAAAAGTCTCATAAAACCTGGCAGACTAAAGACCAGTTAAAGTTATCAAGAAGCCATGGAAAAAAGATACGATGGTGATGAATTATTAAATGAGAATGGGCACTGGAGATTGAGATAGGGCGATAATAAGGCCCTGCAGGGGAGAGGTGTCCTCGTTTGGATGTGAAAATGGTAAGTTGGGTGGGTTTCATGTATGGGGCTTATTCCATGAGGGGATTGTGTGGGAGCAGGTTCTCTATGGGAAGGGGCACACATGTTAAGTGTGTGTTTCTGTCTTATGATGTCACTTCATTGAAAGCTAATAAAAAAATTGAAACTCAAAAAGATTCAGATTTCAGGAGTCTCATCCTATATGAAAACATATTGAAGACATCATCTGGAGTTATACCGCAGATCTGCGGAGAAAGTCATCCCACCAAAGTCTATACGAAGGCTGAGTGCAGAGGAGATCAAAGTAAGAGGCAACGGCCATCAATATTTGCACCTGCGCAAAGCTGCCCATGAATGGTGTTGTACCTGTATTGATTGTTCTAAAACTACCTCCCACTTCAACAAATTGATCAGATAGAGGAAAGTAATTGAGAAAACTTTCAGAATATGTCCAAGTTGAGGTACGCATTGAAGCTTCTTCCTTTAGCCATGATGGGAAGAGTCAGATTCACTATGCCTGACTATACTACTGAATATCCACACCAACAATATTGTGGTACAATAAGATCTATGACAGAATATCGAGGGACCAAATATCGAAAGATACGTGTATATAGGTAAGTATAGATTTACTATTCCTAACTCCACATCTACATGCCTTGAAGATATATGTGCTGCACTGTAAGTATATGTGGTGTTAGGTATCAAAAAGCTAGCCTTAATCACCAGTCGATATTTGTTTTTCGATATTCTGTCCTCAATATTGGGTCTCAGCGATATTGTGGCTTCCATATTCGGGGGGCACACCACTATGACTTCTATTATTTACAGTGGGCCTACCAAACACAAATAACTTAATGATGTCATGGAACCCAAGATGGATGCATAAACTGTCCATGCCTACTCGAAGAATCATTTACGGGCAACTCTAAGTTCCTAAAATTTCCTGCATTGCAGTTCCTCCCTTTAGATCGCCATCTGAGGTGTAGCAATGGCCGTTGAAAGGTATTTCTATCATTGAGTCAATGGAAACCATAGAATTGTAAAATGATTATCCCAGGGCATGGATGCTTCTATAGGTTTGAAGCCTTATTGCCTCTGTACCTTCAAAAAAGGGCACAGATATTATTCAGAAACAGTTCTGTTGACTATATATATAAATGATTAATAAAGCAAACAGGGCAGAATGTAATGTTAAAGAAGAATACAGCGGATGTCACACAAACACTCATTGAGGTAACAGCTCAGGGAGCATCCTCAAGGCCTGTAAAAATGGCCGGTAATTTTTTTGGGGGGGAAATATGGGAAACCAAAGTTCAATCGGAAACCATAAAAAGGGCTACTAAAGTCAATGTACACTGCTGATAAATACTGATGCTGGTTTATTGAAGTGTTGTGACAGCAGAGGTTTTGGAGTTAGTCCCTGAAATGGACGGCTTTTAAGGAAAAGGAACATTTCCTTTCAAAACCTCTTGTTGGGAAGCTTGCTATTAGCCCACCCGTAAGATTTAAGTACATTTTAAGACGTAGCTTGAGTATAGGGTGTCTCTGAAAGAGTCGTTATCTAAATTGACGTTAAATGAAAGAGAGGAAGAATAGGGTTGCCTTTTTACTCCATGTTGGCAGGACACCATGTTCTCAGTTCTCTTCTTTCATTGAACCACCTACTGCATTCTGAAATTTGTCATTTTAGTTGGCTTGTAGTTACCGATTTGGGCAGAGGCGCCTGAGAACAATGAGTTGTCACATAAAAGCTTAAGACAGGCACCTAATGTGTCTTGAAGTCATGGGTAAGGGGGTAACCCCAGGAGAGAGAAGCAACATGCAACTACCTCAGTCTAGTGGATCATACTTCAATAGACTTTGGCTGGAAATTATGGATCGCACACGCTGTTGGCTTTCATGCATGCACAACAGATTTTTTGGGATGTTAATATCATGCAGCCCTGCTAGGGCTAAATAATGTTCGTATTCTACTCTTGGAGCCATGCCTGTTTCAGTATTTGAACATTTCCCAATAGTCGGTCTCGTAGCCATAGATGAAAGCAGTAAAGGACTTCTGTTAACAACTTCTTGGCCTCAATACTTTTTGGGAAGACTGGACGATGAATCTACATCCACTTCTTAGATCCTCTCCATGGTGAGATGGGGACAGTCTCTTGAAAGGCCAGTATAGCCTGCCCTCCCCCGCACTGCGTCCTAGCGCCATTCATTCGCTCACTGGAATATTTATGGGACCCCGTTGGCCCACTGTGGTGTAGCACACAGCCTTAGCAAAACAGCTGCCAGCATGGACACTGTACAACAGGCCAGCTGTTGGGTCCCCAGAGGCTCTTGACAGGCGGGATCCACGGGGCTGCCAATATTTACTCATCTTCCATTTCGTCTACAGATGTTTCCTCTCATAATCTCTCATTCCCACAAAAGCTTCATTCTGCGGCAATATTGCTGACTTTTCTTGTATTTCCATCAAGGTGCACAAGGTTTTTCTTTCTGATCCCAGTGGATGAGATTGGTCAGACGTCCCTCATCGTTGTTCAAACATACCGGATATTATAGTGTCTCTTTAGCTGTGGACTGTCACCATATCTTCAGAAAATAAGACACCTAGTAGGGTACTACAAATGAGGCTACCATCTAGTAACATGGACACTCAAACACTCCTAGGAGAATAACCAAATATTTTCTGTAAGTATTTACGTCTTGCCAGCTGTGGCAGTAGATTATGTGTGTCATCAGAGCAAAAGCTGATGTGTATGCTTGGCTGAGCAGCCCATAGCACTTTTGATCCGTGCTAGGGGAGAGCGCGGAGATCGGATGTTCGGCATCAGCATTCATGCATCAGAATACGCTGGCTGTGATACCGCAACACCAAGTGGAAACTGCAGCCTCCAACATGTACAAAAATGGCCAGAACCCCTTATGCCCACAGTCGGTGTACTCTCTGGTAAAGCAAAAACATGTCTGCTCATGTGGACTCTCTGTCTGAGAACACTAGAGGTTTGCACCTTTTTCTTGACTACAGTTACCAAACACGGCTCACGCCTTCGACTTACTATGTAATACGGCATGGCTCTTGTGGTCACACAACTTCACTGTTTTCTGTTCGTACCCCAGAAAACCTTCAAATCAAGGTCATGAGTCAAGTCAGGGAAACAGGATTTTTTCGAGTCAGGAATAATATCTGTGAAAAAGCTCTTGTTGAAGATCACTGCACTCAAGAGGACCACAAAGTGGTCCTCAAAGCTTCTTGCTTTGCGGAAGCTCATTGGGGCTTTGGAATCCTCTACTTTCCATTCAAGTTGACAATAGGTGTTCTAATTTTACCAAATATATTTTTTTTAAAGTCTTATTTCAGAATGTGAGGTCTTTTAAGCGTAAGATTTCTGGTCCTTTGGGGTAGCTACGTGAAACATGAGGTATTTCAAGAATGGTCCCACGTTCAAGAAGAACTGGGATTTCCTGTCTTTACGTTAGATCACATTACACATTCGAGAACAAAATACCATAGGACATGAAGACCTCCCATTGACATCTCACAGAGAAGTTAACTTAAGGGTGTAGAACTTTAATGCCTTCATATTGTGAATACATCTTATATTGGGCCTTTAGTACAAAGATATGATAGTGTCTCAGTGTCACGGGTTCTTGGTCAGTTGGATGGGGCCCAGAAGCAGGTGCCATCTTTGCTCTGATTAGTTAAAAAGTTGGTAGATGAAAACTAAACTCACAAGCTACAGGAAAGACAACAAGATCATGAAATGAAACCAACAAAACTAACAAAAGCAAGCTACCGTGGGAGAAAATGGGGTTCTAAATGTCAAATGCTTCAGTAAAATTGTATAATTGCACATATTCACATTTATCATGGGTTTTCAGAAAGGGTACCCTTCCTTCTTGGGTTACTGGCACTTGCACTTGCAAGCCTCCTGGCCTAACCCCAGTTACCAGGATGGAATGCCAACTGTGGGGAAGTCTGCATCAAGTGCAGGAGTTTTATTACAATAAAGCGGCCATGATTCCAGATGTTAGATGTTAACAATGTACTCGGCTTGCCAAATACAGATGTTAAAGCTTGGTTATTAATCAGAGACTTCCTCGGAGATCTTAAAGGTGACAGCCCAGAAAAAATGGAAAATAGATGAGTCTGACTTCTCTCGTGTGTGGCTTCCTTCTAGGAGAGTACCTCAAAGCGCTTCTCCATTTCCAGTGATGCTCACAACAAACTAGAACCTTAGCTGTCTCAATATTCATTACATGCATAGGAAAGAATATTCAGTGGAAGTGTTGCCTAACCTAATAGAACAGCTTTCCATGTGGACACTCGTCTTCTAATTACAGATGGAATGGATGCGTTTTTTCTCAGTCCACATCATCTCCACTGATTTTTTTGTTGGTGTGGTTTGTAGACTTGGACTGGGATTTACATCACACTCTAATGATAATATAAGTCACAGAGTAGGCCATGGCCATATAGAGGAATGAGACTGAAGGTCGATTTCCCTTATAAGGTCATAGACCTCTTAGGTGACTTGTAAAATCCTTTTAACATATGACCCGGGGCGTTTTGTTCCTTTTATTACATTGTTACACCATCTCCTTCTCACAAAAAGCTTACATCCTTGCTTCTTGCACTTTCACATGAAAGGGATAACATGGCTGAAGACTTAAATGCTGAAAAATGGAATATGTAGAATAAAATGTAAACACACAGGCTGTAGCTCAGAATGAATGTAGAGACCTTCTTTATTTTCTATAATGAATTATAGTTTGCGAAAAATACGCATGTTCCCATAAATATCTCCTTTCCGTTGATCACTGCTCATTTTAGAAGAACAGATAAGAATGAAAACCAAACTACGTCATCTCGTTATTACAGGTGACTAGAGCCGTAACAGCTCAACTGTAAAAATGAAACTAGAGATGGGCTTTTTATACAGCGAATCTGTGGTTTTATGTGTTATAATACCATTAGAATATTTTAGTTACTTAGGGTAAAATGTTCTAAAATAAAAAAAAGGAGCAACAAAAAGACAAACATTGGAATGCCATGGTGGAAGGTCTACGCCAGCCATTATTGGCCATGAGTCACTCCATTATCTTCAGTGGCACACTCAAAACTCCAATGTTCTCAGATTTAGAAAGATATTGGCATTGTTCAACCTGACTGACTGTGAGTCAACTCTCCAATCAGTCCATACTTATTTTTTACTCCCCTCACAATGGTCACGGCTAGCTAAACCAAGGCACTGACATCTGACAGGAATTGGTCATGCGATACAAGTACGCCCTGGATATTTGAATCCTGCTATCCATAGAATCAATCAGCCTACCTACGTTGGTTCATCTCAGCATGCTTTTCTAGATTAACTTATTCCACACTACTTCTTAACTTTTCTCTTCTCTTGTTGGCTGTTAGCTCATTCATTGATGTGATATGTGGGTTTTTCCAGAAACCGCAGTTCTCACACTGCAAAACACTGTATTTCTTCTGCTGAGGGGGACATTGAAGCATTGGGTGTACGGCTAACGAGCAATGTCCAAGTGTCAGAACAGAAGACTTATGTGGAGCCAATGTCTTGATCGGGCAAATGAATGACCCTAGTTTGTATTATAGTTACGGATTTTTGCACTATGTGAAGGGAAAGCTAGATTTATTTGTGTCTATGTTCTGATGCCCGGGTGACATCTTGGGAGCTCTTTGTATACTTACGTAGATGAGCCCTGAGAAGTATCTTTCCCTCAGATTGTGCAGCACGGAAGCTTCGTTGAGGCACGTGAGCTCGGCCATGTCTTCCACTTTGGAGAACTTGGGTGGGTTCATCTTTTGAATGTCATCCTTCCCCACGGTGATTTTCCTACCATTGTCCACCAGCTCAACCAGCACCTCGTCTCCTTTCTCTTCCTTGATGCTTGCAGCTTCGAATCCCATTTTCTCGGATGGGACCCAGACCAGTTTTTTAGCTGACCAGTCCGCCTGGGCAAGTGGACTGTTGACAAAGTTTTTGTCCACAAAGAGGAACTTTTCGTCATCGCTTAGTGATTTTTGTGACATTTTGGTTCAGTAGTTGCCTGTTGAGAAAAAGGAGAATGAGTTATTTTTGGACATAAACAGTTGATCATTGACTTACAAATACACATTGAGTCTAAGCTGATAAGTTGAATTGACAACCGGACCTCTGGCCCTACGAAAGGCAGTTAGGGTTGGACACAGTCAGATGCATGTCTACCTCATGTGCGACTACACTGTCCAAGCCCTGTCCATATTTTATAGTCGCAGGACTCTTTAAGTTCCCCTAGATTCCCTTTTCACCAATGGGACACATGGGCTAGACAATAGGGTTCCAATGTAAGTCCAGACCAGCCGCGAGCTAGACTTTTTAACAAAACTACTATCCACTTAAAGGAGTTCTACTTAACTGTAATTATTTGATAATTGATCCTAATTGAATGTCCTGTACAGCTGGCATTGATCTATTAGTCCCGGCCCTAAGCTGGCGACCCCTGTACCACACTATGTAACCCAGAGGTGTGACCTGTTGCAGAAGTGTGCAACATTTCACATCTAGTTGGCACTGATTGATAGGCTATTAATGGGGAAAGCCCGTCCTAACGGGCACTAGAAAAATATAGAGTAAGATAACAACACAAGTAACCATGACAATGAAAGTAAGAATGTTATCCTAATACAACACCGAGGCAGACTGGCCCGTATGAGAACTGGGAGATTCCAAAATGGCTGCCACTTCCAAAAGTCACAGGTAAGAGTAATTTGCTTGTCAGTCTACGACTGATTTCAGACTAACTCTGCCATCCTTAAAATGCCATCTGGAAGGGATTGGTCTATCTAGATAGCTCATAATTTTCCCATAGGCCGGTCCATCTTATGGACAAAATTACCTAGTGTGACTTGCTTTATGGATTACATTTTAGGGTGTGATACGAGATTCTTTGCACGCAAAAATAATGTTACTTAGAGAGTGCTCTATATGGGCTAGTACTTTACTGAGTAGCTGGTAGAAAAGAGCTAGGACCTCATATACTGAGGAAAGAGCAGAGCCGGGTGTGTCTCTGCAACAATGCAGTGTTTTAAGCCTGTATCTTCATTATTACCCGAGTGTGATAAAAGGGTGTTCTTGCACAGGGCATTATAAGAGTCACAAAAAAACCTCTCTGAAAGAAAAGCAAACAAAGCTGCCCCAAAGAGCACAGTACACCTGCTGAAGCGTCTCCGTCTAAGGGTTAGCCATGCAAAGAAAATCTAATGATGGATTTTAGTTCCCAGCAGAAACTGGAGGATTGTCAGCTGCTACTGAGTTTTAAATCGGGGCCTTAATCCATCGTATACACCGTGCCCCTGGCCTGCCAGGCTACAGGTGTTATCTGAAGTGGCAGGCTTCTTTCCCTGAAGATTGCATTATCAGGCAGCCTTTAACTTGACTGCTTACAAAGAAGAGGGTAACAAAATACATTGTTATTTAAATGTACACCTTTGGAGAAAGAGATGTCTGTCAGGATACCTACCACTGAAAAATAGAATGGAGGACACG